>NC_092772.1:20042610-20698860 GCF_047496795.1 Chiloscyllium punctatum
GAGAGGAGATGAGCACATCCTCTTTATTCTGTCAGTTTAAACAGACGAAAATATCTGTTGGATGCCAATGCAAGAGGATACTGTCTTTTTCTGTGCCTTTTTAGTGGGCATGCTCAGCATTGAAACAAGCAGAGTTTGATTGCAAATCATACTGAGCAACATTAATAGAGAAAACGCGTTTTCGAATTCCTGTGATCAAGTGGTTCAGGACGAGAAATCTGGCTCTTAACGTGGCGTCATGGCTTAGCTGGTGAAAGCAGCTCCCATCACACTGGTGCCTACTCATTGTATTGAATTCTCGTTATTTCTCTCAAGTATTGTGTTGCTGATCGAGAAACTCAGTGTCCTGTTTGAATTGCTGTACATTCTGATTTCGCATTCCGGCTTCATTTTCCTGTTTTAAGTCCTGTAGTGTAGGTTGCTCTTTTTAACTACTATTTTAACCTGGAGATTCTTCCTGCAATTCCACAAGCACTTCTGCTTCTCATCCTCTTATTCTCATTCCTTCATTCCCAGTTTTGTGGTAATTAAATGGTGAGGCAGGAGACACTGCAGCATTCCCGGAAAATGTTGTGCTAATGGCACTGACACCACGACATGATCACCCTCATTCTCTGCTGTCTCCATTCATTCGTTGTACACCAACAGTAAATGCATCGTTGTTCCTCTTCAGCTAGCATGTAATTACTTTCTTTTTCTGTTGGATAAGGAAATCAACTTTAACTTCGAAAGGGTCTTTAGATTTTGAGGAAGAAATGTCTCCTTGCCTCAGGTCGAAGTGACAGACGCATTATCCAGAGAATGTGAGACTACTTCGACCGACTCCAGCCAGGTTTAAGAAAGCCTCTCAGCAATTCGAATCTCAAACTGTCTCTGAATGTCAGGCTTTTCAAGAGCAGAAATGGGAAATGAGGGATATGGACAGCCAGAGAGTCGGAGAATGTGAAAAATGCCCAGGAGGATACAGAGACAAATATAGAAAAAACAAAGACCCATATTGAGTCAGACACTGAAAGAAACAATTCTCCATTCGGCGTGACTGCTTAATAATGGAAACTAAAAGGAAATGTAGCCATTAAAACATAGCCTTCCACCAGCTCAGGAAAATGAAAGTAGCTTGACAGCTGATTACGTCCTTTTAAGATTGTAGATTCGATGTTTGTAAGCTCAGGAGTGATTTTGATAAATATCCTGATTCGACAGGTAAGATTATCATTTTCCCAACAGTATAATCTAGAAATCTATAAGTAACCTGTTTGCTGTCCATCTTAAGGAAAAAAAACTGTTTCTCTCCACAGATGTTGCCAGTTGTAGCGTTTTCTCTATCAATTCTCGTTTTTAGTTCATATTTCCAAAACCTGTATCTTTTTGATTTTTGATAACCTGGCACAAAACCAAGCATTACCAGGTTCGGACCAGTGGTAAGAAATACTGGTACCACGATATATTTACACAATAAAACATGCATTCCCTGTCCAAGAATAGTACCAACACTATTGTGGATAGAGTTCCAAATCCGAACTACGAGATTACACGGAATGAAGACAGACGCTCTTGCACTTATTCTCAATGAAATGGATTTTCCATTTCATTTCTGATCAGTTCCCCTGCAGATTGGTTTCTACTCGTCTTCAAGTTTTGCAGAATGGAAAATCCAATTTGGCCCATGGTGCAGTCTGGTTTAAAGACTTTCATCTATTCTATTCCCAGTTTCCAGCCTTGGTCCATAACCTTATGTGTTCTGATGCTTCCAGTGCAAATGGCAGTGAGGTTCTCGCTTTGATCTTAGATGACACAACAATGGGATTGAGGTTTGACATACTCACACTGTGTTATTACCCACGTCGTGTCTCCCACAGAAAGAGAAACACAGACACATTCGCCAAGAATTGCAATAACGTCATATTCCCAGGCACCAACCTAAGCCCTACGTTCATCTGTCTATATTCCATGTATTAAAGTAGATGCATTTCAGGCCACCAGTTCTTTTGCATTTATCTGCTCTCTGCCTAATCTTCCCATTATTAATGCTATCTTCCAGATTCTCAGCGTTTCCAGTTTCCACCTCACTGCCAACCTGTTTAATCTTGTGGTTCCCAGTCCCCTGCCACATTAGTATAAAACCTCCCCAACAGCAGTAGCAAAAACTCCCGAAAGGACATACGTTCCCGTCTGGTTCAGATGTAGGTCGTCAATTTTCTTATAGTCTCACATTCCCCAGAACTGGTCACAAAATCCAACAAATCTGAAACCCGCCCTGCAGCACCATTCCTCAACTCACGTGTTCACCGTGCCATTTCTTAATTCATTTCTACGCTGGCAGTCACATGGCACCGGCAGTAATTCCGAGATTACTACCTTTGAGGTCCTCCTCTTTAATTTCTCTCCTAGCTCCCTGAATTCTCCCTGCAGGTCCACATCTCGTTTTTTTTTTCGTTGGTGCCTGTATGCACCAAGACAACTGGCTGTTCACGATCCCCTATTCGAATGCTCTTCAATCGAAGGGCGACATCCCTGGCCTGAGCACCTGGGAGGTAACGTAACTCTCCAGAATTGCTGATGCTCCACAGTGAGTCCACCCGCAGTTCCAGAGTGGCCACGCGGTCAAACAAGTGCTGCAGATGGACACACGTCTTGCAAGTGTAAGTTTAGAAAACCTTTACAAGGATTTGCAAGGTTTATAGAACATAGAACATAGAACATAGAACAATACAGCGCAGTACAGGCCCTTCGGCCCTCGATGTTGCGCCGATCAAAGCCCACCTAACCTACACTAACCCACTATCCTCCATATACCTATCCAATGCCCGCTTGAATACCCATATAGAGGGAGAGTCCACTACTGCTACTGGCAGGGCATTCCATGATCTTACGACTCGCTGAGTGAAGAACCTACCCCTAACATCAGTCCTATATCTACCCCCCCTTAATTTAAAGCTATGCCCCCTTGTAATAGCTGACTCCATACGCGGAAAAAGGTTCTCACTGTCAACCCTATCTAACCCCCTAATCATCTTGTACACCTCTATCAAATCACCCCTAAACCTTCTTTTCTCCAAAGAAAACAACCCCAAGTGCCTCAGCCTTTCCTCATAGGATCTTCCTACCATACCAGGCAACATCCTGGTAAACCTCCTCTGCACCCGTTCCAGTGCCTCCACATCCTTCCTATAGTATGGCGACCAAAACTGCACACAATATTCCAGAAGCGGCCGCACCAGAGTCTTATACAACTGCAGCATGACCTCAGGACTCCGGAACTCAATTCCTCTACCAATAAAAGCCAGTACGCCATATGCCTTCTTCACTGCACTATTTACCTGGGTGGCAACTTTCAGAGATCTGTGTACATGGACACCAAGATCCCTCTGCTCTTCCACACTACCAAGTAGTCTACCATTAGCCCAGTAATCCATCTTTTTATTACTCTTACCAAAGTGAATCACTTCACACTTAGCTACATTGAACTCCATTTGCCACCTTTCTGCCCAGCTCTGCAGCTTCTCTATATCCCGCTGTAACCTGCCATATCCTTCCTCACTGTCTACAACTCCTCCGACTTTCGTATCATCCGCAAACTTGCTCACCCAACCTTCTAACCCTTCCTCCAGGTCATTTATAAAAATGACAAACAGCAATGGTCCCAAAACAGATCCTTGCGGAACACCACTAGTGACGGCACTCCAAGATGAATCTTTGCCATCAACTACTACCCTCTGTCTTCTTCCAGAGAGCCAATTCCTAATCCAAACCTCCAACTCACCCTCAATGCCATATCTCTGTATTTTCTGCAGTAGCCTACCATGGGGGACCTTATCAAACGCCTTACTAAAATCCATATATACTACATCTACCGCTTTCCCCTCATCTACCTCCTTCGTCACCTTCTCAAAGAATTCAATAAGGTTTGTGAGGCACGACCTGCCATTCACAAAACCATGCTGACTATCCTTGATCACATCATTCTTATCCAGATGTGCATAAATCCTATCCCTTATAATTCTCTCTAAGACTTTGCCCACAACAGAAGTGAGACTCACTGGCCTATAGTTACTAGGATTATCCCTACTCCCCTTCTTGAACAAGGGAACCACGTTTGCTAGCCTCCAGTCCTCTGGCACTACTCCTGTAGACAAAGAGGACACAAAAATCAAGGCCAATGGCTCTGCAATCTCCTCCCTTGCTTCCCAGAGAATCCTAGGATAAATGCAATCAGGCCCAGGGGACTTATCTATTTTCACCCTTGCCAGAATTTCCAACACCTCTTCTCTACATATCTCAAAGCCATCCATTCTACTTATTCGTGCCTCAGTATTCATATCGACAACAATGTCCTGTTCCTGAGTGAATACTGACGAAAAGTATTCATTCAGCGCCTCCCCAATCTCTTCAGCCTCCACACGCAACTTCCCATTACTATCCTTGATTGGACCTATTCCTTCCCTAGTCATTCTTTTATTCCTAACATACCTATAGAAAGCCTTAGGGTTTTCCCTAATCCTACCAACTAAGGACCTTTCATGTCCCCTCCTTGCTGCTCTTAGCTCTCTCTTCAGGTCCTTCCGGGCTACCTTATAACTCTCAATCGCCCCTATTGAACCTTCACGCCTCATCTTTACAAAGGCCGCCCTCTTCCATTTAACAAGGGATTCCAACTCCTTATTAAACCACGGCTCCTTCACACGACCCTTTCCTCCCTGCCTGATAGGTACGTACTTATCAAGGACACTCAATAGTTGCTCCTTGAACAAGTTCCACATATCAATTACGCTCTTGCCTTGGAATCTACTTTTCCATTCCACACATCCTAAGTCATGCCTCAACGCATCATAATTTCCCTGCCCCCAGCTATAACTCTTGCCCTGTAGTACACACTTATCCCTCTCCATCACTAGAGTAAAAATCACCGAATTGTGGTCACTGTCCCCAAAGTGCTCACCTACCTCTAGTTCTAATACCTGGCCTGGTTCGTTACCCAGAATCAAATCCAGTATGGCCTCACCTCTTGTTGGCTTATCTACATATTGTGTCAGGAAACTCTCCTGCACACATTGCACAAACACTGACCCATCTAACGAACTTGAGCTATAGCTTTCCCAATCAATATCAGGAAAGTTAAAGTCTCCCATAACAATCACCCTATTACTGTCACTCTTCTCCTGAATCATCTTCGCAATCCTTTCTTCAACGATTCTAGGACTATTAGGAGGCCTGTAAAAGACTCCTAACAGGGTGACCTCACGTCTCCTATTCCTAACCTCAACCCAAACTACCTCAGATGGCAAATCTTCATCCATCTTCCTTTCCACCGCTGTAATACTATCTTTGACAAGCAAAGCCACACCCCCCCCTCTTTTACCCCCACCTCTGACCCTACTAAAACATTTAAACCCTGGAACCTGCAACAGCCAATCCTGTCCCTGATCTAGCCATGTCTCCGTAATAGCCACAACATCGAAGTCCCAGGTACCAACCCACGCTGCGAGTTCACCTACCTTATTTCGTATACTTCTGGCATTAAAGTATACACACTTCAAGCCACTCTTCTGTTTACAGGCACGATCCTTTAAGATTGATACCATATTCCTACCCTCCCTACACTCCAGGTCCTGCACCCTAAAGTTACAGTCTGGGTTCCCATGCCCCTGCAGAGTTAGTTTAAACCCCCCCCAAGAGCACTAGCAAACCTCCCCCCAAGGATACTGGTGCCCCTCAGGTTCAGGTGCAGACCATCCTGTCTATAGAGGTCCCACCTTCCCCAGAAAGAACCCCAGTTATCCAAATACCGAAATCCCTCCCTCCTGCACCATCCCTGTAGCCACGCATTTAACTCTTCTCTCTCCCTATTCCTCGACTCTCTATCACGTGGCACGGGTAACAAACCAGAGACAACAACTCTGTTCGTTCTAACTCTGAGCTTCCAACCTAGCTCCCTAAAAGCCTGTCTAACATCCTCAGCACTCCTACCTATGTCATTGGTGCCAATATGGACCACGACTTCAGGCTGCTCCCCCTCCCCCTTAAGGACCCGGAAAACACGATCAGAGACATCACGTACCCTTGCACCTGGGAGGCAACATACCAAACGTGAGTCTCTCTCGTTCCCACTGCTTGGACATGAGAACGAAACTGAATAGGTTTTGTCAGATTCCCAGGAGCTTCAGGGCTTAGATATGGCCTCAAAGAAGCTTATAAAATCATGAGGAAGACAGACAGAGGAAATAGTCAGGGAACACTTCTTCACAAGACACGTG
The DNA here is from genome assembly GCF_047496795.1 of Chiloscyllium punctatum. Classification (NCBI taxonomy): domain Eukaryota; kingdom Metazoa; phylum Chordata; class Chondrichthyes; order Orectolobiformes; family Hemiscylliidae; genus Chiloscyllium; species Chiloscyllium punctatum. The sequence goes on from NC_092772.1 coordinate 20,048,865, forward strand.
AGTTCAGATCTACATAGCAAATGTTTCATGTGAGAGAGGAAAGATTTAAAAGGGATGTGAGGGACACATGTTTCTCACACAGAACTTTTGTGTGTGTGGAATGAATTGCCACATTTAGTGGCAGAGCCTGGTGCACTCACAACATTTCAAAGGCATCTGAATGGGTGTATAGACAGGAAGACCTCGGAGAGATAAGGCACAAATATTGGCAGAAATGTATGGATTAATTTCGGTTATCTATTCAGCAAGGGCAAGTTGGATCGCGGGATTTGTTTCCATTCTGGACAAGTCTGAGATGCTCCAGCCACCGGCAACAGTTTGAATACACCATTTGCAAAAAAACGCATGTTGTTTGTTACTCAGCCAGCGAGTTTGGCTATTTTGTTTGGAGGGTGGATGAGCCCAACCGATCCAGAGATGAAGGTTTTCCGGATATTTGCTGCCAATGACCATTCTTCTTGACACTTTCCCAAGTTCGCCATCAAAGAGTTCGGCTGAAGACAAATACCTCACATATCGCATTACCCACTTTGCTCTCCAGTGAATCCAAAAACTGACAGCTCTTATCGTGGACCAGAATCAAAACTGAAAAGGCAGAACCATGATCAGACACACCGAAGCTTAAGTGCTGTCTGTGAGGCACTGTGAGTCGTCTCTGACATGAACTGCTCGCACAAATAACAGCGAGGCAATTCACAACCTTCTGGAGATTAAGTGTATTGCCAAGTCCCAGAAATGCTCAAGTATCATAAAACAAAACACAACAACGAACCATTAAAAGTGAACATTTCCAATTATATCCGTGATTAAATTAGGCCATCAACGCGCCAGTACCCCCATCTGATCGAGAGAGCCAATCACCTTTCTCCCTCACCAGGTCAGTAATGAAGGAAATGAAAGTATAGCAACGTTTCACATCACGATTGCCCACCTTTTCGCCACAACATCAAAAAACGGCGAACAGATTCAATGCAGGATCTTCTTTCGAAATAACGGTGAAATAACTATGTCTATTCACTTTCAGAGTAAACGGGGAACAACGAAAGTTGTCTGGAATATGAATAACCAACGTAGACTACTTTGGTCACAGATTACACTGATGCACAGACTTTCATATGAAAAGGTACCTTGGGTGATTGCCCTACACCCAGAGATCTTCTGGCTGCCTTCTGTTTGCCCTGTTGCATTAAACTTGTGCTGCTCTAATCGAATTTGTAGTTCTTGCCATTTGTCCGTATTGCTACTAGGGATAGCTGGTCGTGGCAACTCGTGATTGCCACACAAATTCTTTGCCAAAATTGGATAGTCCTGCAACGTGATTCGCAGTGCACAAACTTTGCAAAGAGTATGTGCCACGCAGCAAGTTAAAAAGCACGCTTCCATTTATTAAAGTAAGTTTCTGGGAACTGACAGCCAGATTCCTCCTTACACTCGGAATTATGACAACACATAAACCCACAGCCTCTCTCAGAGACAAGTGACCAATGCCCATCTTGTGCCGGACAAACGTAGTTGACAAGATTACACGCAGGGACTGCACAGAAAACTATAGAGGAGAAGCAGACAGACGACCATCGAGCTGCAGTCATGCAATTCAGTTACCCTGTAAACCCCATGCACAGCTGTTCCTTGTAGGTACACACAGGGCACTGAGTGTCTCTGACTCAGGGACTTGCAACTCGGATTATATGACCGTCTGCAGCACTGCTTACTTCCTTGTGTGAGGTAACTTCCGATGGAACATATGTAAAATACGATAGCTCATTGAGAAATACGTCCAAAATAGGACCCAAGAGACGTATTTCTGTTGTGTTCCTAGTCCTGTTCCTGACATGACATCTAGCATTGTACTTATTGTGTGCTTCCTGACGGTTCGGTGCATGCTTCCGTGATCGCATTGTGTGCAGTAACCTGCCTACCCTACCCTATTACTGCCCTCCCCAATCTCTTCAGCCTCCACACGCAACTTCCCATTACTATCCTTGATTGGACCTATTCCTTCCCTAGTCATTCTTTTATTCCTAACATACCTATAGAAAGCCTTAGGGTTTTCCCTAATCCTACCAACTAAGGACCTTTCATGTCCCCTCCTTGCTGCTCTTAGCTCTCTCTTCAGGTCCTTCCGGGCTACCTTATAACTCTCAATCGCCCCTATTGAACCTTCACGCCTCATCTTTACAAAGGCCGCCCTCTTCCATTTAACAAGGGATTCCAACTCCTTATTAAACCACGGCTCCTTCACACGACCCTTTCCTCCCTGCCTGATAGGTACGTACTTATCAAGGACACTCAATAGTTGCTCCTTGAACAAGTTCCACATATCAATTACGCTCTTGCCTTGGAATCTACTTTTCCATTCCACACATCCTAAGTCATGCCTCAACGCATCATAATTTCCCTGCCCCCAGCTATAACTCTTGCCCTGTAGTACACACTTATCCCTCTCCATCACTAGAGTAAAAATCACCGAATTGTGGTCACTGTCCCCAAAGTGCTCACCTACCTCTAGTTCTAATACCTGGCCTGGTTCGTTACCCAGAATCAAATCCAGTATGGCCTCACCTCTTGTTGGCTTATCTACATATTGTGTCAGGAAACTCTCCTGCACACATTGCACAAACACTGACCCATCTAACGAACTTGAGCTATAGCTTTCCCAATCAATATCAGGAAAGTTAAAGTCTCCCATAACAATCACCCTATTACTGTCACTCTTCTCCTGAATCATCTTCGCAATCCTTTCTTCAACGATTCTAGGACTATTAGGAGGCCTGTAAAAGACTCCTAACAGGGTGACCTCACGTCTCCTATTCCTAACCTCAACCCAAACTACCTCAGATGGCAAATCTTCATCCATCTTCCTTTCCACCGCTGTAATACTATCTTTGACAAGCAAAGCCACACCCCCCCCTCTTTTACCCCCACCTCTGACCCTACTAAAACATTTAAACCCTGGAACCTGCAACAGCCAATCCTGTCCCTGATCTAGCCATGTCTCCGTAATAGCCACAACATCGAAGTCCCAGGTACCAACCCACGCTGCGAGTTCACCTACCTTATTTCGTATACTTCTGGCATTAAAGTATACACACTTCAAGCCACTCTTCTGTTTACAGGCACGATCCTTTAAGATTGATACCATATTCCTACCCTCCCTACACTCCAGGTCCTGCACCCTAAAGTTACAGTCTGGGTTCCCATGCCCCTGCAGAGTTAGTTTAAACCCCCCCCAAGAGCACTAGCAAACCTCCCCCCAAGGATACTGGTGCCCCTCAGGTTCAGGTGCAGACCATCCTGTCTATAGAGGTCCCACCTTCCCCAGAAAGAACCCCAGTTATCCAAATACCGAAATCCCTCCCTCCTGCACCATCCCTGTAGCCACGCATTTAACTCTTCTCTCTCCCTATTCCTCGACTCTCTATCACGTGGCACGGGTAACAAACCAGAGACAACAACTCTGTTCGTTCTAACTCTGAGCTTCCAACCTAGCTCCCTAAAAGCCTGTCTAACATCCTCAGCACTCCTACCTATGTCATTGGTGCCAATATGGACCACGACTTCAGGCTGCTCCCCCTCCCCCTTAAGGACCCGGAAAACACGATCAGAGACATCACGTACCCTTGCACCTGGGAGGCAACATACCAAACGTGAGTCTCTCTCGTTCCCACTGCTTGGACATGAGAACGAAACTGAATAGGTTTTGTCAGATTCCCAGGAGCTTCAGGGCTTAGATATGGCCTCAAAGAAGCTTATAAAATCATGAGGAAGACAGACAGAGGAAATAGTCAGGGAACACTTCTTCACAAGACACGTGAGTTCAGATCTACATAGCAAATGTTTCATGTGAGAGAGGAAAGATTTAAAAGGGATGTGAGGGACACATGTTTCTCACACAGAACTTTTGTGTGTGTGGAATGAATTGCCACATTTAGTGGCAGAGCCTGGTGCACTCACAACATTTCAAAGGCATCTGAATGGGTGTATAGACAGGAAGACCTCGGAGAGATAAGGCACAAATATTGGCAGAAATGTATGGATTAATTTCGGTTATCTATTCAGCAAGGGCAAGTTGGATCGCGGGATTTGTTTCCATTCTGGACAAGTCTGAGATGCTCCAGCCACCGGCAACAGTTTGAATACACCATTTGCAAAAAAACGCATGTTGTTTGTTACTCAGCCAGCGAGTTTGGCTATTTTGTTTGGAGGGTGGATGAGCCCAACCGATCCAGAGATGAAGGTTTTCCGGATATTTGCTGCCAATGACCATTCTTCTTGACACTTTCCCAAGTTCGCCATCAAAGAGTTCGGCTGAAGACAAATACCTCACATATCGCATTACCCACTTTGCTCTCCAGTGAATCCAAAAACTGACAGCTCTTATCGTGGACCAGAATCAAAACTGAAAAGGCAGAACCATGATCAGACACACCGAAGCTTAAGTGCTGTCTGTGAGGCACTGTGAGTCGTCTCTGACATGAACTGCTCGCACAAATAACAGCGAGGCAATTCACAACCTTCTGGAGATTAAGTGTATTGCCAAGTCCCAGAAATGCTCAAGTATCATAAAACAAAACACAACAACGAACCATTAAAAGTGAACATTTCCAATTATATCCGTGATTAAATTAGGCCATCAACGCGCCAGTACCCCCATCTGATCGAGAGAGCCAATCACCTTTCTCCCTCACCAGGTCAGTAATGAAGGAAATGAAAGTATAGCAACGTTTCACATCACGATTGCCCACCTTTTCGCCACAACATCAAAAAACGGCGAACAGATTCAATGCAGGATCTTCTTTCGAAATAACGGTGAAATAACTATGTCTATTCACTTTCAGAGTAAACGGGGAACAACGAAAGTTGTCTGGAATATGAATAACCAACGTAGACTACTTTGGTCACAGATTACACTGATGCACAGACTTTCATATGAAAAGGTACCTTGGGTGATTGCCCTACACCCAGAGATCTTCTGGCTGCCTTCTGTTTGCCCTGTTGCATTAAACTTGTGCTGCTCTAATCGAATTTGTAGTTCTTGCCATTTGTCCGTATTGCTACTAGGGATAGCTGGTCGTGGCAACTCGTGATTGCCACACAAATTCTTTGCCAAAATTGGATAGTCCTGCAACGTGATTCGCAGTGCACAAACTTTGCAAAGAGTATGTGCCACGCAGCAAGTTAAAAAGCACGCTTCCATTTATTAAAGTAAGTTTCTGGGAACTGACAGCCAGATTCCTCCTTACACTCGGAATTATGACAACACATAAACCCACAGCCTCTCTCAGAGACAAGTGACCAATGCCCATCTTGTGCCGGACAAACGTAGTTGACAAGATTACACGCAGGGACTGCACAGAAAACTATAGAGGAGAAGCAGACAGACGACCATCGAGCTGCAGTCATGCAATTCAGTTACCCTGTAAACCCCATGCACAGCTGTTCCTTGTAGGTACACACAGGGCACTGAGTGTCTCTGACTCAGGGACTTGCAACTCGGATTATATGACCGTCTGCAGCACTGCTTACTTCCTTGTGTGAGGTAACTTCCGATGGAACATATGTAAAATACGATAGCTCATTGAGAAATACGTCCAAAATAGGACCCAAGAGACGTATTTCTGTTGTGTTCCTAGTCCTGTTCCTGACATGACATCTAGCATTGTACTTATTGTGTGCTTCCTGACGGTTCGGTGCATGCTTCCGTGATCGCATTGTGTGCAGTAACCTGCGTTTTAGCTGCAACTACGTGTGTTTGAAACCTCGGACCACCGGCCTCTATTTTATTTTCCTCTTCTCGTGCGCAATTGCAACACAGTAAACGATCAATTAATATTGGAAAATGACATACACAGGCGTGTGAAAAGCCCAGTTTCCGTAGCAATTATGCAATGGTTAGAGATTACTTTGATTCAGGAGATAAGAATGGAAAGTGTGTTTGGGTAGAGATGAGGAACTTTGAGGAAAGAGGAAACCAGCCGCTGTGGCTGACAAGAACACTAACAGTAACCATAGTGTAAAAAAAGGTACAGGAAAAAATACCGTCTGTGAATGATAAAAGAAGGCAAGAATTATGGGAGACATTCATTGCCCTTCTTCCGCTCCTGTTTGAATTGTATAGAAACTTTGAAGAAAAACAATCGAAAAGTTATATATGCCCCATCGAACAACGTCATTGCTCATTGACTACTGTAGATTAGAATACTTACAATGTGCAAACAGGCCCAGCAACTCCACACCGACCCGCCCGAGCACAAATGCATTCCTCTCCTTTAACCCCGTCAATTTAGCACGGCCAATCCAACTAACCGGTACATTTTTGGACCGTGGGACAAAACCAGAGCAAGCCCACGCAGCCACGGGAAGAATGTGCAAACCCCACACATTCAGTTGCTTGAGGCGGGAATTGACCCTGACTCTGTGGCATTGTGAAACAGCAGCGCTCACGATGGTGTCAGCGTGAGATGGGATTTATTTGCCGTCTTTAATTGGGAAAAATCTCTGTCATTGTGAGCATCTGGAAAGTTCGGTTCCTTCGCCAGAAAAAGAAATGAATATGTCATTAAACTTTGTTTGTTTCATGTCCAAGAATACTCAGATCAATAGCTCCCTTGATTACCTCTGCTGGACATGTTCGCAAAGAGATCCAGCAAATTGCCAAGTGTGATTTTCCTTTCAATGAATAATTTTGACTCAATTTGGCTGGAAATATCTTTTCCTAACTTTGTGCTTTTCTTCTTTTACATTGGTGTCTCGTACCTCACAAATGACAGCAAAGGTATGAAAGGAGATGGAAACATTTAACTCAAGTCAGCGGCAGCTTTCAATGAGATCACGGCTGATTTGGTCAGTGCTCAGGGCGCGCTGCTGTCTGTCGTCATGGCCGAGTGGTTAAGGCGATAGATTTGAAATCCATTGGGGTTTCCTCACGTAGGTTTGAATCCTGCTGGCTACGTTATGAATGCTTTCCTGCTGAAACAATTCAAAGTTCAAACACCCTGAGTTGCAAGCCAGGCCTGTCATTTGATTAGACTTGAGAAAGTCGAGTTCTTCATCAGAAATGCTCCACATTTAAAGCATCTCTGTTTCTCTTTCCAGATACGCTGCTCGACACATCGGGTTTCTGCAGTTGCTATTGAACGCCCTGAGCAGAAGTACTGCTTTCCTTTAATCCCTTGTCCTCTGTTCTCTGACTCTGGTCATTGGCAACACTTCCTCCTGCTCGTCAGAGTGCTCATTCCCCACCGCTCCCTCTCCCATCATTACAAACAACCGCAGGAAATTGCCACTTAACCATCTTTGTTCCAAAGTGAAACTCACCAGTCTAGGAACTCTCTCCACCAAATGGGACTTCTCATCCCTGGACATGGTGCAAGCCAGAGGATTGTGAAAATATTGTCAGTTGGCAGTTGGAAAAATGTTTAGGAAGCAAACCATATAATTTAGGTTCCAGCTTTGGAAATCTTGAGAAACTCTTTGGGAAATTGAATCATAGGAGATTGAAGAAGTGTAAATTGTCAGTCCGAGTGGAGCAAGGGACATTGATTCTGATGTTCTCGGCACAGGAACTGATCTGAGGCATTGAAAGAATTCTCGCTCCCGTACGTGAGGAATACAAACTTCATCTGGACAGTGGGACAATGAAAAACTCTGGAGAACTCAAGACAATATCCAAATATTGACTGAGATCACCACAGTACGAGTACAATAGATGGGTCAGTTTTGGTCCAGTGTGTGCGGGAGGGCTTCCTGACACAGTATGTAGACATGCCTTCAAGGGAAGAAGCCACTTTCGATGTAGTACTGGGTAACGAGCCTGGCCAGGTTTTAGATTTGGAAGTAGGTGAGCACTGTGGAGACAGCGATCACAATTCTCTCAGGTTTACTTTCGTGATGGAAACGGATAGGTGTACTCCACGGAGCAAGAGTTTCAGCTGGTGGAAGGGAAATCACGATGCAATGAGGTGGGAAAAGCTGCTGTGTGTCCTAGATAAGTATTACCTGTCAGGCAGGGAGGAAGATATCAAACGCGTGAGCTGTGGTTTACTAAGGAAGTGGAATCCCTGGTCAAGAAGAACAAGAAGTCTTATGTTAGGACAAAATGTGAAAACTCAGTTAGAGCGCTCGAGGGTTCCAACGATATCAGGAAAGACCTAAAAAGGGAGCTGAGAAGAGCCAGGAGGAGACATGAGAAGATGTTGGCAGATAGGATCAGGGTTAATGCTAAGGCTTTCCATAGGTATGTCAGGAATAAAAGAATCACGAGAGTTAAATTTGGGACAATCAAGGATAATAGTGGGAAGTTTTGTGTGGATTCAGAGGAGATAGAGGAAGCACTAAATAAATATTTTTCGACAGTGTTCGCAATAGAAAATGAAAATGTTGGCGACGAAGATACATCGATACTTGCGTCTAGTGTAGTAGATTCTGAAGTTCAAAAGGATTAGGTAACAGAAATACTGAAGAGTGTGAAACCAGACAAGTCCCCTGGGCCGGATGGGATCTGTCCTAGGATCCTCTGGGAAGCAAGGGAAGAGATTGATGAGCCTTTGGAATTGATCGACAAATCATCGTTTTCTAGAGGAATAGTGCCTGTGGAATGGAGCATAGCATATGTTTTTCCCTTGATCAAAAAGTTTCGTAGAGACAACCCTGGTAATTACAGACCAGTGAGTCTCACTGCAGTTGTTGGAAACGTGTTGGAAAAGGTTATTATAGATAGGATTTATGACCATCTCGAAAAGAATAATCTTATCAGGGACAGTCAGCACGGTTTTTTGAAGGGTAGGCCTTGCCTAACGAATATTGTTGACTTTTTTGACAAAGTGACCAAACAGGTAGATGACAGTAACCCGGTTGATGTGGTGTATATGGGTTTCAGCAAGTTGTTCGATAAGTTTCCCCACAATAGGCTATGATACAAAATGCAGAGGAATGGAACTGTGGGAGAGATTGCAGCTTTGATCAGTAATTGGCTTGCCAATAGAAAACGGTGTTGTAGTTGATGGAACATATTCTTCTTGGTGTCCAGGTCCTGGCGACGTACCACAAGGGTTGGTGTTAGGTCCACTGCTGTTACATGAGATCAAACCTTGCCAATCAGTTTCCCATGCGGGAACATTATTGAACGCCTTACTGAAGACGGTATGGATCACATTTACTGCTCTGCCCTCATCAATCTTCTTTGTTACTTCTTCAAACAACTCAATCAAGTTTGTGAGACATGATTTCCCACGCACAAAGCCATGTTAACAATCCCGAATCAGTCCTTGCCTTTCCAAATACATGTACATTCTGTTCCTCAGGATTCCCTCCAACAATTGGAGTATTCTTGGCAGATGCAGTTTCATGTTGGGAATGCGAGGTCATATACTTTGTTGGGAAGAATCAAAAGACACACTAGTGTTAAAATCGATAGAAACGCAAAAGAAGTGCGGTGCAGAGGAGTCTCAGTGTTCTTATACATGAAACGAACAAAGGTTAATCACATATTTATTTCTTGCTGGCAAAAAAAAGGCTTTTCTGATGCTCACAATTAAAGAGATGGTTTCCAAGAAAATAGGAAAATTAAGTCACCAGTAGAGTAATCAATTACCAAGATATATCTCGTGATGTTTTATGGGACATGTGGGATTTTTTCTGATTTTGGTTCTCCAATCGTTTTTACAATGGAACCGAGAGTTTTCACACGCATTTTTTCCTCCTGTACGATTTATTTCGCTTTGTGGTTACTGCGAGTGGGCTTGTAAACTACACATGCTTGTGAGTCCATTCCTCACTGTTCCTCAACTCCAGCCAAACAGACTTTACATCCTTATTTCCTGAATCAAGGTAATCTCTAAACATTGCATAAATGTCATTAAAACTTCGGTATTTCACATGCCTCTGTATATCACCTTTCAATATTAATTGATCCTTTACTGTATTGCAGTTGTGCATAAGAAGAGAAAAATAGAATAGAGAATGGTGGACCTCCGCTTCACACACCCGTTATTGAAGCGAAAATGCAGATTACTGCCCATAATACGATCGTGGAAGCATGTGCCGAACACTCAGGAAACACAGAATAAGTGCAGTGCCACAGGGCATGTCAGGGACAGTCCCAGAAAGACAACGGAAATGCTGCTCAAAGCTCCTATTTTGGATGTATTTCTCAATGAGCAATAGAGTGTGACATGTTTTCCATCAGGAGTTATCTCACACAAGGAAGTATCCAGTGCTGCAGACGGTCATATTATCCGAATTCCAAGCCCTGGAATCAGAGACATTCAATATTCTGTGCATAACTGCAAGGAACATCTGTCCGAGGCGATTTTACAGTCCAGATGAAATTATGAATGCAGCTCTCTAGTTGTCAGCCTCTTTCTCCTATGTCGTGTTTCGTGCAGTCCATGCGTGGAATCTCGTCAACCACGTTTGAACTGCACATGATGGGGTATTGGGCCTTGTTTTCTCGTGAGTTGTCTGAGTGAAGCCCTCGGTTTCTGTGCTGTCCTATGTCCGAGTGTTCGGAGGAATCTGGATATCGTTTTCCAGAATTTGTTTTTAACACAGGGAAGCATGATTTAAAAATTACCTCATAGCAAATCCACGTTGCGAACTTTGTGTGCCATGCATTTGCGAATGAAGGTGGGTGGATATTGGTTCTTGGCAAAGAATTTGTGTGGGCGTCAGTCCAGCAGTCCCTAGTAGCAATACGTACAAACGGCAGGGGCCACACATTCGACTAGAATAGCACAACAATAATAGGACAGGGAAGCAGAAGACAGCCAGACAATTCATGGAAGCAGGGCACTCATCCACGGATTCCATCCATTGGACCCAATCTGCAATCCCAACAAACGGAAGCAGCGGGAATTAAACCAAATTAATTAGTACCAAAACATGAGAGCAGCGTTTCACAGGAACCTCTGCAGAGCTGAGAATGTCACCCAGAAAGGGACGAAAAGTCTACAAACCATCTTCCTAGCGTCACGAACTTTTCAACAAGAACACTAGAAGCATCCGAACTTCACATCTTTCTGCTCCAAGACACTCCGCTTTTCCACAACAGAGAATTGCACACTCAACTACCGCGTGTAAGAAGAGAATTTCAGCCCCTACACGACCAAGGGCGGCAGTAAGAGCGAGGGGAAACAGCTGCCACTGTCATTCCACAGCTACAAACGCTCTCTTTGTAAGGTACATTATTGTATGAATGTCGGGGCAGCAGTAGAATATGGGAATTAAACAGCCTGCGCTGTGTATTCATATTCTGGACAATGTGACTTGTTCACAGTTTTCCCTGAAAGTGAGTGGACGTCGTTATTTCACCGCTGTTGTGAAGCCAGATCCTGCACTGAATCTGCTCCCTGGTTTTTAGTTGTTGTGGCTAAAAGGTGGACAATCGCAACGTGAAACTTTGTTATAATTCTCTCATTTCCTTCATTACTGTCCTGGTGAGGGAGGCTGGAGATTGGCTCGCTCGCTCAGATGGAGGCACCAGCGCATTGTTGACCTAATTTAATCGAGAATATAATTGGTAATATCACTTTGCATGGTACATTTCTCTGTTTTGTTTATGTTACTTGAGCACTTTCTGTTACTTGGCAATACACTAAATCTCCAGAAAGTCGGGAAGCTCCATTTGGAATTGCTTCGGTGTTATTTGTGTGAGCAGTTCTTGACATACACGTTTCGCACTGCCCCACAGACAGAAGTAATGAGTTTGCGTGTCTGATAATGACTCTGCCTTTTGAGTTTTGCACTTGGTCGACGTTAAGAGCTGTCAGTTTTTGGATTCACTGGAGTGTTAAGGGGATAACACGATTTGTGAGGTTTTTTTTAGTCAACGAAATTATTTGATGGAGAACTTGGGAATGTATCAAGGAGAATGGCCATTGTCTGTAAATATCTGGAAAATATTCCTCTCTGTGTCATTTCAAAACATTACGCCTCAAGAAAAAAATTAAATTCAAACACGCTAACTTAGTAACAAACAGCATGCGTTTTTGCAAGTGGTCTATTCAAACTGTTGTCAGGTACTGGAGTGTCACAGAATTGCCGAGCATGGAAGCAAACCTTCCTATCCAACTTGCACCTGTTGAACAGATGACAGTAACTAATCTAAATATATTTGCCAATATTTGTCCCTTATCTCTCCGAACAATTCCTGTCTGCATACCCATTTAGATGCCTTTGAAGTGTTGTGAGTGCACCAAACTCTGCCACTAAATGTGACAATTTATTCCACAAGCACAAAAATGTCTCTATTAAAAACAAGTGTTGCTCACGTCCCTTTCAAATTGTACTGCTCTCACATTAAACCTATGCTATCTCACTGTAAACTCATGTGACTTCTGAAAAAGTGTAGATTGACTATGTTCTTTGCTCGTCTACCTCATGATTTTGTAAACTTTTCCAAGGACATCCCTCAGGCCTGAAGCTCCGGGGAAAACTGTCGAAGAATACTGAGCTTCTCAATAATGTCCACACCGTGTAAACCTTTCAAATCGTTGTAAATATTTTTTTTTAAATTATGCTAAGTTATTCATAGAAAGTGCCAGGGGATATTGCCTGAAGTGAAGCGATGCTGACACATTAGTCTTGACAGGTTTGGCGCTTAGTTATCGTCAGGGGGCGTCTCCGAGTGGTTTAATGTCGGTAAAAGCAATGAATGCAGATGCTGGAGACCAGATTCAGGATTCGTGGTGCTGAAGAGCGTAGCAGTACAGGCAGCATCCGAGGAGCAGTAAAATCGACGTTTCGAGTGAAACCCTGTATTCCTGATGAAGGGCTTTTGCCTGAAACGTCGATTTTACTGCTTCTTGGATGCTGCCTGAACTGCTGTGCTCTTCCAGAACCACTAATCCAGAGAGTTTTAATGTGCCGAGTTTAGGATCCAGTCTCTATTGCGTCGTGGGTTTGAAACCCAACTTTGCAATAGAACAACTGCAGGCAGCTTTTTATGACTGAACTACACAGGTCCTGATATTGCTTTGTGGGTGTGTTTGTTACTCCTCGGGTCTCTCACCCTCTCCGTGATAAACACGAAAACATGAACAACTGATTCTTAAAATAATGAGAACTACTGCTGTCCACATCCTCTCGATCACTGTGCGTTTGGATGTGTACACGCACAATTTTGCTGTCAGTTGCTGTGTCTCAAATGATCAGAGCATTTGGCTGAAATGTTGGTTGTCCTAGCCCAAAAAGAGCACAGAGCCTCAAATATTTCACATCAAGTATTGAGATCGACCATGTACTGACAATACAACCACGAGAACTCATCCATGATTGACCCTGAGTCCGCAATGAGTGAGACGGTCACGTGCAGCAAAATGTGACCCCACTCTCTACAAGCCCCTGCTGCCAACTGAAAGGGGCCACTGCAGTTTCAATCAGCGGCTTCCTGCCCAGCCCTGGGACACAGCTCATGGAAACTCCTTCCTCAGGAACGGCTGTTACTGTGTGAAAGGGTAAAACATTCTAATTCAAATTGGAAATGGCTTCAGAAGATTGTTCCTGTTTTCAAAACATTTTATAATCAGAATTCCTTTCTCGAATATTAGAACTGGTAAACTTTGTAGGCAGGTAGAAAAAATAATGTGTTGATTGTGAGGACTCTGTCTCTTCAGCAGGTGGGATTCCCTCCACTCGAATCAGAAATGATTTGGTTTCCCGAGGTATTTTCCCGATTGATTTGCAGTCTGCCAGAGTGTCTGGGAATCACTTCGGTGACCTAAGGATCAGGGTCAAAATATGAAAATATTAACAGAGAATTGAAAATCCAGGGGCAAGGCCTAAATGAATTGTAAAGGTCCGAAGGAATAAATCTGAGAATTGAAAGACTTGGATAATGTTATTTGCAATGGGGAGGAATGAACGAGATTTTTGAAAATTGCCGTGTCAGCTGAATTAAACTCAGTATGATATGATAAATTAACCAACACCAATCCTGTCCTGGTACGCTCAGTCGGTAGAGCTTGAGACCTTTAATCTCAATGGTGTGGGGTCGAGACGCACGCAGGGCGCTGTTGTTTGTTAATAGGTTTGCGGCTCTCCATTAATGTTGTAAGAGCGAATTCGCTCGCTGAGGCAGGTTTTGTTGACACATGTTTTCCTCCGTTTTTGATCATCTCTTGGTTTCTGAGTGAAAACTGTCTCCACTGTACTGCAGGTGCAAGAGACAAGGTTATCAGTTCAGCCGAATATGCTATAAACGATGTCCCTTCCAAAACGTGAGGTTCCATTCCAAACGTTCCCCAAACAAAATGTCCAGAGACGTCGAATGTGAATGGCCACATGACAGTGACAGCTGCATGTCAAATGGTGCTGCAATAGAATTAACTGAATGAGAACGCTCTGATGGAAACCGAATGGAACTCTCCCTGAAATTCTCCCCATTCACTCGGTAAATAATGCTGTTGTGTACCCATACGTGTTTATGTAATGAACAGCTTATTGTCAGTAACAGGGGTGGGGGTGATGCAGGATAGTGAGGTTTCCATGTGGGTCGGAAGTGATTTTTTCGAATAGAGAATTCAAACGTCCACAGAGCAGACATAGCTGATAGGTCCAAAATCAAACGTTTCCCTTCTGTTTCAGTACCAACAAAAGAAACATCATCCACAAAGATAGACTGCTGGTGGAAGAGCTTTCTGAACGGTACCTGTCTATAAGAAGTTTGTACAGCAGAACATCGAAGCCAACTGAGATAAAAATCTACAGTGCAAAATCTACAAAGTAGAATTGACAAAGCTGACTGGTTTTGAAACGTGATTTTTTTTTGGTAAATCTTAATCGCGGTGTTTTGTTTTATCGGACCAGTATTGTAGAGTGGGAGGTAAAAGATAAGTTTAACGAAACGAGATCTAAATAGATAGTCATTTTAATATTCTCTGTTGGAGTTAAATAGCAAAATTGTCAATTTTACTTTCAACAGTGACCTATGCAAATGGTTCTTTGCCTCTCGAAATTTAACAAATTCTGGCATGAGGTGAGCTTTGTCTCTGTGGCTGGTTTAATTTAGGAGAGGGGTTTACTCTGTGTCATAACATTTTGGGGCCCTTCGAATGCGATTTGAACGGGTTTAGACAGATCCAGTCTGGGACTCAGGCAGATTTAAATAGGTTTAGGGTATGAAAACGCACAGTAGATTTAATCATTTGCGCATTATTGTCCGCGAGTTTTAAACAAAAAGTCAGTGAGACACTTTGTTTAATTTTTGTGACTTGTGGTTGGTTAAATTAAAGGTGAGAGAAATGGCTCTTAAAATATTGAAGAGGTTCTGGGGTTTGAAGATGATTCTCACATTTGCCGAGGGCGTTTAGAAGGAAAGATAAAGGCAAAACTTTTAGAATTAGCAAAGAACTTAGATTTGTGTTTCACCAAGAACAAGAGTAAAGCTGAAATTGTCAGGAAATTACTCAAACACGAAGTTATATCAGAGAAACAAATTACAATTCAAAAAAGATTACAATTCAAGAAAATGAAGTTTAAAGATAAACGAAAGGAAAGAGACAGAGAAAGAAGAAAGCGAAAACAAGAGAGAAGAGAGAGAGAAAAAAAAAGAAGTTTCGTAGCTGAGCAAAGAGAGAGAGAGAAGAAAAGGCGAGAGAAAGAGAAAGATGATGCTTAGCTGAGCACAAAGGGAGCGAATTTGAACTTGAGAAGTTGCGATTTAGTTAGCAAAGTCAAGTTAACATGATGGAGATTAAAAGGGACATTAGTGACATATACAACTATCTCAAAACTCTGCCACATTTTGATGAGAAAGATGTTGAAGCCTTCTTTATTTCACTTGAAAAATTGGCTAGGCAGATGGAATGGTCTGAGGATTTATGGGTAATGCTACTTCGGACTAAGCTGTTTGGCAGAGCTAGATAAGTATTCGCTGCGCTGTCAGAAGAGAGGGTCAAGAGATTATGAAGACGTCAAACAACGTGTTTTATGTGCTTACGATTTGGTACTGGAAGTATATAGATATCAGTTCGGAAACATAAAGAAGGAACCAAATCAGCCTTATGTTGAGTTCGAAAGAATTAAACAGGCATTTTGATAGATGGCTGAAGGCTTTAAAGACAGATAAGACCTATGAGACTCTAAAGGAGATTATTCTGCTGGAGGAGTTTAAAACTTCACTTCCAGAGATGATAATAATTCACGTGTAGGAACAGAAAGTTCAGGAATTGAGAAAGGCAGGAGAATTAGCAGATGAATACATGTTGCTGCATAAGACAGGCTTCCAGCCAGAATTTTGTCCCGTGTGGGATAGAATTTGGGAGAAGGGGAGACGCTACACTATAAAAGAAAGAGTAGAAAATAAGAGTTTGCCACAGATTAAAGAAGATGCCCAAGAGAGTGGAAAGGAGATGAAAGGCCTGAACAGTTTTCATTGTAATGGAAGGGGACACAGAAAATTCCAGTGCCTGTGGTTTCAGATGGGCATTGGGGAACGATGTTTCCACTGATAAGGAGGGATATATATGAATACAATGCTCATCGTTAAGAAAAGGACTGTAGGAAAAGATGTGATAAAAGAATGTAGGCCAGTGGCATCAGTGAATGTCTTAAAGGAGACCCCAACTAGAGCCGAGGAGTTGCAGGAAAGTGCACAGCCTAGTCAGGGGTTGGGTATGGAGTTAGTATCTAATCCCGATAAAGAATTCGCCTCAGTGACTAACGTCTACTCAGTAATAAGTGGGGTAGAAGGGCAAGAAGTTATAATTTTGAGAGATGCATGAACTCACCAGTCGCTAATAGAAAGAGATGAACGAATTCGCAGGCTTTCTGATCTGTTACCAGAGAGTATAGTAATTTATGGGAAAGATAGACAGAAATTTAGTTTTCCCCTATGGAAGATCAGGTTGGAGTGCCTACGCAAGACTGGGGAAGTTACAGTGGGAATGATTGACATTGTGTCGGATTCAGGAATCCAGTTTGTTCTTGAGAATGATTTAGCAGGATCGAAGTTGGGAGCGACACCCTTAGTTGTGGAGAAGCCCAAGGAAGACCAAGAAAGTGACGAGTTAAATCAGAAATATCCTGGCATTTTCCAAGACTGTCCAGTAGCCAGATCCCACTATCATAAGTCACAGCATCATGCACAGCTAAAGACAAAGATTAAGGAGTTGAGGTTTAGTTAGCTGGTACCCTGATTGCCTTAATGGTGCAGGGAAAACCTGAACAAGCAGAGGGTCAGACAGAGGTGTTTTGTCCTGAAAGGCAAAGGGACTTGCAACAGGCAACCAAGATGATAAAAGATATATATGTGGATGTGTACTCTGAAAAGGAGGCAGAGGATATTCTTGAGAGTTATTATCCGAAAGATAGATCTTAAGATGGAAATGAAGACCACATCAGGTCGGTGCAGAGAAGACATGTGCCGAGGTGCACCAAATTGTGTTGCCGGTAGCATAGAGACAGGAAGTTTTACGTGTAGCACATGAACTACCTGTAAGAGGTCACCTAGGTTTAAGAAAGACTCGGGCTAAGGGAGAAAACATTTTTATTGACCTGGAATGCACAAAAATGTGGTTAACGTTTGGCATACGTGTCATTCATGCCAAATAGTAGGTAGGCCACGGGCAGTAATGAAACTAACACCTCAGTTGCCAATTCCCATATTCGAAGACGCCATCATGTGGGATATAAATGAGTGTGTATGTCCACTCCTGAAAAGTAGAGGAGAGAAAGAATTGGAGAAACAGGTGGCAGTTACTGCCCCACAGAGTGAGGAATCAAATTCAAATGTTTTGGATTTTGATGTGCTTCAAAATATGTTTAAAATGCAGAAGTCCTTGAGCAGTGGGTTAAGTTCGTAAGCTACCTGTCTCAGGAGCATAGAGCGCAGCTGAAAGGTTCGTTATTGCAGTATGAGGACATATGTAAAAATTATATGGAGGGGGACTAATGCTATTGTACATGAAGTAGACGGAGAGAATAGTATTCCTATAAAACAACGCCCATATCGTCTTAATCCTCTCAAAGCCAGACAGGTCCATACGGAGGTGGAGGCTATGCTCAATGAGGACATCGCCAAACAAAGCCAGACCTTATGGAACTCGCCAATTATCTTAGTTCCCAAACTGAATGGGACTCAATGATTTTGCTTGTGTGAGAATCGAACCCACTTAATCAATAATTTTCAGTCCGAGTCAAAGAGTTCTGAAGCAGCACATTTATTCGAGCAACTTTAAAGATGGGTGGCTATAGGAGGAGAGACACACCCGACAGTAAAATACAGAGCTTTTTATACTTTTCTGAGGGGACTCTCGACATCCATACACTGAGCAATAAACCTATCATAAGTATCTACTTCGTTCTATCACTTCATTTGATTATTACATGTGCCCGTTATTCTTTCATTTGGTAATTCCATGCACCCAAACCTAAGCCTATCATACTTATTAATTACCTCTCTTGTTTTTCTTTAAATCTGCCTTATTTGTCTGCCCTTGTTCGTTACAGCCTTCCTGTTATTTTGTCCAGTTTCTCTTTTCTTATCTAACCTTCTGGCTTCTGAGATCATCCTTTACTATATTGATAGTCCAAAAAGTGGACCTACAAACTATGAGCGTATTCCAAAATGCCCCTCCTGAATCTTTTTTTTCTTTTGTGGTCAGCTACAACACTCAAAGTAATTTCTTAGCTTAAAACTATTTCGTAAAAGACCCTCTATATTCGTTAAAATCAACATACACCTGACAACCTTAAATTTTTCTCCCAATCCCTCCTTTTCGTTTTGTCAGTGTATGTTGATGTTCTTCATTCTGGGACATTAGGCCTCCAGGTTAGAGAGCATCAGACCTGAAAGTTTATCTACTTTGGAAATGCCTTCTGGGGTATTCTCAACATCATAAGTTGTTAATAAGTAAAGGCCGTCCCCCTGCATACCATTCAGGGGCATCTGTTTGGTCAAGGCGGTCTCAATCATGCCCTGAGAGAGACCCCGAATACAAGGAATACTACAACAGCCCAGTGTTGCCAGAATCTAAACCACTACCAACAAGAAGGTTAGAATAGAAACCACAACTCCTTTCCATTTGCCGAACAAAGACTCCAACCACCCCATTATTGAAGTGTCCACTCCAGAATTTTCAGCCAATAAACGTGAGAGGCACGTCAATCCTTGTAAGGTTCGAGTAATCGAGCCATCTGGGGACGTGTTATTCGGAATAAAGGTACAGCATCTTCCCCCTAACATAACACAAACTCCCCCTTTTTTCTGCCAACATCATATCTAAGGCCATCCTATTTTCCCAGGTCATCCTGCTTGTGCCATCTAACTGTTCAGCTATTACTTTAACAGTGTTTCCTGTGCAATTTATAAATCTTTGTTGGTTATAAAAAATGTAATTAATCCAATCGACATTTTTATTAATCGAAACCCTCCAGAAAAGAGATTCAAATCCAGCTGCTATTTTTGAGAATGTAACTCTGAAGATGGACGAGGGAGTTCCAGTAGATGTAGTGTACCTGGACTTGCAGAAAGCTTTTGATAAAGTCCCACATGGGAGTTTCGTGAGCAAAATGAGGGCGCATGGTATTGGGGGCAAAGTACTAACTTGCATTCAAAGTTGGTTGGCTGATAGGAAACAAAGAGTAGTGATAAACGGCTCCCTTTCGGAATGGCAGGCAGTGACCAATGGGGTACCGCATGGACCAGTGCTGGGACCGCAGCTTTTTACAATATATGTTAATGATATAGAAGATGGTATGAGTAATAACGTTAGCAAATTTGCTGATGATACTAAGCTGGCTGGTAGGGTGAAATGTGATGAGGATGTCAGGAGATTACAGGGTGACCTGGACAAGTTAGGTGAGTGGTCAGATGCATGGCAGATGCTGTTTAATGTTGATACATGCATGGTTTTCCATTTTGGTGGCAAGATCAGGATGGCAGATTACTACCTAAATGGAATTAATTGAGGTAAAGTGGTAGTGCAGAGAGATCTGGGTGTTCTTGTACACCAGGCAATGAAGGTAAACATGCAGGTACAGCAGGTAGTGAAGAAGGCTAATAGCATTCTGGCCTTCATAACAAGAGGGATTGAGTATAGAAGCAAATAGGTTCTTCGACAGCTGTACAGGGCCCTGGAGAGACCACACCTGGAGTTCTGTGTGCAGTTCTGGTCTCCACATTTGAGAAAAGGCATTCTGGCTATTGACAGACTGCAGCGTAGGTTCACGAGGTCAATTCCTGGAATGGCGGGACTATCTGACACTGAAAGACTGAATCGACTGGGCTTGTATACCTTTGAGTTTAGAAGACTGAGAGGGGCTATAATTGAGACATATAAGATTATGAAAGGATTGGACACTCTGGAGGCAAGGAAAAATGTTTCCGCTGATGGGTGAGTGCTGAACCAGAGGACACAGCTTAAAAATACGGGGTAGACCGTTTTGGACAGAGATGAGGAGAAACGTCTTCACCCAGAGAGTGGTAGCTGTGCGGAATGCTCTGTCCCAGAGGGCAGTGGAGGCCCAGTCTCTTGATTCATTGAAGAAAGAGTTGAAGAGAGCTCTCAAGGATTGTGGAATCAATGGTTATGGAGATAAGGCAGAAACAGGATCACCATGGATATCCAATCCCTCTACACCTCCATTCGCCATGACCAGGGCCTCCAAGCCCTCCGTTTTTTCCTCTCCAGACGTCCCCAACAGTACCCTTCCACTGACACTCTCATTCGTTTGGCCGAACTGGTCCTCACCCTTAACAATTTCTCCTTTGAATCCTCCCACTTCCTCCAGACCAAAGGTGTAGCCATGGGCAGACGTATGGGCCCCAGCTATGCCTGTCTCTTTGTTGGCTTTGTAGAACAGATGATCTTCCGTAATTACACCGGCACCACTCCCCACCTCTTCCTCCGCTACATTGATAACTGCATTGGCGCCACATCGTGCTCCCGTGAGGAGGTTGAGCAATTCATCAACTTCACCAACACATTCCACCCTGACCTTAAATTTACCTGGACCATCTCTGACACCTCGCTCCCCTTCCTGGACCTCTCCATCTCCATTAGTGACGACCGACTTGACACTGACATTTTTTACAAACCCACTGACTCCCATAGCTACCTGGATTACACCTCTTCCCACCCTCTTGCAAAAATGCCATCCCGTATTCCCAATTTCTCCGCCTCCGCCGTATCTGCTCCCAGGAGGACAAGTTCCACCATAGGACACACCAGATGGCCTCCTTCTTTAGAGACCGCAATTTCCCTTCCCACGTGGTTAAAGATGCCCTCCAACGCATCTCGTCCACATCCCGCACCTCCGCCCTCAGACCCCAACCCTCCAACCGTAACAAGGACAGAACGCCCCTGGTGCTCACCTTCCACCCTACCAACCTTCGCATCAACCAAATCATCCGTCGGCATTTCCGCCACCTCCAAAAAGACCCCACCACCAGGGATATATTTCCCTCCCCACCCCTTTCCGCCTTCCGCAAAGACCGTTCCCTCCGTGACTACCTGGTCAGGTCCACACCCCCCTACGACCCACCCTCCCATTCTGGCTCTTTCCCCTGCCACCGCAGGAACTGTAAAACCTGTGCCCACACCTCCTCCCTCACCTCTATCCAAGGCCCTAAAGGAGCCTTCCACATCCATCAAAGTTTCACCTGCACATCCACCAATATCATTTATTGTATCCGTTGCTCCCGATGTGGTCTCCTCTACATTGGGGAGACTGGGCGCCTACTAGCAGAGCGCTTTAGGGAACATCTCCGAGACACCCGCACCAATGAACCAAACCGCCCCGTGGCCCAACATTTCAACTCCCCCTCCCACTCTGCTGAGGACATGGAGGTCCTGGGCCTCCTTCACCGCCGCTCCCTCACCACCAGACGACTGGAGGAAGAACGCCTCATCTTCCGCCTCGGAACACTTCAACCCCAGGGTATCAATGTGGACTTCAACAGCTTCCTCATTTCCCCTTCCCCCACCTCATCCTAGTTTCAAACTTGCAGCTCAGTTACTAACTCCTTGACTTGTCCGACCTGCCTATCTTCTTTTCCATCTATTCACTCCACCCTCTCCTCCTTGACCTATCACCTTCATCTCCTCCCCCACTCACCCATTGTACTCTGTGCTACTCTCTCCCCACCCCACCCTCCTCTACCTTATCTCTCCATGCTTCAGGCTCACTGCCTTTATTCCTGATGAAGGGCTTTTGCCCGAAACGTTGATTTCGCTGCTCGTTGGATGCTGCCTGAACTGCTGTGCTCTTCCAGCACCACTAATACAGGATACTGATTAAGGATGATCAACCATGATCATATTGAATGGTGGTGCAGGCTCGATGGGCAGAATGGCCTACTCCTCCACCTATTGTCTATTGTCTATCTGGTTATGAGGCTTAAATTCATCAGGCACCCCTCTGGGAACCCCTATCCCGTTCAAATAAATATCATCATTAAAGAAGGTAGCAAACACTGACCGTGCACTCCTCGTTTTCCCCATTCCAGGAATCTCACGTTTTTCAAATGCTAGGCTGAATGGAATAGCCAGTTGCACAATTGCCCAAGTGCCTCGCCAGTCAGAGGGCATAGTAGGTCTTAGAATCTTTCCACCACAGTACCACCACAAATCCACTTGGGGTATCTTTAAAGCTGAAGAGTTTCCTCCCAACACTGTCTCGCGAACCGATTCAATTTCCGAGCAGGACTTTAAGTCTGCTAGACATCGGGAACAGTCCGACACCTGCCTTCACACACAGGAGGTGCGATTCCCGACCACGTCCAAAAATGAAGGGGGACATTTAAATCCTCCGTCAGGGGAGGGAACATCAACAGCAAAGACCGACAGCCTGGGTCCCCCCACGCTGTCTTATCCTGGTTCAGGGCTATCATACATACCATACCAGCCGTGTCCCGCTTCCACCCGAGCGGAAAGGGAACCATGCGAGTCACCACTCTAACTGAGGCACATGCATAGCAAGTGCCTTTATTCAGACCTTTCACAGCGAATTTCACCCATTCAATCCAGGCATTTGTATCCCCGTATACCGTTTCTATTTCAATAGACTGTTTCAAGTCTTTCAGCTCTGCAATTGTGACCCCCTCCCCCCAACTTTGTTATTCGTACATTCCACTATGGTCCCATTTGTCACCTGTCGGCGAAAACAACATTCCGAGAAAATCAAATTCTGCCTGCCAGTTGTCATTTCTATGCCAAATGCTTTATTGAGCTGGACCTGGTGAACCCTCCCCCACCCCCCACCCAACCACGCCGCCGCTCATATATCCCTTCCTTCAACGAAGTATTCTTTACTGTAATGAACACTGGGTTGCACCTTTGGTCTGGACAATCGGGGGAGGCCGAATATGGTTTCGATGTACTTGGATGAGTGGATTTTCCTAAGGTTTGCCCTTACCGTGAAATGTATTCCAAAATGTATTCCTATCACCAAGAGCAGCCATCTCTGCATGGGGCCCAGGGAGTCAGAGATTTTGAGATCTAATTTCTTTCCACTTTGTACTGAGTAACCTCCATAGGATTTGAGATGAATTGCTGAGTTACTATACTTATCTGACTTTCCACAGTCCCACAATCTACCAACTGCAAATATCGGCTTCTATGACATGGGGATTGGTACTCCAGCGGACCATTAGTACCATATAAGACGTGATTCCTAAAATGCAATCAAGGAAGGGGAGCAAAAAGGCTAAACTATACACTCTCTCCATTCGTAAAAAGGGCGTGCCAAGAGACTAAACCAACAATTTGACAGAAACTTATCCCGCGATCACGTTGCAACCGTACAAACAATCACTTATCAATCCATTAAACGATCTGTTAAACAGTTCTCTTTAACTTGAGTTGAAGGGGTTCCGTTGTTGTCTCTGCTCTCCAAATTCCCTTGTCGTTCGGGGGCTTCACTGGCCCTTTGATTCTTGTATGATGTGTCCAGCCCTTTTCGGCCTTCCTAATTGCCGTCTCTGTCATGAGGCGGGCTTGATATGGACCTTCCCAGTCTGGCAGAAGGTTCGTCTGCGACCACGATTTGATTAGTACCCAATCACACCGTCTGAGCGGTTGCACTGCAAAGTCAAGGGGGTGGCGTCCGGGCAAGCTGACTCTGAGTTTGAAGAAAAGATAGAGATCCAGACAGGGATAGTATATATATCTTTATCTTCTGTTCATTAATTTGAACTATCCCTTTTGTGCCCAAATAAGGTGAGCCGAACAATATTTCATTGGGGACAATCCCAAGTCGTTTCTCGGTGCTATTCGCACCGATAGGAGAGCCAAGAGTAGACACTTTGTCCACGGGAGTTTGGTCTCAAGTACTAATTTAGATAGTTGCTTTTTCAGCGCCTGATTCATTCTTTCAACCTTTCCTGATGGGGATGGGAACCAAAGGCTGTGAAATTCCCAGGAGATTCCTAAATTCTTCATTGTCTCCTGTAATACTTTAGAAGTAAAATTTGTACCTTGATCTGAGTCTATATGTTCTACTACCCCTTGCCTGGGAACTATCTGTTCAAGAATCACCTTGGATACCCCACTCGCAGTGGCTGTAGCCAAGGGATATGCTTCAACCCATCTGGACATATGGTCAACGAGCACCAACATGTACTTCAACCTTCCCACGCGGGGTAACTCGGTATAATTTACCTGGATATTCTGAAATAGTCGTAGCCCAGGTGGTCGACCTCCCTGAACCTGTCTCCTCAAAAACTTTTTGTTTATCTTTTTACATGTTATACATCCTTCACATATCTGTTTGACAATGGTACATACTTCTTTACACCCATATTTTCGCAGGACTAAATCACACATTGCCTGCACCACCCCCCCATGACTTCCCTGATGCAAAATGTTCATAATTTCTCGTGTCATCTCCCTTCCATCAGGTAGCAGCCAACACCCCTCTTCTGTTTTAACCGCACTAATATCTTTCAGTTTCTCCTCCTCCTTACTATTAAATAACGGAGCACTCAGAGGATCAGGGAGCGAAGGTATCAGGGGACATATTACTGCCTCTGGTGAACTCATGGCCACCACCCTAGCTGCCTCATCTGCCAATCTATTCCCGTTTACTTCTAGGGTTTTCCCCCTTCCTCTACCATACCCTTGGTTTTTCTCATTTGGCCACATATTCCGTCGGTTTTCTATTTCCTGTGTTTCAGTCTTTTTTGTCTTTTGTTTCTGCTTTTCGTTCTCTCTCCTTACAAGTACTCTCTGAGCCTCTCTCAGCAATTCATGTAATGGTTTCTCACTCCATATCAATATTTTCTGTATTTTCTTCTGAATATCTGGCCAAGACAGTCACAAAGTGTATTTTCAACAATCCTTCCCCTACTGGCCCCTCTAAATCCATCCCAGAATATTTGCGCATAGAGTCCTTCCGTCTTTGTAAAAACGCCGAGGGACTCTCTTCCTTTCCTTGACGTACCTCAAATGCATTCAATTGCTACTCCATTGCCCTTGTTAATAAACTTTTCATAATTTTCAGCTTTTCCCTATCTTCTTGTTTTTGATGATCCCAATTGGGGTCTCTTAAGGGGAACTTATCCTCTGCCTGACCTGCCCTTTCAGTTCCCATGAGGTGTTCCTGTCCCAGACCCCAAATGCTGCTTTCCTTATCAACCCACTTTCTTCTCCACTAAATAAAATATTTAGTATGGACATCAATTCTGTCCAAGTATATACTTGTGGACCCAGGAATTGATCAATTTGTTCTGACAAACCTACCGGGTCTTCTATAAGTATTTTCATTTCTTTTCTAAAGGACTTTACTTCCCCACTAGTTAAAGGGGCATTATCAAATCCAATTTGTCTTTCCCCAATCGGGACATCTCTTAATGGAAGCATGTTTTGGACCAACATTTCTTCTGCCTCCCCTTCACTTTCTTCTAATCTTTCTATTTGGCTTCTGGTGCGTTTTGCAATCGGGACCTGACTTTTATCTATTTCCTGTTCTGTCTCAGACGTGGTGGGACCTTTATCCATCTGCCCCAGTCCCACTGCCTGCCCCTGACTCGTACCAGAAACCGACACGGGCTGTTGGATTCTTCCAAATGGTGGGGGGTAAATTATCTAAAACCTCTCATGGGGATACAGGTGATGCACGAGGGATGTACTTTTCATCTATTTTTACAATGCACATCCGTATTTTAGATCCACCCTTCCAACAGGAGGCATAATCAGACTCCTCCTGACTGAAGGGTTCTTTTTCCTTAACATATAAATTTAAATATTGACAAACCCAGTCTTTGTCCGACCCGTACTTTGGCCAGAAGACAGCAGGATGAAGAATAGGTTCTTTAGTCCATACAAAACAACAATACTTAATCATCTTCTTTCTAACTTTTTGTCGTGTGTGTTCATTTTGTTTCCAATTTCCCAACAACTTACCCAATGGACTTTCTCGAGGAATGTTGCCAGGAACGCCTCCCTTCTCAACGGAAGATTTTCCTTTACTACTTGTTGCACAACTTATTTCACCCTTGTTTACCACCCAGTGGCCTCAATCACCTCTCCCAATAGGGATCCAATACCTACAGAATCTGAGGAATCTTTCCCTCGAAAATCCTTGAGTCCAACTCAAGATAGGGCACGTGTTAGGGGTTAGCCTGACCCCTGTCAGGTGATTCTGGTGTCCTTGTAAATCACGAAAAGGCAATCGAGTTAGGGGTCCCAACCCTATGAACCAGAAACCTCGAGTCCAACTCGAGGCAGGAGTTTGGTACTCCCGAACTCCCAGGTTACTTTCATTAATTCCTCATAACGACTAAAACCCAAGACCCAGCCACCAAGGTAATACTTAAAAGTCAGTTTTCTTCCCTTGGTCTGTGCACAGAGCTACCTGGCTATTAGACGTCTTCCGGTTGTGCCTTCCCCCTTGGGTCCCACCCAAGGTCCCCATGAGTCCAACTCAAAGTACACACACTCACTGCCAACTGGTTAGGAACAATTCTTAAAGGATTCCATTTAGGCAATCCCTCAAGCCATCCACCGCTGGAAAACGGGGAAGGGGGCGAACCTTCTCAGTTAGCGACTGTGGGAGCCTTTTCAGGAGCTGAAGTTCATCCCAGACGAGCCCCCAATTGTGTGAAACGAACCCACTGAATCAATAATTTTCAGTCCCAGTCAAAGAGTTCCGAAGCAGTACATTTATTCGAACATCTTTAAAGATGGGTGGCTCTACGAGGAGAGTCACACCCAACAGTAAAATAAGAGTTTTTTTATGAGACCCTTTTCTGAGAGGTCTCTTGACACCCCTACACTAAGCAATAAACCTATTATAAGTGCCTATTTCTTTCTATCCCCTTATTTGGTTATTACTTGCGCCCGTTATTCCCTCATTTGGTAATTCCCTGCACTGAAGCCTAAGTCGATCATACTTATCAATTACCTCATTTGTTTTTCTTTTAAATCTGTCTAATTAGGCTGTCCTTGTTCGTTACAGCCTTTCTGTCATTTTATCCAATTCCTCTTTTCTAACCTTCTGACTTCTGAGATCATCCTTTACTATTTTGATTGTCCAAAAAGCGGACCTAAAAACTATAACCTTATTGCGAAATGCCCCTCCTGCTTCTCTTGTGGTCAAGCTACAATATTCAAAGTTACTTCTTAGCTTAAAACTATTTCTTTAAAGGCCCTCTATATTCGTTAAATTCAACATATACCTGACAACCTGAAAAGTTTCTCTCTCACCACAGCTCCAATATCCCTCCTTAGCTGTGTAACCTTTTCCAGTCCTGAAATACTCTGAAAATGTGGACATCCTACAATCCCCCATGTCTGCGTAATCCTCTCAGGTCCCTGCAACACCCCTGATCTGTAGAACCAACTCCAATGCTTGTCACCCTCCCGATCAGTTTCTACAAGCCTGGCGATCTATGTAACATCTTCCCATCACTATCACCCACCCTGTCAATTTAAGCTCCTCAATTCTCCCCACCAATCTAACCATATCCATATCTCTTCTCCAGCTCTTACACCCTTATCGATGTAAACGTTACATTCCCCGGCAACCATCCCTAAAGCAGAAACCTACTCGAGTGTGTCCAATGCTCCCTATCTGTGTTAGTGTCTCCAGACATTATTGCTGTTCCTGTCTCTGTAAGCTCTGACAGATTGTTCAGCTTTCCGGTACATTTAATTTCCAGAACCTCAGCGTCTGACATCAACAAAAGTCTTCATTAACTACAGCCTTCTATATCTCTGTTCATTCCTCAATTCTATACAACTCTCTCAATCTCTGCAAATAGCACAATTACAGAAAATGCTCCCTGTCTGCATGATCTGCCCAAATCCTACACTGAAAAGCCTCACTGTCCATTTGATCACCTGTAGTCCCTTCAGATCTCCCTGCATCTTTCCTGACTCCATTGAATCCAGCTCATCTCATGTCTTAACTCCTCTAACTCATATGTTACTTCACATCTTTGAGATATTCTTCAGTTACTGCAATTCTCATTCCTTATCTCCAGAGCTTCCATTCCCCTGATCAATGTAGGGTTATTGATCCCTTGCAGCATTTTTAACACCTGTAGCAGCCTCCAACTCCTCAACGCATCGTGTCGCTGTAACCTCCTCAAATACTACAGCTCACTCTCTGTAATATCTTCCAGTATCTGCAATCCTGTTGATTTCTGTAACCTCCTCCAGCACAGCACTCCAAATGTCTGTTAACTAATGGGAATTTTTCAAACCTGCCTTCACAGTTCTCACTAGCTCTCTGAAGTCCTGCAGCCCTACAACCCTCAGTATCTCTGGCTCCTCCAATCCCGCCACTTCTCCCCGGCTGTGTGAACTGATCCAGCCCCTTCAACCCTCCCTATTTCACTCACTCCTGCAGCTCCAACTGTTGTGCATGTCAGTGTAATCCCCAGCACCAATAATTATCCTGGTCTCGATAAACTCCTGCAGCTTCAACTACCACCCCATCTATGTAATCTCCAGTTCCTTCAATCCTCCCTTTCTCTATAAATTCCGGTAGCTCCAAATACCACCCCAAAAACCCTCTCTTTCTCTAAAACCTTCTGTAGCTCCAACTACCACCAATATCTATATAATCTCTAGTCCCCACACACGTCCCAGTCTCTGTATCTCCTGAAGCTGCAACAACCACCCCTATCTGTTTAATCTCTAGTCCTTATATTCCTCCCAATATCTGTAACTTTCTCAGGACAGATAACCCTGTATCTGTCCTTGATATCTTTCAGGCCGACAACCTATTTGATGTCAAACAACTAACAGTGGTCTCCAATCACCCGAACTGTGTAACATCCTCCCGTCTCTCCAACCCAGCTTTTCTCTGGTAGTTTCTCTGGTGTCTGTCTTCCCCTTTATCTCCGGTTACAGATCCCTGCTCAGGAAAACAATGTCTCAGTACCGAATCTGGAAGAACACAAGAATCTTCAGTTTATCAATACTTTTGCCTCATTTTCTAAAATTTAACGACTGCTAGTTCAACCTTGTCCACCTCTTCTTATCAATGTCCCTCCATTTTGAAGAACAGCCTGGTGAACCTTCTCTGGGCTGCCTCCAATGCAATGACATTTTCCCTCCAGTTATGGGACCAAAACTGTTTACAATGTTCTCGGTGTGGGCTGACTGGAGTCCTCTATAATTGTTACAAGCCTTCCCTATTTTTATTCTCCATTCTCTTTGGAATCAATGTCAGCAGCATTCCATTTGCCTTTTCTATGACCTGCTGGCCCTGTATGCTACCTTTCTGAAATTTATACACAAGGATTCCCACGTTACTCTGTGATGAACTGTTCTGCAGTTGATCTGAAACCAAGAGGTGACAGCAATAATCAGGAAGGTGCTGGAATGTATGGTAAACGACATGCTAAAAATGCTAACTACACACTTGGAAACCTATGGAAAAAGCGCAGTCCATAAGACCATCATGTATAGGTGCAGAATTAGGCCATTCGGTAATCGGGTCTATTCCACTATTTGATTATGGCTGAATTGTGTCTCAACTCTATTCTCTCACTTACCCCCATTACCCTTGATCTCCGAACTTATCAAGAAACTAGCTATCTCTGAGTTCGACACATTGAATCACTTCGGACACACAGCCCCTTGAAGCAGTGAGTTCCACAGATCCATCACCCTCTGGCTGAATAAATTCCTCCACATCTCTATTCTAAAGAGTCGTCCCTTCACTCTGAAGCTGTGCCCTCGGCCCCTAATCTCTCCTGCTCGTGGAAACATCTTGCCCAAGTCCACTCCATCCAGGCCCCTCAGTATTCTGTAAGTTTGAATGAGATTCTGCCGCTGCCTCTGAAACTACATCAAGTGCAGACCCAGAGACTTCACCT
The DNA here is from genome assembly GCF_047496795.1 of Chiloscyllium punctatum. Classification (NCBI taxonomy): domain Eukaryota; kingdom Metazoa; phylum Chordata; class Chondrichthyes; order Orectolobiformes; family Hemiscylliidae; genus Chiloscyllium; species Chiloscyllium punctatum. Next base: position 20,079,133 of record NC_092772.1, read on the forward strand.
GCTCCTCATATGATACGAATTTCATCCCTGGAATCTTCCTTGGAAACATATTTCTCGTAGCCCTACACATCCTTTGTCCAGACTCTTGATGGTACTGGGCAAGTTGTTGGAGGGAATCCTGAGGGACAGGATGTACATGTATTTGGAAAGGCAAGGATTGATTCGGGACAGTCAACATGGCTTTGTGCGTGGAAAATCATGTCTCACAAATTTGATTGAGTTGCTTGAAGAATTAACAAGGAAGATTGATGAGGGCAGAGCAGTAGATGTTATCTTTGTGGACTTGAGTAAGGCGTTTGACAAGGTTCCCCATGGGAGACTGATTAGCAAGGTTAGAGCTCACAGAAAACAGGGAGAACTAGCGATTTGGATACAGAACTGGCTCAAAGGTAGAAGACAGATGGTGGTGGTGGAGGGTTGTTTTTTAGACTGGAGGCCTGTGACCAGTGGAGTGCCACAGGATAGGTGCTGGGCCCTCTATGTTTTTGCCATTGACATAAATGATTTGGATGCGATCATAAGAGGTACAGTTAGTAAATTTGCAGAGGACACCAAACTTGGAGGTGTAGTGGACAGCGAAGAGGGTTACCTCAAATTACAACAGGATCTGGACCAGATGGGCCAATGGGCTGTGAAGTGGCAGATGGAGTCCAATTCAGATAAATGCGAGATGCTGTATTTTGGGAAAGCAAATCTTAGCAGGATTTATACAGTTAATGGTAAGGTCCGAGGGAGTATTGCTGAACAAAAAGTCCTTGGAGTGCAGGTTCATAGCTCCTTGAAAGTGGAGGCGCAGGTATATAGGATAGTTAAGAAAGCCTTTGGTATGCTTTACTTTATGGGTCAGAGTATTGAGTACAGGGGTTGGGAGGTCATTTTCGGGTATACAGGACATTGGTTTGGCCACTATTGGAATATTGTGTGCAATTCTGGTCACTTTCCTATCAGAAAGATATTGTGAAACTTGAAAGGGTTCAGAAAAGATTTACAAGGATGTTGCGATGGTTGGAGGATTTGAGCTACAGGGGGAGGCTGAGCAGGCTGGGGCTGTTTTCCCTGTAGTGCCGGAGGCTGAGGGGTGACCTTATAGAGGTTTACAAAATTATAAGGGACATGGATAGGATAGGATAAATAGACAAAGTCTTTTCCCTGGGGTCAGGGAATCCATAACTAGAAGACAAAGGTTATAGTGAGATAGGAGAGATATAAAAGAGACCTAAGGGGCAATTTTCTCACGCAGAGGGTGGTACGTGTATGGAATGAGTTGCCAGAGGATGTGGTGGAGGCTGGTGCAACTGCAACATTTAAGCGGCATTTGGATGGGTATATGAATAGGAAGGGTTTGGAGGTATATGGGCCGGACGTTGGCAGGTGGGACGAGATTGGGTTGGGATATCTGTTTGGCATGGATGGGTTGGACTGAAGGGTCTGTTTCCATCTGTACATCTCTCTATGACTATGTGTAGAGTGTAGTTCCAACTCTGACTCCTGCGGAGCTCCGCTCATCACCAGTTCCCAACGTGAAAAAGATCCCTTTCTTCACACTCTCTACCTTGTGCCAGACAAATCCTCTATCCATGCTCAGCATGTTGTTCTGAAATGGAAATTTCATTTCACACCCACTGCTGGATTTATTTTTTTCTGTCTGGCTGTAAACAGCAGAGTTTCACCATTACCTTCCCATCTGTGATTCCCTGGAGAAGATGATGGTAAGCTAGCTTCCTGACCCACTGCAGTCCCTTGGTTGTCGGGACAGACACAGTGCTGGGAGGATGGAGCGTGTCTTGGAGGGCATCTTGAAAATGCTGGTGTTCCCATGCACCTGGAACTCCTGTCCTTCCAGGGTATAGTGGTTCTGGGTTTATGAAATGCTGTTGAAAGGGCCTTCCTGAGTGACCTCAGTGCTACTTGTAGATCTTTGCTTCCTTCATTCATTGGTGAACATGAGCTTTGTTGCCTGAGCCAGCATTTATTGTTGATTTGGAGTTGTCCCTGAGAAGGTCGTCGTAAGATGCCTTCCTGAGCCACTGCACCAGCTGTTTGAAATGTTGTTATCTATGTAGCCACCAGCAAGCGCTGCAACACTCCTCATGTCTGTAACTGCATACAGAGAATGCAGCTCTCCCTTTCATATCTGACATCCTCCCCGCCATATAAATGACAGTTCCTCACAATATCTCACCTCCTCCATTCCCATCTGTGCTATAGATCACTAAAATTTCTTTATTCTTGTTTAAACTTCTGATCACCAAAAAATTGTCCCTTTTAAAATTTTTAACCCCTTCAGTTTCTGTTACTCTCCATATAACTGTAATCAATGATAGCACAGATTCCCTTACTAAATCGCTGTAATTACAATGGTTGCATGTGCTAAATTGGCAAATTTCTTCCTCCTTATTTATCTCAGGACTTCCAGCTCCTTCAATCCCACTATTTCGAATGCACCAATTCTCTGCACCTCCTCATTTCCTGAGGATCCTTGAAAACCACCAGTGCCCCAAAGGTTTATATTCCCCCCAATTACTGCAAGTGTTCTCACTATGTCACATCCAAGTCTCTCACATCCAAGTCTCCAACCAAGTCTCCAGAAAAAGACAACCCTTGCTGGATGTCAATTTGCATTTGTTGAAGTCTACACATCTCTGTAAGCAGCTCGGAAAGACTCTACAAAGCTCCGTCATGAACACGCCACAATCTCTCTATTTTCTTTGCCTTCTTCAATGTCTGAAACTCTCACTGTATTCTCCAGTAAACTTCTTAAGTTGCTGCAGGTCTGCGTAGCTCCCCAGAAAACCTGTTCCATCCCATATAGTTCGCTCAATCACTGTAACACCCTCTGCTCTGTCTAATCCTCCTCATCCCACTGTCTCCCAGGCACAACAGCGATCCTGTAAGAGAGCAATGTGGAATGGGATGTTATAAATCTCAGCTGAGGATTGAGGCCTACCATTACCTGGGAGTCACAAAGGGAGAGAACCTGAGAGAGAGCAGCACAGAGCGGGAGAATATACATTAGCAACGAGGATCGAGGCCGACTGGGGCTTGGAGTTGGAGAAACAGCAGAGCAGGAGGCTCAAAATCAGCACCGAATCACAGAGGGAGTGACCATGTGACAGAACCACTTGGAGCAGGAGCATGAGGCTAACTCACGCCTGGGAGTTACAGAGGCAGCAAAGTGGGAGGGTATAAATCAGCATGAGGATCAAGGCCTAATCATGCCTGGGAGTCACAGAGATGGTGACCCTGTGAGGGAGCGGAGTGGAGTGGGAGCTGGAGGATTACACGTCCCTGGGTGTCACAGAGACGGTGACCCTGTGAGGGAGCGGAGTGGAGTGGGATCTGGAGGATTACAAGTTCATGGGAGTCACAGAGATAACTTTATACTACTGGGATCTGCCTGCGCTGAGTTTGAAAGACGTGCAAGAGCCATCACAGAAAAGGCTGTAAGTTCATTGGCTGATAAAAACACCGTTATTAGTCAGTTAATTGCTATACGTTAGCAATTTTTTTCAACTTCTGAAATAAGGGTTGAACACAGAAATAAGAAGGAGAAGTGAATTGTGAGCCAATATAATAAATTACCCTCAGTAAGCCACAGTTGAATAAGGGACTAAACCATATTGTTATTTCCCGAATGTTAACTTCATTCTAAGTAATTAATTAAGTTTCTCCAGACATGTTACATTTTAAGTCATGGCAAGACATATTCGTCAGATGGAAAATGTCATCTGTTACATTGGGAAATCATAGCCCCTGCTCGTGTCCTAGATGGACACTGGGTCATAGAGCTCAGATAGCGACTATAGACTCCGGGGCATCTGTGATGCTGAGAGGTAAGTGGATAGCACACACACACAGCAGATCACCCTGCAGACATGACAGCCTGGAAGAAGGAAGGGTCTGGGGGATGAGGCAACCAGAGAGAAACAATGAGGGAATACAAGAAAATCCTGGTATCTCCCTCCCCATTCAGTTTCCCAGTTTGGAAGCTGATGAAGGTGTAGGCTGCTCAAGGGAGGGCAGTCAGAGCCATGTCTGTGGCCCCACAAGCAGCCTGACTGTACAGGAGGGGAGGGAGAAGGAAGGAGGAGCAATCGTCACAGGGGAGACAGGAAAGTGAAGAAGGTGTCAGCGTGTCTGTAATTCCCGGATAGTGGGGTTAAGAATGTCACTGTGTCTTCAGGACATTCGTCTGGGGAACAGTGAGCAGTCGAAGGTCATGTCCATGTTGGTAGGATTGACCTGGGGTAGGAAGGGTGAAGTGGTCTGGGAATCAGAATTTTGGGAGCTAGATGGATGGTTAGCAAGCAGGTCTGAAAATGTAGCAATCCCTGGAATACTCCCAGTGCAGTGTCCAAGTGAGAACAGGACTCGGAATTTTAGGTAGATGAGAGTGTGACTGAAACGATGGTGCAGAAGCACGGGCTTCAGATTCCTGGGACATTGGGACTAGTTCTGGGGAAGGCAGCAACTGTACAAGCTGGATGGGCTAACGTGACGGAGCTGGGACTGAATTTCTTACTGGGGGTTTGGGAGGGATTGAAAATAACATGGTGTGTGCTTAGGATACAAAAAGAAATAGTAGAGGAGACTACCAGGGTTGTCAAAATAATGGGAGATATAGTTGGTACTAATTTACAACAAGTTTAACACTGGAAGATGGAGTAAGAAAGAAAGCCTTTATCTGAGGTATTCTGCATGAACATGAATACTCGGAGTGTGGGGAGTTCCAGTTGCAGATTGCTGTGTGGTAATCTGAAGTACTGATCACCTCGAGTTGGCTCAAGGAATGACATGACTGGGTGTTAAATATTGCTGAGTATAAAGGATTCCAAAATGATAGAAGGGAAGGAAAAGGATGAAGGTAAAAGTATTGGTTTAGATTAGCATTAGTTAATGTGTCCAAGAGAAAGAGGATCCGACCAAGGACACAATGAATTTGGCTGGAGCAACAGAACAAGTAAACAATTACACTTTGAGGTACAGTCTGTCGGGCAGCAACCAAAGAAATGATGGAGAATAAATATGCAGGATCATTTGAGGGCGATGACAATACTACAGGTTAGTTATACTGAGAAACCTAATGTTTCCAGATACAGACAGGGATACTGGTGGTGAGGGATCACGAGGGTCAAGTGTTCCTGGATTACGTGGAGGAGAGCTCACTGCAGGAGTATGTATCCAGCCCAAGAGAGCATGTACTATTGGACAAGAGGTGGGGCAAGTGGATCCAGTGTCAGTAGGGGAACGTTTTGGGGCACAGCGATCATTTTATTGTAAAGTTCAAAATGATGGTACAGAATGATATGCAATAATTGAGCGTGAGAAACATGAGTTGACTCAGAGCAACCTTCAATGGGGCAAGAATGAAGCTGGGAACCTTTCAACAAGGCCAGTGAAATGGTAGCTTTAAATGGTGTGAACCAGGTCAGATGTAGCTGTCATTATGGAGATGGGGCTGCAGTGTGACCACGACAGATCTGGATAATCAAAGGTTTTCCCCATTTACACAGGAAGGATAAACAGGACAACACAGGGAAGTAGCATTGTGTATAAAGGATGAGATCAGTATTATTGTGATGCTCATCAATTTACACGCTGCTCCTCCCTGCCCTCACCCCTCATAACTGTGTATTGATCCTATCTGACGTTGGTAACCTTTGAAACCTTCGTGGGTGGCACGGTGGCACAGTACTCAGCACTGCTACCTGACAGCGCCAGAGACTCGGGATCAATTCCCACCTTAGGCGACTCTCTGTGCGGATTTTGCACGTTCTCCCTGTGTCTGCGTGGGTTTTCTCCGGTTTCCTCCCACAGTCCAAACATGTGCAGGTTAGGTGAATTGGCCACGTTAAATTGCCCGTAGTTTTTGGTGAAGGGGTAAATGCAGGGGAATGGATCTGGGTGGGTTGCGCTTCGGCGGGTCAGTGTGGACTTGTTGGGCCGAAGGGTCTATTTCCACACTGTAAGTAATCTAATCTAATCTAAAACTTCAGAAAATAGCACAGTACAAAGGAGATCACACTGTCCGCATTGTAACGTTGTTTTTTAAAGTCCTAGTTCTGTCTCTCCAGATGCTGTAGGACTTCAGGTGCAGATCCGGGGACCTTTTTAAAATGGTTTGAGAGTTTCAGCCTCTACTCCATGTGTGATTCCCAGGTCCGGACCATAATCTGTGTGAAATAACAACCTTCCTTACTACTTTTATGATATTTCCATCAATTAGATTCAATATTCGCCACTGGTAACTGAGCTCTCCAACAGGAACGAGGTGTTCTCTCCCTTTCTACCCAGGGCACTGACAATATGTGCACCCCAATCAAATCTCCTATCAGCATCCTCCGTTCCTATCTTTTCTCATAACTGCACTTCAACTGTCACAGGATGAAGAATCTCCTCTGTACTCTCTCCAGTCCAATTCCATTCTTCCATGTGATGGGGTGACCAGAACTGTACACAGTCCCCAAGCTGCGACTGAACTCATTATTTATGCAGTTCCTGCATAGGCTTCCTGCTCTGAAGAGTATTTTGTCTGACAGACGAAATAATGCATTTTGCTACAATAAAAAGATTATTGGTGTTTCTAGCTACCTTCATTTATCTGCCCACACTGACCATACTCTCATTTGTTGTCCATTCCTCTCTATTGTTGATGTCCCCAAATGCCTTGCCTTGCACTTCTCTTTGTTGTTTGCGTCATTCACCTGGACCCCATAGTTTCTGTTTTTAAACAGCCTGCCATGGGCTGTCTCGTCAAATCCAATAATTCACATGCAGTAACAAGTTACTGCCTCAAACCAACACAGTCAGATTAATTACACACAATCTTCCTTAAACAAATCCAGACTGACTGTCCTGGAGTCCCTGCGATTTCCTCAGTGACCGTTTACCCACTGAGTTAGAATTCCAGCCTCGACCTATACAGTCAGTCCCTTGCTCCACAGTAAACAAAGCTGCGGTATTAGCCGTTGTCCAGACCTCCGGCATCATCCCTTCACCCAGTGAGGATTGGATAATGTAGGCAACTATAAGGCAGGGGGTTTTCCACGGCTCCTTTTACGAGTCTGGAACATTGTGTTACCCCTATTTTAAGGATTTGAATCTCCTGTAAAATTCTCGACTCCACGTTTATTGTTCCCAATATTTCATCCCTATTTTGATTCAGACAGACAGAAACCTAAACCATCTTATGATTTGGCCAAGTCCCACTTTAGTCGAGTTTCATGAAGGATTACTCTCCACAAGGTGAAGTGCATTTTCTCATGATACCATCCCCAATCTGCCTCATTAACTAACTTCCGTGCCCACGTGGTCTTCCTGTCATCTGACATTAACCTGATGTTTTTTGCCTCTTTGTCATAACAACTGCCAACTGCCTGGATATCCCAGAATGCACTGGACTCCCTGTTAAAGTGGGCATCTATAAAAACTCATGATACTCTTGGACTGTCAATCCGAAACTGCCCTAGACATGGCAGAGGGGATAACACTGGGGCCCCACTCTGTGGAAAAGCCCCTGATATTCTGGTGATAACATGGTGCAGGAGAGGGACATTATTTTCCTCTATGTCTGGCAGGAGAGGCCATGGCACCAGACCCTGCCACCTTCGCCCGTTGTTGACCCCTGTGTCAGTGAAGTGCCAGCCTTCTGGGTGAATGCCCAACATAGTAGGAAGGAGTTCGGTGACCTTCCCCACTCCACCAGGGTAAGTGCCACCATCTGCACTTCGTGCCCTCACCCTCACTCTCTCTCTGTTACTGCACCCACCTCCTACCAAGGCTCATGTTCTCCCACTCTCACTGAATGCAGCACCTTCTCTCAGTCTCTCTCTAACTGCTTCTCTGTCCCTCTCCCCAACTCTGCCTGGTGTCTGTGCTGCCTACTCACTCACTCAGGACACCTCACTACCTTTCCCCCAGCTGTACCAGCTGTAACAAATAATTCCACCTCCCTTAATACTGCTGGTAATTCTCACATTTCGGAAGGTGCTGCCCCACACGAGAGCAGAAAGAGCCAAGAGGGATAAGTGGCTCCCCAACATTCAGCTCCTCACCCCATCACAGGGGAAGGATCCTGACCCTAACAACCAGGAGAGGCTGACTGACCGTGTCCGAGCTCCCGGACTGGGATCCGAGACTCCCCCTGACTCACTGTGCTGGGCACCGTGACTGACCGTGTCCAAACTCGCTAAATGGGATCCGAGACTCCCCCTGACTCACTGTGCTGGGCACCGTGACTGACCGTGTCCGAGCTCCCGGACTGGGATCTGAGACTCCCCCTGACTCACTGTGCTGGACACCGTGACTGACTGTGTTCAAGCTCCTGGACTGGGATCTGAGACTCCCCCTGACTCACTGTGCTGGACACCGTGACTGACTGTGTTCAAGCTCCTGGACTGGGATCTGAGACTCCCCCTGACTCACTGTGCTGGACACCATGACCTGACCGTGTCTCAGCTCGCTGACTGGGATCTGAGACTCCCCCTGACTCACTGTGCTGGACACCGTGACTGACTGTGTTCAAGCTCCCGGACTGGGATCTGAGATTCCCCCTGACTCACTGTGATGGACACCGTGACTGACCGTGTCTCAGCTCGCTGACTGGGATCTGAGACTCCCCCTGCCTCACTGTGCTGGGCACCGTGACTGACCGTGTCCGAGCTCCCGGACTAGGATCGGAGACTCCCCCTGACTCACTGCTGGGCACCATGACTGACTGTGTTCAAGCTCCCGGACTGGGATCTGAGACTCCCCCTGACTCACTGTGCTGAGCACTGTGAATGACTGTGGACAATGATACCAAACTTCCTGGGTTTGTGTCTATGCGAAACACCAAGACAATACAGCAGGTGGGTGAGACTGGTAGCTCTGGCTGGGTGGTAACACTGCTAAAGGCAGGGTAAGGCAAGGCAATAATTCTGCGAGTATTCAAGTCAGCTCAAAGTGAGTGTGTACAAGCACGGAGTGAGAAGACCAGAGGGACAGTCCATGTGCTGGGTGTGTGTCTCTGAGCTCAGTGTCCCCGCAGCAGCATTGAGTATGTACAAGCACACAGTGAGCAGCCTAGAGGCACAGTCCATGAGTTGTGTGTGTATCCCTGAGCAGTGTCCTTACAATTAGAGTTGTCAGTGCACGCCTAGCTGCAGCATTGAAATACAGAAGTGTACTGTCAGTGGGTCGGAAATGTGCTAGAAATGCATGGTGAGGCTGGCATGTGAAAAATGCCAGCATTAGTGGGTGTGGAGTACATGTAGTTTCTGTTCGTTCATTGTCACCCGAGACGTTCGTGTCCAAGAGAGAAGGCCGCATGAGCAAGGAGCAAGATGGAGTCACCAGTTACCAACTCTGGCATTCATGTCAAATTCTCCATATTGAGCTTCCCCACAGTGGGAGGGAGGATATGAAGGTGAAAATTGATGAGGAGAGATCTACAATAATGTGGCTGTTGATCATCAGTCATCATTCAGTCAGCACCTCGCCACTGCTGCACTCAAATCTTGACTTAAAGAACAGTCCAGCACAGGAACAGGCCCTTCAGCCCAGCAAGCCCACACTGACACATGATGCCCTTCGAAAGTTAAAACGAAAGTTTTTGCTACTACACATTGTATGTCAATCTTTTCGCTGCTTTCTCTTCTCTGTGCCAAGATACCTCTTAATTCTTGCTATATTAGCTCTTTCCCCTCTGTCAGTGCATCCCAGTCACTTGCACATTCTGTCTGGAAAAGCAAAAAAAAACTTACCTATCATGTCTCCTGAACTTTCTCCCTTTTATCTAAAACCTATGGTCCCTAGTGATTGATATTTCTCCTCTGGGAAAAAGCCTCTAAAAAGCTTCTATCTATGCCTCTGACAGTTTTGTAAATATCTATCAGGTTGCCCCATAGTCAATGATGCCCAGATGCAAATACACCATGTTTGTTCAATTTCTCCTTCTGGCTAATACAGACCAGACAACATGCTGGTAAAACTTTTTCATATCCTCTCCAACACTTCCAATCGTGTAGCAAACAGTACTCGACAGAATATTCCAATGTGCCCGAAATAAGTTTCTCTACAGCTGCAATATGACCTGGTAATTTTCATACTGCATGTTCCGATGCCTGTCTGCAAGTTTGCCGTCAGTCTTCTTGATCACCCTCTCCACCCGTGTTACCACTTTTAGGGAACTGTGGAGCTGTACACCTAGATCCCTTTGGATGTTGATGCCAGTAGTTTTTCCCTCCACTTCTCTCCTGCATTAGACCTTCTAAAGCACATCACGTCACAGTTTTCCAAATAAAGTTACATTTGTGCTTTCTCTGTCCAAGTCTGTAGCAGACCTATATCCTGCTGCATTTTCTGGCACTCATCCTCACAATCTGAAACTCCGCCAATCTATTTACAGATCTCCAGTCACAAAAACACTCTTCCACCAGTACTCTGTCTTCAATTACCAAGCAGTTCTCTATCCATCTTACTAACTGACCACTGATCCCATTTCACTTCACCTTCTGTATGAGCCTGCCATAAGGAACCATATCAAAGGCCTTGCTAAGGTCCAATCGGTCAACATCCAGCCCCACGCCCTCATCAATCATTTTTCTCACTTCCTCAAAATAATTAATCAAGTTTGTGAGACAGGATCTTCCCCACACAACTGTGTTACCTTTTGCTAGTAAGTTCATACGAGAGTACTGTTGGAGCTGCACTATTACATCATATTCCCGACTTGAACCTTGGAGAGTAGATTAGATTCCCTGCAGTGCGGAAACAGGACCAGCGGCTAAACCAGTCCACACCAACCTTCCGAAAAGTAACCCATCCAGAACCATTTCCCTCTGACTAAAGCACCTAACACTATGGGCAATTTAGCATGGCCAATTCACCTGACCTGCACATCTTAAACATTTGGGAGGAAATCCACAAAGACACGGGGGGAACGTGCAAACTCCACACATTCACCCTAGGTCCATGGTGCTGTGAGACAGCAGAGCTAACGACTGAACCACCGTGCCGCTGTTGATGGTTACTGTAGAGAAGGATGCATGTTGGACCGTGATGGTAACTGTACAGTGGGAGGTATGCTGGGCCATGATAGTCACTGTACAGTGGGTGGTATGTCAGAGCGTGATGGTTACTGTACAGTGGGTGGTATGTCAGGCCGTGATGGTTACTGTACAGTGGGAGGTATGTCGGGCTGTGATGGTTACTGTACGGCGGGAGGTATGTCGGGGTGTGATGGTTCCTGTACAGTGGGAGGTATGTCGGGCCTTGATGGTTACTGTACAGTGGGAGGTATGTCGGGGTGTGATGGTTCCGGTACAGTGGGAGGTATGTCGGGCCTTGATGGTTACTGTACAGTGTGAGGTATGTCGGGCCGTGATGGTTACTGTGCAGTGTGAGTAATGTCGGGCCGTGATGGTTACTGTACAGTGGGAGGTATGTCGGGCCGTGACGGTTACTGTACAGTGGGAGGTATGTCGGGGTGTGATGGTTCCTGTACAGTGGGAGGTATGTCGGGCCTTGATTGTTACTGTACAGTGGGAGGTATGTCGGGCCGTGATGGTTACTGTACAGTGGGAGGTATGTCGGTCTGTGATGGTTCCTGTACAGTGGGAGGTATGTCGGGCCTTGATGGTTACTGTACAGTGGGAGGGATGTCGGTCCCTGATGGTTACTGTACAGTGGGAGGTATGTCGGGCCTTGATGGTTACTGTACAGTGGGAGGTATGTCGGGGTGTGATGGTTACTGTACAGTGGGAGATATGTCGAGCCTTGATGGTTACTGTACAGTGGGAGGTATGTCGGGGTGTGATGGTTACTGTACAGTGGGAGGTATGTCGGGCTGTGACTGTTACTGTACAGTGGGAGGTATGTCAGGCCGTGATGGTTACTGTACAGTGGGAGGCATGTCAGGCCGTGAATGTTACTGTACAGTGGGAGGTATGACAGGCCGTGATGGTTACTGTACAGTGTGAGGTATGTCGGGCCTTGATGGTTACTGTACAGTGGGTGGTATGTCAGGCCGTGATGGTTACTGTACAGTGGGGGTTATGTCGGGGTGTGATGGTTACTGTACAGTGGGAGGTATGTCGTGCTGTGACTTTTACTGTAGAGTGTGAGGTATGTCGGGCCGTGATGGTTACTATATAGTGGGAGGTATGTCAGGCCGTGATTGTTACTGTACAGTGGGAGGTATGTCGGGGTGTGATGGTTACTGTACAGTGGGAGGTATGTCAGGCCGTGATTGTTACTGTACAGTGGGAGGTTTGTCGGGCTGTGACTGTTCCTGTACAGTGGGAGGTATGTCGGGCCGTGATGGTTACTGTAAAGTGGGAGGTATGTCGGGCTGTCACAGTTACTGTACAGTGGGAGGTATGTCGGGCCGTGATGGTTACTGTACAGTGGGAGGTATATTGGGCCATGATGGTTACTGTACAGTGGGAGGTATGTCGGGCTGTGATGGTTACTGTACAGTGTGAGGTATGTCGGGGTGTGATGGTTACTGTACACTGGGAGTATGTCGGGCTGTGCTGGTTACTGTACAGTGGGAGATATGTCGGGCCGTGATGGTTCCTGTACAGTGGGAGGTATGTCGAGCCGTGTTGGTTCCGGTACAGTGGGAGGTATGTCTGGCCGTGATGGTTACGGTACAGTGAGAGATATGTCTGGCCGTGGTGGTTACTCTACAGTGGGAGGTTTGTCGGGCCGCGATGGTTACTGTACAGTGGGAGGTATATTGGGCCGTGATGGTTACTGTACAGTGTGAGGTATGTCGGGGTGTGATGGTTACTGTACAGTGGGAGGTATGTCGAGCTGTGATGGTTACTGTACAGTGTGAGGTATGTCGGGGTGTGATGGTTACTGTACACTGGGAGTATGTCGGGCTGTGCTGGTTACTGTATAGTGGGAGATATGTCTGGCCTTGATGGTTACTGTACAGTGGGAGGAATGTCGGGCCGTGATGGATACTGTACAGCGGGAGGTAAGTCGGGCCGTGATGGTTACTGTACAGCGGGAGGTAAGTCGGGCCGTGATGGTTACTGTACAGTGGGAGATACGTCGGAACGTGATGGTTAATGTACAGTCGGAGGTATGTCGGGCCGTGATGGTTGCTGTTCAGTGGGAGGTATGTCGGGGTGTGATGGTTACTGTACAGTGGGAGGTATGTCGGGGTGTGATTGTTACTGTACAGTGGGAGGTATGTCGGGCCGTGATGGTTACTGTACAGTGGGAGGTATGTCGGGGTGTGATGGTTACTGTACAGTGGGAGGTATGTCGGTCTGTGATGGTTTCTGTATAGTGGGAGGTATGTCGGGCCGTGTTGGTTACTGTGCAGTGGGAGGTATGTCGTGGTGTGATTGTTACTGTACAGTGGGAGGTATGTCGTGGTGCGATGGTTACTGTGCAGTGGGAGGTATGTCGGGCCATGATGGTTACTGTACAGTGGGAGGTATGTCGAACCATGATGGTTACTGTACAGTGGGAGGTATGTCGGGCCGTGTTGGTTACGGTACAGTGGGAGGTATGTCGGGCCGTGATGGTTACAGTACATTGGGAGGTATGGCGTGCCGTGATGTTTACTGTACAGTGGGAGGTATGTCGGGGTGTGATGGTTACGGTACAGTGAGAGATATGTCTGGCCGTGGTGGTTACTCTACAGTGGGAGGTATGTCGGGCCATGATGGTTATTGTACAGTGGGAGGTATGTCGGGCCGTGATGGTTACTGTACATTGGGAGGTATGTCATGCCGTGATGTTTACTGTACAGTGGGAGGTATGTCGGGGTGTGATGGTTACTGTACAGTGGGAAATATGTCGGGCCATGATGGTTAATATACAGTGGGAGGTATGTAGGGCCATGATGTTTACTGTACCGTGAGAGGTATGTCGCGCCCTGGTGGATACTGTACAGTGTTTAGGTATGTCTGGCTGTGAGGTTGCAGACTGTATGAGTGTGTTGAATATGGTTCTGCTCCTGCCGATTGTCCTCTACACTTCATGGATGCATCACCATTAGTTTCTTAATCTGATTAAAGTCTGTACCATTCACTGCCCAGGGGCTGCATATCATAGTGATGTGGGTCTGCAAAAAGGAAAGATAGCCCTTGCTCCCCATGAGGACTGTGCAGTGACCATTCTTACAGATGCATGAAATGGAGTGGTGTATCTTCATTTGGCAGATCAGTGATGATGTGGTCAATTATAGGTTTCCCTTTCATTGATTCCCCCATATCCAGCCGCAGAGCAATATGGCAGCCACAGAATCCAGCATTAATACTGACGTGTATACTGACTATATACCAAGGAACTGCCCCCTCAGCCTGGCTATGTCCTGCCATTGCGGCAGACCCCACCAGAGAGGGTGGTGATCTTGCCTGGGACATAGTCCTGTTCACAGAATCCTGCTTTACAGAAAATATCTGAATGTTGATTGATTAGTTGGTGGGAAATATACAACAGATCACTTCTCTTTTTTGAATAATGAAAAGTTAACATCACTTTTCTTACATATTTAAAATAAACCAAACATCATTATTTTTCAGTTGAAAACAATTGAAGTGAACAATAATTGAAATACCAGCGCACACATCTAATTATTACACAATTCAGTGACTGTAGTAAACAGCTGATTGATGTGCAGATCAGTGAACACACCATCTTGCAGGCAGCAAAGCTGTTGAAAAAGACTTTGAGAAAAAGCCTGAATTCAGACACAGCATTACTGGGCCTCAACATCACCTCCAAAGCACTGGCCATCTCCAAAATCTGTCCAGAGAGCTTCCATACTGGAGCTGGGCAGTTACTCACACAATAGACTGGTTAGAGACATACCTGAACAACAGGGAGATGCGAGTGGGGAAAAACTGGTCAATGGACTAGCACATGGCGCTGGTCCAGACACAGTTCAACATTTGTAACAATGATCTGTAAACAACCATGTCTTGCAAGTATATCTCTTCTGTTATGGCACCTAAACTCTGTAGTTCTGCACCTTGGACCTGATCCTGAATGAAAGTGTTGTAAAGGTGATGGGCTCCTGCAGCACATGGCATCTTACATTGAATCCCTCAGAAACCATATCCAGTGTTATAATATCCAATTTCCAAACAGAATTGTACAGCTCCATTGATGGCCAATATGATCCCAGCCCAATGATCTTGTGTGTGACTTGAGCTGGAAATCTCTGTGTAAATGTTTGTTCTAACCGTTAACAGCAAAGTGTCTTTACTGAGGGTACGATAATCTTTCATAATACCAACTTTTAGATTGTCCAATAAGCACAAAATCCACCCATTTATTCCGTTCACTTTTATAACAATGATATGGTGAAAACAGTGACCAACTCACGGTAAGGAGCATTGAAATGTTGAGTCTTATTACCACACCCAAGACCAAATTATTATTAAGAGCACGGACTTTGTAAATATGCAATTATTTTCCTTTGTATTGCTACTGTGAACGAATAGTTGACCCTCCTGTTCCTCAGATGCTGCCTGAATGGTTGTGCTTTTCCAAAACCGCACTTTTTGACTCTGATCTGCAGCATCTGCAGTGCTCACTTTCTCCCTGCTAATATCTATTCACAATCATTTTCGTGGCAACAATATCACTGTGCGTTTAAACATGTTACAGTCAGATATGCGCATATTTTCAATTGCTTCTGCCTATCTTAGAGCTCAGTAATGTGGAATGTGAATGGCAGTGTCTGTGTGATGCTCGGTATGTAGGCCATGCGTCTGAAAGACTGACAAATTATTTCAAACAACATATCCCTTCAACTGTTCAGAACAAGCAAGATACTGCCTAGACCCAACCATCCTGAGCTCACAAAGGCCAATACTCAGGGTCCAGCAATTGGCATGTTTGGAGAATACTTTTCATTTTAATTTTTTCATGGAATATGATTGGGACGGTATTTCTTGCCTGTTTCGGGCTGCCCTTGAGAAGTTGGTGTTGAGCTGTCACATTGACCCATTGCAGTTCATGTGATGTTGATGTCCATTAGCGAGGGTCTTTGAAACAGTGGCACTGAAGGAACAGCAACATACTTCCTAAATCAGGATGGTGGGCAGCTGGGATCGGAACGTGAACATGGTTGGGGTCCCATGTATCTGTTTCCTTTGTCCTTGTTGATGGTCTGACTTCAAAGGTACGTTGTAAGAAGCCTTGGTAAATTTCTGAAGAGCACTGTGTAGATGGCAGGTATTGCTGCTATTGAGTGTCAGTGGATGAGGGGTGAAGCTGCTCTCGCACAGGCAAACGGTGGGTATTTCATCACACACTCATTCGGTGTGTGTCTTCTAGATGGGTGACAGGCTTTTGGAAATCTTGAGGTAAGTTATTTCTGCAGGATTCCTAACCCCTGACAGATTATTGTAGCCGATTAATTTATATGCGTCAAAGTGTAACGCTGGAAAAGCACAACATGTCAGGTAGCACCTGAGGTACAGGAGACTCGACGTTTTAGCATTAGCCCTTCACAGGAATGGGTAATGAAATTATATGATCATTCCAGTTCTGGTTAATAGTAATCCCCGGGATATTGCTAGGTGGGATTTCAGTGATGGTGGTGGCATTGAACGTGAGAGAATATGGTTCAATTTTCTATTGTTAGAGGTAATCGTTGTCTGGCACATGTGTAATGGAAATGGTACTTGTCACTGTTGAGCACAAACCTGCATATTTCCAGGCCCTTGTTGTATTTGGATAAGGATTGCTTCAGTACCTGAGTAAATCACAAATAGTGTTGAACATTGTCCAATCATGAGCAAGCATCTCCAATTGTGATTTTAGATCTTAGGGATGGTCATTTATGATTAGGCCTAGGGCAGAGAGCACTCTGAGAGCTCACTGATGCTGCCCCTCTCTCTGAGCTAGGAAGCTGGCTTCGAGTTCGACCTGCTCCAGAGGTTTCTGACAACATATCTGAACGGATTAATGTTACAATATTTATCCCAAGAAGGTGAGTGAGGACTTGGTTAGCTCAATCGGTTGAAAGGTTAGTTATTAATGCAAACAGTGTGGGTTCAATTCCTGCACTGACTGGGGTGACTAACGGACTGTCCTTCTCAATCTCTCCCTAACTTGATGCATGATGACTGTCCAGTTAAATTGCCACCAGTCGTCTCTGTCTAACAAGAGAGCATCCGTATCATCCTGTCGGAGTATGGTGGCTTACTCTTCCATTTCTGATCTACAGGCTTACCCAGAAACTCGTCCCGTGGAGAACTGAAGCTGAGATGGCTGCTGCCCACCGACCCCAGCCACCTTCCTTTGTACCGTGGGCGGCACGGTGCCACACTGGTTAGCACTGTTGCCTCACAGCGCCAGAGACCTGGGTTCAATTCCCGCTTCTGGCGACTGACTGCATGGAGTTTGCACGTTCTCCCAGTGTCTGCGTGGGTTTCCTCCGGGTTCTCTGGTTTCCTCACACAGTCCAAAGATGTGCAGGCCAGGTGAATTGGCCATGCTAAATTGCCCAGAATGTTAAGTGAAGGGCAAAATTAGGGGTATGGGTGGGTTGCGGGTCGGTGTGGACTTGTTGGGCCGAAGGGCCTGTTTCCACACTGTAATGTAATCTAATCTAATCTACCAGGTATCACTTCAGCCAGTGCAGACGATTCCTATTTGCTCCAGTTTTGCCGTTAATCCCGGATGCGACATTTGATCAAATGCAGTTATGATGACATTAAGTGTTGTCCCTATCGCCTCATCTCTAGAATTCAGCAGTGTGTTTTCTTGTTGTACATATTTAGACCAAGGCTTCAATGAGCACAAGGAATGGGAGTCTTAACTGAGCTTCAGTGAGTGGGTTGGTGCCGAGGCACTGCTGCTTGATCCCACTGTGAGTGACATCTTCCATGACTTTATTAATGATAGGGATTAGAGCAATGGGGCAGTCATTGATTGTCTGATGTTTTGTCTGTGTGTGTACAGGACACACCCGGATAGTTTCCCACATTGTCAGGTAGGTCCCAGTGCAATATCCCTGCTGGAACAATTTGAAAGGAATGTTATCAGGGCCCCCATCAATTGCATTATCCCATCCCTCCAGCCGTTTGGATTTACCACACACAGTGAATCAAATTAGCTGAAGACTCCCATCTGGAGAAGACTAAAATAGATCATCCGATCGACACTTCGATCTGAACATTGTTGTGAATGTTTCATCCTTCGCTTTTCCATTGTTTGCTGGGCCCTTCCATAGTTGAGGAAGATGATATTTGTGTATCCTTCTCTTCCAGTGAGTTGTTTAATTGACCACACAATTCACGCTGATTGCATGTGACAGGATTGCAGAAATTAGGTCTGATTTGTTAGTTAGATCTGTCTGTCACTGGCTTTTTATGCTATTTGGTGAGTTAGTGGTCCTGTTTGGTAATGTCACATCATTGTGAGGTGTACCTGGTGCTGCTCTTGACCGTCCATCTTATGTTCTTCGTTGAACAAGGGTTTGTCCCCTGGTCTGATGGTCAGGATAAAGTGGAGCACATGCCAGGCAGTTACAGTGAAAATTGTGCAGGAGTACAATTCTGCTGCTGTGGTAATGTCCTGAATCACCTCACACATGCCAGTGCTGAGTTCTAGATCTCTTTGAAGTTTGTTCCGTTGAACATGTTAATAGTATCTCTCACATGTGTGCACATGTGTATACACACACACATTCTCACTCTCACTCACACTCACACTCACACACTCACAATCACACTCACTCACACTCACACACTCACTCACACACACTCACACTCACTCACACTCACACTCTCTCACTTACACTCACACTCACACTCACTGTCACTGTCACTGTAACTGTCATTCACACTCACACTCACTCTCACAATCTCAAACACAATCACACTCACTCACTCACTCTCTCACTCTCACTCTCACACTCACATTCTCTCATTCTCTCACTCTCTCACTCTGACTCTTTCACTCTCTCTCTCTCTGTCACTCTCACACTCACAAAATTCACAATGTAAAATCGGGATTTTATCTATGGAAATACTGTGTGTGGTAGTCACCATTCCAAATATGGTCATCGATCAATGTGCCTGCAGCCGGTAGGTTGGTGAATATAAGATCAAGAATGTTTCTCCCTCTCAGTCTTTCCCTTCCCACTCAGTGCAGTCCCTGTCTTGCAGCTATGTCCTTTTGGATCCGACCATCTTGATGAGCAATGCTTCTGCTGAGCCCCTCTGGGTGGTGGTTTTGAAATGGCGACCCAGGATACCTTCTCCAGCTTTGTCACTTTCTCAGGGCTTCCATCAGCTGAGGGAAGGGAGTCAGCAGGATTATTCCGTGTCAGTGTTTGATCTGACACAGTGAGGTTTTGTTACGACACGTTGTTGCTTGAGGAGTCTGTTGGTGTCTCTCCCACATCTAGCCCTAGCACCCAGACGTTAGGAAGGAGGGATTTCCAGTGTCTGCAGGACTATTTTGTCACTATCAATCAAATGGCCTCTTCTGTGCTGTATGACACCCACTCTATTCTTCTTGTGATTGGACAGTCGAAGGTCTAACTCCTTCAGTTCCTCCAAGTGCCTTGTGTATTACACAGATATCTACAATATTTTCTCCATTAAGACATTGCATAATTCCGTTTTTAAACTATCCACGTGTATTTCTGTATCTTTCCCTGTCATATCCTCCAGCTGCAACATCCATTTGTATGTCAGTAACCCTCCGTATCACTACAATCTTTATCTCATACTCCAGTCCCATCTATCGCTGTAAATTCCACCAACCCCTACACCCCTCCCGATCTCTCTAATCTTCAGCTGCTTCATCTTTCCCCATATTCTGTAAACGGACTTAAAAATATCTCACTCACCTATTCTAGCATGCACAGGCGACACTATCTCTGTATCATCTCCTGTCTTGCTGTCCTGTCTCTGCAACATCTCCAGCCTTGTTTTTTTTATCTCTGTAACTTCTGCAGCCTTGCTTTCCTCTCTGTCTGTAACACCTCCAGCCTTTCTTTCCTGTCTCTCTGTAACATCTCCAGCCTGGCTTTCTTGTCTCTGTAGCATCTCCAGCCTTGCTTTCCTCTCTGTCTGTAACACCTCCAGCCTTGCTTTCCTGTCTCTCGGTAACATCTCCAGCCTTACTTTCCCATCTCTGTAACATCTCCAGCCTTGTTTTCCTCTATCTGTAACATCTCCAGAAAGCTGTCCTATCTCTATAATATCTCCAGCCTTGCTTTCCCGTCATCTCTGTAATATCTCCAGCCTTGCTTTACTATCTCTGCTTTCCTTCACACCTCAGTGAATAGTTTTTTACGCACTTAGTGAACTGGTTATATATCTGTTCCTGTATTTTCATATTTCTGGGATTCTATAAAATATCCCAGCGTTTGGACCCTAATCTCGACGCATAAAGCCTCATTTGAAGACACGTCCAAGGTGTCGTCCCTCCTTACTGCAGTAACTGTTCCTTAATAAATAATGCAATACCACTTCCTTTTTAACATTCCCTCCTGTCTGCCTATAGTTCAAGTAGTTAGCCCTGAGTTATTAGCGCTGACTACCTTCAAACACGTCTCTGTGATGGCAAAAATATTTCACCTCCACATGTCAACTCACGCCATTATATCATCAGTCTGTCTGATAATACACCCAGTATTAACGTAAGCTGGAATATAACACCTGGAATACTCTGTGCCTCGGAGTTCCTCAAACATCCTCAAACATGCCCAAACCATGAACCAAAATTTAACGCTGGGACTGAATGAATATTTGTTGAACTGCAATTTATTTTTTAAAAATGTATTTAAGTCCAACTTTCCAGAACTGAGCAGTCAGTTCCACATACAATTAGTTTCTGATGGTTAATTTCCCGCTCAGTGTGCAGAGGGGACAGCCCTCAGTAATGGAGAAACTGAGGACTGCAGATGGAGATCAGAGTCGAACAGTGTGGTGCTGCAAAAGCACAACAGGTCAGGAAGCATCCGAGGAGCAAGAGAGTGGGTGTTTTGGTCATAAGCTCATTATCAGAAAGGGATTGGTGCATTCCTTTTTATTTGATTCTGTGATTCGCAGGATGTTGGGAACCGCACTTACTCAGGAAGGCAGCACTGTATATTGCACTGAAATGGAAAGCAGTCAATCAGTTGGTTGGACAGGGTGCAGACAAGGTGTGGGGAATTACAGACTGATTGAAGTACAAACTTAACGATAGATAAATCCCCTAGGCCAGATGGGATATACATGAGGTTACTCCAGGAAGTGATGGAAGAGATTGGTGTGACTTTGGTGATGATCGTTGTGTCCTCGCTGTCCACTAGAGTGGTACAAGATGATTGAAGTGTGGCAAATGTTATTCCCTTGTTCCGGGAAGGGAATAGGGATAACCCTGGGAATGACCGAACAGTCAGTCTTACATCAGTGGTGGGCAAAGTGTTGGAGACGCTTCTGAGAGGCAGGATTTACAATTACTTAGAAAATGATAATTTAATTAGAGATAGTCAGCATGGCTTTTTGAGGCGTAGGTCATGTCTCACAAACCTTATTAAATTATTTTAAGATGTGAAAAATACAAGTCGTGAAGGTAGACCTGTAGATGTGCTGAACACGATTTTTAGCAAGGCGACGAATAAGATTCCCCATTGTATGCTCATTCAGAAGGTCAGGAAGAATGGGACGCAGGGAAATTTTGTTCTCCGGATACGGTCATGCCTGTCCCATAGAAGACAAAGGATGGTAGCAGATGGAAAGTATTCAGCCTGGAGCTCAGTGACCAGTGGTGTTCCTCAGGGTTCAGGTCTGGGACATGTGCTGTTTGCGATTTTTATAAATGACTTTGATGAGGAAGTGGAATAGTGGGTTAGTAAGTTTACAGAAGACTTGCAGGTTTTTGGAGTTGTGGATAGTGTGGAGGGCTGTTGTAGGTTTCAACAGAACATTGAGAGGATCCAGCGCTGGATTAATAAGTGGCAGATAAAATTCAACCTTAAAGTGTGAAGTGATTTGTTTTAGAAGGTTGCATTTGAATACAGAATACAGGATTAAAGGCAGAATTCTTGGCAATGGGGAGGAACAGAGGGATCTTGGGTTCCATGTCCATAGATCCCACAAAATTGTCACCCAATTTGATAGAGTTGCTAAGAAGGTGCATAGTTTGTTGGCTTTCACGAGCAGGGGGATTGAGTGTTAGAGCAGAGAGGTTCATGCTTTGCTCTAAAAAAAGCTGTGGTTCAACCAGACTTGGAATAGTGTGTTCAGTTCTGGTTGCCTCATTAGAAGAAACATTTGGAAGCCTCAGAGTGTGTGCAGAAGAGATTTACCAGGATGCTGCCTGGTCTGGACTGCATCTTTTCGCACAAACTTTGAAAATCTTAGGAAGAAAATTTGAGGGAGCCAGGGCTTTTCTCCCTCGAGCGAAGAGGAATGACAGCTGACTTGATAGAGGTGTACAAATGTTATGAGACAAAGATTGGATAGCCAGAGTCTTTTCCCATGGCAGAAATTGCTCTCCACAAGGAGCGTAATTTTAAGGTTGTGGGGAGGTTTTGGAGGAAGGTTTCGGGGGGCTGTCAGAGATAGCTACTTTACACAAAGTATGGTGGGGTTGGAATGCACCGCCAGTGTTAGAAATAGAGTCAGATACATTAGGGATAATTAAGTAGACTCTTGAATACACACATGGTAGCTAATGCATTGAAGGTTATGTAGGTTAGTCTGATATTAGAGTAGGATAAAAGGTCGGCAATTCATTGAGAGCTGAAGGGCTCTTATTGTGCTGTACTGTTCTATGTTCCAAGTTTCTCTCAGCTGGTGGATTCTCGTCAGTTGGTGAATGTGTGAGAGAGTGTGGTGTGTGAGGTCAGGAAGCTGGAAGGGGCGTGAGGCCAAGACTTCCAGTTATGGTGTGCATGGATGCAGTCAGCTGAGTGCCAGCACAATATGTGTGGATACCTCGACCAGACAAAATCCACCAAGTTTAGTTATTAAACTGATTTTTGGCTTGTCGTTAGCTCCTGGTTTCTTCAGATGCATTCTATTGGGTGACCAATGTATTAATATCTGACCATCCACAGGCAGGTACACTTTTAATTTGATGCTGGTGAATGTGAAGGTACATTTATTGGATATAATTTCAGAGGATTCACTATGAGACACAAGATGCTGCAGAAAGCTGTCATTTGTGAACATGTTCACACAGCGTCTGGACTAGGGAGAAGATGTAGGAAGTATGGGGAACATGCCAGATGTCAGCACCATAACCAATACCATGTGATTCTGACACTCCATGTCCATACAATGCTCTCTGGGTCATGCTCTGACGAAGATGAATTTGTAAGACCCTGGTTCCTGACCAAACATTAGTATCTAATTTAGACAGTATTTCTAACTACACTAGGAACATTGATCATTAAAAAAAAGGACTGCAGATGGTGGAAACCAGAGTCCAGCAGTGCTGGAAGAGCACAGCAGGTCAGGCAGAATCCGAGGTGCAGGAAAGTCGACGTTTCGGGCAAACGCCTTTCATCGTAAATGATGACTGATAGCCTGTTGGCTAGTTTCCTCCTGCCCAAGATGGAATCCAAATGATTTCCTTTGAACGAATGTTTGAATGATTGTCCTGAGGAGAAAGTGAGGACTGCAGCTGCTGGAGATCAGAGCTGAAAAATGTGTTGTTGGAAAAGCAGAGCAGGTCATGCAGCATCCAAGGAGCAGGAGAATCAACGTTTGATGTGTCTCCGCCTCCACTCCGACCTCCTGATTGTCCTGACCCAGGTTGGAATCTTTCTGGTCAGATTCTGGAGCAGGCCAGTATCTCACTCAGTGTCACAGGCAGCTGTGGGGTCCAGTGGCACGGTGCCTGAATTCAGGCCTTTTGGAATCCATTTTTAATGTCGGTCATGATTGCAACATGGTGGGTTTACTGACCTGAAAAATGATTTGGAGTTAGCCATGTTTGTGAATTGGGCAATGATGAGATATGAACTACAGTTATTCAACTGAACAATAATTGCATCATCTCTGAAAACAATTAGGTTGGTTCTATATTGCTGGAACTAATGTAGGGAAATAAATGGTGATAACTTCAAAAATGTTCATATTACAGAGGAGGATTTGCTGGATGTCTGGAAAGGTATAAAAGTGGATAAATGCCAAGAACCTGATCAGGTGTACAGAGCACTCTATAGGAAGCCAGGGAACAGCTGGTCCTGTTACTGAGATATTTGTATAATCGAGAGTGATAGGTGAGGTGCCAGATGACTGGAGGTTGGCGAATGTGGTGCCAATGTTTAAGAAATTTGGTAAGGACAAGCCAGGGAACTATAGACCAGTGAGCCTGACAGTGGTGGTGGGTAAGTTGTTGGAAGGAATCCTGAGGGACAGGATGTGCATGTATTTGGAAACTCCCCCTCCCACTCTGCCGAGGACATGGAGGTCCTGGGCCTCCTTCACCGCCGCTCCCTCACCACCAGACGCCTGGAGGAAGAACGCCTCATCTTCCGCCTCGGAACACTTCAACCCCAGGGCATCAATGTGGACTTCAACAGCTTCCTCATTTCCCCTTCCCCCACCTCATCCTAGTTTCAAACTTCCAGCTCAGTTACTGCCTCCTTGACTTGTCCGACCTGCCTATCTTCTTTTCCACCTATCCACTCCACCCTCTCCTCCTTGACCTATCACCTTCATCTCCTCCCCCACTCACCCATTGTACTCTATGCTACTGTCTCCCCACCCCCACCCTCCTCTAGCTTATCTCTCCATGCTTCAGGCTCACTGCCTTTATTCCTGATGAAGGGCTTTTGTCCGAAACGTTGATTTCGCTGCTCGTTGGATGCTGCCTGAACTGCTGTGGTCTTCCAGCACCACTAATCCAGTATATGTATTTGGAAAGGCAAGGACTGAGTAGGGATAGTCAGCGTGGCTTTGTGAGTGGAAAATCATGTCTCACAACCTTCTTTGAATTTTTTTCAGTAGTAACATTAATGATTGATGGGGGCAGAGTGGTGGATATGATTTATTTGAACTACAGTAAGTCATTCGATAAGGTTCCCGATTGGAGACTGGTTAGTCAGATTAGATGTCATGGAATAGAGGGAGAACTAGCCATTTGGATCCAGAACTGGCTCAAAGGTAGACGACAGAGGGTGGTGGTGGTGTAGGATTTTTTTACAGACTGGAGGCCTGTGACCAGTGGAGTGCCACAAGGATCGGTGCTGGGTCCAATACTTTTCATAATTTATATAAATTATTTCAATGTGAGCATAAGAGGTATAGTTAGTAAGTTTGCAGATAACACCAAAATTGGAGGCTCAGAGAACAGCAAAGAAGATTACCTCGGATTGCAACAGGATCAGATGGGCCAATGGACTTAGGAGTGGCAGATGGAGTTTAATTTACATAAATGTGAGGTGTTGCATTTTGGGAAAGCAAATCTTAGCAAGGGTTATACTCCTAATGGTGATGTCCTAGGGAGTGTTGCTGACCAAAGAGATCTTGGAGTACAGGTTCATTGAAAGTAGAGTCATAGATAGATAATATAGTGAAGAAAGGGTTTGGTATGCTTTCCTTTCTTGGTCAGAGATTGAGTACAGGATTTGGAAGGTCATGTTGCGGCTGTACAGGAGGTTGGTGAGGGCTCCTTTGGAATATTGCTTGGAATTCTGGTCTCCTTCCTATCGGAAGGAAGTTGTGAAACTTGAAAAGGTTCAGAAAAGATTTACAAGGATGTTGCCAGAGTTGGAGTATTTGAGCTGTAGGGACAGCCTGAATAGGCTAGGGCAGTTTTCCCTGGAGTGTCAGAGGCTGAGGGGTGACCTCATCGATGTTTATTAAATCATGAGAGGCATGGATAGGGTTAATAGACAAGGTGTTCTCCCTGGGGTGGGGGTGGGGATCGAGAAGTAGAGGGCAGAGGTTTAGGGTGAAAGGGGAAAGATAGAAAAGACCAAAGGGGCCACGTTTTCTCGCAGAGGGTGGTACGTGTATGGAATGAGCTGCCAGAGCAAATGGTGGAGGCTGATACATTTGCAACATTTAAAAGGCATCTGGATGGGTATATAAAAAGGAAGGGGTTGGAGGGATATAGCCCGGGTGCTGGCAGGTGAGACTAGATTGGGTTGGGATATCTGGTCGGCATGGCCGAGTTGGACCAAAGGGTCTGTTTCCATGCTGTACATCTCTATGACTCTCTGACTCGAATTTAGAAATGACAATAATTTAGCATGCACTGTCAAATAAATAAACAGTTTATGTTATTACATTGTAACATACAATAAGTTGAAAAATTGCGATTTTTAGAATGATAAATACAGAAGGAAGAACAAAGAAAATTTCAGCGCAGGAGCAAGCCCTTTAGCCCTCCAAGCCTGAACCGATCCACATATTCTGTCTAAACCTGTCCCATATTTTCTGAGGGTCTGTATCCCTTTGCTACCTGCCCATTCTTGTATCTGTCGAGATATATCTTAAATGATGCTATTGCAAAATGCTCCAAATATGGTATGATCAGAGCCTTGGAAAACCTCATAAATCCTTCCCTGCTTTAATATTCAAGTCATCTCAAAATAAATACCATCGCTGTATTTGTCTTTCTGACTGGATAAACCAGCAGGAACAATGAACACATGATGGACATTAATAAACTTACCAAGGAGTTCTAAAAATGAACAATGATTAAAGCACGCTCGGAAATGGATCCCAGCCTTGAGTAAACTCTCTGCTAATCCATATGCTGCAGAATCCAGATAGGCTGCAGCTCCCCACAGACAGTTTGCAAAGTAAACCTGACAGCTACAGACTCTGCAATACCCACCTGAATTTGGACATGAATGATACAATGGAATGTCGCCCTTGGGCCAACAACTGTGCCAAACCCTGGTTGAGTCCCGCCATTACTGTCCCACTGCCTTTCCTGCTAACCTAATCTCCCAGTCAATGTAACCCTGTTCCTCCCTCATGCCTTTGAAGTTGCTTTTATTCAGCGGTAATATTGTTAACTCTGATTCTACCTTCACCCTCTCAAATTGTAGAGTAGGTTCAATGATATTATGATCACTGCCTCATAAAGGTTTCTTTACCTTAAGCCCCCTTATCAAGTCTGCCTCATTGCACAGCTCTAAATCCGGTATTGCCCGTTCCCTCGTTGCCTGCACCATAAGCTGCTCCAAAAAGCCATCTCGTTGACATTCTACAAATTCCTTTCCTTGCAAACCACTGCCAACCTAATTTTCCCAGTGCACCTGCATATTGAATTCCTCCCTATCACTGTAACTTTGCTTTATCTACACATTTTTTCTACATCCTGATGTGACATCCGCCCCTGCTCCTAACTACGGTTTGTGGACGTGTACATAACTCCAACTATGGTTTTTCACCTTTGTCGTCCCTCAATTCTAATCACCATCTGTCCTTATTTTGAATTTTGGGAACTGAGTGATCGGACTGCAAAACACTTTAGCATTGTCACAACTTCTTGGTTTGACATTAATTAAAAATATTACATTGTCAATTCCATTGGAATGTGGCCACAATCTATTTCTTTGGCCAAATGTTCTCTGTGTGCTATGGAAGAATGCAGACTTTTGAAACTGTTAGAAAAACATCATATGAAGAGGACTTGAGTCTATAAGGCGATTAAGGTGGGTCAAGTGAACAGAAAAATATTGTCGTATGGAGTATTGTATGATGTATTGTCTGTGCGCTCAAAGATGTTGGCGGGTTGAAACGAAAGGCAGTGTATGATTTCAATGGAGAGATTGGCTTGAGGCGCAGAAGAACCGGACACCTGGATTACAAAATAAACATTTTATGTGTGCATAAAGTTTTGTGGGTGGTAAGATAAATGTAGACATTTTCGGAAACAGAATACATTCAACATTCGGGAAAAATTTCTTCAGTTTTGTAGAGTAGTAGCGAGACCACATCGAGAGATCAATGGTCATACTGACATGCAAATCAGTCCAGATAAGATTCACTCAACTGACTCCAGTGTGGAAATCTTGAACTGACTGACTGTGAATCTGCTGGAGTTTAGTCGAACAACATGTGATCTTGGTGACCCCAGGATATTTTAAGTAGTATTTTCATGTTGAACTCTGAAACCATATTTCAGCTTGTGTGAGAGATTACCAGGAAGGGATGAACTATGAAACTGGAGGTTATCTCAGTTAAGAAGATGTTGGAAATTTAAATCCTCTCAAAGTGTCGTGCATTTGTGAACTCTCTTCCCAGATAGCAATGGAGGATAAAACATTGAATATTCTTAAGGCAGAAGCAGGCAGATTCTTTACTAACAATGACGCACTAACATTGTAAGGGCATAGGAGGAATGTGTGATTGATGTCACAATCAGATCATCCACGATCCTATCACATGACTGAGCTGTATTGCTGACTTACCCCTGATGCTACTTTCAGCATTTCTGTTGACTTGAGATACTGAAAAAATTATGAGATGATTCTCATGAACATGGAGACATTTTCTTTCAGATTTCTGGGCACAGGTTTCCATATGTGACTTTTAAGCAGCACTCAAAAGCACTCAGGGAAGTTTCGTGGTTTTGGAGAAAGGTCAGGAGCATCGGGCAAAATGAAAGCCTGCCTTGAAACTGCTTTAGAAATCAGATTGGGTCGAATGGATAACTTGAATTCTGCTCATTCCTTTCAGTTCTTGTTGCGAGGTGAGTTTCATTAGCGTGGCCAGCATTCTGTTGCCTATGTGTAATTTCTATTCAGAATATGGTGATAAACCCCAGGGGTTCTTGTGGTGCAGGAACACTAACAGGTATGTCACAAAGAGAGAAATGGGGTTCTGATCCATTTGATAGAGAAGGCAGAATGATATAGCTTCAGGTCGATGTGCTGTGTGACCTTGGAGATTGCATTCCTCAGCACTTGATGCTCTCAAGCTCTGGAAATAGTGAGGCATTTTCAACAATTAAAGTGATAGTCATATAGCATATAAACAGGCCCTTCAGCCCAATACATCTACGCCAGCCAGAAAACACCAATGTACATTATTCTCAGTTACCTGAAGACTTATAGCCTGCTATGCCCTGGCCGTTTTTGCTGAAATGCTGCATTGTCTTTTTATACACTTAATGGTAAGGTCCTTGGGAGTGTTACTGAACAAAGATATCTTGGAGTGGCGGTTCATAGTTCCTTGAAAGTGGAGTCGCATATAGATAGGATAGTGAAAAAGGTGTTTGGTATGCTTTCCTTTATTGATCAGAGTATTGAGTACAGGAGTTGGGAGATCATGTTGCGGCCGTACAGGACATTGGTTAGGCCACTGTTGGAATATTGCGTGCAATTCTGTTCTCCTTCCTATCGGAACGACGTTGTGAAACTTGAAAGGGTTCAGAAAGGATTTAAAAGGATGTTGAGAGAGTTGGAGGATCTGAGCTACAGGGAGAGGCTGAACAGGCTGGGGCTGTTTTCCCTGGAGCATAAGAGGCTGAGGGGTTACCTTATAGAGGTGTATAAAATTATAAGGGGCATGGATAGGATAAATAGAGAAAGTCTTTTCCCTGGGGTCAGGGAGTCCAGAACTAGAGGGCATACGTTTAGGGTGAGAGGGGAAAGATATAAAAGAGACGTCAGGCGCAACGTTTCCACGCAGAGGGTGGTACGTGTATGCAATGAGCTGCCAGAGGATGTGGTGAAGGCTGGTACATTTGCAACATTTCAGAAGCATTTGTATGTGTACATGAAAAGGAAGGGGTTGGAGAGATATGGCCCGAGTGCTGGCAGGTGGGATTAGATTGGGTTGGGATATCTGGTCGGCATGGACGGGTTGGACAAAAGGTCTGTTTCCATGCTCTCCATCTCGATGACCCTATGAGTCTATCTGTGACCTGAGTGTTTTTTGTTCTTTTATGCACAAAATGGTTTCATGGACATAGATAACGCAACGATAAAGACAGTGGCAAACTCATCAGATGAATAAAAACAGACTTTGCATTTTTCAGTAAATATAGTAAATCCAATTGTCGTTTCAATTCATTTGGAATTTTAAAGGAACTAGACCAGCATTAATTGCCCTTGAGACGTTCCAGTCCAGTTGGTGTTGGTCCGTCCAAGTGGCTGGTCGGATGGAGTACCAGAAGTGCAACTCATGTGCTGGGTCAGCTGGGAGTAAATATTACTGGTGGTGGATGGAATGTTAACAAGCCGCCATGCTGTAATGAATAGCTCGCAGGAAAACACGAAAACTGACTCATTGTCAAATCAAACAGAAAGGATGGCGTTTATTATTTTTCTGAGAAATAGCAACCTTACAGATACAAGTCTTTCTAGTAATGAACGGAAGTCTGTGTCTATGTTATTGGTGTCCTTAAAATAATGGTGTCAAACAGAAGAATGATGTTATTGCTTTTGATGGACGATGCTTGCACTGAGCATGTGATTATCCTGGATATATTAACAGATGGCTGGGCTGTCCTAGCTTGAGTAAGTGCTGATACTCCATGGGATGATGTTGATTTGTTATTTCGCCACTTACTGAGCACCGTTCGCCAGAACAAACCAACAAGTACCGTTGGTTAGTGTTTCAGAATGTATCAGAGCTTTCATGGCTGCCACCACATGGAATCATGTATAAAGACACGGCCAATCGTGTCTGCACCATCCAGTGCTAATGCTAGTGCTTTATAAAGTTTGTGAGGTTACCTTCCTGAAACACCCTCCCAGGCAATGCATTCTAGACACAAACCGTCCTCTGGGTTCAAAACAGATTCCCCAAATCCTCTCTCAATATCTTGCTTTCACTTCAACCATGTGTCCCTTGTTTTAGACCCTTTGACTAAGGGGAACAGCTGCTGTCTGTTCACTCTGCCCATACCTCTCATGCTCTTATACACCTCTGTCAGGTTCACCCCTCGCCCTTCTCTGATCCAAAAGCAAGACTAGCCTATCTTCATGGTTTGAATTCTCTCTTGTCTTGTTACTTCTTCCAAAGTGCAGCATCTCACATCTTTCCCTGCTAATTTTTATCGGTCATTGATTGTTCCGATGGCCAGATCAATGTTTACCCTCCTGTAACCTAACACATACCTCCTCACCATGTCCCATTCGTCCTATCGTTGTGTTATCCACAACATTGTTTCTCATTCTCCACCCACCACCCTATCTCCCACATTAATATCATCATCATTTCGGAGCAGCGAGAGGGGGAGCCGGCAGGAGGTGACGTTGGTGCAAGGTGATTGTCGGGAATGCCGGTAAGTATATTTAAACTTGATACCTTCAGGCCAGCGAGGAAGAAGAGAGCAAAAGACTTCTGGGAAGGGTATGTAGAACAGTTTATATTTGCGTGGTTGCATTACCAGAGACACTACTCGTGAACTAGAATATTTCCTGCTCTGTTTTTTTAGTAGTCACTTCGCGAGTTACAATAGTGGAAATGGAGTTTAGGGCAGTGGAATGTTCCTCTTGCAGAATGTGGGAAGTAAGGGTCACCACTAGTGCCCGTGCTGATTACATCTGTGGGAAGTGCATCCAACACCAGCCCCTCGAAAACCGCGTTAGGGAACTGGAGCTGGTGTTGGATGAACTTCGGATCATTCGGGAGGCAGAGGGGGTTATTGACAGGACTTACAGAGAGGTAGTCACTCACCAGATAAAAGAAAGAGACAGATGGGTGACAGTTAGGGGACAGAAAGGGAATCGGCAGGTGGTGCAGGGATCCGCTGTGGCCATTCCCCTCAACAATAAATATACAATTTTGGATAATGTTGGGGGGTGACTTACGAGGGGAAAGCAATGGGGCACCTGCTACTTAGAAGGGAAGGGGGAAGAGGAGCAGAGCAGTAGTCCTTGGGGACTGAATAGTTAGGGGGACAGATAGGAGGTTCTGTGCGGCGAGAGAGACTCACGGTTGGTATGTTGCCACCCGGGTGCCAGAGTCAGTGATGTCTCTGATCATGTTTTTGGGATCCTCCTGGGGGAGGGACAGCAGCCCCAAATCGTGGTCCACATTGGCACCAACGACATAGGTCGAAAGAGAGTTGGGGACTTGAGGCAGAAATTCAGGGAGCTAGGATGAAAGTTTAGAGCTAGGACAAACAGAGTTGTTTTCTCTGGTTTGCTGGCTGTGCCATGTGCTAGTGAGGTGAGGAGTTGGGAGAGAAAGGAGTTGGAACACGTGGCTACAGGGATGGTGCAGGAAGGAGAGTTTCGGGTTTTTAGATAATTGGAGTTCTTTTTGGGGTAGGTGGGACCTCTACATCAGGATGGTCTTCATCTAAACCAGAGGAGTACCAATATCCTGGGTGGGAAATTCGCTAAAGCTATTAAGGTGGATTTAAACTAATACAGCAGGGGGATGGGAACCCAAATTGTAGGACAGGTACAGAAGAGGACGAGAGTAGGGAGTTCCAAAATCAAGTATCTGACACTGGCAAGCGAGAACCTGGTTTGAAGTGTGTGTACTTCAACGCGAGGATCATCCGAAATAAAGTGGGTGAACTGGCAGCGTGAGTTGATACCTGGGACTTTGATTTTGTGGCAATTACGGAGACATGGATAGAGCAGGGACAGGAATGGCTGTTGCATGTTCCGGGATTCAGATTTTTAGTAAGAACAGACAAGATGGTAAAAGAGGAGGGAGGTGTGGCGTTGATGATCAAGGACAATATTACAGTTGTAGAAAGAATATTTGGGGATTCGTTAACTGAGGTTAGAAACAGGAAAGGAGAAGTCACCATGCTGGGAGTTTTCCGTAGGTCTCCAAATAGTCCCAGAGATGTACAGGAAAGGATAGCATTGATGATTCTCGATAGGAGTGAGAGAGGCAGGGTAGTTGTCATGGGGGACTTCAACTTTCCAAATATTGACTGGGATCACTAATCTAAGAGTACGATAGTTGGGTCAGTTTTTGTCCAGTGTGTGCAGGAAGGCTTCCTGACACGGTTTGTAGACATGCCTACAAGGGACGAAGCCACTTTAGATTTACTCCTGGGCAACGAGCCTGGCCAGGTGTTAGATCTGGAAGCAGGTGAGCACTTTGGAGTCAGCGATCACAATTCTGTCAGGTTTACTTTAGTGATGGAAAGGGATAGGTGTACTCCACCGAGCAAGTGTTACAGCTGGGGGAAGGGAAAATACGATGCAATTAGGAAAGATTTAGGAAGCGTATAATGGGGAAGGATGAGCACATTAAAAATGTGGAGCTTATTCAAGGAAAAGTTCCTGCGTGTCCTAGATAAGTATACATCTGTCAGGCAGGGAGGAAGATATAGAATGCGTGAGCCGTGGTTTACGAAGGAAGTGGACCCCTTGGTCAAGAAGAAGAAGAAGGCTTATGTTGGGCCAAAATGTGAAAACTCAGGGCGCTTTAGGGTCACAAGGAAATCAGGAAAGACCTAAAAAGAGAGCTCAGAAGAACCAGGAGGAAACATGAGAAGTTGTTGGCGGATAGGATCAGTGTTAACCCTAAAGTTTTCCATAGGTATGTCAGGAATAAAATAATGACGAGAGTTAAATTTGGACCAATCAAGGATAATATTGGGAAGTTGTGTGTGGAGTCAGAGAAGATAGGGGAAGCACTAAATGAATATACTTCGACAGTGTTCACTATAGAAAGTGAAAATGTTGGCGAGGAAGATACAGAAATATTTGCATCTAGACTAGAAGAGATTGAGGTTCATAAGGAAGACGTATGAGAACTACTGAAGAGTGTGAAAATAGACAAGTCCCCTGGGCCGGATGTGGTCTATCCTAGGATCCTCTGGGCAGCAAGGGAAGAGATTGCCAGCTTTGGCATTGATCTTCAAATCATCATTGTCTACAGGAATAGTGCCTGAGGACTTGAGAATAGCAAATGTGGTTCCCTTGTTCAAAAAGGGTATTTGAGACAAGCCTGGTAATTACAGACCAGTGAGTCTCACATCCGTTGTTGTTAAAGTGTTGGAAAAAGTTATAAGAGATAGGATTTATAACCATCTAGAAAAGAATAATCTGATTAGGGACAATTAGCACGGTTTTGTGAAGGGTAGGTCGTGGCTTTCTGAAAGAAAACAGAGGGTTGCCATTGATGGAATATTATCATCTTGGTGTTCAGTTACTAACTGCGTACCGCAAGCGTCGGTGTTGGGTCCACTGCTGTA
This sequence comes from Chiloscyllium punctatum, assembly GCF_047496795.1. Taxonomy (NCBI): domain Eukaryota; kingdom Metazoa; phylum Chordata; class Chondrichthyes; order Orectolobiformes; family Hemiscylliidae; genus Chiloscyllium; species Chiloscyllium punctatum. Next base: position 20,113,186 of record NC_092772.1, read on the forward strand.
CATCATTTTTATAAATGACCTGGATGAGGGCTTAGAAGGGTGCGTTAATAAATGTGTGGACAGCACTAAGGTCAGTTAGTTTGTGGATAGTGACGAACGATGTAGTAGGTTGCAGAGAGGTCGGATGCAGAGTTGGGCTGAGAGGTGGCAAATGGAGTTTAATGTGGACAAGTGTGAGGTGATACACTTTGGACGGAGTAATCAGAATGCAAAGTACTGGGCTAATGGTAGCATTCTTCGGAGTGCAGATGAGCAGAGAGATCTCGCTGTCCAACCACACAGATCCCTGAAAATTGCCACCCAGATTGACAGGGTTGTTAAGAAGGCAAACAGTGTTTAGACCTTTATTAATAGAGGGATTGATTTCCAGAACCAGGAGGTTTTGCTGCAGCTGCACAAGCTCTGGTACGGCCACACTTGGAGTACTGTGAACAGTTCTAGTCACCACATTATAAGAAGGATGTGGAAGCTTTGGAAAGGGTGCCAAGGACATTTACTAGGATGTTGCCTGGTATGGAAGGAATGTCTTACGAGGAAAGGCTGAGGACCTTAAGGCTGTTCTTGTTAGAGAGAAGAAGGTTGAGAGGTGACTTAATAGAGACATGCAAGATAATCAGAGGGTTAGATAGGGTGGGGATGGCAAACATGAGGTTACACAACATTAAAGTTATGGGAGTTAGGTATAAGACAGATCTCAGAGGTAGTTTCTTTACTCAGAGAGTAGTAATATTATGGAATGCTTTGCCTGCAACCGTGGTAGCAATTTAAGTGCATTTAAGCCATCATTGGGCAGGCATATGGATGTACATGGAATAGTGTAGGTGGGATGGGCTTCAGATTAGTATGACAGGGCTGCGCAAAATCGAGGACCAAAGAACCTGTACTGCGCTATAATGTTCTATGTTCTATTTATGAATATCAGATACAAACCTTGATTTTCTACCCCTGTTCTACAGATCTGTTGCAGAGGAAGAATTGGGAATTCCAGTCTCTTGCTTTTCATATTTTGGTGAATTTACAGCGTGATGCAGTTGAGGCCTTTAATGAGGAAGTCAGAAATAATATTTTGGAAATGGAGCTGAATTCTGCTTTTACACCCCACCACTCTGCATGTATTATTCATAAGACTTGTATATCATTAATTTTGGAATAGGTTTTGGCACTGTGCACTGTGACAGTTCAATTCGATGTGGGCCTGCAGCTTATTCTGTAAGAAATTCGCTGCAATAGTTAGAGCTAAAGATTTTTCTTTTCATGTGCAGGATGGACGCAGGCTCATTCATTAATTTTATTTCAAAGAGCTGGAGGGATGAGGATAAAGATTAAATTAATTTCTACATTATAAACACACTATAGAAGATCAATTCACGTTCTCATTTCTACGTTGGATTTGAAGCAAATTAAACGAACAAGGACCCATCGTTCTGAATATTGTTTTAAAAAGTGACATCATGTTGCAATAATGCATTGCAGAAAAGGAGAATGCTGTCTGCATTTGATAGAGATACAAAAATGCAGAGTGAATGTACAATGTGAACAAGAATCAAGTGTTAATAAAAAAGTATGATAAATCATTTTCAAAGGAAGCCAGATCCCTATTTTCCTGAACAGTGATGTTTGATTGTCCATCAATCTCACTTTTACAACTATATGATTTTCCTGCCACTGATGCGCCTTCGGCACACCACATCCTCCCTTCCTACACATTCCTTACCCTCCGACTTCACTTGCATTGCCCATTATGATGCTACATACCCTTTCACTGACCATCTCCCTTTACACTTCTCGCTCAGTTTGTCACACCACGTCCCCTGACCGTCCCTTTCCCTTTTTCCTCTCACACTAGATGCTGGAATCTGCTAATTTATGTGTTTCTACTGGTCATCAGTGAATGGTGGCTTTGGAATGATCACTGTCCAATAGCAACAGACAATAGGATGTTTGCCATTGTCTGATGCACGGTGAACAGGATAGTTTTGTTCACGATTGGTACAGATTGGAGCTTCTTCCTGTCCGTCTGACACAATGTTTAACCTAAAAGAGTCATCACCAACAGGACAAACAACTTCTGACAGAATCGTAAGACCATGTATCAATTTTCTTTTGAACATTGCGAGGACATTGTTCTAACAAACAGTGTTCTTGTCTTTTGCACTTTATTCTTTCAACTGATCTTCCCATGTAATGTGGGTTGAGGTCAGAGTGACTTCCCTTTCAATCGAAGCAGGACTTGACTGAGGGTGGAAACAAAGACCCTGAGCAAAACTGTGGTTAATGGTAATGAGAGAAAATTCTGCAATGGAAATGGGAACAATGGAAAACGCGATCTCTGCAAGTTATCTTCCAAGTTGCATGTCATATTGACGAGGAACTAATTTGCTCTTCCTTCCCAAGTATTTGTTAAAAATCTTGGAATGTCCTTACTCTGTGTGGATTTGCATTACTTGTATGGAAGAGATCAAAGTAGGCAGCTCTCTGACGACTTTTGCAGACGTACTGGTGACATCGGACACTCCAGCACCCGGCTTTGCCCTTTCTGTCCTATTCCAAGCTGTTTCTCCTGGAATAGGAGTCGGAGAAGGATAGAGTGAGGGTGGGAATGGGTGACCGTCCTGAAAGCGCTGGTGTAGATGGGGGGTTGGTGAGGTGTGCAGGTGGGAGATGGTGGTGTGTCCAGAGGGAGTCAGTCAACAGTGTTGTATCCATGCAGTGCTATTAGTAAGGGAGATATAGTAGAGGGGAAAGAGAGAGGGATGGTGCTACATGCAGCAGTGAGGGAGCATGAGACTTGATCGGGGCTTGGTGCTATAGCAGATATACAATGAGTGTGAGGGAGCCGGCAATATAAGGTGAGGTTTATCCTGACAGAGAGGGGAAGGTCATTGATGCTTGTCCTGTATTATTGGACATTCCTTCAGACCACAGAGACTGCACTGAGCTCAGACCATGCTCGGTGGGTCTGGTGGTGTGGCCCCTTCTGGGAAGAGAATTGTCCTTGTCTGGACTAGTCCATCCACCAGGACCTCTGTGCCCCTGTCGACAAACCGTGGTATAATTGCCACTTATCTGCCATGTTCAGGGTAACCTGTGCAGGGCAGCTCCAAACAGAGAATGCTCAATCGTGTGCCCATTGGCCTTTTAAAGATGGCACCAGTGCCAGGGATCACAGAATATCCAGGGATATACGGGCGATGCTGAGCCATGATAGGTGGGAGAATCGGGCTGGCATTGAATGAGAGGGATGCCATGGGGTGAGATGGGTAGATAATTAGTTGAGTTAGATAAGACAGCACCAGGAAACTAGTTCAGCCTCGTGCAGAACATCACTCTGTCACACTCAATGAAAATGTCACTGAGACAAATTATTGTTAGAATCAACCCAATGAGTCGAAGACTCTGCTGACCCCAATCCCAGTTACAACGCTGCAGCTGCTTGACCAATGCTCTCCATCACAGAGAAGGAGCTAAACGTCACCTTACCCTTGGGATATAAGGCAGTGGGGAGGGGGTGGTTGAGGTATCAGTGGCGGAGCACTTTATGGCAAGTCATCATAATTCTATTAGTTTTAAAATCGAGATGGAAAAGGATGAACCACGTCTAAAACTTAAAGTTCTAAATTGTGGAAAACCAATTTTGAGGATTTAACCAATAATTTTCCAAATCGATTGGGACAGATATTCTCAGAAAAGGGGGTCAGTTGGGAAGGGGAAGGATTCAGAAATGAGATTTCAGGAATACAGAGACATAATGGCACTATTAGGATGAAGGGTAAGGCTGGTGCGTGTAAGGAATGCTGGAGCGTTGTAGAAATTGAGGCTCTGGTCATGAATAAACGGGAAGCATATGTCAGATATAGACAGCAGGAATTGAGGGTTTTTTCTTAATTCATTCACAGTATGAAGGTGTCCCAGGCTAGACAAGCATCAATTACCCATCCGTAATTACCCAGAGGGCAGTTATCAGTCAACCACATTGCTGTGAGTCTGGAGTCACTTGTAGGCCAGACCAGGTAAGAATGGCAGTTTGTTTTCTTAAAAGGTGTCAGTGAACCAGATGGACTTTTCCGACAATCGGAATGGTCATTATTAGCCTCTTAATTCCTGATTTAAAGTGAATCACGAGAAGAGTCTGAAGGCAACAAGAGTATAGTTAATAGGGAGATTGGGAGCGTAAAAAGGGGACATTTGATAGCTTTGGCAAACAGAGTTAAGGAGAATTCAAAGGAATTCTACAAATTCGTCAAGGACAAAAGAGTAACTGTAGAGAGAATAGGACATCCTTAAAGATCAGCAAGACTGCCCATGTGCAGAGTCACAGGAAATGGAGGAGGTACTGAACGAATATTTTGTATCAGTATTTACTGTGCAGGAGGATATGGAAGTTAGAGAACTTGGGAAAATACTCGTGACATCTTGGAAAGTGTCTGTATTACAGAGGAGCTACTGGAGGTCTTAAAACATGCAAAAGAAGGAAAATGTCCTGGCTTTTATTGATGTACGCTAGAACTCTGTGAGAAGCTGGGGAAGTGATTGCTGGGCCCCTTGCTATTAATAATAGCCACAGGTAAAGTGCCGGAAGACTGAAGGTTGGCTAACGTGGTGCCATTACTCAAAGGATTTAAGAAGGGTAATAAGGAAAAGGTAGTGAGCCTGACGTCAGTTGTGGGTAAGTTGTTGAAGAGGATTATGAGTCATTGGAATTTCACGCATTTTGAAAGGTTACGATTGATTTAGGATAGTAAACATGGCTTTGTGCAAGCAATATTGTGTCTCACTGACTTGACTGAGATTTCTTTGAAGAAGCGACTAAAAAGATTAATTGAGATGGAGTGGTGTACATTGTCGATCTTGACATCAGTAAGACGTTGAATAACATTGTGCATGGTCATCTGTTTAACAAGATTGGTTCATATGAAAGTCAGTTGGATACAAAATTAGCTCAAATTTCAGAGACAGAGGGTTGCCGTATCTGTTTGTGTCTTAGGCTGGATAAGCACACCCTCTCACTCTCCCCGTTACATATACTGATGCACATTCTCCCTCTCTGCCCCTCACACACACTCGCACTACACCCCTCACATTTCACACACGTACTCCACTCTGTCACACACACATGCACACACAGCCACTCTCTCTCCCTCCCACACTCACACCCACACTCCACCTCACTGTCTCTGACATACACACAATGTCTCCCTCTCCCCTTCACACAGACACGCCCCTCTCTCATACATATGCACACGCACACACACGAATGCACATATAAATCTGTGGCTTGAATTTACATTTTCCCATTTGTATTTGCAGATGCATTTTATTTTGTTCCAAAACATACAATTTGCAGACATTCAGTCAATGTGTTATTTTATAAATCGTACTTTGTAAATAAAACCAGGCTAACTCCAGGTCAAGACACAGACAGAGTCCAAACAAGGCCTCACGCTTAGAATACATTGTCTGACCGCACGTGTTGCTTCATTTACATCGATAATACCTGAAGGTATCTCCAGGCAGTGACTTGAAATAAATTCGGCAATTTGCAAATTAACCAATCAAACTTGCATTTCCATTTTAACTGATTAAGTATTTAAGAGCCATCTTAGGTGTGTAAAATTCATGAGTTGTACAGCCCTTTGGTCTTTTCCTTATAACATCTGTGTTTAAGGTAATCTCTCCCTCTTGCACCTGACGAAGGAGCAGCGCAAGGAAACCTTGTGTTTACAAATAAACCCATTGGACTATAACCTGGTGTCGTTTGATTTTTGACCTTGTCCAATCCAGTCCAAAAGCAGTGGCTACATATCATGGCTTTTACTGGTTAGCTTATCCTCTCCCCTAGCAAGTAAATTGTTCTTAATCCCATGTGTTCTTGTCTTGCATATTAACCTTTTTCAAGACACGTTACGCACTGATGTCTGGAAGTCCAGATATAATATATCTATAGGACCCCCATTATCCACCTTGCTCATTACGCCTTTTTAAAAAAAGTTAGTCAAATCATTAAAGCATGATTTATCCTTCATAAAACTATGTTGAATATGCTGGATTGTGGCTTTACTTTGGAAATCTCCTGTTATTAATTCCTTCATAACATATCCTAACAATTTGTCTTCAATCCCAATAATTTTCTCACCACTTTTCATTTCCGAGTGAAGCTGGTTATTTGAAGTCCTTCCCTTTCTATAACGATTATGTTCCCTTTCATAATTCCTGTGTAACAGGCACAAGGCTGTAAAAGATTTGCTCGAATTGCTATGTAAGAGGCATGAGTGGCTGATTGGACTCACTCTGTTCCTGCTTTACACACTCGCTGGGCTGAATGTCCTCCTGGTGTTCCTACATTATAGTCTCAATGGACTTGCATGTCCTGTTCCTGTTCCTGACCAAGCCATTCAATATCTCAATATCCTCCACCTGTCGCTCAGTGAGAGTTTTGGGGACCTATGGAATCTCCCTGCTCAAATGTCACTTTTCAAGGGCTGAACTATGGAGGTAAGTTTTGTTGCCCACACTGGGTAGCTCAGTGGATAGCACTGCTGCCTCACTGCACCAGCGATCCTAGTTCAATTTCAGTCTCCAGCTTCCTCCCACAACCCCAAGATGTGCAGGTTAGGTCGATTGGACAAGCTAAATTACCCATAATGCCCGGAATGTGGAGGCTAGGCGCATCAGTCGTGGAAAATGCCAGGTTATAAAGACTAAGTGGGGTAGGTGGTGAGGATTGGATGAGATGGTCTTCGAAGAGTCAGTGTGTTGTCGATGGGTCAAACGTCCTGCTTCCACACTGGAGAGATTCGACGATTAACACCTTTGTTGCAGAAGTCCGTTGAGGGAACAATCTTTGAGTTCATTCCAACATCCTTTCCACGGTGAGGAGATTAAATCTGTGTGCATTACTTCGGATGTGATCACGAAGATCCTGTACAGCAGCAGCAGCACTTTACCAGCCTGCTGTAAGGTTCTCACCCAGGTTAGAGCAGTCTCTGCTCTCTGGCGAATATACAGCATTGCTGGAAGATCATTGTCCTTCTCTACTACACCAGCATAACGGGAGATCTGGAGAAAATCTCACAATGCCGCTTGAGAAGAACGGTTAAGATGTGGTGAGATAATATTCATGTTGAGATATGCCTCGCCAAACATCTCGTCTGAATCTGCCGTTAACCTCGCCAGAGCCCACGTCACTCAGCTTCCACAGAATCTGTTGAGGTGATCTCAGAAACAGCAAGGAGAAGCAAACATTCATGAGAGTTATGTATCAAAGTGAAAGCTGCAATTCAATTGTGGGGTATGTTATAAAACAGGAAATAAGACATACAGGGTTTGGGGTACTGCAGTAATAATGGGCAGCTTCAAGTTAATCTAACCAGTGTTTACCCAAGTGAATGTTAATTTTGGGAAAATGGATTTCATGAGTGTGTATGAGCCAGGTTGCTTTAGTAGTATGTTGAGCACCGAGCTGTTGATCAGGCAATTTTGGAATTGGTGTTGTGTGATCAGAAGAGCAAATCGAATACTTTGCTCTCGAGGATCTTTGGGGAATAGTGATTTTAATATATTGAATTTTACATGACGTCTGAATACAAGCAGTTTTTTTTTAATATTACGGGTATATACCTGGGTTGTGGAAGACAATAAGTTACGAGAATAAAGTTGGCTTTAGAGAATTTGGAAAATACATTAAACTGACTTAATGAAAGACAGGCAATATATGTTATTTACTGTAAGGTCTGAAATATACATATATCCCTCCAAGGCATAAATCGCAAAAGTCAAAGGTGACTCAACGATGGTGAACAAAAGAAGTTAAAAATTACATTAGATCGAAGAAAGTGCTTTAGAAAAGGGTCATATATTGTGGATTCATTGAAATTGTGGACGCAACAAAAGACGATTGATAAACTGAAAAATAAAGTACAAAGATAACAGGAATACAAACTAACCAGAAGCAAAAAGACTGATGAAAAACTGCCATGAATATTTGAAAGGAAAATAAAAGCAAGGTCAAATGTGGAAGAGTGAATGTGTGGACAAGACAATTTATTGTGGTGAACAGAAACAATGACAGGGGGAAACTAACCAGTTATTTTATGTCTGTCTTCACGGAGGAAGGGCCAGAAAATCTCCCAGAAATACCAAGTGACAATGGGACTTGTGTAACTGAAGACTAAAATCATTCATATCAGTGACCAGGTAGCATTTGAAAACATAACTGTATTGATAAGTCTGACAGACCAAAAGTTCTTCATATCAGAGTTTCAGAGATAGCTGAAATGGACAAAATAATTGCATTGGGATCCACTGTATTTTTCCGTATTCAGGTGGAAGGTTATAAATGCATTCCAAGGATTTACAAAGGGAAGAAGAGGGAGAATGGTGAACTAAAGACCAGTTAATTTATTGTTCACAGTGGGGAATCTGTTTGAATTTATTGTAAAGAACGTGATATTGGACACGTGGAAAGTTATAGCAAACGTCTAGAGAATGATGCTAGATTTCTGAAAGGGAAGGCAACATTTACAAAAATTTTGCTTGAAGATGTCACTTGTCGATATAAACAATGGAGAACCAGTAGATATGGTATAGTTGGATATCAGGAGGATTTTTCAAGAATTCATACTATAATTTAGACCTAAAACAATAAAGCACATTGTCTTGGTAAGAACATATGTAAATTAAGGAAGGTAAAGTTAAGTTTCCTTTTGTTTGAAGAGAATCAGATTATAGGCAATGAAGAGCTTTGTGCTTTCTCTCCACGGATGCTGTCTAACTCGCTGTGCTTTCTCGCATTGGTTCAGTACAGATCCCAGCTTCTGTAGTAATTCACTCTGAATAGAAGTGAAGTTCTGCACCAGTGACACATCGTGTTGGTGAGACTGTACCTGGAGTATTGTGTACAGTTTTGGTTTTCTGATCTAAGTAAAACATACTGACCACATATACTGGCTGTACATTGTCTAGATTAACCCCTCGGATGGCAAGATTGTCCGATGAGGGAACTCCGCCTGTATTCTGTAGATTTTCAGAGACTGAGAGGTGATCGAAATGAAGCTTTACAAAATTCACACAGAGGGGAATGAAGAACATAGGGGCATTGAAAAGTGCGAGCAGGATTAGTGAGCATACTAAGATATTCCACAAGGACTTCAAGTAGGACAGAATAACCAGGGGATAATTAGAGCCCATTAGAAACCAAGAGGATAATCAGTGTGCGAAGCTGGAGAACATTGATAGATTGTGACATAAGAGATTCACATCTGTTTTACGCAGGAGAAGGACGAGGTATAGTTCAAGAAGATCGACTGGGAAACTCGTGAGCAGATTAAATGAAATACGAGCAAGGATTGGTGGTTTTGGCTGGTATAAAATTGGACAAGTCCACAGGTCTGGCTGTGTTGTACCACAAACTGCTGTCGGAGCAAGGCCCTGACCCAAATGTTTAAGTAAATTCTGGTCACAGCGTAGGGGCCAGAGGAACGCAGAATACCTTTTACAGGAATGGTTGGTGCAGGTAGACAAGTGAACTATAGATCAGTGAGTATCAGATCAGTGTCAGTGAAACTATTGGGGAAAACAGGGTGGGAGAAAATGGATCTTCATTTAGAGAGGGATAGTCATGAGAGGGGAGTCATGCCGAACGAAGTTTATTGATCTTCTTTCGAGAAGGTTGAGCGTATGTTTTTTTTTCAGCAAGGCCTTTGACAAAGCCCCACATGGGAGACTGATAAAGAGAGTAAAATCTCATGGTATCAATGGTAACTTGGTAAGTGACATTCACAATGTCTTTATGGCAGGACACAGAGGGTGATTCTGGAAACTGTGTAAATGGACATCAGTGTCCAGTGGTATAGTATAGTGTACGGTCAATGGTGTGACCCTTATTATTTGTGATACTCATAAATAATGTATATATTAAAGTGGAGGGCGTGGGGAAGTGTGTTATGTGAGTTTGCATTGATCACAAAGATTACACGGGTGGTTGGCAGTGAGGGGGTAGGTCTTATGTTACAGAAAACTACAGATGGAAAGGCCAGATAAGCAGATCAATGGCAGATGGATGTAACCCAGATAAATATGAGGTGCTGCACTTTGGACGAATGAACCAGACAGGGGAGTACACAATTAATGGCAGCACACTAGGAAGCTCAGAGAGTGCTTCTCCACACATTCCTGATTGGGACTGGACAGGGTAATAGTGGAGTTAACAAGGCGTTTAGAGTAGTAAATATAACTTTTACACATCGAGACATAGATTACAATAATAATACAGGACTTTGGTTTGGCCAAGATGTAATACTGTGGGGTGTTCTGGCAGCCAAATTACAGGAAGGATGTGATTGTACTGGAGGGGATGCAGAGGAGATTCACCAGGATGTTCTCTGGGATGGAGCATATCATCTATGGAGAGAGACTGGCTAAGCTCGGATTGTTTGCATTGGAGCAGAGAATTCTGAGTGGAATGTGACTCAGAAGGATAAGATTATGAGGAACATGGACCGGGTGGATAGACAGCAGCTGTTCCTTTTGTCAGTGGGCCAAGAACAAGTGAGCACACTTATAAAGCGAAAGGTTTGAGATGTAGAGATGATTTGCTGATTGCTTTACACCCAGAACATGTTGGGGTCTGGAATGTACTTCCTGAGAGGGGAGTTATCGTGGTAACTTCATAACTGTTAAAAACCTACTTAGGCGAGCTCGTAAAGTGTCATAACATTCCTGGCTATGGGCCTGATGTAGGAGAGTGGGTCTAATGTAGAGTGTGCTGTATTTCTGACGGTGCAGAGACTATGCTCCTGTGATTATATGGTGTGAACATGAATTGCTGGGTTTCTCAAGACAACATTAATAAGAGTTATAAGGTGAACTGTCAATGGAAAAAAAAGAGAGAAAACAAGTGCAGCTTCGTTATACTCTCAATCCAGAGAATAGAAAATGAGAGCAGGGAAATTGCAGAACTATTAAGCAACTACTTCAGTTCTGTCTTCACAGAAGGAAACAAACGAAACAAATTAAATCTTCCCAGCAAGACTGGGAAGACTAACTCTCGTCAGAAAAAAAAGAATGAAATTAGTAAAAAAATGTTTTGAGATAAATTATTGGATTGAAAGTATGGTTGAATTTAGAAAACAGATAGAAGGTGAGAAGGTAAAATCCTTTGTATGGTCCTGTGTATAACCAAAGCAAATTACAGTAGGATGAGACAGGAGTTGGCTAAAGATGGCTGGAAGTGAAGACTTTATGGTGGAACTGTTAATGAACAGTGGAAGGTTTTCAAAGCAATCTTTCAACGTTGTCAGCAACAGCATTTAATCGTGAACTGGAAGGACTGCAGGAAAAGGGTAATCTGCCGGAAATGTCTCAGGAAAAAAGGGAGACTATCAAATTAAAATAAATGGTATAATAATGGCAAAGACCAGTGGGAAAGTAGAAGATTGGGAAAACTTTAAATGTCAAATAAAGCAACAAAGAAAGATATCAAGACCCATGCGATCGGTTATGAGAGTAAACTACCTCAGAATATGAAGACAGATTGCAAAATATTCTATAAATATACAAAACGAAATGAAATGCTAAGGTAAGCAATTGTCCTTTAGAGAAGGGGTATCCAGTAAAGTGATATGAGGAAATGGATGAGGAGTTGAAGAGTTATTTAGTCCGTCTACACAATGAAGGACACTAATAACATACCAGCAATTGTCAGAGTGGAAGGTAAGTGAGTACCTGGAAACAACCATTCCCAAGACAGAGATTGTGTTGGGCAAGCTAATGGAGCCAAAGGTAGATAAGTCTCATGGCCCTGATAGAATGTATCCCAAGGTATTAGCAGAGGTGATGAGAGAAATAGCAACTGCACTTGTGGACATTTTTCTGAATTCACTGGACTCTGATGCAATTCCAGCAAATTGGAAAACAAGTTCACACACCACTGTTTAAAAAAGGAGGTAGACAAAAAGTGGGGAATTATAGACCGGTTAGCATAACAGCTGTAGGGGAAAATATTTCAATCTGTAATCAAGGATTAAATGGCAATGCATCTTGATCGAAATTGTCCCGTTGGGCAGACACAGTGATGGTTCATGAAAGGCAGGACACGTGTAACTAACCTACTGGAATTCTATGAAGACATTACAACTGCAGGGACCCAGTAGGTGTGGTGTACTGAGATTTCCAAAAGACATTCGATGCAGTGACGCCAAAAAGGCTGCTGTGTAAGGTGTGGCATTACGGGCAATGTATTAACATGGATAGAGGATTGGTTAACTAACATGAAGCAACGAGTGGGAATACATGATTGTTTTTCTGGTTGCTGATCAGTGACTAGTGGAGTGCCTGAGGGATCAGTGCTGGGACCGCAATTATTCACAGCTTGCATAGATGATTTGGAATAGGGGGCCACGTGTAGTGTCTCGAAGATTACAGATGATTCTAAAATGAGTGGCAGAGTAAAGTGTGCAGAGGACTGTTAAACTTTACAAAGGAACATAAATAGTTGAAGTTAGTGGGCCAAGGTCTGGCAGATGGAGTTCAATTATAATAAATATGAAATTGTCCATTTTGGTAGGAAAAATAGTAAAGAGGACTCTTACTTGAATTGTTTTTTTAAAAAGCAGCATCCTCTTGTGCAGAGGGACCTGGGTGTCCTTGTGCATGAATCACAGAAGTTGGTCTGCTGGGACAGCAGGACATTACCAAGGCAAATTTAATTTTGTTCTTCATTGAAAAAGGGATTGAGTGTAAAAGCAAGGAGATTATGTTGCAGCTGGACAGGATGGTGAGAGACCACATCTCTAGTACGTGTAGTTTTGGACTCCCTACTTGAGAAAGGAAAAACTGGCACTACAATGGATGCAGAGGAGGCTCGCTAGGTCGGTTGCAGAGGTGAGGGGGTGGTGGTTATGAGTAGAGATTGAATAGATTGGAATTATACATTGATTGGAATTTGAAAGAATGAGGGAGGAAAGAATACAATCATATATATTTGCGAAGGGAGTAGATAAGATAGAAATATAAAGGATGTTTCCAGAAGCACGTGAAACTAGGACAACAGGGCAAAGCTGCAAAATTAGATGGAGCAGATTTAGGACTGAATTGAGAAGGAACTTCTTGACCAAGAAGATTGTGAATCTGTGGAATTCTTCGTCCAGTGAAATAGTTGAGGATTTGTCAATGAATATGTGGGCGGCACGGTGGCACAGTGGCACAGTGGTCAGCACTGCTGCCTCACAGTGCCAGAGACCTGGGTTCAATTCCCGCCTCAGGCGACTGACTGTGTGGAGTTTGCAGGTTCTCCCCGTGTCTGCGTGGGTTTACTCCGGATGCTCCTGTTTCCTCCCACAGTCCTAAGATGTGTAGGTCAGGTGAATTGGCCATCCTAAATTGCCTGTAGTGTCGGTTCGGGGTATGGGTGGGTTGCGCTTCAGCGGGGCGGTGTGGACTTGTTGGGCCGAAGGGCCTGTTTCCACACTGTAGTAATCTAATCTAAACTCAGATAATTTTTCAACCGTAAAGGAATTAAGGATTATGATTGGGCGGGTAAGTGAGCCTGAGGCCATGAAATGATCAGCCATTATCTTATTGAATGGTGGCGGAGGCTTGAAGGGCCCAATGGCCTATTCCTGCTCCTAGTTTGTACGTTCTTATATAATGGGTCAACATGAAATGGGAATCATAGTTGAGAAATTGACTGGCCAATACATACAGAGAAAAAATGGATGCAATGCATTTAGATTGCCTGAAAGATGTTGATAAAAAGCTATGGCCTAGTGAGCAAACTCAAATGTAACAGGATTGGGACTAAAATATGAACATGGTTTTAGATGAGGAGAATTGACAGGAAGCACAGAACAGTTTTGACGTGGAAGGATCATGTCAAGCATTTATTTGAGGGAATCAAATGCAATATTTCTCAGTCTGCTGACAGCATTAAACAATTTTGGATTGTTAGTGGGCGAGGAGGATATAAAAAAGCTCCAAGGTGACTGAGACAAGATGATTGAATGGGCAAACACGTGGCAGATGAAGATGTGACGGTGTGTACTTTGACTGGGAACAATAGAACAGCAACCTATCATTTGAAATGGGATTAGATGAAACATGTTGGTCTTTAAAGGGATTTATGTTCTTTTTATTTTCCTGCTGTGACCTCCGAGGTCAGTGCAAGGCAGTGAGTTCTGAAGGCAGAAGTCAATACTGGGAATGGCATTGGCATGCTGACCAGTGTACACAGACCCAAGTGGGGAACTGTAACATTGAAAAGGATCTGGATCTCATTGCACACCAGTCACTGAAGGCAATATTGCAGGAGCAGAAAGCAGTCAGGAAGATAAATGGTGTGTTGACCTTCATTTTTAGGGGCTTGACTTACAGGAGTAAGGGTGTCTTACTGCAGCTGTACAGGGCCTTGGTGAGAGCCCATCTTGAACATTGTGCAGTATTTGTGTAGTTTTACTGTCCTAACCTAATACAGGACAAACCTGACATTGAGGGAGAGCAGTGAAGGATGACCCAACTGATCTCTGGGATGACAGGCTTGTTGTGAGAGCAGCGTTTGGGGCGACTGGGACTGTATTCTATGGGAATTAGGAAAATGAATGGAGATCTCAGTGAAACATAGAAAACTCTGACAGGGTGAAAATGATTGGAAGCAGGGTTGATAATTCCCCTGGCTTGGACATCTAAAACAAGGCGCCACAGTATTAGGTTAGGCATTGAGATGAGAATAAATGTCTGCACTCAGAGACTGGTGACTCTAGGGATTTCTCTCCCACATAAGCTGTGGAACACAAGGCACTGAATATAAATATGGATTTCTCGTCACTAAACCGATCGGGAGGCATGTGGAGTACAGCTGTCACAAGCTCTCAGATGTTAGGGAGGAGGCCTCTGTAGGGTCAACAAGACTGTGTTTCCCGTTTCCTTTTCTGAGACTGAGGCTGGTGCTGGGTGTTCTGTTAGTTTTATCCTTCCAAACCTCGGAGCAGTTTGATGCAATTTCGTGTCTTGCTTTACCATTTTAGAGACTATTAAAATGTTTCACATGTATGTGTGTCTAGAGTCACGTTTAGGCCAGACCAGGAATGCATGGAATTCACCAGACCAGAATTCACTTCCTGAAAGTACATTGGTGAAGCAAATTGGAGTTTGCAATTGACATTGATTTCAGTGTCACCGTTACTGATACTAGATTTTAGCTCTCAATATTTTATTAATTGTTATTAACTTCCATCAGCTGCCAGAGCATTACCCTGGTTTGGAATGGTAATCCAGTGACATTTCCACAACACAGTACCATCTCGACATGGGTAGCTATCTGGAACCACACTGAGCAGGATATTTCTGTGCTGTTTGACAGATCTGTCGAAAATAAGTTCTACTAGTTTAACAATCGTGATGGGACTGAGGGGGTGTTAATGGGTCAGAATTTAATTATTCCCCTCTTCGCGAACTGGACATAGCTGATTAATTTTCCGCATTGCTATGGAGATGTCAGAGTTGGAGCTGGAATGAAACAGCTTCCTCAGGGACACAGCTTGTTGTGCAGCACAAGTCTTCAGTCCTCTTGCAGGAATGGTGTCAGGGCCCATTGCTTTTATCCTATCTACTTTATTCACCTGTGTCTTCAGGTCACGTGCAGTAAATCAAATTTATTGAAGATGGGCATCTGTGATTCTGTGGACATCATGGCGAGGGTGAGGTTAATCATCCACTCAACACTTCTGTTATAATATCATACCAAAACTACATTCTTAACTATTACACTGATGTACAGGGCTGTTCCATTATTTAGGTTGGGGATAATAGTGAGCCCTCTCCTCCATGAAGTTGTTTAACCGTCCATCACCTTTTATGGCTGGATGTGACAGGATTGTTGCTTTGTTGGTGTTGGGATCATTGCACCCTCTCTATCAGATGTTAGTTCTGCTGTTTGGAATGCAAGCAGTCAATTTTGGTAGCTTTAACGAGTTGTCATCTGGTTTAGGTTCACATGATTCGGACACTGGCACGATCACCAATATATCACTGAACAATAGATCAACATGGTTGGAATGGTAGACCGAGGTATCATCCCAGGAAAAACGTTACAGATTGTGCTTGAATATAATTCTGCTTCGGCTGCTGCTGCTGTGGTCTACAGAACCACATCTATGCCAGCAAATCTCTATTTAAGAAAGTTTGGAGAGTTAGATCATTTAAAGTATTTCCAGATGAGTTTTGACTTGGAAATGAATTGAGTTCAATGAAGGACTAGTGATGAAGGAGGAGTGAAAGCGTCATAGACTCTTCGAATCATACAATATGCAAACAAACCTTTCGGTTTAACTCGGCCATGCTCACCTGGTTTCCTAAATTGAATTATTACTATTTTTCTTATTTTGGCACACACCCCCTCCAAACATTTCCTATTCATAGATACATCCAATTGTCTTTCAAATGTTGCATTTGTACTTCCCAATGTGACTTCCTCTGACAGCTCTCTACCTATACACACCACCCTCTGTGCGAAACAACTGTCCTTTTGATATCATTTGAATTTCTTCCCTCTCACCTTAAAACTATCCTCTCTTTTTCTGGACATACACACCAGTGGGAAAAGATCTTGTCTATTTATCCTATCCATGCCTCTCATGAGGAAATAAAGGTCACCTCTCAGCCTCGAATGCAAAAGGAACAAAATCCCAGCCTTATATCTCAAAACCTCCGGTCTCCATCACATCATTTTAAATACTTTTGCCTCCATCCCAGTTTATGACATCCTTCCTATAGCAGGGCGACAAGAATTGTACTCAGTACACCAAATATGGCCTTAGTTATCTCTTGTAAAACCACGACATGATGCTCCAATTCCTGTAATCAATGCTTTGACCAATGGAAGTCAGCTTGCCTTATGCCTAATTCACTGCCCTGTCAACAGGCGATTCCACTTTCATAGAACTATATACCTGGTCCCTGGATCTCTATTTGGCAACACTTCCTAGCATGCTACCATTTACTAAAATAAATCCTACACTCGTTTGCCTAACAAAGTGCAATATCTCACATTTATCTGCATTAAGCTCTATCAGCCAATCCTCAACCCACTTTCCAGGTAGATCAAGATATCTTTATTCTCTAAGACAGCCTTCTTCACTGTCCACCATAACTCCAATTTTGGGGATTTCTTCTCCAAATTAATATCCCTGGTTCTAATATTCTCATCCAAATCATTTACAAAAACCATGAACAACAGCAGCCTGGTCATTGCAGCACAACGCTGGACTCAGGCCTCCAATTGGAACAGCAAATCTCTCCCAGCTCCCTCTGTCTCCTACAGTCAAGTCAGTTTTGCATCTAATTGGATAGCTCTCCCTGATCTCATGTGATCTAACCTTATTAACCAGGCTACCATGTGGAACCTTGTTGGGCCTCACTAAGGTCCACATAGACAACGTATGCTGCTTTACCTTCAACTATCTTCCCGATCACCTCTTTAAAAACTGCAATCTAGTTTGTGAGATATAGATTCCTAGACATAAAACTGTGCTGAATATCCTTAATCAGTCCTTGCCTTTCCAAAGGCATCTAAATCCTGCCTCCCAGAATCTCCTACAAACACTTCTCCACCCTTGACATCAAACTCACTGGTCTGTAGTTCCCTGGGTTTTCTTTGCAGCCAAATTACAAATAATGTAACAACATTAGCTGTCTTCCTGTCCTCCAGGACCTCAACCGTGGCTGTCAATGATACACAGAAGAAAGTAAAGAGAACTGCAGGTTTCGTAAACCAGAAACTAAGACAGAAATGTGCTGGAAAATCTCTGCAGGTCTGGCAGCATTTGTGCAGAGAAATCCAAGTTAATGTGTTACAACACGGGGGAACCCACGCCCCCCCGCCCCCGAACCCCCACCACCACCACCACCACCCCACGCTAACTTAAACTTACAGAAAAGATTTAAACCGTTTTGTAATCTGTAAAAATTCGAAAGGCCAATAACCATCCTAAACGTCACTATTTAAAGTAAAAATTGACAACTTTTTTGAAAAGTCTTACAGAGAATAATTACCTAACAACTATTTGCAACTCCTTTCTCTGACCTATCTTTTACTTTCCCTTCTACAATACTGGCCCGATAACCTGACCCCCCTCCCCTCCCCAATTAAGAAATACCAAAACATTCAAATTTCAGAACCAGCCAGCTGTCGAATCTTCTCTTTGTATCTTCCTCTGTCTTCGCTTCCTCTCCTTAGAGTTTCTGTGTCACAGGTCATTGATAAATAAATGTACATTTCGGAGAGCTATTCTCCGGGCAGTCTGCAGGTGTTGGTGGCGTGGCAGTTCTCCCCTAACTGGTCAAATGTTTTTTCAGCTTTCTACCCCAAAGCATAGGGCAATTTTGTTTTTTTTTTAAATATTGCCAAATGCCAAATTTAAACTTGATTGTACTTTAGCTTCTTGGACATAATTTAAATGGATTGATCGAATTTGATTTTATTTTTCGTCTCATAGCTACCCAGGTACTGCCAGCTGCTGAACCAAATGTTACATTGTAAATTTTCCAGAACTCACTGTGGTTGTAAATCCTTCAACTCTCTTAAAGGTGCAGTACTCTTCACACGTTCATAACACCTTCTCTCTAAAAACAACATCATAATGAAAACACAGTCTCATTTGTTTTTCTATTCTTCAAACATTACCAGAACATACAGAAAACTGAAATCTAAGTTAATCTTAACTCCTTCCTATTTACCTATATTTAACATTGGATAAATACAAATCTCGTCTAAACTTTATCAGTTAAATCAGTGAGAACGCATCTGCGATTACATCCTACTACACACTACATGTACGATTTTTAAATTAAAAGTCTGTAACATAATACTCCAATGAAATAGTCTTTAAAGCGTTGAAGAATGTAAGCAGATTGGGCTCCATGTACACAACCGTCTCCAACACGCTGTTTGCGAGTACACATTAAAATGTTATAAGGCTAGTACCCAACTCAATAGTTCTTTCACAACCGTGGAATATTTTCTCTGGTGGATGTTGAGTTTCTTTGAAAAGTACGATCCCATCTCATTGTCGTGTAGCAGTATAGCTCCAACTCCTATGTCACTCACGTCGATGGCAACTTTGAAAGGTTTTCAAGCATTTGGTGTAGCTGAAACTGGTTTGGTGCTCAATATTTCTTTTTAATGTCGAATGCCTCCTGGCATTGTTCTTTCAACCAAAATTTTGTGCTCTTCTTCAGCAACTCGGATAATGGTGTCACTTCACTGCTGGAGTTTGGAACAGCTGTCTGATAGAATCCGCTGACTCTGAAGGAGCGAAGCACCTTTCTCTTCGATGTTGGCCGTGGAAATTCCTTAGTTGCTTTTGCCTTTGTGTTCCATGGGATCAATCTTCCATGACCGATATTCTGTCCCTAGAACATCATGTCTGCTTTCACAAATTGTGTTTTGTTCAATTTTGTCACCAGTTTTATTTCTCGTATTCGTTCAAAAAGGTCTGCCAACTGTACCAAGTAATATTTCCAGGAATTAGTAAAGATCATTATATCGTCTAAACGGACTGCACAGTTTATTAACCAGGTCACAGCTCTGTTCATGGGTCTTTGGAATGTTTTGGGTGTGTTCGTCATTCCAAAGGGCATCACTCTGAATTGATGCAGACCATTTGGTGTTAGAATTCAGAAATTTCTTTCACTGTCTCTGATAAAGGTACCTGCCAGAAACCACGTATTAACTCCAACTTCGTGATGAAACTGACTTGTCTAACTTTCTCGATACAGTCCTTCAATGTCGGTATTGGAAAAAAGTCTGATTTTGTAACAGTGTCGATCTTCCAATAATCCAAGCAAAATCATTGAGTCCCATCCGGTTTGGGAACTAAATGATCGGCAAGCTCCACTCGCTCGGGCTTGGGTGGATGATGTCCTCATTGAGCATAACCTCCACCTCCTTCTGGACTTGTCTGGCTTTGAGGGATAAAGGCGATATGGATTGTCTTATCGGAACAGTATTCCCTACATCTACTTTATGTACAATAGCATTAGTTCTCCCCCCACACATATGATTCTAACATATGTCCTCATATTGCAATAACGAACCTTTCACCTGTGTTCTATGCTCCTGAGACAGATAGTTTACTAATCTACCCCACTGCTCAAGGACTTCTACTTTTTTGACATATTTACGAGGCACATCAAAATCCACGACATTTGGATTTGATTCCTCACTCTGTAGGGTAGTAACTAACACCTGTTTCTCCAATTCTTTCTCTCCTCTACTTTTCAGGAGGGGACCTGCACACTCATTTATAACCCACATAAAGGGGTCTTTGTATGTGGGAATTGGCAACAGAGGTGCTAGTTTCATTACTGTCCGTGGCCTACCTACCATTTGGCATGAATGACATTTATGCCAAACGTTAACCATATCTTTTTGCATTCCAGGTCAATAAAAATGTTTTTGTCCCTTAGCCCAACTCTTTCGTACCCCTAGGTGACCTCCTACAGGTAGTTCATTTGTTACCTGTAAAACGTCCTGTCTCTATGCTTCCAGCAACACAAACTGGTGCACCTCAGCACATTTCTCCTCTGCACTAACCTGATGTGGTCTCCATTTTTGTCTTAAGATCTATCTTTCAGATAATAACCCTCATGAATATCATCTGCCTCCTTTTCTGAGTACACATCCACATATATATCTTTTATCGTCTTGTCTGTCTATTGCAAGTCCCTTAGCCTTTCAGGACAAAACACCTCTGTCTGGCCCACTGCCTGTTCAGGTTTTCCCTACACCATTATGGCAAACAGGGTGTCCATTAACCGAACCTCAACTCCTTCATCTTTGTCTATAGTTTGTCCTTCGTGCTGTGACTTATAATAGTGGGATATGGTTACTGCACAGCCTGGGAAATTACCAGGATATTTTCGATTTAACATTTCAGTTTCTTTGTCTTCCTTGGGCTTCTCCACAACAAGCAATGTCACTCCCAACTTGGACCCTGCTAAATCCTTCCCAAGAACAAACTAGATTCCTGGATCTGACAGTCTGTCAATTATTCCCACTATAACTTCCCCAGTCTCAAGTAGGCACTCCAACCTGATCTTACATAGGGAAATGCTACATTTCTGCCATCTTTCCCATAAATTAATACATTCTGGGGTAACCGATCTGAAAAACTACAAATTCATTCATCTCTTACTATTAGCAACTGGTTAGTTCACGTACCTCTCAAAATTATACCTTCTTGCCTTTCTCCCCCTGTTATTTCTGAGTAAACTTTACTCAGAGAGGCGAATTCTTTATAGAGATCAGGTACTAACTCCATACCCAGCCCCTGCCCAGGCTGTGCACTTTCCTGCAGCTCTTCTGTTCTTGTTGGGGTTTCCTTTAACACTTTCACTAATGCCACTGGCTTAGCTTCTTTTACCACATCTTTTCCCACAGTCCCTTTCTTAACAATCAGCACTGTGACCATACATATCCCTCCTTATGTCAGTGAAAACACCTTTCCCCAATGCCCTTCGGAAACCACCAGCACTGTAATTTTCTGTGTTCCACTCCATTACAGTGAAAACACCTGAGGCCTTTCACCTCCTTTCCACTCTCTTGGGCAGCTTCTTTAACCTGTGGTAAACTCATATGTTCTACTCTTTCTTTTATCGTGTAACATTGCCCCTTCTCCCAAATTCTATCCCACACAGGACGAAATTATGGCTGGAAGTTCTCTTATGCAGCGAAATGTATTCATCTGCTAACTCTCCTGCCCTTCTCAATATCTTAACTTTCTTTTCCTCCACATGAATTATTCTCATCTCTGGAAGTGAGGTTTTAAACTCCTCCAGCAGAATAATCTCCCTTAGAGCCTCATCGGTCTTATCCATCTTTAAAGCCTGCACCCATCTATCAAAATGTCTATGTTTAATTCTTTCGAACTCAACATTTGGCTGACCTGGTTGCTTCTTTATGTTTCCGAACTGCTATCTATATACTTCCAGTACCAATTCGTAAGCACATAAAATGCGTCGTTTCACGTCTTCATAATCTCTTCACCCCTCATCTAACAGCGTAGCAAATACCTCACTAACCCTGCCTACCAACTTAGTCTGAACTAGCATTGCCAATAAATCCTTGCACCACTCTACCTGCCTAGCCAATTTTTTTAATGAAATAAAGAAGGTTTCAACATCTTTCTCATCAAAATGTGGCAGAGTTTTGAGATAGTTGTATATTTCACTAATGTCCCTTTTACTCTCCATCCTGTTCACTTGACTTTGCTGACTAAATTGCAACTTCTCAAGTTCAAATTCCCTCTCTCCTTCCTCAGCTCAGAACTTTCTCCTCTCTTTTTATTACTCTCCCTCTCTTCCCTCTTGCTTTCTCTTTCTTCTCTCTCTTTCTCTCTCCCTTTGTTTATCTTTAAACTGCATTTTCATCAATTGTAATTTATGTTTTTTTCTAAATCTCCTGCACTTGTCTGTTTCTCTGTCACACCTTAGTGTTTGACTACTTTCCTAACAATTTCAGTTTTACTCTTGTTCTTGGTTAAACCCAAAACTAAATTCTTTGCTAATTCTAAACGTTTGGCCTTTATTTTTCCTTCTCAATGCCATGGGCAAAAGTGAGAATCATCTTCAAATCCCAGAACCTCTTTAACATTTTTAAAGAGCCATTGCTCTCACTTTAAATTTAACCAACCACAAGTCACCGAAATTAAACAAAGCGTCTCACCGACTTGTTATTTAAAGCTCTCGGATAATAACCTGTAAATATTTAAATCTACTGTGCATTTTCAAACCCCAAACCCATTTAACTCTGCCCAAATCTCAGACTGGATCTGTCTAAACTTGTTCAAATCGCAGATAAAAGGCCTCAAACTGTTAATGACACAGGGGAAACCCCTCTGCTAATCGGAACCAGCCACAGAGAAAAAAGTGCACCTCATGCTGGAATCTGTTAAATTTCGAGAGGCAAATATTCATTTACAGAGGTCACTATTTAAAGTAAAATTAACAATTTTGTTATTTAAGTTCAACAGAGAGTATTAAAATGAACAACTATTTAGAACTCATTTCGTTAAAACTATCTTTTACTTCCCCCTCGCCAATACTGGTCTGATAAAACAAAACACCATGATTAAGATTTTAAAATATAATCACATTTCAAAACCAGTCAGCTTTGTCAATTTTCCATTGTAGATTTTTCTCTGTCGATTTTTATCTCTGTTGGCTTCGATGTTCGGCTGTGCAAACGTCTTACAGACAGGTAGCTTTCAGAAAGCTCTTCACCTAGCCGTCTATCTTTGTTGATGCCCTTGGCAGTTCTCTCCCTAAATGTTCACATTGTCTGGTTTTACACCTCAAAACATTGGATTATTTCATTGACTTTGTTGTCATCAATTACATTATATTTCAAACTCCATGGATTTCAGAGTGTTGGGGCATAGTTAAACTGACTGGCCGAATTTGAATTTGTTTTTGTACCATATCTACTCAGATTCACGATTTGTTTCACAGACAAATGTTACATTTTAACTTTTTCAGAGCCTCTACACCTTCATAACAATATCGTTTGTCAGCCCTACATAGTTTTCCATAAATTTGATCACCTAATTTCACAGAATAGTCTTTTCTCATCAAAAGAATTCCCGTTTTCTCTCATCCTTCGGTTGTCTAAATCCTTCTTTCCAGTTATGATGCCAATTTCCTACAATGTTACTGGTATTCTTCGAAAAAGTAATACATTGTGTCTGTTTTGTGAATAATCCTCTGTAATTGAAATGAGATGAAAGAATGAGAAGCAATCTCATTCCCATATGAAGAAGTAAATGTGCAACTTTTTCGAGCTTTCTGACATTAAAAAAATATGCAAAAATCTCCTTTGTTCAGGATTGGGAAAGTGAATAAATGACGTTCACGAACAGAACATGAGTAATTCAACTAAAATTTACTGGGATCATTGAATGACCAAATATTTAGTTTTCTCCTGAACGTTTAAATTCAGCTTTTCTTCAAGTCTGTGTGGCGTATGTTTTTATCAATATGCACATATCATCGGTGACGAAACCCGAAGTTGCTGGAAATGCTCAGTATTTCTGGAAGTATCTGTTGTGAGAAAGCAGATTCAACATAGAGTAACAGAATGGGTCTAAATTGTTTACTTCTTGCCAATAATGTTCAGTTATGTGCCAGTTAGGTGTATTAGTCAGGGGCAAATGCAGAGTAACGGAGTAGGGGAATGGGTCAGAGTGCGTTACACTTCAGAGGATCAGCGTGGACGTGCTGTGTGAAATGGCCTGTTTTCCCACCCCAGTGATTATATGATTCTATGAATTCTTCATACAAAGGGCGATTGGTGCAAGGATCAGGGATGTCTCCGAGCATGTTCAGGGCATACTGAAGGGGGAGGGTGAACAGCCAGCTGTCATGGTACACATTGATACGAATGACATCCGTAAGAGTCATGAAATGTCCAGCAAAGAATGTTTAGGAAGCGAGGCCTGAGTTTAAAAGCAGGATCTCCATGGTTGTGTGGGAAATAGAACCCACTGACTTCAATAATTTCAGTCCGATTCAAGATCTGAAGCAACAGTATCGTTCATTATACTCTTGCAAGAGTGGTGCCTATAAGTAGGCACACCGAGTTTAACAAGTTCGCAACTTCTTATACAATTCATTCCTCTTTTACTCCTCCCCCGTTTATTCCATTCCTTCTCCCCTGATTACATCTCCCACTTCTCTAAACATGGCTGTTTATCTCTTGCTTCATCTGGCCTTGTTCGTGACAAAAATGCATGTCCTGCTTGGCTGTTTCACCACATCCCTCTGTGGACTATTGTTATATATCCTCCTTGACTGCCATCTGCTTCCTTCTTCGCTAAAGCAACATTTCCTTCCATTCTTTGCCCATACTGAGCCTTATGAACTCTTTATTGTGTCTTTTTTGTTTTTGCAGAAGCTCGAAACAGATGCTTATAACTGTTTATACAAGCATATCTCGCTTAATCTGCACCCCTATTCCACTTTCATGATTCAGCCTTGTGATCGTTGCAGATAACAACATTTATAATTACTCCTCACAATTCCCCTTTTCTGTTTTTACATGCAATTGTTGTTTCTATAATTTATCCTTTGAACATCGCCCCCAAAATCACAAGAATCATTCATGAGACTTCATCCACCTTGGTCTCACTCATCCCCTCATTATTTAATAGAAAAACGACCTTCTGCTTGATTCACTTTTAGGGGCATCTATTTCATTAAGGCTGTCTCAATCAGTCTTTAGGCGAGTCCTTGTATACAGCGCAACAGCCAGTAGTTACGAATACCCCGGCTACGACTATCAGGGACGAATGGATGGAAACCACCACCCCCTTCCGTTTTCCAAACCATGATTCAAGCCATCCCGTGAGAGATGTGTCTTCTCCTGAATTATCAGCCAGTTCCTCTGCTAAAGTAATCAATCCTCTTAAGGCCCGGTTAATTGAACTATCAGGTGCAGTGTTATTAGCAATGAAGGTACAACAGCTTCCTCCTAACATCACACACACACACACACACACACCTTTTCAAGTAGAATCATATCAAGGGCCATTCTGTTTCCCCATGCCATCCGACTTGTCGCATCAAGCTGTTCTGATATTCCTTTAACAACATCTCTTGTATAATTTATAAATCGCTGTTGAAAATAGAAAATGTAAATTATACAATCTACATTTTTGTTAACTGTTATCCACCAAAAGAGAGTTGACTCGAAGCCTACTGCAATCTGGTTGCGAGCCTTGAAAATCAGGTACCCCCCTCCACCCCCGAGACTCTGATAGAATTGAGATAAATCCTGTCATCGAAAGAAGAATCTAACAGTGATCTCTTACTCCTCTTTTCGCTGAAAATGGGTTGCTGGAAAAGCGCAGCAGGTCAGTCAGCATCCAATGAACAGGAGAATCGACGTTTCTGGCATAAGCCCTCATTCCTGAAGAAGGGCTTATGCCCGAAACGTCGATTCTTCTGCTCCTTGGATGCTGCCTGACCTGCTGCGCTTTTCCAGCAACATATTTTCAGCTCTGATCTCCAGCATCTGCAGTCCTCACTTCCTCCTTCTCTTTTACCCAGTATGTTTTCCTTCTCAAATGCCAGGCTACATGGAATTGCCAATTTTACAATTGCACTTATCCCTCTCCAATCCGGAGGGAGGGTGGGTCTCCACAGTAACACCACAGATCCGCTCGGAGAACCTTTAGTGCTGACTAGTTCCCTCCCTTGTCGGTATCGGTGAAATTGTTAATCTCTGTACATAATTTCAGCTTCCCCAAATCTCAAGACCAATTTGTACCTCATCTATGCACATACGATGTGTGATTTCCGACTGCGGCTGAAGAATTGGCGGGGGGCGGGGGTAGGCTTTTAAGTCTTTCATCTCCAGTGAAGGGACCATCAGAGATAGGGAGGTGCAGTTCCTATCATTCCACGCAGTCTTACCCTGATGCAGGGCTATCATACATTTCATGCCCTTCCTGTCTCGCTTCCACTCAAGCGGAAAGGAAACCACCTGAGCCACTGGTCTACCGGAGGCACATACATAGCAATTGCACTTATTCAGACTTTTTAAGTATACTTTACCCATTCAACCCAGGCATTTGCATTCCTGTACCCAGTTTCTATTTCGATGGTCTGTTTCAAGTCCTTTACCTCTATAATTTTAACTACTTTATGGTCATCGGGAGGGGTGTAAGGTTGTATCTCATTATCCAGTAGTTCTACCCGTTTTCCCTTTCCTACACTAATTCAAAAACAACAGCCCAAGAAGTCATTCCCGTTTGATGTCATTTCTACCCCACTTGATTCATTTAATTGTATCTGATATGTGCCACACCCCCCCTCCCGTGATTTCCTCCGTGCCATGTGGTTTTCTTTATTGTTGGATATATATTGAGATACAGTCTTTATCGGGACAATAGAAAGCTGGTCGGAAGGGGGCCCGGTGAACTGTGACAAGACCATGATACCAAGGATCATCCCCAAGGCCATCTCCATAGGACTTATGATGTCTCTCTGAGCTGTGGCACTGTCTTTGATTATCTACATCCCCACAGTTATCTAAGCTACATGCATCGGCGTCTATTACTTGTGGAATATCAGACTCAGGAACCATTAATAACCCATATGAAAATGATGTTTGACAAAATCCCAATACTAAGAGAGCGAGTATCATAACTCGAAGCTTCCCCAGCATTCTCAAAAATCATGCTGAAGCACCAAAAGACTTAATATACAATCCTGCGCTCGCGTCGCCACTGTATAATCAGTTACTCAAAGTCTCTTTAGCTTGGGTTTAGCGGTTCTTGCGTTGATTCGGCTGTCCAGATGTCTTTCTCAATTGGAGATTCCAATGGCCCTTTGATCCGAGTGTATTGAGTCCAGACTTTCTCTCCCGTCCTTATCGCCATTTCGGTAGTCAAAAGAGCCTGGTACGGCCCTTTCCAGTCTGGTTGCAATCTAGTCTCTGTCCATGAATTTACTAAGACAGTATCTCCAGATCGAATTGGATGAACAGCGAATTCAAGGGGCGGAGTCTGTGCCAATAAATCCTGTTTCCTGAGGAAAGACAAAGAGGAGGACAAACCCAGTATATACGTATTTAAGAACAAATCTTTAGTTTTTTGGTTTGGCAGTGGCCAGAGGATATGCCTCCACCCATCCGGATAAATGATCGACTATTATCAACATATATCTCAGTCTTCCGACTCGGGGTAATTCGGTATAATCTACTTGGATGCTCTGGAATGGTCTTAGCCCAGGTTCTCTCCCTCCTGGGACTTGTCTCCTTAACACTTTCTTGTTAACTTTTTTAAGTGTGATGCATCCCTCAGATATCTGTTTGCCTATTGTATGTATCCCATTGTATCCATATTTCCTTCAGACTAAATCACACATTGCTTGCACTCCCCAGAGGCTCCCCTGGTGTCAGACAGACATCATTTCTCGCATCATCATTTTGTTTGACATTTCCCTTCCATCAGGTAACATCCAATGTCCGTCTGCTGTTTTTACACCCCTTAAATCTTTCAATTCTTTTTCCTCTCTTTCAGTGAATATTGGTACTTTCCAAGGACCTGCGACAGTAGTTATTAACAAATAGATAATTGCTTCTCGTGGGTTCAGGGCAGCTTCGTCAGTTACCTCATCAGCCAGTAATGCAGTTTTCCATTCGTTAATTAACAATCAATGAATGCAGTCATTTTCAAATTAACCATGAATCAATATGACAGGCCACTGAGAATGTGTGAAGGGATCCTGCCAATTAATATTGATTCAGGCTAGCACAATCGATTTATTATAAATATTAATTAATAATTATGTATATTAGATAAATAAAATAATCATTATCTGTAATTCAAGTTGGAAACGCAACAAGTGACCAAAACATTTTTAAAAAAACTGCAGTTGCGCAGTTCTGTTTGTTTACCAGTCACTTGTGACTTCTCATTCTGTTTCTGTAATTTTTTTGCTCGAGCACATTCATTTTGAAGAACCTCGACAGATTTCATAGCACAATTTGCAGTTAATTCAATCCCCAATTTTGTGGCAGTATTTTGTCATGAACGCAAAACTGATTCTTTGTGCCTCTCATCACAAAACTGTCGCCATTTCCAATTAACTTTTTCGTTCCTCCTCCCTTGGGCTTAAAATTTAAGGATAACCCTGCTGTCCCATATCGACTAGGAAAACGACGTCCTTATTATAAAGTCGCACCTTTAAATTTATCAAGTGTTCCTGGTGGGCCCCAGGGAGCAGGAACCCCTGACACCCCTATTCTTCATCGAGATTCATAATCAATATCGCTCTCTCTTCCCTTTTCAGATCCGGACACTCCTGCTTAAAGTGACCTGCTTTTCCACAGTAAAAACATCCCGCCTGTCAGGATTTCCACCCTGATCCCCGTCCCTGTCCACCAAACACCTTAAAATCTCCTCCCTTTATTTTCAACATACTGCCCACCACCATTTCGGTTTCTTTCTCCTTTTAGTTTTGACTTTTTTTTATTAACTCATCAACCGTGGGTTACCATTGTTTTTGCCTTTTGTTACTGCTTCTCATGTTACGTTGCCAGATGTTTTTTTGCTCCCTATAACTTCAAATACTAATTCATCAATTTATGCTTGTCTAACTTTAAAGCCTGTCCCTAACTATACATTTTGGAACCTTACTCATAATATATATTTATATATTATAAATTCATTTATTCAGTATTTAATACTTTAAATGTAAAATGCATACAGCTCCCAACTTTGAAATCCACTATAATTACCCGGTTTTATTCCCTTAATTTAATCCTAAAATTAGTTTTCTTAAGTAGTCTTAACCACTCATTGCTCAACTGCAATACCACTGGTCGTGAAATAATCGGAGGTGTCTTAAAAGGATCTGTCTATTAGATTAGATTACTTACAGTGCGTAAACAGTCCCTCCGGCCCAATAAGTCCACACCGCCCCGCCGAAGCACAACCCACCCATACCCCTAAATCTACCCCTTACCTAACACTACGGGCAATTTAGCATGGCCAATTCACCTGACCTGCACATCTTTGAACTGTGGGAGGAAACCGGAGCAAACCCACGCAGACACAGGGAGAATGTGCAAACTCCACACAGTCAGTCGCCTGAGGCGGGAATTGAACGCAGGTCTCTGGCGCTGTGAGGCAGCAGTGCTAACCACTGTGCCACCGTGCCGCCCACAATTCAAGTTTTTTTAAAAAAAATCTAATGCATGAATAATGGCCGGCTCCAGGGACACAGATATTAACCATTGGATTTTTAAAATTACAATCAAATGTTGAACTGAAACGTCAATTGACCTCCACACATCCCTGATATGTAAGGATAAAAGATATTAGTTAGAAACTGATAGTGAGGCAGCCATGACCTGTAAAAGAACAGGAGTTAACATTTTATTTCGTAATCACTGTAATATACTTAACTTTAAAATAAATCATGTTAAATTTTCATAATAGAAATCAAATTCAAAACAGTCTCGGATCTCAAGCTCCAGGGAACAAAGCACAAACACTCAGTCACCAACAAACAAATGTGCATTCAAACCAAATCACAAATGGTTAAACTTTCTACCAGTTGTAAAGGAATTGGGATTAGAGTCCTCTGGGTGTGGTTGGGGTTAGAGTCTCCTAAATTTGACTAGATTACACAATTGGCAAGAGGAGCCTCAAAGAATGATTCATCGAACGGATGAGGGATTATTTCTTCGAGTAACACCTCGAGGAACCAAACAGAGAACTGGCTTTGCTATAATATAATGAAGAAGGAATGATAAATCATACTGTAGTGCAAGATCACCTCAGAAAGAGTGACCACAAAATGCTGCAGTTTTACATTCAGACTGAAACAGTGAAGAAAGAGTCACACATGTGAGGTTTAGTGTTGGACAATAATAATTTTACTGGCCTGAGGAAGGGCTTGGCCTGAATGGACTTGGCAAAAAACATAAAAGGTCGGTACAGTTGAAGAACAGTGGCAACTACTTCGGGAGATAGTCCAAACCCCTTAATTAAAGTGTAATCCTGAGTGGAAGAGGAATTTTAAAAAGGTGAAAAGTGATCCATGTCTTAAAAAGGAAGTCGATACTAACATGAAGGTGATGGCCTGGTGGCATTATCACCGACTGCTGCTTCAGATAATGTTCTGGGGACTCACGTTCAAATGCCACCATTGCAGATGGTGGAGTTTAAATTCAATATGAACCGAGAATTAAGAGTCTATTGATAATAGTGAATCTATTGCTTATTGTTTGAATTATCCATGTTTCACGAATGTCCTATAGGACTGGAAGCCACCATCCTTACCTGATCTGATCTGCATGTGACTTCAAACCCACACAAATTTGCTTGTTGCTTAACTGCCCTCTGGGTAATTAGGGAAGGACAATGAGTGCTGTCTAACCAGCGACGCCATCTTCCTATGAATGGAATAGAGAAAAACGCTTTAATTGTTCGCAAACTTTCGTTAAAAATAAAATCAAAATGGCTACGAAGGAAAATGAGTCGAAAACATAAGAATTGATAAAGAATACTTCTCTGAGTAGGCAAAAAGTCAAAGAATGCTGAACGCAAATGTTGGCCTTTTAGAGAATGAAAACGGTGGGGTAGTAATGGGAAACTCAGAAGGGGCAGAGGTAAAGCCAACACTTCTTGCTTTCACAGTGGAAGATAATTTCTTTCCAAAACTTACAACAACTGCAAAGGATTGTGCTGGAAGTACGATGCTGAGGGAAAAAAGTATTAAATACATTGATGGGATTAGAGGGAGGTCAGGCTCTTGGCCTGCAGTCTATTATATGAAAGGAGGTAACAGCAGAGGTACCTAATGTGTTAGTTACTATATTCAAAAAATCCTTTGATTCTGGAACTGTGCGGAACTATTGGAAAATTAATAATGTGACGCTCGTATTCAAAACAAGAGATAGGAAAAAATGACAAACTTTAGAAAGTGAGTTTTAACTCTGTAGTGAGGAAGTTTCTTCAGTCAACCATAACGTAGGAAATAACTGAACATTTGGAAAAACAAAGATCAGTTCACCACCGTCAGCACGGTTTCATGATGGGCAGGTTGTGCTTGATATACCTGCTGGAGTTCTTCGAGAACATAACAAACAATGTGGATAATTGGGATACAGCAACTGCTGTCCATCTAAACTTCAGAAGGCATTTGACAAGGTGCTGCATAAAGGACTGATCTAGCAGGTTAGATCCCGGGGGGTGAAGGATAGAATATTGAATTGGAAAAAAGATTGGCTTACTGACAGAACACAGAGCATCGGGATAACTGGTCTTTCTCTGCCGAACTAAAACTACTGAGGTGCTGCAGGTTTCAGTTCTCAGACCTCAACTGTTTACAATCAATCCAAATGACTTGGAAGGAGAGACAGAGTGGAGCAACTAAATTCACAGATGGTACTAAACGAGATGGCAAACAGGCTGTAATACAGAAATAAAGAGTTTACAGATGAATAGTAAAAATTGGGGCAGATTGCTATATCTGACAGATGGTGTTTAATGTGGTTAAGTACAAAGTTGAATTTCCTTCTGTCACTCCTAATTTCTATGTTCTTGTGTTACTACATCTGCAGTTCTTTGAATTTTATTCATGGTTGGTGGCTGGGGTGAATGACTCGTGTGTTTTGGTCAAGGGAGGTGTATGTTGCTCTGTGTGTCAGGAACAAGACATCAATACGGAGAAAAGACCACAGTCAGGCTTTGTTGATTCCCACAGCAGGCCTTGGCACCCAGCTGGCCTATCCCTGCACTTTATTCCTGATATTTAATTGTCTGGAGTAAACCACATCAAAATGTTGCAGTCCATAATTAGCATGCCCATTTCATAATAAAGACACAAATTACCATTCCGATCAGAAGTAAATGCTTGGCAATTCTTCTGAGATGTTGTTAGAAACGAAAATCGCTTCTTAATAATCGCTCTAGACAAATTCAGGAAAACAAAGTTTTATTAGCAAGTCTGCAGAGTTGAGCACCCTTCTGAGAAAAAGGCGCGCCGAGGCTTACAAAGTTTCTCATTATATACAGCACAAGTCCCTCCCCTCTTTGGCTCTAAAGAGTCACGAGGTTCACATTCTAAATCGTCAGTATTTTCCCATTTTCACCCTTGTCACAAAGTCTGCAGCAGATGTCTCCCGAGTTGTTTTTCTACCCTGTAGTCTTATCAGTCAAGGAATTATTCTTCTCTGTCTGTGTTAATGGTCTTATCAATCAAGGACTTGTTTTACTACTCGTGGTCTTATCACTCTATAGCAGATGTCTCTCGAGTTGTTTTTCTACCCTGTAGTCTCTTATCGGTCAAGGACTTATTCTTCTCTGTCTGTGTTAGTGGTCTCATCAATCAAGGAATTGTTTTTTACTCTGCTCACAAAATGTCAGCATTTGCACAATTTAAATTATCCCACTTTTGAGTGTACAAAATGTTCTTACAAAAGAAGCATGTCTTGTGTCTTGTCCTTTATTATAGAGAAGCATGTTTTACCCCACCCCTATAGCTCTATTCCCCTTAGTCTTTAGGGTCATGCATATCTTAATTGTTTAAACCGAAATCGCCTCTCACAGATGTCAATGACTATTTGCTGCAACTTCAGTCTGGGATGTGAATGAAAAACACTTTAGCATTGTTGCAACTTTATATTTACATATTGAGTAAAGAGATTACATTATCAACACTGTTGGAAAGTGTCATACTGTATATCTTACGAAAAATATTTTGAACTATTATAAAAGAATGCAAACATTGAAAAGATTAGAAAAGGAAGATGTGAAGAGGATATCAGTCTTTAACGAGGTCAGGGGAACGGGCAAATATTGGTCTTTGGATCATAGTTGAGAAACTGAGTCTGTGTTTGAGCATGTTGGAGAGTTGAATGGAAAAATTGTATTATTTCAATGAACAGATTGCGAAACAGAGGCACGTGGAATGGGGAATCTGGATCACAAAACAAACCTCTGCTTCAATATCACATTTTTCAGAATACAATATAAATCTTGAAATATTTTAAAACCAAATGCATTTAGAAATAGGAAAGTTTTTCAACAGTTTACAGATTAATGGTGAGATCACTTTCACTTTATAAGTGTGTCTCCTTTTTATTGAGCCTACGAGTAAGGGGAAAGGCTGCTCTCTGATCACCCTGTGTATACCTCTCATGCTGTTTAACACCGCCACCAGGAGCAACTCTCAACCTTCTTTGCTTTAAAGTAAAATCAAATAAATCAAGCCTGTCTTCAGTTTGAGTACTCTCTTGTCTTAATACTTCAGAAATGTATCACATATATATGTGTTACATTTTTCATCAGCGATTGATCTGTCCACCTTAATAGTTGGTTTAGACCCTCCTGTAACCTCACACCTTCCTCCTCACTGTGAACCATCAGCTCATCATTGTGTCATCCACAACGTTATTTATCATTCCCCCCAAACTCCATCCCTCCCATTCTAATCATCATCATTTATGAAGTTCACTACTTAGCCTTGATTTTCTTCCCGTTCTCTTGTTATTCCTATTTTTGTGAATTTACAGCGTAATGCATTTGAGGTTTTTTATGAGGGAGCCACGAATTTTATTTTGGACATTCGCCTTTTATATTATGCCCTTCTCTATGATTTGTTCATGAGGCTTGTATGTAATTAATATTGGATTAGGTTTCAGTGGCTTTCCCTGCAACATTTGGGTTTTACGTGGACCTGGGTAATATTCTTTGTATCATTCCTGCAATAGTCAGAGCTGAAGGACCTTTCCGTCTGTATGATGAACACAGATTCACAATTTTGTTTAAAAGAATTCGAGTGATGAGGATAAAGATTCAATTAAATTTCCATTTTTTAAAACGTTATTGTCTGTAGGTAATGAAAGGTAACATCTATATAAGTTGTCAAAAACAATCCCGCCCTTTATGCATAATGTAATTAAGGTCACATATAAGGTACAGAGAGAGATGGCTAGAAGATTTAGAAAACAATGTTATCCAACAAATCAGTTAGATAGCTGGGTGTCTGACAGGAAAGATAAGACGGTAGTCCAAATGTCTCCGGTGGCTATTCCTCTATCAAAATGCTTCCCTGCTTTTAGAACAGCTGAAGGGAATTGTCTCTCTGAGGAAATGGTAGAGCAATCAATATTGGACAATTGGAATGATTCTTATGTTCAGCAGCGTTTGAGAAGAGTTAGTAGAATTATTGCTTCTGTGGACTTTTCTATCGAGGCATCAACAGGAGAGTCTGGGGCAGTGACCATTAATTTAGGAGGGTTTGTTGCTTTCCCTGTGCGAGGATTAAGAACGTTTCGAAACATTTCAAGCACGTTGTTAAAGGTGAGATTGAATAGCCAAACATTATTGTAGATAATGGCAGGAATGACATTTTTTAGGGAAAGATTAAAATAGTACAGAGTGAACTTAAGACGTGAGGTAGAGTATCAAAAATAAAATCGTTAAAGCAATACTTTCTTGTTTACTCCCAATGCCATACTCAACTGGGAAGCAACAAAGGGTTAAAGGAGAAAAATCAACGGCTGAAGGGCTATTCTGCTATTGAGGGATTTAGATTTTTGGGAAATTTGAATCTATTTGAATTTGTTCAGAAAAGATTGGTCTAATCTGAACTGGAAAACAACGAATATCTTAGCAGGGAGATTTGCTCATTCTATGTAGGGAAACTTTATATTCATAGAGACGGCAAGGGGATATTCCAAGTAGCAGTACAAATGGCAGGATGGTTAGAGTAGTTTATGAATGTGAGGAGCACATGTCAATTAGAAAAGGAAAACGAGAGAGTCAAGAGTGTATAGTAATTCCGAAGCACGAAATTGCATTTATTTCAATGTAAGGGGTCTTACAGGAAAGGCTGATGAACTCAAGGCATGTTTAAGAACATGGGATTGGGACATCATAAGTAGTACAGACAATTGGTTGAGAGATGTTCAAGTCGAGAGTGTAGTTCTGGGAAAGCACAGTAGGCCAGGCAACATGTGTGGAGCAGGAAAGTCAACGTTTTAGGCAAAAACCCCTCATCAGGAATGGGCTGATGAAAGGCTTTTGCTTGAAACATTGATTTTCCTCCTCCTCGGATGCTGCCTGACCTGCTATGCTTTTCCACCATCACACTCTCCACTCTAATGTCCAGCATCTGCAGTCCTCACTTTCGCTGGAATGATGTTCATGAAGGGCAATTCAATGTTCCAGGTGTGAAGGGTCATAGAAATGATGGAAACAGACATGCGGGGGGCAGGCAAGGGGAGCTCTGCCATTTTTGATTAAGGAACAAATTATTGCTGTAACTGGGGAAGATATTTCTGAAAAAAATACCCAGTTAAAATATGCATATAGTATTAAAAATAAGAAAATAAAGTTCACTTTGAACAGATTGCACTAAATGCTTATTTGTGACAAATCGTCCAGTGAAAATACATTCGTCGAATGAAAAATAAGAAAGGAAAGAGCACGTTGATGGTATTGTACCATATGCTCTCCAACAATAAGAAAGAAATCGAGAAAGAAACGTGTAGGGAGATCTCGGATATATTTAAGCTTAAAAGGTTGTAATAATGGGGGGTTTTAATTTTCTAAATATTGATTGGGACGACCACAGTGTTAACGAATTGGATGGTGAAGAATTTGTCAAATGTGTTCATGAAAATTTTCTTCATCAATATGCGGATGATTCTAACAGAGAAAGAGCTAAACTAGGCCTTCTTTTGTGCAATAGGCAGGGCAAGTGACTGAAGTAAACGTGAGGGAATGTTTTGGGTTTTGCAATCATAACTCTATTAGTTTCATAATGGTTATGGAAAATAATAAACCTTTCATTAATGTTCGCTTTAATTCGAGTACCATACATTTTAATGGCATTGAACAAGTTTAATTGGAGTAGACTGTTAGCAGGTAAAACGATGTCTGACAAGTGGGAGGCATTCAACAGTGTGACGCTGGGAATTGAGAGTCATTATGTCCCTGTTAGAGTGAAGGGTAATGCTGGTAAAATTAAGGAACAATGGACAACTACAGTTATTGAGCTTTTATTCAAGAATCAAAGAAAACCTTACTTTAGATATAGACAACTTTATTCAATTTTATCTTTTAGTCAATATAAAGGGTGTGGGGCTTTATCTGCTATTTGTCAATCTCTTGACCCATTTGCTCAAGATCCTTTTGTATTCTTAGAAAACCTTCTTCACTGTCCACGATGCCACCAGTTTTGGTGTCATCCACAAACTTACGAACCATGCCTTCGATATTCTCAAATAATTTACATAAATGACAGACAATGAAAACCCAGAACCAACCTTTGTTGAACACTGCTGAGCATAAGCCTTCAGTCGGAAAAGCAACCACCCCCCATTACTCTCTGTCTCCTGTTGTGGCACCAATTGAAAGTTCTGAAGAGAAACCCCACAGCTTTGGCAATATCGAAGCAGAGAAAAATGGAATTAATTCTTTTTGAGTCTAACATAACTTGTTCAGAATAGGTTCATATAAGACTCGATATGTTAACTCTGTTTCTCTGCTCAGATTCTGCATCATCTGTTGCATTCCTCCTTCATATTGCATTTGTATTTCAGATTTCCACTATCTTTAATATTTTCCTTTTTCTTGATTGCTCTGGATGTTGAACCCGATTATATTTGGACGATATGCTCCATTCCTGTTCCCATCACTTGTGCCAGTGACACATATATCGCACTGGAGTCTGTTTCTTCTGTAAGTTCTGAAAATAAATGCGTGGATCTCATCAAAGTGATTTTGATTGAAAAGGCCTTTTAGAGACCGCTACACTTGATGAAAAAATAGGAATAGTTCATTAATTATGATATTTTCTGTGTGTTTTATGACTAAACTTTTCTCCTCAGTTTCTGAACATTTTCAATATATTTCTCTGAATAAGTACAATAAAGGTGGTGGTCATTCAGCCCATCATCTCTGTACCAGCTCGGTATGACCTGTATTCTCACTCTTACTCTGCTGTAACTCACTATAACGAAATACATTTTGTTATCTATGTCTGTTTTTATTTCTGAATATCCCGTCCAGATATAAACAATCTTAACAACCCGTATAACCTGTGATTAAACAGTCGATATATAAAATATAACTATGTACTTCACATTTAAAATTGCCCTATTCCATTCGCATTGTTGTTCAACATTCCATATACCAGGGGTCATCTGTTATCTTGCTCTGCATTGCATTTCATTCCATTTGTCAGAATCAGTGATGGCTGAATGCTAGTGACTGGGAGATATTGCTGCACTCCCCTCAGGTCACCCCAGCCACTGGCCGCAGCCCTTTCTGTCTCATATTCATTCCATCCCTTACTCATTATTTATGACTTTTAATAAACAAGGGTATTGTATGTGGTTAGGGACCAGTGCCGACCCGTCACA
Organism: Chiloscyllium punctatum; assembly: GCF_047496795.1. Classification (NCBI taxonomy): domain Eukaryota; kingdom Metazoa; phylum Chordata; class Chondrichthyes; order Orectolobiformes; family Hemiscylliidae; genus Chiloscyllium; species Chiloscyllium punctatum. The sequence continues at coordinate 20,151,119 of NC_092772.1, forward strand.
ACATTCTTAAGCACGTAGCCCAGTCCTTAATGTTGCCATTTGTTGAAGGTAAGTGTACAGTGGATATTCCCAGAGTGAATTAGTTGGTCTGACTGCCGACTTTTAAACAAACAGAATTAATTTGCAAAAATAAGGAATGAAACACAACGAACCGAAAATAACACACCTGAATAATTCATCCTATCCAAAACTAACAGGCTAAGACCAATTAATGATGCTAATCCAAATTACTTGCAACAATCCTAACAAACAAACCCCTGAGCATAAAGCGTAAAAAATACCCCAAAAAGCTTATAGGTTACAAGGTCATAGAGCTGAAGGAGGGGGAGAGCGTCTAGTTTCAACACTGAACCTGACTTAACTAACTCTCGAACTGAGCTGACCTGTGCAGCTGGAGACCTGGCCACATCCCCTTGATTGCACCAGTTTTTTTTAAGGCTTGAAAGCCCTCTGCCGAGGCATTATCGGTTAGGTTACAAACAAAGGACCCCAATGAAGCATTCAATATTCAGACATGTTGGAACATTGGAACGTTTAGAAGCTCTCTGAAAAAAAAAATCAAGGACGACATAACCTTATAAAGAGATCCCCTGTGTGACAACTCCCCCAATATAAAACCAAATCTTCAATATCCAAAGATGGCTTCAGTTTTCGAAACCACCAAAAATAGTGGTTCATACTCTAAAATGCGCATATACATTTGTTACAATAAACATACTAACAGGCACAACTACATCCAGATTCAGTGTGTGGTACTTCCATCATTGCGTGCCTCCATTTGTCACTCAAGTCTCAACAATGCATTCATATTCATGTTTTCAAGATCTCCACGTGCACAATTTTCAAATTGAATGGCTGTAACAACAGGTCTGAGCTAAACAGTCTCGCATTTTTGTCCTTAAATTTCTCCAAAAAGCCTTCATTAGGTTATGGTCAGTGTAAATGTTTGTCTCTGATAGGTTGCTGGCAACGTAAACACTGAAATGTTGTCGTGCCAACAGAAAGCTCACAGTCTCTTTCTCAACTGTTGAATATTTCTACTAATGAACATTCAACTTCTTGGAGAAATACCCAATAAGTCTTTGTGTCTTTTTGTCGTCTTCCTGCAGGAGCCCAGCACCGAAATCCACATCATTCGCATTTAAATCCACCTTGAATGGTTTTGCATATTCCGGTGTGTCTGATCGTGGGGCAGTGGTTAACATTAATTCAAATTCTGTGAAATGCCTTCTGACAGTCCTCTGTCCACTGAAACTTCTTGCCTTTCTTTAACAATTCAGTGAGTGAAGCAGTCACACTGCGAAAATGAGGCACAAACATTCGAAAAAATCCACTTAGTCCCAGGAACTGTTTCTTTTGTCAACAGTATGGGAAATTGCCCAATCACCTTCACTTTTAAATCGCATGGCGCTGTTTATCTATGTCCAATAGCATGGCAAAGGAAGGTGACTTTTGCTTTGGCAAATTCACTTTTCGCTCGGTTTACCACCAAGTCTGCCTTCCGAAGTCCATCAAACAAGTATGATAGATGCTGTAATTGCTCCTTCCATGAGTCAGTAAAAATCACAAGGTCATCAATGTAAACCACCGGTTGGATAATCCGTCAATTTATTGGTTAGTCCCTGAAATGTGGCACATTTTTCATTCCAAATGTAAGTTCCTTGTCCCACATTTTCAACACAGTCTTCCAACCGTGGAACTGGGTATGCATCAATGTTTTTAACTGCATTGACGTTACGTTAGTCCACGCATAATCGTTGGGTACCATTTGGCTTTGGCACCATGACTATTGGTGATTTCCAGTCTCTGTAACACATGTTGATTATGTCATCTTAGAGCATGCATTCAATCTCCTTCTGAACCTGTGCCAACTTTAGAGGATTATGCCTGTAAGGATGTTGGTTAATCGTAACAGCATCTCTTATAGCTACATTATGCACAATTAGGTGAGTACTTCCAAGTACATATCTGCATATCTCCCCATGTGATAGTAATAATTCTTTCTGGTCATTTCGATTTTTCTCAGAAAGGTAACTCAATCATTTATCCCAATTTTAGACAACTACCTCATTGTCCACTTTAATTTGAGGAATGTCCGATTCAGAATCCTCTGAAATTGTTTATTTTCTTCTGTGCCGTAATCATTAACACCTTATTCTCTGGCTTTCCTTACCTGTCAAAGTACCTTTTGAGCATATTCACATGACATACGCTGAGAGATTTCTTTCTTTCTGCAGTCCCTATCAAGTAGTTGCCCTCACTCAATATCCGTTGTATTTGATAAGGTCTACTAAACCTTGCTTTTCAAGGTTCACCTATAACTGGAAGAAATAGTAATACCTTATCCCTGATCGCAAAATTGCACTTTTTAAAAACATTTCCCGTCCACTTCCTGTTTTATTGCATGTTGCAATACTTTTAAGTGCTGTCTAGCCAACTCCCCAGCGCAATTAATAGTCCCTTAAGTTTTGAGACCGAATCCAAACGTGTGGCCTTTGAACTCTGATTTGTTTTTTTCTCCTTAATCAATTTTAATGGTCCTCTCACTTAATGCCCCAAACATAATTCCAATGGAATGAATTTGCTCTGTTAATTTGGGGCATTCCTGATCACAAAAAGTGCAAATAGAATTCCCTAAGTTTAATCATCTGGATAATCCTGATTATAAGCCCTCAACATGGTGTTTAATGTTTAATGTCACATTTTTAGCGCTCCTTGCAATTTTGAATGGTTTGCAGTAGATTTGAATTGCGTAATCCTAAGACATTATCGTGATAAATTAGATGTAAAGTTTGAACCTAGATCCCACTGTATCTTCATTGGTAGTCCGTATCTTTTTTTTTATAAAAGAATAATTCCTTTCTAATTCTTTTAGCTGTGATACTGCATCTTGGGATGGCCTCTGGAAATCTAGTGGATGCATCCATTATTGTTAACAAATACTGATGGCCACCTTTTTGTTTGCGGTCGGAAACCTAGCCAATCAATTAAGACTCCTGTAAAAGGTTCCTCAAATGCCGGAATAGTTAAAATAGGTGCAGATTTTATTATCGCTTGAGTTTTTCCAATTACATGACATGTATGACGCGTCTGACAAAAGTCAACTGCATCCTGTTGCGGTCCAGGCCTGTAAAGTGTCTCTGTATTCGGTCTGTTTTTTTCATAACTCCTAACTGACTTCTAGATGGTAACTCATCCACCATTCGCATCTCCTCCTTTCTGTACCTCATTGGCAATATGATTTGATGAATCTCTTCCCATTTCTCATCTCCTTGAAAATAGTTACTCTCGATTTCCTCTTTTGGACATCATTTTTAAGGTAATAACACTTAGGGATACATTCAAAATTCCTAACGTGTATGCTTTTTGATGCAACTGCTTTAAACTTTTATCTTTCTGCTGTGACTCAATTAGTTTAGCTGAGCAAAAAATATTTACATGATCACCTATTTGCTCCTGTTTTGTCTCAACTTTCTGATGGAACAAAGTATCTGCTCATGCCACTTAAGCTTCCTTAACTTTACGTTTTTGTTATTTTCTGTTTCAACTGGTGACATTGGGACTTTATTACCCATAATCAGGAATGTTTCCAGGATAAGATTCCTACATTGATTCAGTTGTCTGTATATCCACTGGCTTTTAAACGAGAGTAGCAGTAATCCAACCACTGAATCAGCTATATTTTCTGCAAGGACAAATTTTATTCCTGGAGCTGAGAGTTTGTCCAGTACCCCTACCACAATTTCCCCACACTTTTCTGGACACACTAAGCACACATTACATACTTTTGCACCTTTTGTCTCATGGTGAATTCCCTCTTGCAGTACCTTTTCTGGAAATAGTTCTTCAGGAGTACATATCTCCTTACCTTTTCACAGAGGATCCTGTGTCTCTTAATATTACACCCTCTTTACTTGCCCTATGTGAGTAAAATTCCCCTTTGCAGGTATATTTTCTAAGCAGATCTGGCACTTCCTCCTTAACAAACTTCCAATCAGCTTGTACACTCTGATGCAGCTTTCTAGCTTCCACTGTGCTTTCTGTTACCGCTCCAACAAAACTCCCAGACTTATCTTTTTTCCTACATCTGGGTTTTTTTTTCTGAACCCACCAAAACAGTGATTTCATGTGTCCTAATTTGTTGCAATGAAAACACCAGAGCTTTTTATCTTCTTTGCCTCCTTCACGTATTGCCTTTTTACCCTGTGGTAAGTTCTTCACCGAGATCTATATCTCGCTTTCTACGTGGGGATTTCACTTTGCCACAATTTCTATCCATCATGGACTGAAATTGATCCTGGAAGCCAAAACAAGTTTTATAATCATAATCACTAGTCATAATCATCAGCCACTTCAGCTGCCAGTTTTGGCTTTATAACTCTATGATCTTCCAAATGAATGTGCATTATGTGAATGCTTAAACACCTTCAAAGTAATTGTCCCTCGAAGAGCATCGTATGTTTGCTCTCTTTTTAAAGCTCTTATTCATCTATTAAAATTACTTTGTTTGATCCTTTCAAACTCAATATGTGTTCGACCAGGATCCTTACATAAATTCCTGAAACGTTGTCTGTAGGCTTTTGGCACATGCTCATATATATGTTTTCCTCTCCTCATAGTCCCCATATCCCTCCGTTGATAGTGTTGCACATACCTCACTAGCTCTACCTACAAGTTTTGTTTGGGTCAACAAAACCTACATGGTCACTGGCCACTGAAATTCTTTCGCCACTTTCCTACTCATCAAATTTAGGCAAGCTGTGAATACACTGAAATCAGGCTTTGAACTACAATGGGATTGCCCATCCTCAGTCTGTTCCTCACTAAGCTTACCTTCAGCCATCATCCTCATCATTTAAAGCTGACTTTCCATTCTAAGTGTCCATCTCTGAAGCTCAAATGCTCCCTCTTTTTCTTTCTCTCCTTCTGAAGCTAATTTTTTTCTCTTTCCTCTGCTAAACCTATTCGTTATCTTTCTTCCTCTTGTGACTTTAGTGGTAGCTCAAACTGCTTCATCTCTGCTTCTAACTCAAGCTGCTTCTTTTGCGATTGAAGTTTAGTCATCCCGCAGATCCTGATGGAGTTTCCAGCAAATTGGAATGCAGGACTACTGCTGCATCCATCTCATCTTTCCTGACATCAGACGGTAGCTTTAACTCCCTTTGTCTGCTAATTCCCGCAGCTTGGACTTATGTGCATTTTGTAAACCCCCCAAGGTCACTTTCTCCACCTCCAAAACAAGCTTGGTTCCTGCAAGAACCATTGCTACCTGAAGCTCTGTTTACTCACCAAATCAACACACGAAATAAGAGACAATAACACCTTCCACTCACTGTCTAAATTCTGCAAAGGCCCCCTAATTTGTTGCGGACCAGACCCGACACCTCAAAACATTTTAGTAGGTAGCCCGGACCTTAGATTTGCTATTTTTTGAAGGTTAGTGCATAGCTGATATTTCCAGAGTGAATGCGCTGGTCAGACTGCCGAATTTTAAACAAATGACATTTATTTGCCAAATTACCAAATGAAACATAAGGAACCGAAAATAGAATACCTGAATAACGTATCGTATCCGAATCTGATAGGCTATCCCGATTTAAGGATGCTGTTCCAATATATTTGCAACAATCCCAATAAACAGAACCCCTTAGCACCAAGGGTAAAACTGACACAACTGCTTACAGGTTATAAGATCAGAAGGGCAGAAGGAGGCAGAGAACGTCCAGTGACCCTGACTCAACAAACCCCCGAACTGATCTAACCTGTCCAGTTGTGGGAGCTGGACAGGTCCTCTTGATTATACAGGCTACTTTTCAAGACTTGAAAGGCTTCTGTATGAGGCATTATGTGTTAGGTATAAACAAAAGGACCCCAACGAACCTTTCAAAATTATGACATATTGGAATCCTGGGTCGTTTAGACCCTCTTTAAAAAAACCAAGGACAACATAACCCTGTAAAAGGACGAGCTTTGTGAGAACATGCCACATTTGGCTTTGGATTGAATTCCAAAAATTCTTACTGCTTTGAAGACGATATAATGCATGAAGTTGTTTGTTAGTTTTCATAAAACGGTACTCAATCATACTGTGTGTTGAAGCTTTAGCACGGTCACGAGTGGAATCTCCGGACAGATCCACACTTCCTGTGTATGGTCAGGGCAAATACATCCACTGAGAATCTGTTGCTCAGCGACTGTACTAGTCGAGGAGAGACCAGCATGGAAACCAAGTCTAGATTGTGATTTTTTTGTGGATGGTTATGATGGAGTGTTCAGGTGGTTACAGTATTGCAAATGAACAACACAGCAGAATCATCTCGCCTGCGATAAGAAAACGTCCATAATTCTCCCTCACAACTAACTTCACGAGAGCAATTGGTGATGGGAGATGTGACCATTAGCCAGCAATGTCAACGTTCAATTCAATCCAGTTATTATTTTGAACTGAAGGTCGAATTCTGAAAGGAATTATCTGGATCTGTTTGTGCAGTGACTGTGATTGATGTCAGTCTCCATGGATCCTAATTATGTCACTGGATGGTTTTCCTCTTCTATTTGTACCGGGCGTCTTCCAATGCTTTATCCCATTGTTGCTGCAGATGCATCATCTGCAACACTGACAAGGATCAGCAGTTGCAGAAACAGGGAGAGGAGAGATCAGAATCAGAGAACCATAGACTGGAATATTCCAACAATGGACCAGGATCTGAGAACAGTAGACTGGAATGTTTCAACAATGGATCAGAATCTGAGAACATCAGACTGGAATATGCCAACAACGGATCAGAATCTGAGAACAGTAGACTGGAATGTCGCACCAATGGTTCAGAATCTAAGAAAAGTAGACTGGAATGCTACAACAATGGACAGGAGTTTATCTTTGGGTCTTTTGTATCTTTCCTGGTATTGGCACATATTACCAGATAGGATATTAGGTGTACTGTGGATTATTCAGACTGGTTACTATCCCATGCTCGCTATTGTTGGTGTTCCTGGTAAGTCTCCCCATCTCTATCGATTTATTAATCCCATAAGCCACGGTGAACTTCAGTGCTATATCTGTTATCTATGTTTAGTAAAGACTGAAACTATTGTCTTCAGTTTCAAATGCAAATCCATTCATTCTCAACAAATTTCAGAAACACCCACACTCCCACTCTCACAAACATCTGAGAACAAGACTGTTCACAATCCCGAAGTACCCATTTGTCCCGAATTGATTTATGTCTTGGTATTCTCTCCATCACTAAAGCTACCCACTACCAACTCAATGATATCCCCAGACCCTATCTTGACGTCAGTGCGGGTGATAAATAAACCATTAACTATACCATAGTAAAAGTCAGACTTTATGGTTACTGTTCTCTTCTAATCGCTCTTTCCATTACAAATGTTTCCATCAAAATCTTGTTCTTGTCTGTAAAATAAATTCATGACAGGGACACTGTGTCAGAATCGTAATGTCGATGGCCACGTAATTCAGTGGTCCAGATATCTACACTATGGACGCTGTTTCAAATCTTATCTCAGATGATGACAGAACTTAAATTCCAATGAGAGGTACTGGAAATAAAAGTGAATTTTACAAATATAATCCCACCACCACTTTGTCAAGAAGTTTATCCATTTCACTGTTATCGTTTGGTGAAGAAATCTCGCATTATTGCTTGATCTGAATTAAGACTGATGTCAGACTCAATACCTTAAGGAATGGCCTCTCAGTAAAAGGCATTTAGTAAGGTCCACAAATGCTGCCCTGCCAGAGATGCAGACATCCCATGCAATAACAACATGCAAGGTAGAGGAAAAAATACAAAGTATGATACTAGAGATCCGAAACAAAAGGAACGAGTAAGTGCCAGAGAAACTGAACAGATTTGGCAGCATCAGGTGGAGAGAATAATAAAAGTGACATTTCGCGTCCAATCACCATTCATCAGAACTGAATGCAGCTGGGATATAGTGTGTTTGATGTTGATGACGTGGATGACTGCTGTGAAAGGGAAAAGGAGTGAGTTGAATAGATAGAGAAAAAGAGAGGTAGAGAGAAAGAAACAAAGAGAGGGATTGTTGATGATCAGCTAGAATGGAAATAAAAATCCAGACGAATCTTTTTTATTTTTCTCCTGTTCCCATATAACTGAAATTCATGCCCATGTAAGGTGTACATCAAAGTCCCAGTTTGAAGTGAGTTATGTGCCTTTGTCTCTCTTCCTTGAGTGTGATCATCGTCTTTTATTCAGTGATGGGATGCTGGGCCAGTATTTAATTCCCTTTCCTCATTGTCCTTGAGAAGGTGTTGGTGAGCTGCCTTCCTGACCCACTGCAGTCTGTGGGCTGCAAGTAGTCAGTGCTGAGGTCAATGCGGTTTCATTTCTTTGAGAATTTGTAGTGAGTGATATAACTGAGCGGCTGGCTTGGCCATTTCAAACTACAACTGTGTGTTAGCCACAGTGCTGTGGGTCTGGAGTCACATGTACGTCCGACCAGATGAAGATGGTAGATTTCCTTCCCTGAAGTGCACTAATGTGCCAGATAGGACAAACACAATGCTTTCATTGTTTAATTTGATTCTCAATTCCTGATATTTTATTGAATGCAAAATCCAACATTTGCCGTGGTGGGATTCGAATCCCGGTTCTGAGTCATCACCTAGGCCCCGGGGCTAACATTACAGGGACAATACAGCTGGGCCATCACTTCCTCAGTATCGCCAATACTCTCTACTGGCAAACGTGGTGTTGCTGTTGGCGTGGCTGTGTTTAAAACATAGTGTTTTGCAAGGCAACAAAGTGATTTGGCAAAACATATAATCCTTCTCATTTTGTATTAATGAGAAGGCGAGATGATGGGAAGTGCTCTTGGTGAAAAGGAGGTGGATGTCCTTGGCCGTGAGCCACTGACAGAATTCATACGGAGCAGTAAGTAATGAGCATCATGTTGTTCACAATCTTGTCAGCAGTCACACTCTGACAGGGTTGGTCATTCTCAAAAGCTTCTGACCTCCATGCAGAAGACTAGCCTGTCTTTTCGGAGTTGGAAGATGCCTCCTTGGGACATGGCACAAATTATCCGCTGTGCCTCCTTACCATCAGCAAACCATGTTAATGTAATACGAAACATTAGCAATGGAGCCAGAAGGCACAGCAAGGAGCAGTCTCTCTGTGCAATCTCTGCTTTATTGGTTTGTAAAGTTACAGCATCGATGACATCCTCCTATTTCCGTGTAACAGTTTGGAGAGGCTGAATGGCCTCTTTTGTTCGTGTGTCAGTGTCTCGGGTGGCTGAATGTCCTCTTCCTCGTTCCAGGGAAGAGTTTCATTATGAGGTGACCGATGGTAGCTGCTTATCTGCGTGTTGTGCTGACTAGATACCTTATATTCCTGTGTAATAATAGACAAACACGAGGCTGGAAGAAACAGCAAGTCAGGCAGCATCAGAAGGTGGAGAAGTCAACAGTTCAAGTATACCCGTTCTTCAGGATTGCGAGTGGGGGTAGGGGGAACTACAGATAAAGAGGGAAAGGAGTGGTTGGGGTGGGGAGAGCAGAAGGATGGTGAGGTAGGGGATAGGTGGACACAAGTGGTGGGTGCAACGTGGTTGGTCGATGGGAGGGATGAATACAGTTGGGAGCTAGAAGGTGGGGTCTTTTGGTGGAATGGAAGGGAGGAGGCGGGGCTGGGAAGGTTATTTCAAATTGGAGAATTCAATGTTTGGTCCTCCAGGCTGTATGCTAACCAGGCAGAAGGTAAGATGTTATTCGTCCAATTTGCGGTCTGACTCACTGTGGCAACAGAAGAAGCCAAGGAGGTCATGTTGGAAAGGAATTGGGAAGGGGAATTGTAATGGGTGGTGACTGGGAGCTCAGGTCAGCCCCTTTGGACCGGGCTGTGATGCTCGGTGAAATGTGCACTTAGTTTACGTTGCTCTCCCCGATGTAGAAGAGACCACATCAGGAGAACCTAGTCCAGTAAACTAGGTTGAAGGAGAGGCAGGTGAACCTCTGTTTCCCCTGAAAGGACTGTTTTGGGCCTTGGATGCGGTGAGGGAGGTGTGTGCCAGCAGGTGATGTATTTTATTTTTCATCTGCAAGTGTCAGTCGCCCGTGGGGATTGACAGGTTTGGTGGGGAGTATGGCACGAAACAAAATTTGTGAAGGGATCAGTCCTTGTGGAAGATGTGCCAGGTGATCGGATCCAACCTAATTTACTGTATCTGCCATTCCTGATGTGGTCTTCTCTATATCGGGGAGACCAAATGTAAACTAAGGGGAATGGTTTGCTGAGAATCTTAGCTGGGCCTGTAAGGGCTGACCTGACCTCCCAGTCACTGCCTATTTTAATTCCACCTCCCACTCCCATTCTGAGATGGCCATCCTTGACCTCCTCCATTGCCACAAACAACCAAAGCACAAATTGGAGGAACAACGCTTCATATTCCATCTGTGTAGCCTACAGCCGGGGGTCTCAACACCTAGTTCTCCAATTTCTAGTAACCTCCCTGCCAATCCCCCGACCTCCTGCTTAGCCCCTCCCCTTTCCGTTCCTCTGATCAACCCATCTTCCAACTGTCAACTGGATTCATTTTTCCCATTGGCCAACCCGGTGGTACCCTTTACCTGTGTTCCCCACCACAACAGGTCGCCTCCTCCTATTTCCCCACCTCGCCTCTTTATCTGTACACACCCTTGTCCCCACCCCCAGACATGAAGAAATGTTATACCCAAGATGTGGAATTTTTCACCTGATGCTGCCTGGCTTGTTGTGGTCTTCCAGACTCCTGAATTCCAACATTTGTAGTTTTTTTTAAAAATCTCTTCTGGTGTAATAGGTAAGAGAGTGAATGTGCTGTGCCTCTACTTATCCAATAGCTTCTATGGGCTGAATAGCATTCTCATGTTTCTGTGAAACCAGCTTGAGATGCTGAATGAGCTCCTCATTTTTAGTCCTGTGGAAATGTTCAGGGTCCAGCAGTGCTGTTACATGAATGTTGCCTACACATTAACAGCATGAGCTTGAATGTTGTCCATGTTTTGCTGTTTTATGCGATGTTTTCTGAGCATCCTCACTTCTGATCGAATGACAGAAGGTAAGACGTTGCTGAAGCAGCTGAAGATGTTTGTGTCGAGGAAGCTACCCTAAGGATCGCCCACAGAGATATCCAGGGACTGAGAGGATTGATTTCCACCAGCCACATGGTACTCCGAATGGCCCAACCACTTGGGAGTTTACAACTCATTCCAATTAGGTGCAATTTTATTCAGCCTCCTTGACATTTTGTTCATTCATGTCCTGTCAGGGCCAATCATTCTGACGCTGTGTTCATATGTTTTGATTTGGAGATGCGTGTTTTACTGGGGTGTACATAATTAAAAATCACACAACACCAGGTTATAGTCCAACAGGTTTAACTGGAAGCACACTACCTTTCGGAGCGTCGCTCCTTCATCACGTGAATGCGGAGGGCTCAATCCTAACACACAGAGATTAAACCAAAAATTTACAGTGTGATGTAACTGAAATTATACATTGTAAAATTGATTGTCTGTTGAGTCTTTCATCTGTTTGAATATCATGGTATTCACACAGATTAAAGACTCAGCAGACTATTAATTTTTCAATGTATAATTTCATTTACATCACACTAAAGTTTTGCTATAAATTCTGTGTGTTAGGATTGAGCCCTCCAACACCGAATGAAGGAGCGATGCTCCGAAAGCTAGTGTGCTTCCAATTAAACTTGTTGGACGATAACCTGGTGTTGTGTGATTTTTAACTTCATACCTTTTGTTCATGTCAAAGGCCAAGGTAAATGTGTGGGGACTGTTTCCTTCTGTCAGATGGTAGTGACTGTTGGGGCCTCTCTATCCCAGACAACTACATCTGAGAATGTTTGAGGGAGCACTGTGGTGTTAATGAATGTTGACACATCAGGGAGTTAAGGCTACAAAGAATTGGGCATGAAAGAGAAATTGCGGCCAAGAGAGATCAGCCCTGACCTTACTGAAGGAAGGACAGGCTTGACGGGCTATATAGCCTGGTATTATTAGAATAAACCTTATAGTCCAGTCACTTTATTGCCTCTTCCATTACCTGTGGTACTTCAAGTAGCTGAATAGGCTGATACTGTTGCTGCCTGATCTAAACTGGGTCTCGTTCTATTGACTGCAGGGACTGATTGGTCTCCTCCTGTAAATGTATGTCATGATCCAGAGGCTGAGAAGCCACATCCTGTTCTGGTGTAACTGAAATCCATATACACCAGATCGACCATCCTTGGAGAAAGTCATCACTGCAGATGCTGGTGATCAGAATTGAAAAAATGTTTTGCACGAGAAAAGCCCAGCTGGTCAGCCAGCATCCGAGAAGCAGGAATATCAATGTCTTGGACATTCCTGATGATAAACTTGTGACCAAAACATCGATTCTCCTGCCCCTCGAATGCTACCTGACCTGCTGTGCTTTTCCAGCGCCACTCGTTTGGATGTCTACCTGCCCGCCCTACTCAACCTTCCTGGTCACATCATCAAAGAACTTTAACAAATTCATCAGGCGTGAACTTCCACTCACAAAGCCATTCTTGCTATTACTAATGAAACCCTGTTTTCCCAATGCATGTGCATTTTATCCCTCATAATCTTCCCAAGTAATTTACCTCCCACAGATATTAAGTTACTGGTCTGTATTTCCTGGACATTATTTTTTAGTCCTTCCTGAATAAGGGCATGACATCTGCTTTCCTCCAGTCTTCTGGGATCTCACCTGTGGTAACTGATGATCAAAAATATCAGCCAGGGCCCCCGTAAATTCTTCTCTAGCCCCTACACTGTTTTTGGATATATCTGAAAGGACCGTGAGATGTATCCAACTTCAAACATTCGAGTAGATCCAACACCTCCTCTACTGTGATATGGACCGTCTCTAAGTTATCACCAATAATTTCCCCAGTTTCTCAAGTACTCATGTCTTTCTCCACGGTAAACATAGAGGAGAAATATTTGTTGAGGACATCGCTCATCTCTTATGGTTCCACACAAACATATCCATTTTGGTCTTTGTGGGGTACTATTCTCTCTCTAGTTACTGCTTTACCTTTAATATACTTAAAGCACCTCTTTGGATTCACCCTGATCTTCTCAGGCAAGGTTATCTCCTACCCCTTTTTATCCCTCCTGATTTCCTTCTTCAGTTAACTCCTGTACACCTCCAGGGATTCGCTTGATCCCAGCTGCCTCTACCTGAGCCACGGCCCCACATTTCTTTTGGTAAAAGCCTAAACATCTCTTGTCATCCAGTGCACCTCATTCCTGTCAATTTTCCATTCACACTCACAGGAACATATAGATCTTAAACTCGCACTTGCTGGAGGTCCCTTTGCCTGCAAACAGACTACTCCAATTAACCCCTGCAAACTCCTGTCTAAGTCCATCAAAATTAACCTTGCCCCAATTTAGACCTTGAATCTGTGTACCAATTTTTTTCCCTCTCCATAACTATTTTAAAATTAATAGATCTATGGTCACTGGTCCCAAAGTGCACATCTACTGTCACCTCACTCACCTGTCCTGACCTATTTCTTAAGAGTAGGACAAATTTTGCTCCTTCCCATATAGGACCTTCTACATTCTGCTTGAGGAAACTTTCCGAACACACTTAATTCATTCCATCCCATCAAATCCCTTAATGCTCTGGCAGTGCAATTCTGTGTTATAAAAAATATTTAAGTCCCTATTATGACAACCCAAATGTTCCTGAAAGTCTCCGCAATCTCTCTACATATTTCCGTTCCTACAATTTCTGTTAACAATTTGGGGGCCTATCGTACAACCCCAATAATGTCACCATCCCCTTCTTATTTCTTAATTCCACCCATAAAGCCTCATTGGATGATCTTCATCAGTTATTTTTTCTCTGATCACTGCTGCGATACACCCTTTATTCAGAAATGCAACTCCCCTCCTCTCGTTCCACAATCTCTGTTCCTTCTAATGCATTTAACACTGGTACATTAAGCTGTCAGTCCTATCCATCCCTCAGCCATGTTTCTGTAATAGCTAGACTATCGAGCACCGATAACCTATCCACACGCTGAATTCATCGGCCTTAACTGTCAGCTCTTTTGCACTGAAATAAACACAATTTAATCCATCGGCATTTCTTGTTCCCTATCGTGGTCCAGCCTGATATGTCTCCTCAACGTACTATGATTGATTACTGTATCTCCATCCAGCCTCTCACTTGCCTCCCTGCTGCTGAGGATTCCACCTCCTGCCAATCTTGTTTAAACACTCCCCTGTTGTACTAGCAAAACTGACTGCGAAGATATTGATTCCCCCTCAAGTGGATCTGTCACCAGTCCCTCCTGAACAGGTCAACTCTGTCACAGAAAAGCTCCTAATGGTCTAAAAATATGATTCCCTCCCACCAATTCTTTAGTCATATATTTATCTTGATATCCTCCTATTCTTACCTTCACTAGCTCATGACACTGGAAGTAATCTGGAAATTATCACTACCGAGGTCCTGGTTTTTAACTTTGCTCCTAGTTCTCAGTTAATCATTCTATAGAAACACATTCCTATATCTAACCGTGTCATTTGTACCATCGTGCACAATGACTTCTGGCTGCTTACCCGCCCTCTTGAGAACATTCAGCAGCCACTCAGAAACATCCTCGATCCTGAAATCTGAGAGCCAACACAACATCCTAGTTTCCCGTTTGAGGCCACAGAATCTCCGATCTGTGCCCCCTAACAATCAAATCTCCTATCTCTAAGACCCTGTTTACCTTTATCCCTTCCTGCTGCCCCCCCAGATCCAGCGCATCCATCTTGGCTACTGCTGCTTTCCCCTGAACAATCATTCCCTGACACCCAGCCCATCTCCCAACACACACAAAATCAGTATCCAGAATGGTATACTTGGTTTCGAGAGGAATAGCCACAGGGGATTCCTGCACTTTCTGCCTACTCCCTTCGCCATTCCTGGTGGTCGCCCAGATACTCTCTGCTTGGAACACGACAGGAAGCAAGGAAAGCCTGTTGGATTAAATTGCTTTTAATTAAATGGAACTGGGCTGACAGGTAACGCAGATGAACTTAGGGCGTGGATCTTTACATGAGACTGGAATATTATAGTCCTTACAGAAACATGGCTAAGGGAGGGACTTGGGTGTGATCACCTCACTAAAGCTTTTATCTATGAAGTGTTCCATATCTCGGATGATCCAGAATGCTCCTGAACACGGTCTCCCAGGAGCTGCAGCAGGGTACACTGCCCACACGTGTAGTCATCGGGGATAATGGAAATCTCCCTGAGCTCCCACAAACCGCAGGAGGAACATACAACTGCCCTAACTGCCATCTCCACTGCTGTCAGACTAGCGTTAAAAAAGAGTTTATCTGAGCTTACCTTTACCTTTTGCTGAACTGCTGCTCAACGATTTCTCTGGAACCAAAGCATTACTACCTATTCTGACACTCACAGTACGGTAATAGACCACTCCACATTTAGGTTTGGTTAGGGTAGGATGGAGACACTACAGTGATGTATTGTTTGGGCCTTAAGCACTCCTAAACACCAGGCCCATGCTTGGACATGGGGGGTGGGGGTGGGGTTGTCTTGCTGAGGTCTTCCTCCTAGTAGTGGTGACTGCGCTGATGCAAATATTCACCCTGACAGCCCATCCGCGTTGGCGCAGTCCTCTGGTTTTTTCGGTCTACTAGTACTGCATTTATGAATTCCTTGTAACTACTGATTGTATTCGAAACTGTGTCTCACTCCGGAGTGAGAGATGTTGATATTCCAGTAAGTACAGTCTATTAAAAAAGGTTTGCCAATGGACATACGACCGACAGTATGTCCACCCGCTCTCTGACTCTGCGTTTACTTTCAATTAGGGTACATTTATTCTGATAACATTCCATTTCATTTTCCTGCGTTTTCCCTGTAACCCTTTTTTAAAAATCTGTGGATCTCAGCCTTGAAGATATTTAGTGATCATTTCTTAACAGCCTTCACAATTTTCTGCAATTGTTTCCCTCCCACTGATGTGAGACTTAGTGGTCTTTCATCCTATGGCTTTTTTTTCTAGCACTCTGTGTAGAAGTTGAACCTACATTAGATGTTGTTCTGTTTGATCACACCACCTCTGTGGCCAGAGGCAAAACAAAATAAAGCGCAAAATGAAAGAGCCTGTAATCTCCTCTCTCATCTTTCACATCAGTCTAAGAGACAGTTCATCCGGATCTAGAGATTTGCCCACTTTTTATCCTGCATCAACTTCCAATTATTCCTCAGCTTCTGTCCAGGAACTGCTTCTCCAAAGTGAAGACCAATATGCAGTACGTGTTTGACATTCACAGGTTCTATGCACAGTTTGCCTCCTCGGTCCCTAATACTCCCTATTCTTTCTCTTGTTACCCTCTTACCCTTAATAAACCGATAGAATGTCTTTGAATTCTTGATAATATTGCCCATTAATGTTTTTATCACCCCGCTTTTTGCTCTTCTACTTACTTTCTTGAATTTATCCCAACACGTTCTCTACTCTTCTGGGACCTCCATTGACCTGCTCACTTTATGCGTGCTTTAAGCTTCTCTTTCATTTTTAGTTCTGTTCTGAATATTTGTAGACATTCCATACTCTCTGGGCTTGTTTTCCTCATTTTTATCTTTATTGTAACATCTTGTGGTGACACCTTCATCAATTCCATTTTGAGCATGTGATCCCCACCACGCCCACGCTGTTCTGCTAAAGTTTCACCCAGAAGTAATTATACGGTGGCCAGATCCTGTCTTTCTTTTGATAAGATCTGCCTCTATCATCCAAAGTATTTTTATTTTTCAAACCTTTTATTTTTTGGTCTTTTCCTTAATAAGCTAAAAATGCTTGAGTCATGGTCACTGATCCTGAAATGCTCAGCCAATCCTGCCTGCAAACACCTGACTGGCTTCATTCCACAGCGAGGCTCGGCACAGCCCCACCCATTGTTGTATCTGCTACATGTTTATATGAGGAGCTCTCTGGAATAAAAATCAAGACATTTTTGCCCTCTTAAAATAATTATCGCTGCCCTAATCAATGTTTGGAATTGAAATGCCTGAATATAATGATCCTATTATTGCATTGACACACCTCAGTGAATTGGTTATGTACCTGCCCCTGTATTTTATTTTATCTGGGGGCCTATAATATGTCCCCAGTAGTGTGTCTGTCATTGATTTGAACCTAATTCCAACCCACAAACTGTCATTTGAATGCCCTTCCAAGATATCATCCGTCCTTGCTGCAGTCTTTGACTCCATAATTAATAAGGCAACACCACCTTATCTTTTGCCCCTCTCCTACGCTGCCCATAGTTCTTGTACCACAGAATATTGAGTTGTCAGCTCTGACCTCCATCAAACGCATCTATGTGATGGCAAAAATATCCACTTCCCCATGTCACCTCGTTCCCTTATCAAATCTGAAGATCTGATAATATTCCCAGCATTATGGTAAAGGACATCCAGCCTGGAATATAGCACCTGGAATACTCCGTACCTCGGAGTTCTTCAGCCAATTACTTTTTGTTATCAAGCTGCCTTTCCATGAACTAAAACTGTAACTCTGGGACTGTATGAATAATCGTTGAATTGTAATTTATTTTTAATTAATGTGTTAATCAAATGCAACGTTCCAGAACTGAACAGTCAGCTTCAAATACAATAAATTCCTGCTGATTAATTCCCTGCTCAGTGTGCAGCGGGATCAGCCCTCAGTAATGGAGAAAGTGAGGACTGCAGATGCTGGAGATCAGTGTCGAAAAGTGTGGTGCTGGTAAAGCACAACGAGTCAAGATGCAGCCGAGGAGCAGGAGAGTGAAAGCTTTGGGCATAAGCCCTTCATCAGGATGGTATTGATATGTTCAATTTTTTTCCATTCCATGATTCATAGAATATTTGGAATTTAACTTGCTCAGGAGGGCAGCACTGTATATAGCCCTGAAATGGAAAGCAGTCAATCAGTTGGTTGGACAGGGAGCAGATAAAGTGAGGTGAAGTACAGAATGAGTGAAGTCCAAACAGAAGGATAGATAAGTCCCCTGGACCATACAGGAAGCACTAGAGGTTGTCAGTGGAACTGAGGGAAGAGATTGCTGCGCCTTTGGCGATGATCTTTGTGTCCTCACTGTCCAGTGAAATACTGCCTGATGATTGGAGGTTGGCAAAAGTTATTCTCTTATTCAGGAAAGGCAATAGGGATAATCCTGCGAAATACAGGCCAGTCAGTCGTACTTCTGTATTGGGCAAAGTATTGGAAATGATTCTGAGAGACAGAATTTATGATTACTTGGAAAATCATAGTTTGATTAGAGGTCGTCAGCATGGCTTTTTGAGGGACAAGTCATGCCTCACACAACTTATTGAATTCTTTCAGAATGGGATCAAGCACATTGAAGGTAGAGCAGTGGATGTGATGTACATGGATTTTAGCCAGGTGGTTGATAAGTTACCATAAGGTCGGCTCATTCTGAAAGTAAGGAGGCATGGGATGCTGGGAAACCGGGAAATCTGCCTGTACGGATACAAAATTGTCTGGCCTGTTGAAGACTGATGGTGGTAGAACATGGAAAGTATTCAGCCTGGAGCTTGGTGACCAGTGGCGTTCTTCAGGAATCAGTTATGGGACTGCTGTTCTTTGTGATTTTTACAAATGACTTGGATGATAAAGTGAATTTTAATTTAATAAGTTTTATGATGTAACAAAGATGTTGGAGTAATGGATAGTGAGGAGGGCTGTTGTAGGTTGTAATTGGACATTGACAGGATGCAGAACTGGGCTGGTAAATGACAGATGGAGTTCACCCCTGATAAGTGTGAAGTGATTCATTTTGGAAGGTTGAATGTGAATGCAGAATACAGGGTTAAAGGCAGGATTATTGGCAGTGTGGAGGACCATAGGGATCGTGTGTTCCTTATCATAGGACGCTCAAAGGTGTCACCAAGTTGATAAGATTATTAAGATATAATATGTTTTCATTAGTCTGGGATTAAGTTTAAGAGCCACAAGGTTATGTTACAGCCCCAAAAGGCTCTGGTGAGACTACACTTAGAATATTGTGTTCAGTTCTAGCTGCCTCATTACTGGAAAGACATCGAGGCTTCGGAGAGGGTGCTGGGGAGATTTACCGGGATGCTGCCTGGACTGGAGGGCATGTCTTACATGGAAAAATTGAGAGAGCTAACTTTTCACCTTGGAGCAATGAAGGATGGGAGGTGACTTGATAGAGGTGTATAAGATGATGAGAGGCATAGGTAGAATGGGTAGCCAGAGTCGTTCTCGCAGAGTGGAAATGGCTATCGCGAGCGGGCATAATTTTAAGGTGATTATAAGAAGGTTTCAGGAGATGTCAGAGATAGGTTCTTTACACAGAGAGTGGGGGGTGCTTGGAATGCACTGCCAGCAGCGTTGGTAGAGTCAGCTGCAATAGGGATATATAAGTGACTATTGGATAGGCACATGAAGGATATGTCAGTTAGTCTGACCTTCGAGTACGATAAAGGTTCGGCAGGACGTCAAGTGTCTAAGGGTCTATATTGTGGTGTACTGTTCTGTGTTTTATGTTTCATGCAGCCTGTCGTCTCTTATCAATTGTTGAATGTGTGCGGGAGTGATGTGTGTGAAATTAGGAAGTTGGGGAGGGGCGTTAGCCCAAAACATCCAGTTATGTTGTTCATTGTTACATTCACCTGAATGCCATTAGAGTATGTTTGGTGTTCTACATCACGCACGCTCCGCCAATTTCACTTATTAACGCGATTCTTGACTTGTCATTTGCTGCTGCTTTCTTCAGATACAATCAGTTGGGTGACCCATGTATTAATCAGATGTTTGCTATGTTTCGTGAATTAGGCAAAAATAAGATGCCAACTATGATTATTCGACTGAACTATAATCTCTGAAAAGCATTATGTTGATTCTATATTTATGGAACAAAAGTATAAACTCCTGTCAAGATTTTCTAACACAGAAAAAAGAATGTACATTTGATTTTCTATCGAACAAACAACATGGATGTAACTCTTTTGGCGATCAGAATTACACACACAATGTCAGGATTCAGAACAATGCATTATCACTCCAACATTTTGAAAGTGGTTGGCTTCTGAATGATTGCATGTTCAGGGCGAGCGAACGATTGAACAATCAAATAGAATTAGCGTTCTTATATATGTATATATAAACAATCAGTTTAATTTCTCACCGACATGTACAAGCTTCAGTTATTTGCCAGCGAATTAGAAACAGCTATACTTCAACGTGGAATGCGAATATTCAACTAAAAAAATGATTTGTGCTATCAAATTTTAGTGAACAATAATTTGAAAACTTTTAATTTTTAGAAAGGATCTTGTTTAATATGAAATGTGGACAGTGAACAAAAACGATGCACATATTATGAACATATTATCGTGTGAGTGAAAAGTCAGACCTTTTCAAAGAGATTTGAACCAAAGCAATGACAGATTTGTTTGAGTAATTGGTATACAACATTTAAAATATTCATATTCTGAGCAATAATTAGACTATATAATGAAGTTGGCCTTGCAATAGTTCCATTTTAAATGCTTATGCTGCACTAAATAATCAGATATTCGTGATCATTTAGAATGGGAAATAATCGGATCCTGAATTTTATTCACATCAGACACATGATAGAGTTCAAAACCTTAAAGAACAGGAGGAGGCCATGGGCCACTGTGTGTACATCAGCTCCAGGAGTATCTCCCAAGTCCCTCCCATTTGCCAGCCCTATCTCTGCAGCCTGTTAAATTCATATTTGCAAATACATATCCCGTTCTATTTTTTAATGTTCATCCACAACTCTCCCAGGCAGTTCCATTCCAAATCCTAACAACTCACTCAATAAAGAAGTTTTTCCTTATCTCATTCCTGGCTCTTTTGCTGACCAGCTTGAAATTAGAACTCCTTATGCTGCAATTCCAACTAACGGATACAGAGTATTCCTGTTTTGCTCTACAACGTTTTTTCATAGGTTTGAGCACCGCAATTAGTTCACATATTTGTTTGTTATGCTCAAGTAAGAATAAGCCTTGCAAGAACTGTTACAAGCACTACATCGGAAAAACAGTCAGAAAACTAGCCACCTGGATACATGAACAACAACTGGCCAGAAAAAAAGACATGACCCACTATCACTAGTATCCTTACATACAGATGAGGAAGTACACGATTTAGACTGTGTCTGAATATCCATCTAGGACAAGCCAAACAGAGACACGCACGATAATTACTAGAAAAATTGCATTCCAACCTGAACTCTATCAACAAACACATCGATTTTGATCCCATCGAACACTCTCTGACAAAAAGGACTGGACATAAAATCACCAATACTGGAAATTACATCACAGACTCAAGGAAACCTAAACACATAAATAGCAAGTGGGACATAACACCAGTACTTCACCAGAGGCTCACTGATAATGTTCCCTAGTACAGTGATGAACCATCTGAAAAGTAACTCTCCAGCTCAGCGAGCAAACTGACATCCAGAAGAAGCACAATTTCTCTCATCCTCCCTTTAACTAAATACTTAATTCCACTTATCATTCCGTTTATTTTAAGGTTATTTGTATTCTTCTGCAAAGTAATATAGTTTCTTTCTGCGTGTGTTTGAATGTGTGTGTGTGTATGTGAGAGAGAGAGAGAGAGAGAGAGAGAATAATCCTCTGTAATCTCTGGATTACTCCCCGTGCCATGTGGAAAAGAGGGAAGGATGAAGAAGACAGTAGAGCTTAACATGTTGTTAAAAATCTAGTTCAGGAATGAGAGTTCCAGATTGTTGTATCGTTGGGATCTCTTCCAGGACAGGTAGGGACCTGTACAAAAAAGACAGATTGTATCTTAACTGGACGAGCACCAACATCCGTCTGGGGAGGTTTTCTAGTGCAAGTCAGATGGATTTGAATAAACCAGTAGAGTGAGAACCAAAGCAGAAGATCAGGAACTGAGCAGAAGGTAGAGGTGAATAGGACATCAGGCACGGCCAGTCTAATGACTATGCCGAGAGATGGAATCAAAATAGTGAGTTGGGAGTTGGTCTAAATTATAGAGATGAGGTGCAGGTTTTTCAGAGATTAACAAGTAAGTATAGAGAGTGTGGGGGATGTGAGAGAGTGAGGTGTGTGAGATCAGGGAGACAGTGCACAAGAAAATGTTAAAGGGGAAAGAGGTTGGGGTGGAGAATTCCGTGATAAACAACTAGCAGCAAAACACGGGAAAACTTGCTGCTTGTCAAAGTGAACACCTGGGAAAGAATTTATTATGCTTCAGATAAATAACACCCTTATTGCTCGAGGTCTGTATTATAATGGAGGAAAAGCTGTCTTCATATTATGGCTGTAGCTTTAATAATTGTTGCAAACAACTAGAATAGAGTCAGTGTTGTTGTTGGACAATGCGTCCACTGAGCATATGAATTCCACTGGATGGTCCCAGAGATGGCTGGGCTGCCTTTGATGGAGTGAGTGCTGAAGTTGCATGAGATGATGCTGGTTTGCAATATAGCCACTTACTGAGTACAGTCAAAGGAACAAAGCAGCAACTGCCATGGTTTATTGTTTCAGGATACACCTGAATGTTCATGGCTGCCACTGCAAAGAATCATGCAATGAAAAACAGGCCTATCACGTCTGTGCCAACAAGTGTATATCCAAAGACATTTTAAACGTTTGTGAGGTTACTTGCCTCAACCACTCATCGAGACAAAGCATTCCAGATTCATACCATCCTCTCAGTTCGAAACACATTCCACAAATCCTCTCTCATTCCCCTGACATTCACTTTAAAAGTGTGTCTCTTTGTTTTTGATCCTTTGACGAAGGAACACAGCTGTTGTCTGTTCATCCCCTCCATACCCCATTTGCTCTTGTACACCTGTACCATATTCCCTCCTCAACTTTCCCTGCTGCAAAGAAAAAAGGAACAAATTTAGCCCTCCTCTTTCATACTCACTATTGAGTACTCACTTGTCTTGTTACTTCTGACTTGCATCTACCCAAATTATCGGTGTTAAATTTCATCAGGCCGTTGATCTGGCTATCTGAATAATCTGTTTCTATCCTTCTGTAGCCTAACACTTTCCTCCTGACTGTGATCCACCCCGCCCATCTTTGTTTCATCCATAACATTGGTCATCATTCCACTGCTCCCCACCTTCCACATTCTCACAATCGTAATTTCTGAACATCACAAACAAACCAAGATTTCCTTCCTGTTCTCTAGATGTTATTCAGAGGATGATTTGACAATTCCAGTCTCTTGCTTTTCCTATTTTGGTGAATTTATGAGTGATGTAGTTAACACATTTTATAAGTGTGCCACAAATAGCATTTTCGACACAGAGTTGAATTCATCTTTTACACTCTGCCCCTCTGCATGTTTTATTTATAAACATTTTAAATAATTTAGGATAAACAAGGGTTTGGAACATTAGCATTTTGTGTGGTACTGTTTTTTGTAACATTCCCTGCAATAGCCAGAGCTGGAGAAATTTTTCATCTGCAGGATGGACATGGACTCATTCATTGTTTTTTTAAATCAGCGAGTGTGATGAGGATAAATATTCAAATAAATTCTATATTATGGGCAAACTGCAGAAGATCAAATCATATTCTCATATCCACCTTGAATTGCAAGCAAATACATACTGTAAAAAAATCAAAAATTTTGAAACACCACGTAGGGGAGAAAGAAACATGTCGTCTGCACTTTATGGCGATATAGAAATATATAGCACATGTACGACTTGAACAAGAATCAAGTGATAGAAGAGACAGTACAAGAATTCCTTTCTACATTTTTAATGGAATCCAGATCCCGATTTCCTTGTACAGTGATGTTTTTTCATCCAATCTCACTTCCTCAAAAACAAGCTTTTCCCTGTCACTAAAACGTCATCTGCCATTCTTCCTGTTCCGTCCTACTCATTTCTTACACTCTTACTCCCCTTGCACTACCCCTTGTACTGCTACATACTCTTCCACTGATGATCCATTACTCAAACCCTATTGTTAGCTCCTAACAGTCTCCATTAAGATCTATCCAGTCTCTTCTGCATATAAACCAACATTTTCCGTGTTACTATCAGTTCTGCGAAAGGGGAACTGGACCTGAAACGTTAACTCTGATTTCTTTGCACAGATGCTGCTAGACCTGCTGAGCATTTACAACAATTTCTGTTTTGTTTCCATATTTTCATCGCAAGTTCTCACAATGCAATACGTCATTGATATTTAGAGCCCTGTCAAACATAGGAACTTTGTAATTTCTTATTTAATGACCATAACAAATTACTCGAGATTCAACTGAGGTAGCAGCTTTAACGCTATCATTCAGATCAGACACTTTGTCACAGTTCAGAAAGAAGAAAGAAATCAAAAGAGCTGGACCGAAACTCAATAGATCTGGCAACATCTGAGCAGAGATGCAAAAAATTAACCTTTGATTCTAATAGGACTTTTCAGAACAGTGTCACATCATATGACGTATGTTAATTATGTTGCTTTCTGCAGACACTTCCTCACCTTTTTCGTTTCTCCCGCATTTTCTGTTTGTATTTCATGTTTCCATTATCACTATATTTCATATTGCTTGACAGGTCTACATGTTGACCTTGGTAATATTTGGACAATGTGGTCCTTTCTTGTTTCTGTGACACCTGAAATACAGCCGAAATCTGATTCTTCTTTAAGATAGAAAGTAAGAAAATTCTAGACATCTAAATCTCAGGAAATCTATTTTGATTGAAAATACAATTTAGAGGCAGTTGAACTTCATGAAATAATAGGGATAGATTATTGATGATGGAACACTCTGTGTCCTTCATTGAACAAGCTTGTCTCCCCAATCTCCAAAAGCTTTCAATGCATAACATAGAATTATTACAGCAAAGGTGGTGAAAACTCAACCCATTGTCTCTTCCAGTTTGGAATGAGCGATATTTCTACTATTATTTTCCTGTATTGACCCCATATCCCTGTACATTTTGTTAATAGCATCTGCTTTTATTTATAAGCATCCTGCCAGATATGAACAATATGATCAATCTCAAACAAAAACAGACGTTGGTGGGAAAGCTCACAGGTCTGGCTGTATCTGTGAAGAGACATCAAAGTTAATGCTTCAGGTGCGGTGACCCTATTCAATGGTGTGTATATAAAATATAGTTCACTTTATCATATTTAAAAATATCCTGTTCAGTTCACATTGTCATTCAGCATTGCATATCCCAAACGTTGGCTCGTTCCTTGTTGTGAACTATATTTAATTCTATCTGACGTTAAGAGTGATGATGACTGGGAGATATCATTGTACTCCCCATGCAGTCTCCACAGCCACTACCCCCATTCCGCCCTATCTCCTAGCTAAAACTGACTCATTAATTCACAAGTCATAATGAATAAGTTCACTTTTGGTTTTGGACTGAGGGGACAAAAGTGTAAACATTACTGTTTTACAGCAAATAAAACTGCGTTAAGATGTTTGTCAATTTGCATAAATTAATTACTGATACATATTCTATATGGAAGGTCCAACGTTTCTTTATTAGAGCAGTGAGAGGACCATTCAGAGAAGTCCACACTTCCTGTCTATGTTCAAGGCAATTGTGCCCAGTGGCGTTTGTTCCCGTGGAGGAGAGATCAGCACAGGAACAACATCCTGTTTGTGTTTCTTTTTTTGTGGAGGGGCGGAGATTCGGGATAAGATGGTGACAGCATTGCAAGTGTACAACAGGGCAGAGTCATCGAGCCTGCGATAAGAAAACATCCATCATTCTCCCTCACAACTGACTTCACTAGAGGAATTGGTGATGGGAGATGTGACCAATAGCTAGCGATGTCAGCATCCAGTCCAGTCCAGTTATATTGTGAACTGAATGTGCTGTATTGAAAGCTAGAACTGTTTCCTCAGTGACTGTGATTGATGTCAGTCTTCATGCATTGTAACTGTGTCACTGGAGGGTTTCCCTCTCCTATTGGTGAGGGGCTTCACTCAGTGCGCTATCCCAGTGCAGGAGCAGATGTATCAGCTCCGACAATAACAAAGATCAGCAGCTGTACAGACGTGGAAAAGACAGATATGAATCTGAGAACAATGGACTGGATAATAACTCAAATGGAGAGGTAACGTTCCTTGCGTCTTTTCAACATTTTCCTCTGTTGGAAATTTCTACCATATCGGATATTTGTGGTGCTGGTTATTATTTTGGGCGGGGTGGAGTGTGTGTGTTACTAACCAATGGTGGATGTGTGACTCTCCGAAAGCGAGTGTGCTTCCAATTAAACCTGTTGGACTATAACCTGCTGTTGCGTGATTTTTAAATTTGTACACCCCGATCCAACACCGGCATCTCCAAATCATAACCTATTTTCGCTATTGTTGGTATTCTCTACTTCTGTCCATTCATTAATCCCATAAACAATTTTGAATTCATTGCAATTTCTGTTATCTGTAGTTGCCAATGAAAGAATCTTTTATCTTCAATTTCAATTGCAGTGTCCATTCATCTGAATTGCAGACCACTCCCTTACAAACATCTAAGAACAAAACTGTGCACAACCTCGATACCGCTTTTTGCCCTGAACTGATTTATATCTCTTGTTCTCTATGTCACCAACCCTGTCCACTACCAGCTCACAATATCCCCAGTCTCCATCTCTGCGTCAGTGCTGTGGCTGAGCAAACCATTGACTGCACGTTGGTAAAATTCAGACCTTATATTTCAAACTCTCTTCCAGCCACTTTTCCAGTTACATGTATTACAATCACAAAATTGTTCTTGTCTCAGACATTACTTCATGATTAGGACAATGAATCAGAGTAGGAATGTCGCTGGATGTAATTCAGGAGCAAAGCTTATTAACCGAAAGACATGGTTTCAAGCGATTTCTATCAAGTCCTACTACAGCTGATGGTAGAACTTAAATAAAAATGATAAGAATTGGAATAAAAGTGAATTTCACGAAAAACAACCATAAAACCCACATTTTGTCTGAAAACCTTCCTGTTTCACTGATGATCTTCGGTAAAGAAGTCCAATACTACTACCCGGTCTGGGTTATGTGTGACTTCAGACCCATATCATTGAGCTTGACTTTATATTGGCTTGTGGAATGGCGTTAGAGTCAAGGCAATTAGTGATGATTAACAAATGCTGCCCTTGGCAGAGATGCCGACTTCCCATGGGATAACAAATTTGAAGGTTAAACCAAATAAAGATAGATGCTGGAGATCCGAAATTGCATAAAAAATGCAAAGAAAAGATCAGAAAGTGCTGGGAAGCTTTTCTGAACAGAAAGCAGCTGGAAAATAGTGGGAATAATGCTGGTGACAGGGAAGTCTGCTTTGAAGGGCAGGAGGAGTGAGTTGAATCGATAGAGAAAGAGAGAGATAGAAGACAAAGAGCAAACAAAGGGAATGATGATCAGCTGGGATGGAAATAAAATGTGAGATCCACCTCATTTATTTTTAACTTTTCCCATCTTCCTGAATATCATGCCCATGTCAGTACATGTATCCCCCGCTTTTCAAAAATTTGCTTTTTGCCACTTCCCTTTCCGAAAATCCTCCATTAAGTCCTGTTTTCACTAACCATAACAAATCCGAAGAGGATTTTCACTTTTAACAAGGAAGGTAAATTTTTCGCGCATAAATTAATGCTTCTTCGCTTTATGCTGTATCAGTTTATGAAAGGCTTTGTAGGAACGCTCTACTTTCAGATACCGAGGGAAATCGCTATCTATCTAAGATCATGTTTAAAGCGATTTGATCCCAACTGTGTTCCCTGAGTGTCGTCATATTCTTATATTTATTAATGGGATATAGGAATGGCTGGCTGGGCCAGCATTAGTTCACTTTGTTGATTGCCCTTGAGAAGACCTTGAGCCTCACAGGGCACTCAGACAGAGTGAGGCACACAAGGTGACAGCTGCACAGGAGGTGTGCAAAGCAAGATCGTCTTTCACAAGATTTATATTATTTTAAAAGTTAGAGACTTCAATTCGTCAGTCTAATTACAGTAGGGAAGAAGCTGTTCCTGAGCATGTAGGCCCATGTTTTCATGCCTCTGTATCTCCTCCCTTTTGGAAGAGGTTGTCGGAGATAATTACAGGTTTGGGAGAGATATTTGATGTTGCCAGCCTTTTGCTGACAACGAGAATTATAAATGGATGGAAGGTTGTCTTCCATGATAGGCTGGTCTGTGCACACAACCGTCTGTAATTTCCTATGATCCTGGGAAGAGCAGTTACCGTCACACTATTATGCACATGAACAGAATGCTTTCAGTTGTCAGAATGCAGAGCACTGGGAGAAGACAGTTCCAAAATATTTAGATGCAACCATTGGTTGTTAAATGGATATCGATGTTCTGCTTGCTGTTTTGACAACAATTGAAATTTAACCAATAAATTTAAATTATGTCCAAGATACCAAAACACAATTGAGTTTATTGAAATGCCAACATCTAGCCAAAGAGCCATCACATGCTTCAAAAGAATAGAGAAGCCATCACCATCACAACGAGGGAAAAAGAGACAGACATGTATAAGGAGAGAGAGAACACAGCGAGGCAAACAGAAGGACAGAGAGATAAACTGAGAAAGGAAACAAAACAAGAATCAAACAGTCATATGGACAGGGAGAAGGGGAGATAGTAAGTTCAGGGAAAGAAACAGAAGACAGAGAAAAAGAAAACACAGGGAAACAGACAGTGTGAGAGAAACAGTGAGAGACAAAGCACACAGGGAGCTGGGGATGGGCTCACAATGAGCAAGGGATGGGGAATGGGAGAAGCTGGGGGTGAGGACCGGAGAGAGCTTGGAGCGGGCACTGGTGGGAGCTGGGGGAAGGGAGGTGAGAATTTACATTGGCATGTACCAAGTTGTACAGGTAAATCATATTAAGCAAGGATGTACAGAACAATGGCTGTAAAACATGACTGAGAGGCATGCAGGTTACGCTGCACAGGGCATGCGCGAGGCGAGATTAACACGAACAAGATCAGCGTTATCTGAGATTAGAGAGTACATTCATCAGTCTCATAACAGCCCGGAATAAGCTGTTGCTGAACCAGCTGCTCTGTGTTTTCAAGCTTCTCTATCTGTTAGCCTGATCGAAGAGGTGTGGGAGACCATTACTGGGGTGTGATGGTTCTTTGATAATGTTAGAACAAAACATTCCAGCACAGAAACAGGCCATTCGGTGGTCCAAGCCTGTGCCGATCCCCAGCCCTCCGGGACCTCAGCAGTGTTCAAGGATGCTACAAAAATATCTGTTATTGCCCCAGATATTTCCTGTCTCCCGTCCCTCAGTAATCTGGGGTGGATGTTGGCAGCCTTTCTGCGGCAACGAGCCATGTAAATGGAATCAATGGTTCGGATGTTAGAGTCCGTGTTGGTCAGAGCTGTGCACCCAACCTTCTGTAGGGTCTCACGGTCCTGAGTAGAGCAGTTGCCGTACCTGGCTGTTATGCACCAGGACAGTACGCCCTCAATGGTGTATCTGTAGATGTAGCGCATGCTGAATTTCCTGAACCAACTGAGGAAGGAGAGGCATTGTTGAACCTTCCCGACCGTCAGACCTATGTGAGAAGTTCAGGACAGGTTGTCAGTTATCATCACTCCGAGGGACTTGATGCTCTGCACTCCCTCAAACGGTTGATGTAGATGGAGTGTGTTCCCTTCCTTTCTTCCTAAAGTCAATGATCACTCCTTTACGTTTACAGGATTAGAGAGAGGTCATTATCAATATACCATGCTACCAAGCCCTATATCTCCTTTCTACATTCTGACGCGTTGTTGTTTGATATCTGTACTGCTATAGTGATGTCATCAGCGAACTAGTAGCTGGCGTTGTTTGGAATTTGGAAATTCAGCCGTGGGTGTACAGGGAGGACATTAGTGGGCTGAGGACACAACCTTAGGAGAACAGGGAAAACTGTAGGGGGCTGCAGAAACAACCGTGTTTGTGCATGGAGGACAGTGGGGGCTGAGGACACAACTGTGGGTGTTCAGGGAGTTCAGTAGTTGGCCTGGGCACAGCCTTGAGTGTATAGGGAGTACACTAAGGGGATGAAGGCACAGCCGTGGGTGTACAGGGAGGACATTAGGGGGCTGAGGAAACAACCGTGGGTGTACAGGGAATACAGTAGGGGGCTGAGGACACAGCTGTGGGTGTGCATGGAGGACATTAGTGGGCTGAGGGCACAGCCGTGGATGTACAGGGAGGGAGTACGTTAAGTGGCTGAGGGCACTGCCATGGGTGTATATGGAGTACAGTAGGGAGCTGAGGGTACTGCCGTGGGTTTACTGGGAGTATTGTCGGGTGTTGCGAACATATCCTTCAGCAGCTTTAGTGTTGAATGTTATTGTGGAGGAAGTGATTTTACCGATCTTCACAATTGTGGTCTGTGGGTCAGAAACCTGAGGATCCAGTTGCAGGGAGTCGAACCGAGACCAAAGTCGCCGAGTTTTGTGATTAGTCTGTCAGGGAAAATAATTTTGAAGGTGGAGCTTTTGTCAATGAGCAGGAGCCTGGTGTAGGTGTCCTTGATGTCCAAATATTCCAGGGATGCGTGCAGGGCTCGGATATAGTGTCCGTTGTGAACCCGTTACATCAGTCGGGCAGCAGGTCAGGCTGGGAGACTGGAGTGGGTGTAGGCAAGAACCAGCCTCTCAAAGCACTTTATGATTATTGAGGTTGGAGCCACTGGGTGGCAGTCTATAAGGGCACCGTCCATGTGTTTTCTCACTTACCAGGATAATGTTGACCTTCTTGAATCAGGTTGGGACTTCGGCTTCAGAAGGAAGAGTTTTACTAGGTTTGCAGATAATACAATGATGATTGGGTGGACAGGTGATATTGTGGAAGTGGGGAGGCTGCAGAAAGGCTTGGACAGGTTAGGACACTGGGAAAACACATGGCTGATGGAACACAACATGGGAACTTGTGAGATTATGCACTTCAGTAGGCGGAATACAGGCAGACACTATGTTCTAAAAGGCTTCATGAAATCTGAAGCACAAACAAAGTTTGGAGTCCTCGTCCTCTCTTACGGTTAATGTGCAGGTTCAGTTGGCAGTTCAGAAAACAAATATAATGTTAACATTCATTTCAAGAGAGTGAGAATACAAGAGCGGAGACATTCTGCTGAGAATGCAATGGGCTATGATCAGACGGCTTTTGGATTATTATGAGCTGTTCTGGGGAAGGATCTACGGGTGTTGGACATGATCTATCCTGGGAATGATGGCTTGTCATATGAGCGGCAGTTGAGGGCTCTATGTCTGTACTCAATGGAAATTAGAAGAATGGGGGGTCGCATCTGATTGAAATTAATCGATTACCGCAAAAATTGATACAGTTAGAGTACAGAAGATTTTTCCACTAATCGTAGAGACTATGACAAAATGGCACAGTTTCAGAGTGAAGAGATAGGCATAATGGCCCAACAAATTGATATATCTCATGCCTTTATGGTCATATAGTATTTTATTCAGTGCAGAATTGTAAGTCTCTGACGTGCTCTTGTAGCCCTTGTATCTGTACGTTGATTTGACTTCTGGTCAGTGGCAACCCCTGTAAAATGGACGGTGGTAGGAAACAGTGTTAACCAGTAGCGCAGTGATATGTTGAATATAAGCGGCTATCTGTGAGTCTCATCTACCGGGAGTACATTGTCTCTACGATTATTGTTATTTTCAGTCTGGCACATTTGAAGGATCGATCCTGTTACGCTAATATTGTTGCATTTAACAGAACAGGTGCAATTTATCACAGCACTCAGCAACAATATGTCATTGAAGACTGAACACCTATCTAATAACAGAAAGGTCTAAAATGTTAGTATCAGAAGCACTGCTTTCCTGTTCGTGTTCAAATCAGACAACCTGTCCCATCGAGGTGCCCCACTTGGAACTTTTTAAACTTATTTTTTGGTTATGAGAATCACTGGATGGGCCCATAATTTCTTGTCCGTCCCTAGTTGCCCCCTTGAGA
Organism: Chiloscyllium punctatum; assembly: GCF_047496795.1. Lineage (NCBI taxonomy): Eukaryota > Metazoa > Chordata > Chondrichthyes > Orectolobiformes > Hemiscylliidae > Chiloscyllium > Chiloscyllium punctatum. The sequence continues at coordinate 20,183,186 of NC_092772.1, forward strand.
AGGTGGTGCTGAGTTGCCTTCTTGTACCGCTGCAGTCCATCTGCTGTGTGTTGAACCACAATGCTATGAGGTATGGAATTCCAGCGTTTTGACCCAGCAACAGTGAAAAGAATGGTGATATATTTTCAACTCAGGATGTTGACTGGTTTGGAGCGGAGCTTGAAGGTGGTGGCGTTCACAAAAGCCTGCTGCATTATCATTCTACATGGAAGTGCTCGTAGGAGTGGAAGGTGCTTTCTGAGGATCTTTGGAGAATTTGTGCAGCGCATCTTGTCGATAGTATACACTGCTCCGTCTGACCGTTGCTGGTGAGTGGAGTGAAAGCTTGTGGAAGTGGTGCCAAGCAATTGGACTGATTTGTCCTTGATGGTGTCAAGCTTCTTCAGTGTCGTTGTGGCTTCACTCATTCAGGCAATTGGGGAGTATTCCATCTCACTCCTGACTTGTGCCTTGCAAATGGTGAACATGCTTTGGGAAGACAGGAGGTGAGTTACTTGCGCAGTATTCCTAGCCTCTGATATGCTCTTATGTTTACGTGGCGATTCCAGCTAAGTTTCTGGTCAATGGTAACCCCAAGTGTATTGATGAGGGGGGCGGGGGGGAGTTTAATGACAAATATGCTGCTGAATACCAAGTGGTTATATTGCTTCTTACCGGTGATGGTAATTGTCAGGCATCTGTGTGGTGCGAGTGTTGCTTGTCACTTGTCAGCCCAAGCCTGGATATTGTCCAAATCTTGTTGCATTTTGGCAAGGACTGCTTCCATACCTGAGCATTTGCGAATGGTGATGAACATTGTGCAGTCATTGTCGGATATTCCCACTTCTGACCTTATGATGGAGAGATGGCCATTCATGAAGAAGCAGAATATGTTTGGACCATCCGGAGGGCCACTGAAGATTTTAAAAAATATGATGAGGAAACGTCTGAAAATGAACATTCCAGTTCATGGAGCAAACCAACATTCGCATTATCCTGAGGGACTACTGCAGAGATATTCTGAAACTGAGATGACTGACCTCCAACAACAATGACCTTTTTCCTATCTGTCAGGTATGACTCCAATAATGAAGTTCTTGCTCGCAATATCCTTTTTGCTTGGGTTCCTTGATGCGAAATTTAAAAGAATGCAGCCTTGATTTCAAGTGCTGGAATTCAGTTCATTTTTCTATGTTTGAACAAAAGCTGTGCTGAGGTCAGGATCTGAGTGGCCCCGGTGGAACCCAAAATGGGCGTCACTGAGCAGGTTATTGCTGAGCAGGTGCTGCTAGATAGCACTGTTGATAAGTCCTTCCATCACTTTATTGATGATGGAGATTAGAATGATGAGGCGGTATTTCTGGGTTGAATTGCCCTGTGTTTTATGTACAGAACATATTTGAGCAGTTTTTTTCCCCATTGTTGCACTCTCTTTTGCACTAGGGTTAATCCTCTGGCTTGATGGGATTTTTGAGTGGTTTATATGCTGGGCCATGACATTACAGATTTTGCTGGAGTATAGTTCTTCTGCTATTGATGATCACAGCATCTTATGGATGCTCAGTCTTGAGTTGCTAGATCTGTTGGAAGTCTGTGCCATTTAGCATGGGAATAGTGCCACACAACACAATAGAGTTTATTCTCAATGCCACCGTGAGACTTTGCCTGCTCAACAACAGTGCGGTGGTCAGTTTTACCGATGTTGTCATGGACAGATGCACCTGCAGTTGGTAGGTCAGGTATGTTTTTTCCCTCTCGTTCATTCCCTCACGAACTTCTGCAGGCCCAATCTAGTAGCTATGTCCTTTAGGACCCGACCAACGTGATCAGTAGTACTCCTGCCAAACCATTCTTGGTGGTTGACTTTGAAATTCCTCAGGCAGAATACACTTTGTGCCCCTTTTCACAGTGAGTGCTTTCTCCAAGTTTTGTTCAACGTGGAAGAGTACTGATTCAACTGAGGAATGACGTTACATGATAATCAGTAAGGCTGCTTTGCCCACGTTTAATTTAAAGTCATGGGTCTTCATTGGGTCCGGAGTTAATTTTGGGGACTCGCAGAGCAACTACCTCCAGAATGTATCGCACTGAGCTGCTCTTTCTGATGGATCAGTCTTGACCTTGGGCCAGAACATATCCAGTGATGGTGATGGTGGTGTCTGGGGTATTTCTGAAAGGTATAATTTCGTGAGCATGACTATGTCAGGCTGTTGCTTGACTATGTCAGGCTGTTGCTTGACTAATCTGTAAGCCGGTTATCGCAATATTGGCACTAAGCCCTCAGTAAGAACATAGAACATAGAACTGTACAACACAGAACTGGCCCTTCAGCCCACGATGTTGTGCCGACCATTGATCCTCATGTGAGGTAAACCTAACGTACGAACCCTCAAATGTCTGTGACCATATGCATGTCCAGCAGTCTCTTAAATACCCCCAATGACCTCGCTTCCACAACTGCTGCTGGCAATGAATTCCATGCTCTCAAATCTCTCTGCGTAAAGAACCCGCCTCTGATATCCACTCTATAATTTCCGCCAAGCGGCTTTAAACTGTGACCCCTTGTCTTAGCCATTTCTGCACTGGGAAAAAGTCTCTGGCTATTGACTCTATCTGTGCCTCTCATTATCTTGTTCACATCATTTAGGCCCCCTCTCTTCCTTCTTTTTTTCCAAAGAAAAATGTTCGAGCTCAGTCGACATCTCTTCGTTAGATAAGCCCTCCATTCCAGGCAGCATCCCAGTAAACCTCCACTGAACCCTCTCCAAAGCATCCACATTTTTCCTATAATAGGGCGACCGGAACTGGATACAGTATTCAAAGTGTGGTCTAACCAAAATTTTATAGAGCTGCAACAAGCTCTCACGGCTTTTAAACTCAATCCCCCTGTTAATAAAAGCCAAAACACCATATGTTTTCTTAACAACTCTGTCCACTTGGGTGGCAATTTTAAGGTATCTATGTACCTGCACACCAAGATCTCGCTGTTCATCCACACTACCAAGAATCCTGTCTTTAATCCTGCACTCAACTTTCATGTTCGACCTTCCAAAATGCATCACTTCGCATTTATCCAGATTGAACTCTATCTGCCACCTCTCAGCCCATCTCTGCATCCTGTCAATGTCATGCTGCAACCTACAACAGCCCCCTATACTGTCAACGATACCTCCAACCTTTGTGTCGTCTGCAAATTTGCTAAGCCATCCTTCAATCTCCTCATACCAGTTATTATTAAAAATTACAAATGGTAGAGTCCCAAGAACAGAGCCCTGTGGAACACCACTCAACACTGACTTCCAGGAAGAATACTTTCTTTCCACTACCACTCGCTGTCTTCTGTCGACCAGCTAATTCTGTATCCAGACAGCTCAATTCCCCTTTATCCCATTCCTCCTGACTTTCTGAACGAGCCTATCATGTGGAATCTTATCAAATGCCTTGCTGAAGTCCATATACACTAAATCCACCGCTAGAACCTCATCAACTTGTCTCGTACAATCCTCAAAGAACTCAATAAGAATTGTGAGGCATGACCTGCCCCTCACAAAGCCGTGCTGACTGCATTTAATCAACCATGCTCTTCCAGATGGTCATAAATCCTATCCCTCAGAATCCTTTGTAACATCTTGCAGACGACAGATGTGAGACTTACTGGTCTGTAATTGCCAGGGATTTCCCTATTTACTTTCTTGAAGAGAGGAATTACATTTGCCTCCCTCCAGTCCTCAGGTACGCATCCAGTGGAGAGCGAGGATGCAAAGATCTTTGCAAGCGGCGAAGCAATCACATTTCTCGCTTCCCAAAGCAGCCGGGGCCAAATCTTGTCTGGCCCTGGCGACTTGTCAATCTTAATGGTTGTCAAACTTTTCAGCACATCAGCTTCCTCAATCTCTATCCGTTCCAGCATGTTTACCTGCTCCTCAATGGTTTCATTCACTACAACGTCCTTTTCTTTAGTTAAACAGAAGCAAACAACTCATTTATGGCTTCTCCTACCTCCTCAGACTCTATACACAAGTTCCCTATGATATCCCTTATCGGCCCTACTGTGTGTTTGATTATTCTCTAATTCCTCACATACGCGTAAAACGCTTTTAGATTCTCCCTAATCCTTCCTGCCAAGCCTTTTTCCTTTCCCCTCCTGGCTCTCCTCAGGCCATTTTTGAGCTCCTTCCTCGCCTGCCTGTAATCCCCTAGAGCTGAACAAGACCCTTGTTTCCTCCACTTTACGTAAGCTGCCTTCTTTCTTTTGACGAGAAGCTCCTCCGCTCTCATCATTCAACGTTCCTTTATCTTACCCTTTCTTGCCTGTCTCAGAGGAACACATTTATGCATCACTCGCAACAACTGTTCCTTAAACAGTCTCCACATGTCTATAGTGCCCTTTCCATGGAACAATTGCTCCCAGTCCAAGCTTCCCAACTCACGTCTGAAAGCATCATGTTCGTAAGGAGGACTTTGCAGGTTCGACAGTGATGTTTCCAAATGACTTTTTCGGTGGTCAGATCGATACCTGTTGGTCCACCCGGTTTTATTTCTTTGAGATTTTGAATAGATTGATATAACTGAATGATACGCTGGACCATTTCAGAGGGCGAGTGAGAGTCATCACATTACTTTGTGTCTGGAGTGAGGATAAACGATTACTTTATTGGAGGATATTAGTGAACTAAATGGATTTTTTTCTGACAATCGGCAATGATTTCATTCTCATCAGTGTATTCTTAATTCCAGCTTTTTAAAAATTATTGAACTGAAGTTCCACCATCTGCAGTGGCGGGATTCGAACCTGGGTCCAGAGAATAAGAGCTGAATTTCTGGATTGATAATCTAGCGATTATACCATGAGGCCTATTTGGAACCATATGTTGTACTCAGCTGCTATTTCTTGTGTTGCCCTGTTTTTCTTTCATTGCTTGTGTTTATCTGGATCCTCATCCTTCATTAAATCCAAATTGAAATCCACCGTCATGAACGTCTTCTGGACTGCTCGAATTTCATTCAGTCTATTTTGTTTGCAAGACATTTCAAGGCAGCTGCACATCAGAGAAGAAAAGGAAGAGATAATGGGTGATTGTGCACTGTACCTGTCACCGCACCAGCTTATCTGACCAGGCACCTAAAGTATTTATTGTGGATCAGAGAACCGCCAAATTATTATAACACCGATGGAGGTCTGTCAACCCATTGTGGGGTCACAAACACTTCAACTGCACAATTGGAGATACAATATATGGAGATAGCTGGTGTGAGAGAGAAATCAACAGATGTTGTGATTCTGTTCGCCGAGCTGGGAATTTATGTTGCAGATGTTGCATCCCCTGTCTAGGTGACATCCTCAGTGCGTGGGAGCGTCCTGTGAAGCGCTTCTGTGATGTTTCCTCAGGCATTTATAGTGATTTGTCTCTGCCGCTTCCGGTTGTCAGTTCCAGCTGTCCGCTGCAGTGGCCGGTATATTGGATCAATGTGTGCTTATTGATTGAATCTGTGGATGAGTGACAAGCATCTAAGAATTCCCTGGCTGTTCTCACAAATCTTCTCACAAACTTTGAAGAAATAAACAGAGAAAAAGAAAGTGAAGTGAGATAAACTGAGAGAGGATAGAAAGAGGAGGGATTGAATGAGTGGGAGAGGAAGAGGTGTCAGATGAGGGTGAAGTCAGATAAATCAGAAGACAGCATGAGTGTAGATAAATACGGACAGAAAGAAGTTGGAAGTTTTACTTAGAGATTCCTCTGAACTGCAAGTCCTTTGTCTGGGTGCCATACTCTGTGACCACTGGCTGTCATCCCAGATCATTTCTTTCCAATAATATCACAGAGCTGGGTTACTGACATCTAAGCAGAACCCAATAGATCAGTAGATTAGTTCCATGGCGAAGGTGGATTTTTAAAATAAACTATGCCATGAGCAGCAGGAAATGATAACCGCACCCAAAACTCCCACCCCATCTCCAGATACTGTGTGAGAGACTGGGCCAGAGAATCTAGTGAGGGATATCACTGACAGAGGGGAAATCAGCAGCTCCGCTGTGGATCAAATAATGATTGATAAAGTTTGCACACCACTATCCTAGTTTTCTAATCCACATTTCAGTTTATATATCTCAATATCAGGAGTACATTTTAACAATCTTATCTCTTTGTACTTTGTATATTTTGGTCTGTATAGAAAATCATTTCGTCCCTGTATTTTGTATTGCATAAATACATTTCATTAATATTGTCTCTGCTAATTTCTCATTGTAGACGTATCCTTGACTCTGTTTTCATATGAGTTATAAAGATTAACGTTCCAATAGTGAAAACTGGGGAACATCAATGTACCTCTTCCCATTTTGAACAGCCATGTCCCCCAGTCCACTCCATCTTCTGTCTTTTCCCCAATGTCAAAATTACAATGTAATTGAAGTCAGTAGATGATACTTCATCACAGTTCCTTAACATTGATAACGTCAACATCCACGCTTGCCCTCTCTGATACTTGAATAACAATCTGAATTTTATTTGTCACGTACAATTCTCTGTTAACATATGCATGCCGTTTGATTGTTATAAACATATTGCCATCAGATCATGGACAGATGTTCTCTCAATGTTTTAATGATTTTGCGATGACTGATCAGTAATTATAGGATTTATTTCACCATTTATGAGCAGAGAAACATGTTTATGTTCAGTTAAACCTCTGGAATTACCTCTATATCCAAGGCAGACTGAATGATTACACACAATCAATCTGCCACCTCCGACATTCCTTCCTTCAGTCACACTCACAATCACATCCTGAATGTATCAATGTTCAAAGTTATTTTGAATTTTAGTAAAACAGTATCAAATTGAAAAGGGTTAGCTGGAGCTACTTGTTCAGCGATTGTGATTATATGAGTCTCCATGGATCCTATGGGTCCGCAGAGAGTTTCCCTCTTCTATCAATAAGGGAACGCGTTCCATGTGTTATCCCATATTCTGAGCGGGAGCATCACCCACACCAGTAACAGGGATCAGCAGCTTCAGAGAGAGAAGGAGGAGAGATCAAAATCTGGGAACATTAGACTGGATGTTTCAACAATGGATCAGGATCTGAGAACATTCGAATGGAAATTTCCAGCAATGGACAGGAGTTTATCCTGGGGTCTTTTCTGGCTTTTCCAGCCTTGGATATCATTAACATCGCGTGTTGAAGATGCACTGATGGTTATTCAAGCTGGTTACTATCCTATCATTGCTATAGTTGGTGTTCCTGGTATGTCACTCAATCTGTCTAGTGAAACGGTCTGAACTGAATTGATGTATATGATATGGAAATTTTGGAAAGGTGCAAGTCAATGTTTTCAGTTCCAATCAAAGAGTCCATTCTTTACAAATTATAACTAGCAAATGGTCATTTAAATATTATGCACCAATATGCGGGGATGAAACAGACTGTTCTCCATGATTCATTTTCTCCTGCACAAGTTTACATTTCCATATCCACCCACTCACCAATCCAGTTCAGTACCGCCACCATGACATCCCAGTCTCCTCCTCAGCCGGAGTACAACTCCTGAATAAACCATTGTTTGTGCCTTTGTTAATCTCCGTATGTAGCTGTTTCAAGTCCCTTCTTACCACGTGTCCATTGCAAAATAATTGCACTTGAGATGTTTACGTTGTTCCCTGCACAGAATTAGAAAGATGGAAAGACAGTGTATTTTGGTTACGTCACTGGCTCATAATCTAGAGCCACAAAATTATAATCTGTTGATATCGGCTTGCCTCATGCCCATTAGAGAAGGCAATGGGTCATTCTTCTCTGGTCAGGTCTCTGTGTGACTGCAAACCCACAGCACTGTGTTTTACTCTTTACTGTCCTGTGGAACAGCTGAACCAGCCACTGAGTTCAAGGCTGGCATAACATGCTGGCCTGACCAGGGCTGCTCACATCCCGTGAGGGAAGACCAAAATGAAAGATAACTCCCTTCCTCTGCCTGCATCCCACATTCCTGCAGGTGAATTCCATTCAGGTAGGTGGCCATTCACTATTTTATATGTATTCTTTGTGATTGGGTCTCTCCCCAAGAGTGATGTCCATCTCTATAGGCATCTCTGGTGCTGGCTTTATTGATGTTGACCTACAGATGTAAGGATGTTTTAAATTCCAACTCAGTGACAGTGCATCGTAAATGAATGGCTTCCTGTGTCACATGAAGGAAATGGAGCCAGCTAAGTGAGGGACAGGAATTATTGTGTTCAACTCTGAGAGTGTTGTTGAGGCAGTGTTTGGGGTATTGTGGACAGATTTTATCTCCTTTACAAGGAGTGATCTCCTTATCACAGAAAGAATAAACAGGAGTTCCACCGGATTAATCCCTGGGATGATGGTTCCATGAGGAGTGAGTGAAGGTTGATCTGTCACGCTGTGAGATAATAAGAGGTGATTGCAGTGAACCTTGAGAGGAATGGACAATCACTCCTTCTATTCTAAACAGACAATGGGAAGGTGATAAATTCCATCACTTTTGTTTCACTCAGGATGCATGAATCTGGATAGTTTAAGTGCCTCTAAGGACGTTACGCCTACACACCCCAACCCCCAATCCCCACAGTGATTGAGAGAGACAGAGAGGTTCATGTTTTGAATAAACTCTCCCCACATTAATACAGTACAGTTGGTGTGTGATCCTGCACTGAATGTCATATTATCCACCACCCCGACAGCAGCCACAATACTGTCATTCTAAAACAGTTCACTATTCCCACCAGCTACTGACATTCATGAAGGACATTAATCCATATTCTCAGATTTGCAAGGTGCCTCCTTAAGGTTTAGACCATAAGACTATAAGATATAGGAGCAGAAATTAGGCCAGTTTGCTGATCAAGTCTACACCACCATTCAATCATCACTGCTAAGTTTCTCAAGCCCATTCTCCGACGTTCTCCCCATAATCCTTGATGCCCTGGATAATGAAAAAACTATCACCACCTCAAATATACTCAATGACATGGCCCCACAGCCTTCTCTGGCAATAAATTGCAAAGAATCACCATTCCCTGGTTAAAGAAGTCTCCTTATCAACGTTCTAGAAGGTATTCGTTTTAAACTAAGGCTGTGTCCTTGGTTCCTCGTCTCTCCTACCAATGGAAACATCGTATGAACATCCACACTGTTCAGGTCATTCAGTATTCTGTATGTTTCAATTACATTTCCCCTCTTCCTTCTAAACTATATCAAGTATAGACTCAAACATTCCTCACACAATAAACTTTTCACTCCGACGACTGTTCCCCTGAAAATCTTCTGAACTCGCTCCAGGGACAATACATCCTTCCTGAGATATGGGGCTCAACAGTGCGCACAACACTCCAAATGTAGTCTGACCAAAGCTGTATACTGCCTGTTCTTATATTCAATTTCTCTCGTAATAAATGCCATCAATAATAACTGAAACTGCCCTCCTAACTACTACCTCAACCTACAAGCTAACCTTAAGAGAACCCTGCGCTAGAACTCCCAAGTCCCTTTGCACTTCAGATTTCTGAATCTTCTCCCCATTGAGGAAACATACCATTTCCAACGTCACACTTTCCGACATTGGAATGCATCTGCCAACCCCTTTACCTGGCCAACTCCTTCTTCAGCCCCTCCGCCTCGACTCTCTACTTATCTTTGTTTCGTCTGCAAACTTAGCCAGAGTGCCCTCAGTCCATCATCTAGACTGTTAACGAATAAGGTAAAAAGTTATGGTCCCAACACTGTGCCTTGCAGACCACCACTTGTCACCTGCTGCCATCTTGAGAAGGACCATTTTATCCCCACTCTCTGCTTTCTGTCGGACAGACAAGCTTCTGTTCATGCCTCTACCTGGCCTCTAACATCACGGAACCTTATCATACTCAATCATCTCCTGTGTGACACCTTGTCAAAGGCCTTCTTGACGTCCAGGTGGATAACTTCCATTGGCTGTACTTTATCGAGCCTGTTCATTTCTTCTTCAAAGATTTCCAACAAATTTGATGGAAATCATGCTGACTTATCCTTGATGGAAATCATGCTGACTTATCCTTGATGGAATCATGCTGACTTTGCCCTATTTTACCAAACTCTTCCATGTATTCAGAAATCTCATTCTTCACAATGGATTCCAGGATCTTCCCCATGACAAACGTTAAGCGTTTTATTTTGTCTTTTCTTCCTTACTCCCTGGGTAAAAACAGATGTCACGTTAGTGGGTTTCCAATGCTCTGGGATCGTTCCTTTCTCGAGTGATTCCTGAAAAATCACCATCATCACGTCAACTAACTCTTCAGCTATCTCCCTTATAACACAGGGATTTAATCCCTCTGGTTCAGATAATTTAACCAACTTTAAGCCATTCAGCTTTTTTCTAGCATGTTCTCCATGGTGGTGGCCACCATACTAAGCTCTAGCCCCTCACTCTCCTGAATGTTTGAGACTTTATTCGTGTCTTCCACCATGAAACTGATGCAAAGTAATTATTCAATTCCTCGCCATTTTCTTGGCCCCCACTACTATCTCTCAAGTGTCATTTTCGATCAATCCAATGCCCTCTTTTGCCTTTCTGTTATATTTTATATATCGAACGAAACTCTTACAGACTTCTTTTATCTCACTGACTAGCTTACCCCCATATTTAATAATCTCCCTCCATATTTTACTTTGTTTGCCCTCTGTTTTGTCTTTGGACGTTTCCCAACTTTCTGGTTTCCCACTGCACTTTGCCACATTATATCCTTTCTCTTTTGCTTTTATGCTATACATGACTTCCTTCGTCAGACATACTTACCTCATTCTCCATGTAGCATGCCACTTTTTACTCGGGGTAATTCTCTGCTGCATCATGAATAACACCAAAAATCTCCTGCCTTTGCTGCTTCACTGTCTTTCCTGCTGGGCCCTTCTATCAGTTAATTCTACCCAACTCCTCTCTCATGCCTCTATCATTGCCTTTATTCAGCTTTAATACCGTTACCTCTGATTCTAAATGCTCCATCTGAAATTGCAGAGTAAATTAAATCATATTATGATTCACTGCCTCCTATGATTTCCTTCACCTTAAGCTCCCTCATCTAGTCTGCCTGCACAAGCTGCTCCAAAAAGCTATCTCATAGACATTCTACAAATTCCTTTTCTTCCAAACCACCATCAACCTGAATTCCCAGCCCACCTCCGTAATGAAAACCCACATGATTACTGTAAGTTTGTATTTCCTACACATCTTTCTAGCTCCTGTGTATCTTGCACCCCAGCTCCTGACTACTGTTTGGTGGCCTGAACAGAACTCTAACTACTTTTTTTTTAACCATTGTGATTTCTCAATTCTACCGACACAAACTCTATAACATTTGACCTTACTTCATTTCTTATTATTGATTTCATTTCATTTCTTACTAATAAGACAAACCCACCCCCTCTGTTTTGATAGGATGCATATCCTTGAATATTCAGCTCTCAGTCCTGATCCTCTTTCAGCGACGTCTCCGTGATGGCGACCTGCCAATTTGTGTATGAGTCACAAGTTTATTTACCTTATTCGTTATACTGTATGCTTTCCGATATAACAGTTCAGCCCTGTATTAGCCTTTCCTCTTCTCATTGTTATTTGTTTTTCCTGTGTGTTTGAAGTTTGATTACTAACACTTTCCATTCTCTCTGCGTCTCTGTCGGAGATTTGAATAACTTAGTGTCATAGAGTCATAGAGATTTACAGCATGGAAACAGACGCTTTGGTCCAGCCCGTCCATGCCGAACAGATATCTCAACCCAATCTCGTCCCACCTGCCAGCACCCGGCCCATATCCCTCCAAACCCTTCCTATTTATATACCCATCCATATGTCTCTTAAATGTTGCAATTGTACCAGCCTCCACCACTTCCTCTGGCAGCTCATTCCATACACGTACCACACTGTGTGAAAATGTTGCCCCTTAGGTCTCTTTTATTTCTTTCCCCTCTCACCCTAAAACTATGCCTTCTAGTTCTGGACTCCCCGACCCCAGGGAAAAGACTTTGTCTATTTGTCCTATCCATGCCCTCATAATTTTGTAAACCTCTATAAGGTCACCCCTCGGCCTCCGACGCTCCAGGGAAAGCAGCCCCAGCCTGTTCAGCCTCTCCCTGTAGCTCAAATCCTCCAACCCTGGCAACATCCTTGTAAATCTTTTCTGAACCCTTTCAAGTTTCACAACATCTTTCCGATAGGAAGGAGACCAGAATTGCATGCAATATTCCAACAGTGGCCTAACCAATGTCCTGTACAGCCGCAAAATGACATCCCAACTCCTGTACTCAATGCTCTGACCAATAAAGGAAAACATACAAAACGCCTTCTTTTTGAGTTCTGCACTCTTACCCCTCCTTTAATTCGGGTTTTCTAATTTTCCCTAAACTGACACCACCCCACCCCCATTTAACTTAAAGTCCAGTCTGCAGCCCTAGTTATGCGGTTTGCTCGGACTCTAGTCCCAACACGGTTAAGATGAAGACCGTCGGATCGGAACAGTGCCCTCCTTCCCCAGTACTGGTGTCAATGTCCCATGATACAAACTCATTTCTCTCACATCAAACTTTGAACCACGCATTTTCCTGCGGACCCTGTGCTAATTAGCTCATGGCTCAGGCCGTAATCCAGAGATGATTTCCTTTTTGATTCACTTTTCTAATTTAGCTCCAAGCTCTTCGTATCCCTTAGCAGAACCTCTGCCCTAGTTTTATCTCTTTCGTTAGTACCTACAAAGACCACGACCAATGGATCTTTACCCTCCCACTCCAAGTTCCTCTGCAGCCCAGATGAGGTATCCCTTACCCAAACACCAGTAGGTAATGCAACTTTCAGGACTCTCAATCCCGATCACAGAGAACAGTCACTATGCCGCTAACTATACTATCCCCAATTACAATTACATTTCTCTTCGCTTGCCCCACTTGAAAGCTTCCCTCAACTTGGTGTGTGGCCAATATGCTCATCCTCCCTGCAGTCCCTATTTCTATCCACACAGGCAAGAAAACTCTTGAAACTGTTGGACACGGACAGGGGCTGAGGTTTCCTGCAACTTTACCTCCTGGATCCCTCTATCTGCCTCACTCACAGCCAAACCCTCCGTTTTCTAACCACTGGCTGAATTTGAGTCAGTTGATCTAAGGAGTGTAACTCTCCTGAATCACAGCATCCCGGGAACTCTTCCCCTCCTTGATACCTCACATTGTTTGAAGCTCAAACTCCAGCTCATCGACACAGAGCCAGAGTTCTTCTAGCTTGCAACGTTTACGCCAGACATGGTCACTGGGATCCACAGTGGGGTCCACCACTCCAACATCATAGAGAAACAACACATCACCCGACCCTCCATCCTTATTTTAATTAACTACTATTGAATTGTTCCTTTACAATTTTTAATTGTTTTTGTACATCTGCTTATGCAAGTTGTAACCAATAAATTAACATGATTCAATTTAACACAGATTTAAATTTAACCCACTCCCTATTAGCAAATCGGATCACATTCTCCCTTTGTCAAACCTGCTCATTATCATCTGATAGAATTCTGACAGACTTGTCAGCGGGACCACTCCTTGATGAAGCCATGCAGACTCAGCCCTATTTTACCATGCACCTCCAGGTACTCTGCAATCTCATTACTAGCAATGCACTCTAAATCCCGATTAACGACCGATGCCCTATTATTTCCTGTATTTTGCCTTTCTTCCTTCTTACACAGAAATTTTACATTATCCATTTTCCAGTTCTCTGGGACTCTGTCTGATGATAGTTATTCCTGAACAGTCACGACCAATGGTTTCACAATCTCCTGCGCTAATTCCTTCAAAACTTTGTTTGTTATCTGTCCAGTCTGTGTGATTTATCCATTTTCAAACATTGCAGCTTCCCAGTACCTTCTACTCAGCGCTGATCATTTCATCCATCTCTCACCCTTGACTCGCTTGAAGTTCTGAAATGTTCGTAGTGTCCACCATTGTGATGATTGATGGAAAGTATCTTTTCAGTTCATTCTCCAATTCTTTGTTCTCCATTTCTCTGCAGTCAGCCTCAATTTCTGGTTGCCCAATGTTCACTCTCCCCTTTTATATATCTTAAGAAAACTCATGCAATCTCCTTTTCTAAAGCGAGCTAGTTTACATGTTTCTTGTTCACCGCTTTCTTGCTTCTTAAATTGTACTCTGCTGCTGTATAAAGGCTTCCCAATTTTAGACAGGCTGAGTGAAAGCATTCCAGTTAACTGACTGTTGAAAATATATTAATGTAACTATACTAATCCTCTTGCCCATCATTGTATAGCGTGGTGGCACAACACTGCTGCCTCACAGGGTCAGGGACACGGGTTCAATTCCAATTTCTGGACACTTTCTTTGTGGAGTTTTTACAATCTCCCCGTGTCTGCATTGGGAGGATTAACTACTTTCTCTCTTCACAATATGTTTCTGTGTTTGTTTCAGGTTTCTGCCATCTACAGTATATTTGCTTGTGTTTGATGGAGAATTGCTGCAAGTATGACGGCTTTATTGTAAAAGTGGCTCTGGTGCTCGGGCTCCCCGAGTGCTTGGGAATCTTGCCCACCTACTTATGTGAGTGCATGTCCCTGATTACCTACTCTGTCTCTCTCAATCCCTGAGTCCATCCGTCACTGCATGCAGCCTTTCATCAAGCCACCCCTGGATTCCCCACACTCCATCGCCTGGCACTGGATGCTCCCTATGCAGGGAGCGCACAAAGACACTGGCCACTTTCTGAACTGCTAGGGATGCGGGGTAAAGACCCTGACATTTAAAAGAACAGAAGAGCTAAAATCCAATTGAACAGCAAAGAATAGTAAACAGGCTGAATGGCACCCATCTGTTCTGACATTTTCTGGTCTATTGGACTAACTTCTGTTTATCCTCGTCCATCTACAAATAGATGCTCCATATGTATACCTTGTCACACAGGTTTGGTGAAGGTGATAGATATCAGATCCTATGGTCATTGCGACTGATTCGTTGGGCTCCACTTTCCTAGTTAATGAGGTCACATTAAGTTTTTATTGTCAAGTCTATCCATTTTAAAGTAAAGGCCTGGCCAGAGTTGTGCTTTAAGGATATTTGAATGTTGGAGTGACTAGATTATGTACCAGTGAGGTTAGGAATAGGAAGGTAGTACAGTTAAAAACATAGCCAAAGAGTTGGTAGGGTAGGCAGCACTTGCAATATGTGGATCATTGGGATTCCAGGGTCGACAGGACATACACAAGAAGGACGGGATGCAGCTGAACTGGCAGCAATCTCCGCTATGTGGTCATTGAGATTCCTGGGTCAGTATGAAATACACAAGAAGGACGGGATGGACGTGAACCGGCAGCAATCTCCTGGCAGGCAGGTTTGCTATTGTCACTCAGGAGGGTTTAAACTAGTGTGGTGGTGGTGGTGGTGGGGGGGTGGGGGGGGAGCCAGAGTAGTACATCCACAAGCACAGTGACTGAAGAGCAGTTGGAGACTAATCCCAGTACAACTAAGACCAACAACAAACTGGCAGTGGGGAGTGAACACAATGGGACTGGCAGTCTGAAGTGTGCTGATTTTAATGTGAGCAGTATGACAGGTAAGACAGATGAGCTTGGAGCTTGGAGTTTGAATGAGTATATATAACAATGATATAAATATTACAGAGATTTGGTTGAGAAAGAAATCAGAAAACAGTCAATCCAATGGGTCCGGAGAGAGTTGAAAAATGTGCAGTGAGAGGCTGGAGGCTGTTGTTTGAAGCAAAATAATCATCTAGCAGTTTGTTGGAATTGGACAGAGTGTGATGCAATGTACAGATTGAAAGGACAAGGGAGGAAGCATAAATTGTCTGTTTTACTGCTTTACTGCTTTACTGACAGTCTTTCTGCTTTACTGACAGTCTTTTGTAATCTCCTGTTACCAGAGAATAGTCGAGGAGAATTTACATCAGGGAAACTCAGGTCAGGATCTGATGGAGTTGGGCTGAAGTGTATTTATTTCAATGCAAGAATAATTATGGGTAAGTCCGATGAACTGACAGCCTGAAACCGAACTTGGGACTATAATGTTGCGGGTTTACAGAGACTTGGTTGAGAGAGGGAAAGGGCTGGCCATTCAACATTCCAGGGTTTCATTGTTTTATGCGAGATGGAGAGAAAGGAAAAAGAGGTGGACGAGGTGTTTTACACGTGCACTTGAATAGGACATACAGGAGGGATCATCCACTGCAGCAATATGGGTAAAGCTCAAAAATAAGATGGCTGCAAGCACTGCGTTATTATAATCCCTCCAACAGCCACGGAGGGATGGAGAAACGAATATGTATGTCGATTAAGGAAAGGTGTATTAAAAACAGAATAGTCATAGTGAGTGACTTCAGCATCCCCAATAATGACTGTGAGTCCCTTGGAGCAAGAGGCTTAGACGGGGCAGAATTTGTTAACTCTAACAGTATGTGGATAGTCCAACGAGATGAAGAGCCATACTGGACCTCGTATTCGCTAATGATCCTGGCCAGGTAACTAAACATTCAGTGGGACATAATATTAGAAAGAGTGATCACAGCTCCTTCAGATTTAAGATAGCTACGAACACGCATAAGTCAGGACCTTGTGTGAAGCTACTGAATTGGCGGAAGGCAAATTACGTCAGTATCAGGCAGAGCTAGGACGTGTCAATTGGGAGGAGCTGCTATCAGGGAAATCCACATTGTGTATGTGGGAACTGCTTGTTAAATCCGGACAGCATAATCATCTGGTGAACGTCCTCCCTACAGCACGAATTTCACTCTATTTTGTTTGAACAGATATTTCAAGGCCGCTGCATATCAGACAACAGGAAGAGATAAAGGATGATTGTGCACTGTGTCCTTCGCAGGACAAGCTTGTCTCCCAAGGCACCTGAAGTCTTTATTGTGGGTCAGAGAGCTTCAGAATTAATAAGAGCACCGAAGGAGGCCATTTAGCACATTGTACAACGACGAGCTCTCCAACATCACAATTTGAAAACAGAAAGAACAGTGTGAGTGTGTGTGAGAGAGAGAGAGAAAAAAATTAACAGAGAAACCGGAAGTCAAGAGAGATAAAAGGAATGGATAGAAAACGGAGCCACAGAGTGAGTGAGATCAAGGGGTGTTAGATGAGTGTGAAGTTAGATCAGAAAACAGCATGAGGACAAATACACAGAAATATTATGTAGAACTCCCACAGACTGCAAGCCCTTTGTCTGGTGCTGTACCCTGTGAGCACTATGCTGTCATCCCAGATCATTTATCGCCAATAATTTCACAGAGCCGGGTTGCTGACGCTGAACAAGGTCCAAAATAGCAATAGATTGGTTCCAGGGAGAAGGTGAATTAATTTAAATTCTCTGGGCTAACAGGAACTTATAGTCCCTCTAGACAATGTGTGAGAGACAGGGCGAGAGAATCTCAGTGAGGGGATCACTGACTACGGAGAAATCAGGATCTCAGCTGTGGGTCAAATAATGACTGATAAAGCTTGAACACCTCGTCCGTGGTTTTGTAATTCACATTTCAATTCATATAGCTCCACATTGTAAGTGTATTTTAACAGACTTGTCTCTTTGAAGTTTTCATGTTTTGGTATGTGCAGAAATGCTTTATTCTTGTCCCTGTATTTTGTGTTAAGTAAACACATTTTATTACTGAGGAAGAAAGGACCTGTTCCGATAGGACAGTCTTCGTCTGAACTGTGCTGGGACCATAGTCCGAGTGAATCCTAATTAAGGCTGTGGACAGAGCTTTAAACTGATTAGTCGTGTGTGTGCGTTGGCAGTGTTGGGGGTTCCGTTATAGGGTTTAATTAGAAAAGAGGAGGTAAGAGTACAGAGCTCAGGAGAGGTTATTAAAATCTCCAGCACAGATGCAAAGAGGACAGAGTGTATGAAAAGTGTAAGCAATCAAACTTCAATCACACTGGACAAACAAATGACAATGAGAGGAGAGACCATTAATACAAGATTGAAGGGGTTATATCTGAATGCATGCAGTATAAGGAATAGAGTAAATGAGCTTAAGGCACAGATTGAAATTGGTAGGTATGACGTGATGGGCATCACAGAGAGGTGGCTGCAAGGGGATCAGGACATTCAAGGACATATATACTATCGAAAAGTTAGGTGGCAGAGGGAGTGGGTTTACATTATTATTAAGAAATGAAATTAAATCAATAGTAAGAAAGAAAGTAAGGTCAGATGGTGTAGAATCTGCATGGGTAGAATTGAGGAATCACAAAGGTAAGACAACCACAGTTGGAGACTTGCACAGGCCTCCAAAGAGTAGTCAGAAGTTGGGGCACAAGATACACCAGGATATAGAAAAGATCTGTAGGAAAGACAAAGTCACAGTGATCATGGGGTATTTCGATATACAAGTGGAATGGGAAACCAAGTTGGTAGTGGATTGCAAGAAAAGTAATTTGAGGAATGTCTATGGGATGGCGTTTTGGAGCATCATGTGATGGAGCCCACTCGGGAACAGATGACATTGGTTTTAATGATGCAGGCTAGATAAGGCAGCATAAGGTGAAGGAAAACTTCCGAAGCAGTGATCAGAACATTGTTGAATTTATTTTGCAATTTGAGATAGAAGTTAGAATCAGAGTTAACAATAATTCAGCCGAATAAAGGCAACTGGAGAGGCATAAGGGAGAAGCTGGGTAGAGTTGACCGGGACAGGGGTCTAGCAGGAAAGACAGGGGAGTGGCAATGGCAGGTGATTCCAAGATTAATGCAGGAGTCACTGCAGAGATTCATGCTGAGTAATAGAGGTATGGTACAGGGAAGATGAGGCAACCAGGGCTGACAAGGGAAGTCAGGGATTGCATATAAGCAAAAGAGCAAGTATATAATGCTGTGAAGGGCAGAGAGAAACTGGAGAATTGGGGCCAACAGAAAGCAAGAAAAAATAAATAATGAGGGAGTAGATTAAATGTGGGGGTAAGCTAACCAGAAATATAAAGGAAACTATAAAAGATTCTTTAGATATATAAAGTGCAAAAGAGAGGCAAAAGTGAATATGGACCACTGGAACATGATGCTGGAGAGACGGCAGTGGGAAACAAAGAAATGGCTGAGGAATTTTGCATCAGCCTTCACGGTGGAACACACGAGTAATTTCCCAAGAATTCAAGATAGTGAGAGGGTAGTTCTTGGCCATCACCAAGAAGAACTTGCTAGAAAACGGAATGGCCTGAATGTGGATAACTCACCTGGACCAGATGGACTACACCCCAGCCTTGAATGGGAGTTAGCTGAAGAGTTAGTGCAAGCGTAAGTGGTAATCATTCAGGAATGACTAAAATCAGGAAAGGGCCAAATGGCTGTATAATTGAGAGCATGACACCCCGTTTATTAAGGGAGTTAAGCACAAGATGGAAAACTGCAGACTGATTAGCCTAACCTTGGTTGTGGGTAACATCATAATTCCATCGTGAAGGATGGGATTCCTGGATATTTGGAGGTCTTTGGTAAAATAGAACAGAGTCAGCATGGTTTCATCAAAGGGAGGACATGCCAGACAAACCGGCTAGAATACTTTGAGAGAGTAATGAGCAGATTAGATCAAGGAGAACCAATAGATGTTATCCATCTGCACCTCAAGAATCCTTTGACAAGGTGCTATGCATGAGGCTATTGAGAAAGGTATGGGCCCATAGTATTAGAGGCAAGGAGGTAGCATGGAAAGCGGTTTGGCTGTCTGACAGAAAGAAGAGAATGAGGATTAAAGTGTCATTCTCAGGATGGCAGCCAGTGACAAGTGGTGTTCCACAAGACTCAGTGTTGGGACCACAACTTTTCATTTTGTGCATTCATTATCAATATGAAGGAACTGAGGGCATTCTGGCTAAGCTTTCAAACAGTGCAAGAATAGATAGAGGGACAGGTAGCATTGAAGAGGTGGTTCGGCTGCAGGAGGGTGCTCGAGCGCATCTCCTTAACTTCCCACAGCACCGCTGTTGCACTCCATCCTTCCAACTACAACAAGTTAGAACCTCGTTGATGCTTGCCTTCCATCCCACCAACTTCAGGCTACAACGTATCATGCTCCGCCTTTTGTGCCACCAACAGTCAGACCTCACCAACAGAGATATACTTCCCTCCTTACCCCTATCATCATACTGCTGAGACCATTCCCTCACAAACTCCCTCGTTAGGTCCACGCAACCCCACCAAGCCACCTTCCCCTCCCGACACCTTCTCTTGCCACTACAACAGGTATGAAACCGGTGCCAAAATCTCCCTTCTCTCCTCCACCCAAGGCCCCAAAGCATCCTTCCACATCAGGCAGAGAACATCCTGTGCATCCAAATATATCATCTCGTTTGTCCATTGCTCCTGGTCTCCTCTACATTTGCGAGATATGACGTCAACTTGCAGAACGGTTCACGGAACACTCTCGGACACACAAACCCAACAACCCCACTGCCCTGTGGCTGAATACTTCAATTCCCCCTCCCACTCCGCCAATGTGTTGCAAGTTTTTGGCCTCCTCCACTGCCAAATTCTAGCCACCTGATGTCTGAAGGAAGAACGCATCATCTTCTGCCTTGGGGCCCTCACAACACACGATATCAAGGACAATTTCACCAGTTTCCTCATCTCCACTCCCTCCACCTTATCCCAGATCAAGCCCTCCAACTCAGCACTGCCCTCTTGAACTGTTCTACCTGTCCATCTTCCTTCCCATCTATCCACTCCACCTTCCACTCTGACCGATCACTATCACCACCCACCTTCATCTAGCAATCGCCTTCCTCCCAGCCCCAGACCCTCCCATTTATCACTCTGCCCCTTCCTGCCCACCCCACATTCTTGATGAAGGCTTTATGCCTGAAACGTCAAATCTCCTGCTCCTCGGATGCTGCCTGACAGGCTGTGCTTTTCTATGCCCACACTTTTTGACTCTGATCTCCGGCATCTGCGGTCCTCACTTTCACCTGCTAAAGGATTTTCACAGGTTTGGAGAGTGAGCAAAGAAGTGGCAGATGGAGTACAATGTGGAAAAGTGTGGGAATGCATTTTGCCAGAATGAATAGAGGCATGGACTTTTTTTTTAAAGCGAGCAAATTCAGAAGTCTGAAGTGCAAAAAGACTGAAGAGTTCTAGTGCAGGACTCCTGAAAGGTAAACTTGCAGGTTGTCAGTAGTTAGGAAGGCAAAGACAATGATGGCATTTATTTCAAAAGGGCTTAAATATAAAAGTAGGGATGTATTCTAAGGCTCTACAAGGCTTTAGTCACGTCACATTTGGATTATTGTGCGCAGTTTTGGGTCCCATATTTCAGGAAGTATGTACTGGCCCTGGAGTGTTTTCAGACGAGATCCACGAGAATGGTGCCAAAAATGCAAAGCTGGCATGTATATGAAGAATATTTGAGGGCTCTGGGTCTGAATTTGACAGAGTTCAGAAGAATGTTAGGAGGCCTAATTGAAACTTACAGAATACTAAATGACCTGGGACAGAGTGGATGTTGGGAAGATATATGCAATGGTAGGAGAGACTAGTACCCGGGGGGACAGAGTAAAGTGAAGACCTTTTCAAACAGAGATAAAGAGAGACCTCTTCAGCCAGAGAGCGGTGAATCCATGGAATTTACTGCCACAGAAGTCTGTCGAGTCCAGATTATTGAGTATATGTAAGAGTGAGACAGTTCGATTGTTGGCTGTAAAGGGGATCAAGGATTATAGATAGAAAGCGGGAGAATGGGGTTGACAAGCTTAACAGCCATCATTGAATGGCAGAGCAGGCTCAATGGGCCTCATAACCAAATTTCTGCTCCAATATCTTCTGGTTATATGGTTAATATTGGCTCTCCTCATTCCTCATTGGAGTTGTATTCTTTAATTTGATCTTTAAATGATTTATAAAAAGTAACATTTCAGTACTGATGATTGGGAATTATCATGTTCCCTCCCTCCAGTCTCAGCAGCCATGCCCCCAATATCATAATCACACTGCAACTGGAATCCAGTGAATGGTATGTAATCACAGTTGATTGACATCGATAACATTAACAGCATGACCCTCACCTGCCCTCATATTTTCTGTTAACACATCCATGCCATGTGTGTTATCACTCATGCTGTCGTAGGTACATTTTCCTGTCAGATTACGTACAAAAAAAGTTCTCTCCATATTTTACTGACATTATAATCACTGATCAGTAGTTACAGACTCTATGTTTCCATTTATAAACGGAGAAACTTGTTTATGTTCTGACAAACCTTTGACATTACTCATATATCTAATGCAGATTGAATGATTACACGCATTCAATCTGCCATCTCCAATATTCCTTCCCTCAGTCATCCCCACATATTCCATGCCAAATATGTAAATTTTAAACATTCTTTTTAATTTTAATAAAACCAATATCGAATTGAAAGGGGTTAACTGGAGATATTTGTTCAGTGACTGTAATTAATGTCAATCTCCGTGGATCCTAATTATCCCAGTAGAGAGTTTCCATCGTTGAATGATAAATGGGCTCTGTCCATGTGTTATCCCATAGTATGAGTAGGAGCATCGCTGACAGCACTAACAGGGATCAACTGCTCGAGAGAAAGGGGGGGAAGTGATCAGAATCTGTGAACATTAGACTGGAACGTTACAATAATGATTCAGAATGTGAGGACCTTGGATTGTAATGTTCCAACAATGGATCAGAATCTAAGGTCTGTAAACTGGAATGGTACAACAGTGTATCAGAAACTGAGAACTTTAGACTGGAATGTTACAAGAATGTATCAGAATCTGAGATCATTAGGCTGGAATGGTTCAACAATGTATCAGAATCTGAGATCATTAGAATGGAACATTGCAATAACAGACAGGAGTTTATCCTCCGGTCTTTACTATCTTTCGCTGCCTTGGTTATCATTAGCATCACGGATCCAGGATATCCTTTGGATTATTCAAGGTGGTTACTATCCCATCCTCGCTATACTTGGTGTTCCTGGTAAGTCATTATATTTGTCTACTAAACCGGGTTGGATGAATTTCTGCTCATGATATACACATTTTGAAAAGTACAAGACAATGTCTTCAGTTCCAAACAAAAACTCCTTTCCTTCTAAATTATAAGTATCAAACTACTATTCATAAATTACTCACTGATATGCGACAAGGAACCAGAATGTTCTCAAACTCCATAATCCATTTTGTCCTTCACAGATTTACATCTCCAGCTCCTCCCCACTCACCAACCCTATCCAATTCCACCGTAATGATATCCCAGTCTCGTTCTCAGTTTCAGTGCAACTTCTGAATAAACCATGATTTGTGCCTTTTTAAAATTCTGATGCAACAGTTTCAAGTTCATTCTACACACATATCGGTCACTAAATAATTGTTGTTGAGGATGTTTAACTTATTCTCTGCACAAACGGGACAACAGTTTATGGTGTTCAAGCCATTGACTCATACTCTAGAGCCACAGAATAATACTCTGTTGATATCCCATGAGGGAAATTGGTGGAATTTAAAATTAATTATTTTCATTTGCTCTAAAAGCCCTTCTGCTTGCCCCAAGTCCTTAAGGGAAGTCAATGTGCCATTCTTCCCTAGTCAGATTTCAGTGTGACTTCTGTGATGAAAAGCCAGCAATAACTACCTGAAAGCACCAACTCTTCCGAAAAATAGATTTAGTGTAACATTTGGTTGAACAACTCGATTAGCTCATTGTCTCAAGGCAAAATTAAATTCAGCCAAACAGTTTTATTTACACCTCAAAATACCAACCTCCAATCAAGTTTGAATTTATTATATTGAGAATCTTAAAAGCCAATGACACGATCCAATGGTTTGGGGGGGGGGGGGTACAAGACCGTGGGAAATTGATCAGTTGAGAGGAGAACTGCTAAGTTACCAGCGTGCAAAGATTGCCTGAAACATAGCTCTCCTCTCGGTACCTGTATTGATTAGTAACTGGTAAAGCTGGATTCCAAAGAAGAAATCAAGACAGGAATATAGAGAAGAACCGAAAGCTTCTTGGTTTTGAGATTAGAAGTTTTGTTTTGTAGGTCTTAATTATGAGTATAACCGGACGAGTATCGTGGGGGTGGGGGAGGTAAAAGATGGATTAGAGGAAGAAGTTGTAAATAGACGTTCGTCTGTTATTACCTGTTATACTTAAGAAATAAAGTTGTTAATTTTTACTTTAATTGGTTATGGACTCTAGAATTGTCACAGAATATGCAGTGGATAAAACTTTTCCCTGTTGCTGGTTTTAAATTAAGCAGGAGAATTTATCCTATGTTGTAACACTACAACCCCACAGGAATGTGTTTTACTCTTTGCTGTCCAGTGGAACAGCTGAACCAAACATTCAATTCAAGGTCGGCATAACATGCTGCCCTGACTCGGTCTGCATACATCCTGTGAGAGAAGAACAGAAGTAAAGATAGCTCCCTTCCTCTGCCTGTTTCCCGTATTCCTACAGCTCAGTTCTATTCAGGTCGATGATCATTCCCTATTTTAGGTGAATTCAATCTCATTGAAATTCTCCCCGAGAGTGATGCACGTCTCCATACGCAAATCTGGTGTTGGATTTATTGATGCTAACATACAGATGTAAGGGAGTTATAAATTCCATATCAGTTGTAGTGCAAAGAGAAGGAATGGCTTTTTGTGGCACGGGGAAGAAACTGCGATGTCTAAGTGAGAGAAAATGTTTATTGTGATCATCCTGGGATCATTCTGACTGTTCACTTTTTTCTATGCCCCTCCTGATCTTATAAACTTCTTTAAGGTCCACCCTCAGCCTCAACACTTGAACATACTCCCAGCCTATTCAAACTCTCCCTGTAACTCCAACCCTCCAACACCTGCAACATTCTTTTAAATCTCTTCTGCAACCTTTCAAGTTTGACAGCATCTTTCCGACAGCAGGTTGACCAGAATTAAAGGCAATATTACAAAAGTGGCCAAACTAATGTCCTGTACAGATGCAACATGTCATGCAAACGCATAGACTCAAAGCACGCATCAATAAAGGGAAGAACACCGAGTGCCTTCTTCACTGCGCTGCCGACCTGTGACAGCACTTTCAAGGAACGGAGAACCTGCACCACAAGGTGCCTCACAGGGCAGCGATCGGGGTTTAATTCCATCCTTGAATGACTGGCTTGTGGAGTTTGTACATTCTCCCCGTGACTGTGTGAGTTTCCTCCGGATGCTATGTTTCCCTCCGACAGTATAACGATATACAGAATTGTGCATAGTACCCTTGGATGTGAGGGCAAGGTGCATTAGCCATGGGAAATGCAGGCTGAGAGGGATAGGGTAGGGGTTTGTCCAGTGGGATACTGTTTAGAGGGATGGTGTGGCCTTGATGGGCCGAAGGTACTGTTTCCGAACTGTAGGGATTCTATAATTTCTATGGAGTTCTCCTTGATTGGCAACTTTCGACAGGATCCTACCTAAATGTCTGTCCCTGATTTTTCTTGCCAAAATGCAACACCTTACATTTATCTAAAATAAACTCCATCTGCCACTCCTCAGCTCACCTAACTAAGTTCCCATTATATTCTGAGAGATCATTCTTCACTGTCGACGACACCACCAAATTTGGTATTATCTACAAATTAACTAACCATACTTCATATACTCAAATGCAAATGATTTGCATCAGTGACAAAAGGCAGTGGACCCACTATTGATCTTTGCGAGCAGTGCCACTGTTCACAGATCTCCAAGTTTAATGAACAAATGCCAACTGTCACACCCTGTCTCCAATATTCAAGTAAAGTTTGGACCTAAATGGCGAGTTCTCCCTAGATCCTAGGCAGCCTAACCTTGCTAACCTTGTAGAACATTTTGGTTTTCTTACTGAATTCCATGAAGACAGCATCCACTGTCCTGCCTTCATCAATCACCATCTTCACTTCCTCAAAAATTTCCACCCAGTCAGTGAGACGTGATCTCCAATGTACAAAGCTCTCTTCTGTCCTTGTCTTTCCAAATGCTTATACATCGTTTTCCTCAAAATCCCCTCCAACAATTTAGTCACCATTGACATCAAGCTCACCAATCTATAGTTACCTGGGCTTTCCTTAATTTCTGAAACAATGACACTATGTTAGCAACCCTCCAGTCATTTGACACATCACCTGTGGAACTCAATGTTACAGATATATCAGCAAAAGGCTGAGCAATTTCTTTCCTAGCTTCCCACAATATTCTGGGATACAACTGATCAGGTCCCAGGGATTAGTTCACCTTTATATGTTTTAAAATGTCCAACATCTCCTTGTAATATCGATACTTTTCAAGATATCACTATGTATTTCTTCATTCTCTCGCTCTTGTAAACTCTTCTACATTAAATACTAGGAAAAATACTTGTTTAGTATCTCCTATGGTTCCACACATACGTAGCCTTACTGATCTTTAAGGTGCCCTATTCTCTTCCTAGTTAATATTTTGCAATTAAAGGATGTGTAGAGTTGCTTCAATGCCTCGTTAACCCTATTTCTAAAGCCATCTCATGTCCACATTTTTCTGGCCCAATTTCCCCATTGACTATACACTTATTGCCCTTATACACCTCTCGGGATTCACTTAATCTCAGCTTTGTTTACCGAACATATGCCTCCTTGCTAACCTTGACCAGAGCATCAATGTATCTAGCCATCCAGCACTTCCTGCACCCACCAGCCTTGCCCCTCTCACTAATAGGAACACGTTGGCTATGGACTCTCTGAAACCACGTTTTGATGGCCTTGCATTTTCCAACCATCCCTTTCCCTGTGAATAGGGTATTCCAATCAGCCTTTCACAGGGCTTGCCTAACACTTCCAAAATTGGCCTTATTCAAAGTTAGAACTTTAATGTTTACATCAGGTCTTTCCTATTCCACACATAGTTTAAAACTAATATTTATGTGTAACAGACTTGAATGTTAAATAAACACTTCCTGCCTCTCTGGAACAGGCTCGAGAGGCTGAATGACCTCCTCCTGTCCCTCTGTAATAGACTGGAGAGACTGAATGACCTCCTCTTGTCCCTTTGAAATAGACTCAAGAGGCTTCATGGCCACCTCCTGTCCCTGTGTAACAGATCCGAGACATTAAATGAGACAACAGCCCGTGGATTATGATCAGCCGTTAAACTGTATCGAATGGAGGTCCATCCCTTCCCAGTTACAGAAACACAAACAACACTATTTACTCCAGGTGCCCTCTCAGTAACACTTCATACAGCTTCAGCGAAACTTCTCTTTGTTTTGAATGATTCTTTCGGCAAAATGCGCCAACATTCCAGCTTTCCACCTTTTTAAGTAGCAACAGGCTAATATGGACTGAATGGCCTTCTCTTATCCCTCTGTAAGAGGCCCATAGGGACAGAATTGCTTCGGCCTGTTCCTGAGCAGCAGTCTCAATGCTCTGTCTTAAGGTTATGAAAGGATTTGATAACAGGGCATTAAAACCAGGAGTGGCCGCAAACTGGTCAATAAGTACCGTAGTTTGTTAACTTTCCATCCCATCCTTGGCCAATATCTGCAGCTGAGGCAGACAAGTCACAAATGTGAGAGATCCCATTGACTATGAGCTGATTCTTGACACCATGCCCTGACCATTTCTAACTTGAAATACTCAAGTATCGAGAAACTTGCCCACCCGAATATTTTTTATGTAGCTGATCTGTTATTTTATAACTGCTTCCTTTCATAAACAGAGTGGAACATATATAGACTCCTGCAGTGTCCTGTTAATCTTCTCATATACAATTTAATAAAAAGATTTAAAAGATTTAAAGATTTATGATCCATTCCTCAGCAACCCTCATCAATTCCATCCAAAACCAGTAAATGAAAAGTGATGTTTTGAACAGGTTAACTGAGTCCATTTGTTCAGTGACTGCGATTAAAGCCAATCTCCATGGATTCTAATTAGCCTAGTGGAGGGTTTCCATCTTTTAATGATAAATGGGCTCCGTTCAATGTATTATTCCATAACATGAGCGGGAGCATCACCGACAGCACTGACAGGGAACAGCAGATCCAGAGAGAAGGGGAGGAGAGATCAGAATCTGAGAACATTAGACTAGAATGTTCCAACAATGGATCAGAATCTGAGAACATGAGACTGGAATGTGCCAACAATGGATCAGAATGTGAGAACATTAGACAGGAATATTCCAACAATATACAGGAGCTTATCCGATTATGTTTGGTATCTTTCTGCATTTGATTGGTGGTCATTATCATCGCAGATCCATTCTGCTCTTCTCATTATTCAATATTTTTATTATCCTTTCCTGGCTATCGTTGGTGTTCCTGGTAAGTGTCACTGTCCAGATTTTGTTTTCTATTAACCAGTTATGACTGTATTATTGTTATTTCATATAGCCTACACATCTTGTCACTATTATTGTTCCTGTTGAATCTCTCAATCCAGATATTCATTCTACAGACCACTACTAACTACATTAATGAACGTGTTCAATTAGTGCCTCCCTCTCTGCTCTGGCAGTGTTACTCACCGGTCTCTATGTTGATCTATTCAGTTTCAGGGGAGAACCACAATGCATTGTAACATTGCCTTTGCTATTAAGAGCATTGAGGTCACCGTCTACTGCTCTGGTTACAAACTCCACTTCCTTCCACAGTTTCCATCCCATCCTTGGTCAATATCTGCAGTTGAAGCAGACAAGTCACAACTGTGGGAGATCCCTTTGAATATGAGCTGATTCTTGACACCATACCCTGAACATTTCTAACTTGAAATTCTCACCACTCCAGAATATATCTCACTGGTTAATTCCATCCGTTGTTCAAGCTTTAGCTATGAAGTCAATAATCTTAATGAAGCCAATAATCTGCTGCTGACGCTCCCGGCTTCAAACTTGCCGAATCAAATCTGATTCGACCTCACACCAAACTCCCATCCATCTGTCATTCATGTGCACCCCGATGTATATTGCTGTTGTGTCTGGCAATGCCTTTATTTTAACTTTCTCAAACACTTTATATCATCTGTCCATGAAACTTCCCTCATTCTCTCTGTTGATTAATAAAAAGCCTGCCAGTTATTCGTATTTAAAATAGTTTCCTCCATGTGTGTTCCTTCTCAAATAACGAGTTTCGCATTCAACCACACACACACACACACACACACCAAACTTTCCCATTGCAGGCAGTAATCTGATGCGAGGATAGTTAGCATATGAAAGTAAAGTTTGCAATATTCTCATGTTGGGCAGGTAGTGCAGTTTACTGAGCAACACACTAGCATGGTGTGCACAGCTCTCCATGCTGGGCTGTCATCTTGTCCCAGTTTATGTTGTTTGTGGTGTTCGGTGAAGCAGATTCAGAATTTGATGTAAGAAACCATTTCAGCTGATCTGACAATGCCTTCATTCAATGTTCTCATTCTTGTCATTTTACTCAGGAATATCTCACTTCCTCAGTTAGTCCCACTGCCCTGCCTTTTTCCACATATTTCCACAACATATTTTCAGTTAATTAACTTTGTGTTTCTGTCTTTAATGTGAATCTCTCTGTCCCTCTGTATCTTTCCCTGGCCTTTGGTTTTGTCTCCCTAGTGTATCGAGTGCTGGCATTGTGTAGCTCAGAAATACTGAAATGGTGTTTTTTCAAGCTGTTGTTCACTTCCCGGTATGTCCCATGTGATGGTCCATGGACAGGGGTGTTTCAGAAGTTATAAGACACATCCTTGTAACTTGGTGTGTACCTGTGGCTGTCGCTCTCAGGTGACCTTGCGATAAGTAAGACGAGGAAGCCCACTGAGTGAAGGACCAGACATCTGAATTGCCTGATAATGCTGTTACTTTTTAAATAAAACGTTTGTTTCTCTCTTTTTTTTAGTAAGAGGTCTTAAAGGCCAAACTGCCGACTGAAAACAGCTCAAGTAAATAACTTACGGGACTTTTAGGGTTTTTAATAAATAGTAGTAACAATGGCCAGCTCACACAGACCAGGCTTTCTAGTTTGTTTTTTCTTGTAGCTGTAGCAATCAGCGGGTGCTTGGGGTGCCAAAGGGGTTAAAGTTTTAGTAAATTATCCCTGGCTGCTACTCTCTCTAAAGCCTCACTTGATGGTGTTTCCTTCTGCATTGGAGAACTGTATGCAAGAATGCATGTGTGAATGTTCCTTTTTGCCAAGGGGTGTGTTTAGGTGATGTTAGTAGATTGAACAGTTCATTTGTAGAACGTACTGTATCCATTATTCGGTTAAGTTTTCCAATAGTTAAGTTATTCTAAATTCCTCTTCATTTTGTATGGATTTTCATTAGAGGATAGTGAGGTAGAGCAACCCTATGGTAGCCAAAGGCCTGATCAGGATCTGTTTAAATACATCCAGCAATTATCTAAATTTGATGAGAATGATGGCGGAGTCTTTTTAATTTCATTTCAGAAAGTGGCTAAACAAGTGCAGCGGCCAGAGAACATGTGGATTTAGTTTATCCAAACAAAGCTGATAGGTATTTGCATCCCTATAGGAGGAGGTGAGGAAAGCCATCTGAAGTGCATATGAGCTTGTGCCAGAAGCCGACAGTGTTTCAGGAATCTAAAATAACATCCTGGGTTAAACACACGTTGTGTTTGAAAGAATCAAACAAAGTAATTTTGAAAGGTGGGGAAGGGTATTAAAAACAGAGCAAACCTATGACCCTCTTAGAGAGATTCTGATTTTGGAGAATTTCCACAATTCACTTCCTGCAGTTGTGAGAACTCGTATGGAAGGGCAGAGAGTTACAATGGCAAGATTAGAAACTGAAATGGCTGATGATGATTGAGTTCAGAAATCAAAGTTTGGTTTCTGTGAGGGATTGAGAAGAATGTGCAAGATCTTCAAAAAACATATCCCTGTGAGAGTAAGGTTTATTGGCAATAGCCAGGAGTAGCAGGCGAAGCGGTTACAGCATTAAGTGGTACAGAAGGATGTAATATTTTTATGCTGAGACATGAGGAGCTATGTTATTCAGAAGGACTATTGGAGAGATGAGAAGTGCTCCATTATGTAACGTGTGGTTGGAGTGTCCAGTGGAAACATCAACAGATTTACTCCACAATGGGGAAGGAGGCCTTGAGCTTGATGTTGGTGTTACAACATTCCAGCATTTACATTGCGAATAACATACATGAGAAAAATCTTTATCACTGATCGTGACCCCTTAAAGTTTGTGGAGAAGTTTAGGGAGAAAAATACCAGTCTGTTTTTATTGACCTTATTCTTGCTGCCATTCAATTTGAAATTATAAAGTTGACAGGGCGAGAAAAAGTAAGTTTTGACACGTTGTGGAGACTTGGATGAAGAAAGACAAAAGACATTCTGTGGCAGGAGTGAAATGACTGAAATCGAATCGAGTTGTGAATATTTGTATGCTCAGAGTCAATGCAATATATATGCATTCCAGTCTACTAATAGAGGAAGATTAGGAGGTCTAAAATGAATCCATTTTTGTATATTAATGGATCATGTTATTAAAGGTGGAGTTGTGAGAATGCTATCACTGTAAAAAGGTTATTTTCTCTTGGGTTTTTTTAAGAGACGTTGTAAAGGCAGAGGTGCAGAACTGTGTCTGAAAACATTTTAAATAAATAGCTGAGAAAGCATTTCGGTTTTATTAAAACGGTGATAACAATGGAAGGGCAGTGGCCAGCTCTCCCAGACCAGGTTTCCTTATTTTGTTTTTAGCTGCAGCATTCAGAAGCTGTTCGGGTCCCAGAAGGGTTGGAATTTTCAATACATGATCCCCAGCTGCTTTTCTCTCTGAGATCTCTGTTGATGTTGATTTCTTCTGGATCAGAAAACTTATGTAAGGATCTGTACTTGAATATATCTTTGTGTCAAGCAGTGTATACCAAGAAGGTACGGTATCTATTGTTTGTGTAAGTGTTCCAACATATAAGCCATCCTGAAATGTTCTTTTCTTTGATTGTATTTTAACTAAAGCATATGAATAGATTATATTTTGCTTAATGTCGAGTGGTTTGACCAGTCACAACATATCTGGAAAGCACACTCCCCATCTGTATTCAAAATAAGGGAAGGTTTGGGTCTAAACGGCCTTCTTAAAATATTTTGCAGGAATCTGGTCTGGTCCACAACACTTATAGATGAGGGGTTTCTGACTGACTCCTGTTATTGAAAAGTTAGTGCAGCAGCTGGGGATGGTTTGCTGGAGGTTGTGCTGGAGGTGAGCTACCTCAGACATTCAGGGAGACCTGAGGATTTGGTGACCCAACTTTGGATGGAGCCTGGGGACGGTAGTTACAGCATCTGGGTCTGTAACATGAACAACAAATGGAGCAGAGGCTGCAGAGAGGGTGGAGATCTGAAACCACACAGTGAGTGTGTGTGGGGAAAGGGATCTGCTGTGTCCACCCCGGATTTTCCAGGAACAGCTTCCCAAGCTCCAGTTGACCCAGGAGCAGATAGTGAGGTGACCCTGATTGAACAAGGAGCTGGTCACAGAGCGGTGTCACCTTCTTTAACACGTCCTACAGCTTCACACCAGGGGGAGGATGGTGCTGTCAGTGGCTGTTAGGGTCACAGTTTCATTCAGCTTCTATGTTCTTGAACTTTTCAAACAGGACTGGGTGACATATCCATCATCTCCCAGTATGTTGCCATCAAAATAACCATTCAGTGATGGAGGATACATATGGTGGATGAGGTAAATACATTGTTTCTCACTCAGCAGAGAGCTGCCGGGTGTATCCAGTATAGTGGGATTCCCGATGGTGTACATGGCTTCTGCAGAGTAGCCGTGTCAATGGGGAAAGAGGTAGAGGAACTGAAGGAGCAATCTCTGTATTAATCTTGCAGCGTGTCCATCACAGTACATCATGTTGGTGAATATCCCTGTCCTCACTGCAGCCACAGCCTCTTCATTCACAAGCAGGCAGCCATTCCCATCGTTTTCAGATCTCCATGTAGAAAGGAATGAATGTATCTTGGATAAAGGCCATCCCCTTGATACACGTTTGAAAATTGCATCCCCCATCACCAACCAAACATTTCAAAACATTCCATGTGTACGGACAGCAATGGGGTCACTTGGAGCATCAAGGAGCAGACGATCAGGGATGGAGCAAAACCTCCCATGTCTGAACGGGTCTGAGTGAACCCCCCAGTACACAGTATCATTAATCCCTATAATCCCTCTGCCTTCCATTATTCCTGTAAATGAAATGACAGATTATATCATGTTATATTGCAGCTGCCAAATTATTCTCCATTGCCTTTACCTCTCTGTATCTATCTGTAGACCCTCCACCCTCTCTTGATAAATTAATCTCTTGCTTATCACAGCAACATGACCAAATTCAATATCTGTATATCTGTTCCATCCTCCTGATCATTGATATAGATTGTAAATAGTTGAGGACCCAGCACTGGTCACTGTGTGACTCCACTGGTGACGTTCTGTCAAACTGATTTAGAGTGATTATTCCGGAGTGCCTGCTTCCTGTTGGATACATAATCCTCCCCCATTAATGTGTAACACAGTCGTAAAGCTGAATATGAACAAGGAGCATCAGTCAGGAATCCAACCCCTCGAACCTGCTCCACCATGGAATACAATCATGGCTGATGTCATCGCGGCCTCTGTTCGACATCCCTGCTATCTCTCGATCCTCAAACTGTATTCACTTATTATCGATTGCGCCATATGAAAACATATCCACTCCACAGCTACACTTTCAATTACGTTTAGCATTTTACAGACCTCAATGAGCTCTCCTTTCATTCTTATAAACTCGAGAGTAGAGGCATAAACTGCTCAATTTCTCTTCATAAGACAAACACTTCAAATATGGAATTAATCTATTGAAGCTCTTCAGAATTGCCTCCAATGGAAATACCTCATTCTGCAGGACACCCAAACTGGACTCCAGTTGCAGCCTCACTAACGCCTTGCATAGTTACAGCAACACTCCCTACCTTTCTACTCTATCCTTTTACAAATAAACGATGAAGTTATACTTGCTTTTCTCAGTATTTGAAGTACTCGCAAGTAAGTTTTCTGTGATATGCAAGCAGGCACCCAGATCCCTCTGCTCTTAAGCACTTTGAAGTTTCTCTACATTTAGATAATAATTTGCCTTTTCATTGGGCTGGCCAACTTGAATAACCACATATTTGTCCACTTTAATTTTCATTGCCAAATGTTTGCTCATTCACCCAATCTATATACATTGTTTTTAAATCTCTTGCATCATCATTCCGAATTAATTTCCCACCAATGTTAGTGTCATCTGATCATGTAGCTATAGTATTTTCTATCCCGTCAACCGAGTAATAATGTCGATCCCAAATAGTTGAAGGATGAGAACTGAAATCTATGGCACCCAACAAATTGCATTTTCCAATAGAAATTGACACAGTTTATTCATCTGCCTGCATTTTATTGGTTAACCAATCCTCTATCCAAGCCAATAAATTATCATGACAAGCAACATGAATTCGACTGGGACAACACTACCATTATAGGGCAAGCCAAACAGAGAACAGCCAGGGAATTCCTAGAGGCATGGCACTCATCCACAGACTCTATCAACAAACACATCGACCTGGACCCAATATACCGGCCACTACAGTGGACAGCTCGAAGTGACAACCGGAAGTGGCAGAGACAGGCCAGTATAAATGCCGGAGGAAACATCCCAGAAGCGCTTCCCAGGAGGCTCCCAAGCACTGAGGATGTCACCTAGACAGGGGACGAAACGTTTGCAAGACAAATTCCCAGCTCGGCGAACAGAACCACAACAACCCAAATGAATGTTAATGCTGGGAAAAATGGATTTCATGAGCATGTGTTAGATAGCTGGCATGTACATTTTGTCGAGCACTGAGCTAGAGATCAGGTTTTTTAGAAATTGATGTTGGATGATCAGAAAAGCTAATTGAAAACTTTGCTGTAAAGGACCTTTTGGGAACAGTGACCACAATGCATTTGTTTTCTTTTATGCTGTTTGAGTACACGGTAGTTTTTGTTTTATTTGAAGTCACTGTCATAAATCTGAATCATGCAAGCCCTGAAGGTGTGAGGAGATAGTGGGCACTGCATTTGCTGGAGATCAGTGGCGCTGGAAAAGCACAGTCAGGCAGCTAACTAGGAGCAGGAGCATTGACGTTTCGGGCATAACCCTTCATCAGGAATGAGATTTCTGGGTCAAAGGAGCTGAGAGATAAATGAGAAGGGGATGTGGCAGGAGGCAGGTAGCTGGGAATGCGATATGTAGATTAAGGTGGTGTTGAAAGTGATAGGTGATGAAGGGAGACAGAACACCTCATCTACTGCATCCTTTAAACTCAGTGTGGTCTTCTCTACATTGGCGAGACATACGTGGATCATTTCAGAGAACATCGCTGGAACAGCCACATTGACCAACTCCACCATCTTGTGGTTGAACACTTTTACTCTCCTTTCCACTCTGCCAAGGGAATGAGAGTCCTGGGTCTCCTCCATCACCAAAACCGAACCACCCGAAGCATGGATGAAGAAAGGTTCCTCTTCTACCTGGGACCCTTCACCCACAGGTGATTAATTTAGATTTCACCAGTTTCCCCATTTCCCCTAACTCCACCTTATCCCAGTCCAATCTTCCAACTCAGCACACTCCCCCTCTTGAACGTTCCTATGTGTTCATCTTCCTTCCCATCAATCTGGTCCACCCTCCTCTCCGACCTAACCCTTTCAATCTCACCTTTAACTACCTATTAGGTCAAAGGAAGCAACTTAGAAAAATGCCAAGTTTTGTTGTAAGCCAGTGGATTCGGAGAAATGTAGGACTCAGCAAAGGATGACCAAGAAACTGAGAAGGAAATCAAAAAGAGAAACAGAATGCAAGCAAACGAAAACCATAAAGACTGCGAAAGAAAAACTTAAAGACTGCTAAAAAAAACATAAAGACTGCTAAAAAAAAAGTGCATCAGTGTATGTAACAAAAGTATAAACAAGGTCAAATGTGGAACAGTAGGTGTGCCGACAGATAAATTTATTGAAGAGAACAGAGAAATCGCAGTGGAAAGAAACATTTTCTTTGGGTTTATCTTCAAGGCAGAATATCCAGAAATTCTCCCAGAAATACCAAGTGACCATGGGACTTGTGTAAGTAAAGTCAAAGATCATTCTTATCAGTGTTGAGGTCATCTTGGAAAAGAAAGCTGGATTGAGTATCTATAGATCTGACAGATCAGATGTACTTCATACAAGAATTTCAGAGAAAGCAGCAATAGACGTATTGATTGCATCTCAGATTTTCATGTTAATTTCCAATACATTCCGGAAAGCTATTTAGCCAATCTGGATATGGCAAAAGTGATAAATATTATCCAACAGTTTAAGAAAGGATGAAGATGGAGAGTGGTGAACTACAGATCAGTAACTTGTAATCCGCGGTCAGCTGTCTCTTGGGCTGAATTACAAAGAACGTGTTCCTGGATATATAGAAGGTAATGATAAATCTGGGGAGTATGATAATGCATCGATGAAACAAAAACCATACGTGGCAAACATTTTTTTGTAATGGTTTGAAGATGATTCTCTTGGACGTCGGCAACAACGAGCTAATGGATAACGTATCGTTAGATATTCAGAACGATCTTTCTTTAAGAACTCTCCCACTAACATCACAAGAAAAGTTAAAGTGAAAGAAATTGGGAAGAACGCATGCAAATAGGAAACTAAACATTAGGTTTACATTCATGTGAATGTAATTGCAATATAGAAGATGTCGTGCACCAGCTGCATAGAGTGTTGCAGAGACTAAACTTAGAGTATTGTGTACTGCTTGGAGTCCCAACCTAAGATAGAATATACTGACTACAGAGGAACTGCAAAAGGTATTCTCCAGATTAATCCATAAAATGGCAAGATTGTCTGATGGGGGACATTCAGCCTGTGATCTCGAATTTCTAAAGATGGGAGGTGATTGCAATGAAACTTAGAAACTTAGGGATATAGAGGGGACTGAATAACAGAGAGACATGGAAAAGTGCAAGCAGACGAGATTAGGGAGAATTCCACGGTATTCTACACGTATAAGTAGAACAGAATAATAAGCAAACAGTTCTTATCCATTATAAAACAAAGGGGGACAATCAGTGCGTCAACCCGGAGAACATTGATAGATTGTTACATGTAAACATCACAGCTGTTTTACTTGGGAGAAGGAGGATGCAGGTACAGAATTTGAGAAGATGGACTGGAAAGCTCTTGGAAAGAGATTGATGTAAAATACGAGCGGCGGTTTGAGGCTTTGTCTGGTATAAAATTGGACCAATCCGCAGATCTGGATACTGGTGGAATCAAGGGAGGAAATTTTAATTGGAATCTGACCATAGTGGAGGTACCAGAGGACTTGAGAACAGCTAATAAGATTCCATTTCACAGTAATGGGGGTAGAGATTTGCCAAGGTAACTATGGACGAGCGAGTATTATATCACTGTTCGGGAAATTACTGGAGAAAATAGAGAAGGAGAAAATCGAACTCCAATCAGAGTCGCAAGGTTTGATCAGGGATAATCATCATGACTTCATCAGAGTGAAGTCACACCTAATGAATTTGATTGAATTAGTTTGAGGAGGTCGCTTATTTAGTTTTGATGCAATGCCTTTGACAAAGTTCCAAAGGGGAAACTGAAAAAAATAAAGTAAAATCTCACAGTATCGAGGATAACTTGAAAAGTTACAACGAAAATTGTCTTAGTGTCAGGAGTCAGAGGATGGTGGGAGAAGGCTGTTTGTGTGACTGGAGACCAGTGTCCCCCGGTGTACCACAGGGATCAGTGCTGTGTCCCTTATTGTTTGTAGCATTCATAAGTGGTATAGATGTGAATCTGTGGGGGGTGTTGGGGTGGTTGGTGGAGGGGTTCGAGTTGTGATAAGTAAGTTTGTGTTTGACACAAAGATTAGCCGGGTGGTTGGTAGTGAGGAGGAAGTTCTGGTTTTACATGAAACTACAAGTGGAATGATCAGATGGGCAGATCAATGGCAGATGGAATGTGATCCTGATAAATGTGAGGTGATGTACTTTGGAAGGAGGCACCAGACATGGGGTGTACACAATGATTGGCAGCACACTAGGGAGCTCAGAGGGTGTTTCTCCACACATCCCTGAATGTGACTGAACAGGGTAATGGACTAGTTAAGAATTGAACCTTGGGTGGAGCGTTTATTAATCAGGGAGTAGATTATAAGTGCTTTACAGGGCTTTGTTTAGTCCATGATGGAGTACTGTATGTCGTTCTGGGAGCCTCATTACAGGAAGGATGTGATTGTACTGGAGGGGGTTGCAGAGGAGATTCACCAGGATGTTCCCTGGGTTGGAGCATATCAGCTATGGAGAGAGGCTGGATAAGCTCGGGTTGTTTACTTCGGAGCAGAGGAGGTTGAGGGAGATGTGATTCAGAAGGATACGTTAACAAGGGGCATGGACAGGGTGGATAGACAGTAGCTGTTCCTTTTAGACAGAGGGTTAAGAACAAGGGGGCATACCTTAAAGTGAAGAGTTTGACGTTCAGAGAGGATTTAAAGATTACTTTTTATTCACCCAGACGGTTTTGAGGTCTGGAATTAACTTCCTGAGAGGGGAGTTATCATGGCTAACCTCTCATTCGTTAAGTGTACTTGGTCGAGCACTTGGAAGTGTCATAACATTCCAGGCTATGTGCCTGGTGTTGGAAAGTGGGACTAATATAGATCGTGCTGTATTTCTGTTGGTACAGACACTATGCTCCTGTGCGTGTATAATGTGGAGCTGAGCAGCTTAAGAAAGGAATTGATAGGTTTCTGAAGATAATGTTCACAAAGGTTATAAGAGTGAACTGTTACAGTTTGTCAAATATTGTTAATGTGAGAAGTATGACAAAACAGTGCGGGTTCCTTCTAGTTTGAAACCAGAGAATGGAGAACGGGAAACAGAGAAATGGCAAAACTATGAATCCACGAATTCAGTTCTGTCTTCACAGAACTTTCTGACAATATCAGGAAAACCAATTCCGGTATGGAAAACGAAATAGTACATGGAACATCGAACATAGTAAGTAAATGGTTTAGGAGCAATTATTGAGGCTGAAAATAATGGTCATAGACAACACTAACATAGATTTATGAAATGGGAATCATGTATGAGAAACAGACTGGGAGACAAATGAAAGAGAAGCAATGGATGTACAACATGTGGATTTTCGGAAACATTTTGGTAAAGCTCCAAGCCCAGTTTTCAAAATCAAATCTTAGTGGAATGGGGCGAATATATGGCCATGTTTCTAGAATGGGACAGCTGGCAGGAAACAGTGAATAGAAATAAACAGACTTGTGAAGCAACAGCCTGACATTGTATTTAAGGAATGATTCTGTGAGTATGACTATGTCCCAGGCTCCCCATCACCTTCCCCGGATATCTCCTGTTTCACCAGCAGGACAGACAAAGCAGAAGTGGTGGCACAGTGGGATACAGTTAGAAGGGAACTGCTCTTGGAGTCCTCAACAGTGACTCTGTATCCCATGAAGTCTCATGGCGTTAGTTTACACATGGGAAAGGAAGCCTCCTGCTGATTACCATGTACCAGCCTCTCCCAACTGATGAGTCAGTACTCCTCCATGCTGACCAACACTTGGAGGAAGCACTGAGGGTGGCAAAGGCACAAAATGTACTCTGGGTGGAGGATTTCAATGTCCACCACCAAGAGTAGCTCAGCAGCAGCATTACTGATTGAGCTGGTTGGGTCCGAAAGGATATAACTTTTCAACTCGGTCTGCAGCAGGTGGTGAAGGAACCAACAAGAGGTAAAAGCCATATTTGATCACAGCCTTACTAATCTGCCAGTTACAGAAGTATCTGGCCATGACAGTATCGGTAATAGTGACCACTGCATAGTCATTGTGGAGACAAAGTCACACCTGCACATTGAGAATAACCTCCACAATTTTGGGTGGTACGATCACCGTGCTAAATAGGACAGACTTTGAACAGATCTAGCAGCTCAAGTTTGGGTTTCCATAACGTGTTGTGGGTCATCAATAGCAGCAGAATTTTACTCCCACACAACCTCATGGTCTGGCATATCCCCCTAACAACAATTGCCATCAAGCCAGAGGATCAACCTTGATTCAATGGTGTGTGCAGGAGGGGAGGAGCAACACTGGGAATACCTGAAAATGAGGTGTCTGCCTGATGAATTCACCAACAGGACTACTTGTGCACCAAACAGCATCAGCAGTAAGTGATAGACAGAGCTAAGTGATCCCACAAGCAACGATCAGATCTAAGCTCTGCAATCCTTCCACATCTAGTTGAGAATAGTTATGGACAATTAAACAAGTCATCGGAGGAGGAGATTCCACAAGTACCCCATCCTTAATGATGGAAGATCCCAGCACTTCAGTTGAAAAGATAACGTTCATGCATTTGCAACAATCTTCAGTCAGAAGTGCTGAGTGGATGATCCATCTCGGCCTCCTCCAGTGGTCCTCAGCAATTCAGTTACCAATCATCAACCAATTCGATTCATTCCACGCAATATCCAGGTTCAGTTGGAGACACTGGATACCCCAGAGGGTACATACCCTGACAACATTCTGGCAATAGTCCTGAAAAATTGTTCTCTAGACCTTGTCACTGCCCTAGCTAAGCTGTTCCAATCCCGTTACAACAACATTTCCCCAATTACGTCGAAAATTACCCCAAGTATCTCCTATGCATAAAAAGCAGAACAAATCCAATCCGGCCAATACCACTCCATCAGTCCACTCTCGATCATCAGTAAAGTGGTGGAAGGTGTCAGTGCTTTTAAGCAGCACTTGCTCAGCAATAACGTGGTCAATGACGTCCAGTTTGGCTCCACCAGGGTCACTCAGCTCCTGACCTCATTACCTTGGTCCAAATATGGACAAAAGAGCTGAATTTCAGAGGTAGGGTGAGAGTGACAGTCCTTTAATACAGGGCTGCCTTCGCCCAAGTGTGGTACCAAGGGGCGTAAACAAAACCGGAATCAATGGGTATCAGGAGCAAACTCCCCGCTGGTTAGAATCATACCTGACACGTAGGAAGATGGTCATTGTTGATAAAGGCCAGTCAACTCAGCTCCAGGACAAGTCTGTAGGAGTCCCTCGGGCAGTGACCTCGGCCCAAACATCTTCAGGGCCGCTTGATCAATGACCTTGCCTTTATTCTAAGGTCATAAGTGGGGTTGGTTGCCAATGATTGCACAATGTTCAGCAACATTTGTGGCTCTTCAGATACTGAAGCAGTCTATGTCCAAATGCAACAAGATCTGGACAGTATCCAGGCTGACAAGTGGCAAGTAATAGTAACGTCACACAAATGCCAGACCGTGACCATCACCACTAAAATACAATCTAACTGTGCCCCTTGGCATTTAATGGTGTAACTGTCACTGAATCCACAGTGGACTGCAGCGGTTCAACAAGGCAGCTCAAGGGCAACTAGGGACAGGCAATAAATGCTGGCCCAGCCAGTCACACCCAGATTCACGACATAAATATTATTTTAAAAAAATAACAGAGGAAGGTTGCTGAGATATCACAGAGATCGGTGCTCAGGTCCCAGCTGTTCACAATACCCATTAAACATTTGGTTGCAGGTATCAAATACAATATATCCCAACCTGCTGACAGAACTAAAGGATGTTGGATTGTGAGTGGGTGAGGAGGTTGTAAAAAAGCTTCAAGGTGACTAAGACAAGTGGAGTGAATGGGCAAATACGTGGCAGATGGAGAGCAAGGTGGGTTGAGGTGACAGTGTGCCCGTTGGTGGGAACAAGAGATTGGCAGCTTTTCGTTTGAAAGGGATTGTTTGAAACATGTTGATCTGAAAAGCGACGTATGGGCCTTTTTGTTTTTCCTTCTGCGCGGCCCTCCGAGGTCCCTGAAGCACAGTGAGGTCTGAACCCACAAGGCAATACTGGGAATGGCATTCACACGCTGCCCAGTGTATAAAGACCTACCAAGTGGGGAGCTGTAACATTGCAAAGGATCTGGATCTCCCTGTAGACCAGTCACTGAAAGCAATATTGCAGGACCAGAATGCAGTTAGGAAGATCAGCTGACCTACATTTCAGGGGGATTTGAGTCCAGGCGTAAGCGTGTCTTCCTGCAGCTGTAGAGGGCGTTGGTGAGACCCTATCTCAAACACTGTGCAGTATTCTGTGCAGATTTGGTCTCAGTACATAATAAACGACAAACCTGACATTGAGGGAGAGAAGTGAAGGATGACCAGACCGATCTTTGTGATGACAGGCTTGTTGTGGGAGCAGAGTTTGGGGCGACTGGACCTGTATTCCATGGGGTTTAGGAAAATGGGTGGAGATCTCAGTGAGATATATAAAGCTCTGACAGGGTGAGACGGATTGGAAGCAGGGATAATAATTCCCCTGGTTGTGGTGTCGAAAACAAGGGTCCACAATATTAGGTACAGGCAGACCATTCTGCAATGCGATGACAATAAATGTCTGCACTCAGTGACTGGTGAACGTGGGGAATGCACTTGAACCCGGAAGCCAAGACACTGAATATAAATAAGGATTTAGAGACAATAAAGGAATGGTGGGAGAGAAAGAGAACGATATGGAAATAATGGGCAAGGTATCATTATATTGAATAGGGTAGCAAAATCGGCAGACCAAATGGACTACTACACTTCTGATTTTATAGCTTCCCAAGGTTAATCACAAGCTCTCAGATGTTAGGAAGGAGGTCTCTGCAGGGTCAACAGGACAGTGTTTCTCATTCCCTTTTTCCGATACTGAGGCTGGGGCCGGGTGTCCTGTCTGGTTTTATCCTTTAGACCCCTGAACAGTTTGATACAATAGAATGTCTTGTTTGGCGGATTCAGAGACCATTGCAAAGTTGATCACATGTCTCTGTGTCTGCAGTCACGTTTCGGCCTGACCAGGAAAGCACGGGAGATTCACTTCCTGAAAGGACATTTGTGAAGAAAATTGGTGTGTACAATCGACATTGGCTTGAAGGTCACTATTTAAGGACACCAGATTTTGCATCTTAATATTTTGTCAATTGTGTTTAACTTACACCAGCTGCCAGAGCATTAGCCTGGTCTGGATTAGTAATCCAGTGACCTTTCCACAGCAGCACCATCTCTACATGGGGACTTATCTGAAATCATACTGAGCAGGTTATTTCTGTGCTGCTTGATAACTCTGTCAAAAAGAACTCCCACCAATTTGACTGTCGAGGTGGGTCTGAGGGGGAGGTAACTGGTCAGATTGTAATTATAATCATTTTAGGAACTGGACATAGTTGAGTAATTTTCCACATTACCAGGGAGATGTCAGAGTTGGAGCTGGAATGAAACAGTTTCCCCAGGGACACGGCTTGTTACGCAGCATAGGTCTTCAGTCCTATTGAAGGAATGGTGTCAGGGACCATTGCCTTTTTCGTACGTACTGTGTTCAGCTGTTTCTTCATGTCACGAACATCAAATTGAATTGGTTGAAGACGGGCATCTGTGATTCTGTGACTATCATGGCGAGGGTGAGGTGGATCATCAACTCCACACTTCTGGCTGAGGGCGGTGCAGATACCACATCCTTATCTTTTACACTGATGTACAGGACTGTTCAATTATTTAGGATGGGGATATTTGTGGAGCCCTTTCCTCTGTCATTTGTTTAATCATCCATCACCATTTATGACAGAATGTGACAGGATTGCGGAGCTTCGATCAGATCTGTTGGTCAAGTGTGGCAGCATTAATGGGTTAGCATCAGGTTTAGGTTCACGTGGCTCTGACCCAGTCATGTTCACTCACAGTCATGACTGAAACATAGACCGTATTGATGGTAATGGCAGACTGAGGAAATTATTCGAGGGTAAAAGTTACAGGTTGTGGTCGAATGCTGTTTTGCTTCTCCTGCTGCTGTAGTCTACAGCACTACATAAATACGCAGTTTTGAGCTGCAATATCTGCAATGCAATTCTGCTGTCTGTCCCTTAGTTCACATCGAGACCCATTCACCCATCAGTCATGTA
Organism: Chiloscyllium punctatum; assembly: GCF_047496795.1. Lineage (NCBI taxonomy): Eukaryota > Metazoa > Chordata > Chondrichthyes > Orectolobiformes > Hemiscylliidae > Chiloscyllium > Chiloscyllium punctatum. The sequence continues at coordinate 20,227,178 of NC_092772.1, forward strand.
CTCAGTGACCTACTCTGGTTTCTGGTGTGGTAACACTTCCATTTTCATACTTTCATTCTCCTGAGGGTCTCTCCCCGGATCAGGCTTCTAATCTGACACATTCTGCAAAACAAAGTAACTGATTTTAGTTCAATTGTTTAATTCACCTCAATTTGTTTCCTTGAGTAATTCCATTTTCTGTGTTTAAAGTGAATGTGTTTCCCTCTGTTTCTCTCCCTGACCATGATTAAGAGCTCTGCAGTGTCAGTGATGCCAGCTTTATGTAGTTTCTGAGCCAATGAATTCTCTGGATTCCCAATCATCTTGACCATATTGTATGTTTCCTCTTTTGGTTTGATGCCTTATCACTCATGGCTGCCTTGTCCTGCCATGAGTATGTTTTATCTCCTTTGGGAGAATTTCTGATATCCGCCGAAATACCCACAGAAATTCCTGCTTTTGCTGCTCCATGGTCTGCCCTGCTCAGCTCCCTTTCCAATTAACTCTGGCCAGCTCCTCCTGAATGTCTTTGCAGTTACATTGCTCAATTATAATCACATTACATCTAGAAGAGAGCAATAGACATAAACCGAAAGAAGGAGCTTTGAGAGAAGGGACGCAAAGAATAATTGGTAAATTTCTTAACTAGATATAAAGAGAGAAAGAGAGCGACAACATAGATGAGGAACTGTGAAAAATGGGAAAACTAGATCATTGAAAGAATTAGATGTACATCCCTCAATGTTTTGGTAATTCCTGCGTGCTGTGGTCCTTAGTATAGTGCATGGACAACAGAGTAATGTGTTCAAATGCTGGCTCTGATGTCAGACTTTTTATCTCCAATAATATGACAGACACTAGCTTTGAAAAGAACCCAACAGGCCAATATATTGAATTCTGATAGAAAGGGGATTAACTGAAATAAGTTGGGACACCAGAAGCAAGAATTTATAACACACATCCTGATAAGAAGGAGAGATTGGAGTCGAGAATTCTAGAAAAGAAGGGAACGTTGAGAGAAGGGGAAACATATCACTTTAGATGAGGATCCAATAATGTTTTATAAATTTTATACATCATTTGCATTACTTTTCGTGCGTCTCCGTTGTTCATTTAGACTGTGTTGTGCACATGTGAAAAATGTTACATATCTGCGCACACACATTCATTAAACAGTGTATATAAAATCATTTTCCGGCATTGAAATGGTCCTGTTGTCATGTTACCAGGATACACGAACACCAGCTGGCCACCAAAAGACATGACCCATTATCACTATGTTCCATACATAGAGACAAAGAAGGGCACCACTTTGATTGGGACAATGCACACACACATACTAAGACACGCAAGGATGTTCTTAGAGGAATGGCAGTCTGAACAGAAGTCCATCAATAAACGCATCAACTTAGATCCTGTCTACCTTCTCTTGTAAACAAACGAACTGGAAATGACATCACCCATCTTAAAAACCAAAGACCTATAAATAGAGAGGCGCGACATACCACCAGCACTTCAGCAGAGACTCAGAGACTCTCACTGATGATGTTAACTAGTCATAGTATCGAATCATCAGAAAACAAACCTTCAAGCACAGCGAGCTAACTTGCATATATAAAAACTGTTATTTTTCTTTTATTAGTGGAATTTGGGAGTTCTTTGTCACTCATGTATTAACAGATTACGAGGTGAGGTGAGCTTTTTTGGGTTTGTGGTTTTAATTAACAGAAGGGCTCGAAATAGATGTCTTTACAGTTTGGGGCCCTGCTGTAAGGGACTTGGACAGATTTGAACAGACTTCGGGTACAAAATGTCCCAGTAAATTCCAACACGTTGCAATTAGTGACCTAGATCTTCAAATAAAACCAGTCGGAAAATCTGTTTAATTTTGTTTACTTGTGGTTGTTTAAATTAAAAGTGAGGGAAATGGCTTTTAACATTACTAAAGAGGTTCCCAAATTTGTCAAGAAAGTTTAGAAAGACAGAAGCAGGACATTTTTTAGAATTAGCAAATAGGTTGGAATTGGGTTTAACCAGGGACAAAAGGAAACCAGAAATTATAATGGAGTTGGTCAAGCACTTTGATGTATCAAAGAAACAGACAACGGCAGTCGAGTTAGGAAAAACTTAAATTGCAGATATGGCAACTGAAGTTAGAAGATAAAGAAAGAGACGGAAACAGAGAGAGAAAAAAGAGAAGGAGAGGAAAAAGAAAGAGAGAGAGAATTTGAGATTCAGAAGTTGGGAATTAGACAAGAAAGTTAAATTAACAGGATTGAGATGAAGGGAGAACGTCGGGATGTATACAACTATGTTAGTGCCTTGCCATATTTCGATGAGAAAAATGTCAAAACCTTTTTTATTTCATTTGAAAAAAATGACTCGGCAGATGACGTGTCCAGTGAACTTGTGGGTAATGATCGTTCAGACTAAGCTGGTGGGCACAGCTGGTGAGGTATGTGCAGCGCTGTCAGATGAGGGGTCAAGAGATTATGCAGATGTCAAATTGGCTATTTTGATTGGCTATGAATTGGTATCAGAAGCATATAGACAGAGATTCATAAAAATAGAGACGGAACCAGGTCAGACTTATGTTAAGTTTGAAAGAATTAACTACAGTCATTTTGATAGTTGGGTGCTGGACTTAAAAATAGATAAGACCTGTGAGGCTCGAAGGGATATTAATCTGTTTGAGAAGTTTAAAGACTCACTTCCAGAGATGGTAAGCCTTCATGCGCAAGAACAGAAAGTTCAAGAAGCGAGAAGCGTGGCAGAAATGGCAGGTAAATATGCATTGGTGCATGAGATGAAATTTAGCTTCCGGGAGAATTTACATGCTATGAGGGATAGAAATTGGGAGAAGGGAAGTTCACACATTACAAAGCAAACAGTAGCGCACAATAGTTTACCACAAGTGAAAAAAGAAGCCCAAAGTGGTTGAAAGGAGGTGAAAGGCCTCAGGAGTTCTTAGTATAAGGGAGTGGAACACATAAAATGACAGTGCCGATGGTTTAAGAAGAGCACTAGGAAAAGGTGTTTTCATTGAAGTAAGCTGGGACACTCTGTGATGGTGATTGAAGGAAGGAACTTTGGGAGAGATGTCGCAGAAGAGGCTAAGCCCAGTGGCATTAGTGAAACTGGTGAAGGGGACCCCAAGTGGAGCCGAGGAGCTGCAGGAGAGTGCTCAGCCGAGGCAGGGGCTGGGTATGGAGTCAGTACCTGATCTCTGAAAGAATTCACCGCTGTAGATAAAGTTTACTCAGAAAGAGCAGGGGGAGAAGGACAAGAAGTTATAATTTTGTGAGATACGGGATCTGCTCAGTCTCTAATAGTTGATAAGTGAGGCGCCAGAAAAGCACAACAGATCAGGCAGCATCCAAACAGCAGGACAATCGAATATCAGGCAGTAACCCATCGTCAGGAACATGGTGGGGGGACAATGGGGCTGAAAGATAAATATGAGGGTAGTAGCTGAGCTGGTTGGAGGGTCACTGGGAAGGCAATAAGAAGATGTCGGTGGAAGTAATAATGATATGTCAGAGAGGAGGGTGGAGTCGGTAGGTGGGAAGGAAGATGGCCAGTCAGGGCGGTTCACGAGGGCAGTGCTAGGTTGAACGGTTGGATCTGCGAGAGGTTGGTGGAGAGGAGATTTGGAATTTGGTGAAGTCAACGTTGATGATGGTTCTAGTTTGAGGGTTCTAGTTGTCATTCCACCTATCCACAACACCCTCCTCTCCGACCTATCACCATCACACCCCACCTGCGTCTACCTATCGCCTTCCAATCTATCTTACAACCAGCTCAACCCCCACACTCCTATTTATTTCTCGGCCCCCTTCCCCCTCCCTTGCCCCACCCCCTACTTTCCTGATGAAGGATTTATGCCTGAAACGTCAACTCTTCTGCCCCTCAGATGCTGCTTGGTTGGCTATGCTGTTGCAGCCCCACACTTTTCAACTCTCATCTCCTGCATCTGCAGCCCTCACTTTCTCTCAGCCTCTAATAGTGAGAGATGAAAGTATTTTCACTCTTTCTGACATATTAATCAAGATCGTGACAATTTGTGGAATGGGGTTAGAAATTAAGTATTCCCTAGTGTAACATCAGGATGGAATGCCAATTCAAGGTTGGGGAAGTAACAGTGACAGTGAGTAACAGAGTGTCAGTTCCAGGAATACAGTTTATTCTTGTGAACGATTTAACAGGATCCAAGGTGGGAGTGGCACCCCTTGTGTTGGAGAAGGCAAAAGGAAAACTAGGGAATTGGGGAGTTAAAAGAAAAATACCCAGGATTTTTCCAGACTGTATAGTAACAAGATTCCACTGTCATAAGTTAGAGCAGGAAGGAAAACGGTAATAAAAAGCCAAATGAGTTGATGCTCAGTGAACTGACCCCCTGTTTGATGTCACGGTGCAGGAAAAACCTGAACAGGCAGAGGATCAGGCAGGGGTGTTTAGTCCAGAAAGGCTAATGGACTTACAACAGATATATACTCACACATTCACACACACATACACATGCACACACATAGAAAAGGAATCAGAATATATTGTCGAACGTTATTAACTTAAAGATAGAATGCTAAAATTAAAATGGCGACCCCGATAGGTTAGTGCAGAAGGGAAATGGGCCGAGGTGCACCAGATTGTGTTAGAGGTAGCGTACAGTGTTACGGGTAGCACATAAACTAACTGCAGGGGCTCACCTAGGTGTACTGAAGAATCAGGTTAAGGTACAGAGGCATTTCTAGTGGCCTGGAATGCACAAGGACGTGGTTATTTTTTGATGTACATGTCAAACATTCTAAATGGTAGGTGCGTCACAGGCAGTAATAAAGCCAGCACCTTTGTTACCAATTCCTGCATTCGAAGAACATTTCACGTAGGTTATGATGAGTTGTGTAGCTCCCCTATCTAAAATAAAAGTGGAAATGCCAGCCATAATGGATGTGTCTACCAGATTTCCAGAGGCAATTCTATTATTGAGTATGAAGATAAAAAGGGAGGTGGAGGAGTTGGTAGCTTTCTTTACTCACTGTGGGATCCGCAAAGAGATTCAGTCAGACCAAGGTCTCATTTTACCGCTCAGCTGTTTAAGGAAGTCATGGATAGCTTCGGCATACAGCAGATTAAATCAAGGGCGTCCCATCCTGAATCCCAGGGAGCCTTGGAAAGTTAGCATCAGACGCTGAAGACCATATTAACAGCATACTGTCAGGATTACCGGAATGATTGGAATGAAGGTGTCTCATTAAATTGTTTGCCATTAGACAAAAATTATTTGCCCCAAATATATCTACTCAGTTTACTTCCATTGAGTTAATATTTGAAGTGAGAGGTCCTTTGGAATTAATTGAATATAAATTGACAGGACCGAAGTCAGAGATCTCACACTCGGATTATGTATGTGAGGTGAGGGAGAGATTATATGGAGTAGGTGAGTTAGCTAAACAGCACCTGAAGGGCACAGCATAGAATGAAGCACGTGGCAGATAAAAACTCTGAAATGTTGACGATTTCCTGTGGGGATGACATATTAGTATTGCGACCAGTGATAGGAATTCCCTTCAAAGCCAGGTTTCGTGACTCAAGAACAGAGTTATGGTCAGATGAACAAATTGTGCAGCTTATCTGTATGATGTAGTGACCTTTAGCAAGTGATTGAAAGCTCACATGTTACAGTTGGCACAGCATGTTGAACGATTACAAGAAGCAAACTTGGTAATAAACTTAAAGAAAACAGAATTCGCGAAGGCAGAGGTGACGTTCTTGGGACATTACATTGGACATGGGAGGTTGACCCCATCGAACACAAAGTCGAAGGGCTTTGAGGGATTTCCACAACCATCCTCGAAGAAAGAGGTGCTTCAATTTTTGGAACTGATTGGATTCTATCGGAAGTTTGTCCCAAACGTCAACAGCATATTGGCACCATTGACGGACTTATTAAAGAAGGAAACAGAATTGTGGTGGATAGAACAATGCAAGGAGGCATTTGAGAATTTTAAAGCAGGATTAATCACTGCACCAGTTTTAGCTATACCAAATATTTTGAAAACCTTTGAAAATTCTATTTCCTTCTAGGGATATAGGGGTTGGAGATGTATTGATACAAAAAGGTTATGATGGATTTGAATGGCTAATTCGGTACTTGTCGAAAAAACGCAATATGCACCAGGAAGAAAAATACAACATTCTCCATTATTGAAAAAGAATGATTAAGTTTTGCACTAACCTGACAATATGTTAATGTTTATCTGACAAATAAATTGTCGGTGATGTTTGTGGACAACGACTAACCTCTCACGTTTTTTGGAATATTTAAAGACCAGAATATGAGAGTATTTCATTGGAGTCTTATCACACTGACTTTAAACTTACAAAATGTACATGCTATGGGTCCTAAAATGTGATAGCAGATGTGTTTTCGCAGATTTAAAGGAAAATTTTTTGATAAGATTTGACTTATTCCAGTTTAAATAGGTGTACAAAATTAATATGAATGACATAACTGAGATTAATACTTTTGTATTTCATAATAATGGGATTAAGAATTAGAGGAAAAGAAACGAAGCCATCTTTTCATTCTGATGGTTCTTTTTTTTTTCTGAAGGAGGGAGGTCTTATGAAGCCGAAAGTATGTCAAGTCACTTTAAGACAGAACGGGTTTTGTTGAATAGAAAGTACAGCACAGATGTCAGCTAAATGTCAGGGTGTTCCATATGTCACAATTAGCTGGGAAATGGAGACCTGAGTTTTGGTTGCTGTTTTGACAACAATTCAAATACAACCAAAGAGTTTAAGTAATGGTCAGGATACCAGAAGCCAACGGAACTTGAATATTATTGTTTGGACACCTGGAAAACAATCAAATTCTGAGAATTGTTTTATTATGGGGAGTAGATAAACCCAGCATTTGAACACTAGAGGGAGAGCCGCTGCCATCCAACAGCAGAGTAACTGCTGTAGAGCAGGAGTGCTAACTGACCATTTCTCACACTCTCTATCAAAGATACATGTTCATGTAAACATACTTGCAATAAAAACATGACCCAGGGAGATCAGCAGCTGGAAGAGTGAACACAGCGGGGAAGATGGAGACTGTGTGGTCTTGAGATTGTAATGTTTAATATGTGGGTTGTTGAAACAGAATATTTTTACAGAATTGGAGTCAGATAGTAAGTAACTAAGAAAAGAGGGGTTTGTATTTGTGAATAGTTGTTGTTTAGTGTTCACTATTAAAGTTAAGAAACTAACTTGTTAATTTTTGTTTATATAGTTGAATGGCGCAGATCTGTGTCGCTCATATTTTAACAGATTACAAGGTGAGGCGAGCTTTTCTGGGTGTTTGGTTTAAATTAACAGAGGGGTTTCGACTCTACCTTGTAAATGTCCATCCATGCTAACCCCAATTCCCTGCAGTTGGCCCATATGCTTCCAGTCCTTTCCTATCAACGTATTTATCCAAATGCTTTTGAAATGTTGTTAATGTAATCCCCTCAATCACACCTGCGGGCAGCTCATCCAAATATCAGCCTCTGTGTAAAGAAGTGGCCGCTCAGGTTCCCTTTTATTCCTTCCCCTTTAACCTTAAACTGATCCTCTCTCATCCTCGATTCTCTAAACCTTGGAAAAAGACTGAGAGCATTAACCCCACCATCATGATCTGATTCAGCTCTATAAGGACTCCCTCAGTTTCCTACATGCTAAAGAAAAGGTCCTAGCTTGTCCAACCTCTCCCTATAACTCAGACCATTGGGTCCTGGCAACGTCTTTGTAAATTTCGTCTGCATTCTTTGTAATTTAATACCATCCTCCCTTTAACAACGTGACAAAACTGAACACAATACTCCAAGTGCGGACTTACCAAAGTCCTGTGTAACTGCAAATAAATTCCCAACTTCTATACTCAATGTCCTACCTGATGAAGGCCAATGTGCCAAAAGACTTCTTCACTGCCCTGTCTACCCGTGACTCCACTCTCAGAGTACCGTGCACCTGAACCCCAAGGTCTCTCTGCCCACTACACCCTTGAAGATCCTCCCATTCACCATGAGACTCCTACCTTGATTTGAGTTCCCAAAATGTAAGACATCACGCATCGATATTAAATTCCATTTGCCATTTCTCGGCCCACTTCCCCACCTGATTAAGGTCCTGCTGCAATTTCTGATAAACTTCCTCACTGACCATGCTCCCCTTTACTTTAGTGTCATCTGCAAACTTACTAATCATACCTTGTACATTCTCAACCAATTCATAGATAACAAACAGCAATGGACCCATCCTCCAGTCTGACAAGCATCCTTCCAGTAAACCCTCTGCTTCCTCCCATCAAACCAACTGTGTATCCAATTTGCCAGTTCCCCCAGAATTCAACGTGATGGCCCCTTCCCGAGCAACCTGCCGTGTGGGACCTTATCAAAGGCCTTACTGAAATCCATAGAGACTATGTCTACCACTCTGTCCTCATCAACCTTCCTGGTCACTTCATCAAAGAACTCTAACAAATTTGAGAAGCATGATCTCCCACTCATAAGTCTATGCAGACTGCTTCGAATCAAACCCTGTGTAAGTAATGGGTGCAGTCAATGGTATGCTGTCCTTCATTGTAAGATGATCCGAGTATATAAGTAAAGCCATCTTCCTGCTGTTGTAGAGGCTTGCTGAGAGAGCATTTGGGGCACCCTCTACAGATTTGATGTCCTTTGTAAGGAATGATCTTCTTACCACAGACACGGGTGATGGTAACATGAGGATAGAGTGAATAAGCTGAGTGTTTAATCTGTAGAGCTGTGAGAGATGAAGAAATGGTGACGCTGAAACACGAGGAGTGGCAGCGATCACTTATTTCCAAAAGACACTTTGATAGGGTGAGAAATTCCATACTTTACCAAGGATTGATTGCTGTGATTTATTGCCACGTGTACCTCAGTACAGGGAAACACTTTGTTTATGAGCAGTGGAGGCAGATCATAGTAAGCATGGCCAGACAGATCATAGGGTGGAAATAGACTTGGACAGAGTAAGGCATACAGGTTACACTGAACAGGACATGCACTAGACAAGATCAACATGAACAAGATCAGCATTATTTGAACTTAGAGAGTCCATCCATCAGTCTAATGTGACCTTCCTGATAGTTTATATGCCTTTACTAACTCTCCCCAAGTTATTGTGCAGTCGGCGAGTGAACCCTGTACTGAACGTCAGGTTGCTCACAATCCCCAACAGCAAACACAATACCTTCCATCAGAAACAGGTAGACATTCCCACCAGCTTCTGCCCTACATAGAGAACACGAGGCTTTCTTCTCGCAGATGGAAGTTGCCTTCTTGAGACTTCACACAAGACATATGGCTTCCCTGCTCACCACTAGAAAACCACGTTAAAGTCCCACGTGTGTATCATAAGCAACGGAGCCAAGAGGAACAACGTGGAACAGTCTGTCTGTGCAGTCTCTGCCCCACTTGGTCATCATGTTAGAGCATCAATCTGGAGACACTTTAGACTTCCGATGCTGGAGATCAGAGTAGAGCGTCGATACCTGGAAGAGCACAGCAGGTCAGGCAGCATCCGAGAAGCAGGAGAATCGACGTTTCGGGAATAAAACATTTATCGGGAATCAGCATCAATTATCTCATTCTGCCCCTGTGTAAGTGCATTGAGGTGGGAATGGCCTCCTACTGTTCCTGTATAAGTGACTAAAGGGACTGACTGGCTTCTTCCTCGTTCGACTGGACAGGGCCAAGGGCCTGACTGGGTTACCCCTGGTTCCTGTTTGACAGCTCAATGTACTGACAAGTGTGATGATGCTGTAACTTTTTGAGGTTATTTTGTCCTGACTTCTTTTAATAGAGAGATTGAACGATCGTTACCAAGCTGGTTAGTTAAGACCACTTGAGTAAACAGCTAGGGAGACCTTAGGTTTATTTTAGTGCAGCCTGAATGGGTGTGACCAGCTCTCACAGATTAGGATCTCTGGGTTTTGGTTTCTCAGTAACATCAGAAACTATTGGGTTCTCAACAGAGTTGGAAGCTTCAGGGAATGTTTCCTGGCTGCTACTCTCTCTGAAATTTCTCTTGATGCTGTCACATTGCATCTGGTACAGACATTTTACATTCCCTTTAAAATAAGAAAACATTAGAGTCTAGACTTTTGCCTTCAAATATTTTCGAGGGGCTCTGGTGTGGTCCATCACACTAGACTCCCTCTCTTCCTGTGTAATAGGCCGGAGGCACTGAATGGGCTGCCCCTGTTCATCTCCAATAGTGTCAATGGGCTGAATGGCTTCCTCATATTCCTGTGAAACCAGCGTGAGGTGCTGAATGAACTCTTGTTTTACTGTGGCAATGTGCAGTGTCAGGCAGTGTTGTGACATGAATGTTACTGACACTTTAACAGCACAAGCCTGAGTGGTGTCTGGGTCTTGCTGCACATGGACACAGGAACTGACGGGGGTAAAATGTTCTGAACATTGTGGAATCTTCAGTGACCATCCCCACTTCTGATCTTATGGTGGGAAAGGTGGGTGAGGGGAGACATTGATGAAGCAGCTGAAGCTGTTTGTGAAGGGGAAGCTACCCTAAAGATCTCCCACTGAGTTGACCCAGGACTGAGATGGTGAACATCTTCCTTTGTGCCACGTTTGGCTCTAAACACTGGAGAGTTTACTCTGATTCCCAGTAAGTTCAGTTTTGTTAAGCTCCTTAATGTCAACAGAAGTCAACCACAGCCTTGATATCGGGGCCAGTCATTATTACCTGAATCAACCTCTTTTGTTCATATCAATAAACCATGATATAGGAGCAGCAAGTGTTGTCTTCAAACAGGTGGGATTGAATGTCAGGATTTCTCTTCTCAAAAGTGTTGGGGAGTGAGATGACTGAAAGTATTTGAAGAGGATGTAGATGGATATTGCCCTGTCAGAGTGGTGAGGGCTATGAGGAATTGGGTATGAAAGAGGATTTCAGACCAAGAGCAGATCAGTCATGATCTTAGTGAAGGGCAAGGCAGGCTTGGGGAGTGAACGACCTGTCCCTGGTTCTGATGTTCTCACATTCTGTTATTGGAGTGTTAGTGGGTGTTATTTTCATGAATGCTCTGTTGTTGCATATTGCAGTCAGGGAGACCAGAGGATTCTGTGAGCCATCTCTGGGTGAGGTATGGGGATTATATTCTCAGTGAACCTGGGTCTAAACATGACCAACAAATGGAGCACAAGTTGCAGATAGGGGAAGCTCTGTAAAGTGAGATGAGGGGCCTCTTTCATACCCGTGCCTGGGTTTTCCAATTACATTTCTCAAATCACCTCAAAGCGTGTGGGACATTTTTGAAGGGCTGAATGGTCTCCTCTGTTTCTGTGCACCAGTTTATAGCAGTAAGTAGCATCCAACCGCTCCTGTCTAGCGGGTTTGAGGGGCTAAATGGAACACAGGAACATGGGAGTGAGGAGCAGGAGTGGGTCATTAGATACTTTGAGCCTTCTCCACCTGGCACTAAGATTGTGGCTGATCAGGTTGGGGGTCTCAGCCCCACTTTCCTGTCTGCGTCCCATTGTGCATGACTCACTTCTCTGTCAAGTATTTAACTAATGCAGCTTTCAATCAATGTGAACATAGAGGCACGATAAACTTCCACTGAAGAGAATTCCCACATGAAAGGGCCTTTCAGAATTATTCGTCATCCCTCTTATAGAATCAGAGAGTCATGCAGAACGGAAACAGACCCGTTAGTCCGATCTTTTCACTCCGATCAGATATCAAATCTGATCTAGTCCCATTTGCCAGTATTTGAACAATATCCCACTTCTTTCAGATAATTTTTAAATGTGCGGTTGTAACCGCCTTCACCACTTCCTCTGACAGCACTTTCTGTACACACCACTCTCTGTGTGAAACATATATCTTCAAGTCCCTTCTAAATCAATCCCCCTCGCCTTCAAACTATGCTCTCTTGTTCTGGACACCCCAATCCTGGAGAGCAGAACGGGCTGTTCAGAATATACATGCCCCTGATAGTTTTGTAAACCTCTATAATGTCACCTTTCAGCCTCTGACACTGCAGGGGGAAACACCTCAACCTAAACAGCCTCTCCCTAAAGCTCAAAACTCCAGTCCTGGGACATCCGTGTCAGTCATTTCTGCAGATAACCGAATTGTACGCAGTATTCTTAAAGTGGCCTCACCAACATCCTGTACAGATACAACATATCACCACAACTCCTGTACTCAATGCTCTGACTGATTAACGCAAATGTGCCAAATGTGTTCTGCACCACACTGTCTACCTGCGACTCCACTTTCAAGGAACAATGCACCTGCAGCCCTATGCCCCGTTGTTTCACAACATGCCCCAGGACCTGACCATGAAGTATATAATGTCTGCCCTGATTTGCCTTCCCAAAATGCAAGGCTTCATATTTATCTAAATTAAACTTCATCTGTTACTCCTTGCCTCTTTGTCTCATCTAATTGCGGTCTTGTTGTACTCTGAGATAATCTACTACACCACCTTTTTGATGTCATCTGTATACTTACTAACTATTGCCCCGATATTCACATCTAAATCCTTGACATAAATCATGAAATGCAGTGAACTCAGTAGTAATTCTTGCAGCACACTGCTGCTCACAAACCTCCAGTCTGAAAAATATCCCTCTTCATTCAAGCCATTTGTGACTAGCTTATTCTGTATCTTATGTGACTGAAACTTACTAATCTGTCTGCTAATCAGAATGAAATACTAGCTATGAAGAGAGGCTGAGTAGGTTAGGTTTATTTTCACTAGATAAAAGGAGCTTGAGGGGGGACCTGATTGAGGTTTACAAAATCATGAAGGGTGTAGCCAGGGTGAATAGAGACAAGCTTTTTCACAGGTTGAAGGATTCAATACTGAGGCATAAAGGCTACACCAGAAAGGGCATGCAATAGGCAACATCAATGTGAGCAAGATCAGCATTATTTGAAGTTAGAGAGTCCATTCCTTAGCTTAATAATGGGCTGGGAAGATGCTGTTCATGAGCCGCTGGTTTGTGTGTTCAAGATTCTGTATTGTCTGCATGATGGAAGAGATTGTCGGAGATCCAGGGTACGATAGGTCTTTGATAATGTTATCAGCCTTTCCACGGCAGTGAGCTGTGTAAATGGAGACAATGGATAGGACATTGGTTTCCGTGATGGCATGGGCTGTGCACACAACATTCTGTCATTTCACTTACTGTCCTGGGCAGGGCTGTGGCCACATCAGGTCATTATGCACACAGAGAGTTTGCTGTCAGTAGTGCATTTGTAGAAATTGGTGAGGGTCCTTGTGGACATGTCAAATGTCCTGAGCAGCCAGAGAAAGAAGAGGCGTTGTTGTGCCATCTCGGCTGTCACATCTACATGGGAGGTCGGTTATCATCACTCCAAACAACTTAATGCTTTCCACTCTTTCAACTTCAGTTCCATTGATGCAGATGGGGGCATGTTCTCCTCATTTCTTTCTGAAGTCATTGATCAGTTGGTTAGTTTACCGACGTTGAATTAGAGGATGGTCTCAGTGCAACACATCACCAAGTCCTCTATTTCCGTTCTGTATTTTGACTTGCCATCATCACATACCTGTCCTACTATGATGGTGTCTTCAGTGAACATGTAGCTGGCATTCGTTCAAAATTTGGAAATACAGTTGTGGGTGTACAGGAGTATAGTATGGGGCGGAGGACACACCCTTTGGGATTTCAGTGTTGAATGTTATCATGGAAGAGACACACTTACCTATTTTCACTGATTGTATACTGTCGGTCAGAAAGTTGGGGATCCAACTTCAGAGGGCGGAGCCGAGACTAAGGTCAGGGAGTTTTGTGATTATTCTGAAGGGAATAATGGTGTTGAAGGTGAACCTATAGTCAATGACCAGGAATATGACGTGGGTGTCCTTGTTGCCCAGATGCTCCAGGGATATGGCACCCGCTATGGACCCATTCCACGGGTAGGAAAATTGTAGGGGATCGAGGCAGGCTGGGAGACTGGAACTGATGTGGGCCATGACGAGCTTCTCGAAGCACTTCACTCCCCTCAGTCTCCTGCGCTCTAAAGAGAAATGTCCCAGCTTATCCAACCTCTCCCTATGACTCAGACCCTTGAGTCCTGGCAACATCCTTGTAAAGTTTCAGTTTAATACCATCCTTCCGACAGCAAGGTGACCAAAACTGAACACAATGCTGAACTTGGAAATATTTGGAACTGTAAGTTTTACTCTGCTGCCAATTATTATGCTGCTGTGATATTGTTTTAGTTTTTGTGTTATTCTGAAATCTTATTATTCATTGAATCCTCTGACGGTAATCCCCTCGGGTGAACGTCCTCCTGACTGTTTGAATTTGAATCAATCTATTTTGGTTGGACTGATATTTTGAGGCCGCTGTATGTCAGAGAACAGGAAGAGATGATGGATGATTGTGCAGTGTGTGTCCTTTACTGGACCAGCTTGTCTCTCCAGGCACCTAAAGCTTTTACTGTGGTCGGAGTACCTCAGAATCGTTCCATCAGAGAAGGAAGCTATTTAGCCCATTGTAGGTCCATGCACATAGAACATTACAGATCAGTACCTACAACATCCTTCAGCACTGCCGACAGATCCACCGACCTTACTGTCAACCGTAAATTTACTAACTCATCCTTCTATACACTCATTAAGGTCATTTTCAAAAGGACAAACAACAGTGACTCTAAAGCAGATCCTTGCAGCTTACCACTAGTAACGAAACTCCAGGATGAACATTCCACATCAACCATCACCTTCTGTCTGCTTTCAGCTCGCCGATTTGTGATCTAAATGCAAAATCACCCACAATTCCACGTCTCCATATTTTCTGGGAGAAAGTAAGGACTGCAGATGTTTGAGATCAGAGTCGAGAGTGTGGCACTGGAAACGCACAACAGGTCAGGCAACATCAGGGGATCGAGGAGAAAATGAAGACTGCAGATGCTGCAGACCAGAAAACTGATTCCTGATGAAGGGCTAACAACAGAAACATCAACTTGCATGCATCTTGGACGCTGCCTCATCTGTTCGGCTTTTCCAACACCACACTCTCCATATTTTCTTCAATATCCTACCATGGGGGACCTTATCAAACGCTTCACTGAAATCCATATACCTCACTTTACCCTCATCCACCTGTTTGGTCACCTTCTCAATGAACTCGGTAAGATTTGTGAGGCATGACATACCTTTCACAAAACCTTGTTGACTATTCCGAATCAAATGATTCCTTTCTAGATGATAGTAAATCCTATCTCTTATAATCCTTTCCAACACTTTACCCACAACCAAAGTAAGACAGGTAGAGAATTACCAGGGTTGTCTCTTCTCCATTTCTTGAACAAAGGGCCACATTTGCGATCCTCCAGTCTTCTGGCACTATTCCTGTAGACAATGGCGATATAAAAATCCGAACAGATGGTTGTGTAAACTCCTCCCTAGCTTCTCAGAGAATCCTAGGATAAATCCCATCTGGCCCAGGGGACTTATCGATTTTCACACTCTCCAGAACAGCTAACATCTCCACGTTACGAACATCAATCCCATCTAGTCTAATAGCCTGTATCTCAGTATTGGCCTCGACAGCATTTTCTTTTTTCATTGTGAATACTGATTCAAATATTAATTTACAGCCTGTCCTATCTCCTCAGACTCCACACACAACTTAACACTACTGTCCTTGATTGCCATTAATCTTCATTTGTTCATTCTATTATTCATGACGTACTGATAGAAAGCTTGAGTGTTTTCCAGGACCCAACTTGCCAAAGACTTCTCATGCACTCTCCTGGCTATTCTTAGCTCTTTTTTTAAGTCCTTCCAGGCTGACTTGTAACTGTCAAGTATCCGAACTGAGCCTTCACGTTTCATTTTTACATAAGCCTCCCTCTTCCTCTTGACAAGCGATTCAACTGCTTCAGGAAACCACAGCAGCCTCACTCTACCACTTCCTCCTTTCCTGACAAGTATAAACTTATCAAGGACACACAGTAGCTGTTGTTTGAAAAAGCTCCACACTTAAATTGTACCCATCCTCTGCAATTTCCTTCCCCATCCTATGCATCCTAAAACCTTTCCTAATCGCATCATAATTGCCTTTCCCCCAGCTATAACTCTTGCCCTGCGGTATACACCTGTCCCTTTCCATCGCTAAGGTAAACATAACTGAATTGTGGTCACTATCAGCAAAGTGTTCACCTACCTCCAAATCTAACACCTGGTCTGGTTCATTACTCAGTACCAAATCCAATTTGTCCTCAGCCGTTGTTTGCTTATCGACGTACTGTGTCAGGAAACCATTCTGCACACATTGGACAAAAACTGACCCATATAAAGTAAGTGAACTGCAGCATTTCGAGTCAATATTTGGAAAGTTAAATTCTTCCATAACAACTACTCTGTTATTTTCGCTCCTATCCAGTATAATCTTTGTAATCCTTTCCTCGACATCTCTGGAACTTTTCAGAGGGCAATAGAGAACTTTCAACAGGGTGACCTCTCCGTTTTTGTTTCTAACCTCTTCCCATACGACCTCACTAGACGAGTCCTTATCAAACATCCTTTCTACCAATGTAATGCTGTCTTTGATTTTCAATGACACCTCACCCTCCCCCACCCCAACCCCCACCCCGCCCCACTTTTAGTACCTTCCTTTTTCTTATTGAAGCATCTAAACCCCGGACCCTACAACGATCAGTCCTTTCCCTGCTCCATCCATTTCTCCAAAATGGCCACAACATCAAGCTGTACAACTGCACAATTTGGAAACAGGGATGTTAAACGAGGGTGAGTTGGATAGATCAGAAGACAGCATGAGGGGAGATAGACAGGAACAGACAGAAAATTGAAGTTTTATTGTGAAATTCTCACGGACTGCAAGGCCTTTATCGATTGTCATACCATTTGAGCACTGTGCGGATACTGGCTGTGGTCCCAGAGCATTTATCGCCAATAATATCACAGAGCTGAGTTGCTGACAGTTAAACAGAGTCCAAAAGGCCAAGTGATTTTTTTTTTTCTCTACAGTGAGAAGGTGATTTAATTTAAATAGACTGAGTGAACAACAGCAGGAACTGTGAATCGTGCTCGATACTGAGATACTGCGTTAGAGAATCTCAATGAGGTGGATCACTGACAGAGGGGAAATCAGCATCTCAGCTGTGAGCCAAATAATGATTGATAAAGATTGCACACCACTTCCGTGGTTTTGTAACACCCATTTCAATTTATGTAGCTCAATATCATGAGTGTATCTTATTTCTTTGTACTTCCCATAGTTTAGTACGGACAGAAAATAATTTTGTCCCCGTATTTTGTGTTCAATAAACAGATTTTACTCCTCATTCCTCACTTTAGATGTATCCTTGAATCTGTTCTTCATATGAGTTATAAAGAATAACATTCCAATACTGATGACTGAGGAATATTATTGTCCCTCCGTACAGTCTGAACTGCCATGTCTCACAATTCTCTCTGTTTCCTGTCTCCTCCACAATGCCATAATTACACTGTAATTCAAGTCCAGTAAATGACATTTCATCACAGTTCAATAACATCGATAACATCAATAGCACAGGCCTCATCTGCCTCTCTCTAAACCTGGAATAACAATCTGAATTGCATTTGTCACGTTCAATTCTCTGTTAACATATCCATGCTACTTGTCTGTTACAACCCCACGTTTCTCAGACGCACATTCGCCTCAGATCATGAACTATAAAAATTGTCTCAATGTTTAATTGAAATTATGATGCTTGATCAATAGCTCCAGGATGTTTGTTTCCATTTATAATCAGAGACACATGTTTACATTCTGATAAACTTATGGCATTACTCCTGCATCCAAGACAGATTGACTGGTTACACTCAATTGATCTACCGGCCTAAAGATTTGTTCCATCAGTCACCCTCACATAGCCCATCCAGAAAATGACAGTTTGAATCATTGTTTTGAATTTAAATAAAACAATATTGAATTGACAGGTGTTGGCTGGAGCTATTTGTTCAGTGACTGTGATTAATGTCAGTCTCCGTGGATCCGAGATGTGTCACTGGAGGGTTTGCCTCTTCTATTAATTAAGGACTCGGTTCAAAGTGTTATCCCAGTATGGGCAGGAGCATCAATGACTGGACTAACAGGGATCAGTAGCTCGAGAGACAGGGGGAGGAGAGATCAGAATCTGAGAACATTAGACTGGGATGTTCCATTAATGGATCAGAATCTGAGAACATTAGACTGGAATATTACAATAACAGACAGGAGTTTATCCGAGGGTCCTTTCTACCTTTCTCAGCCTTGGATATCATTAGCCTCACGGGTCGAAGATATCCTTTGCAATATACAAGGTGGTTACTATCCCATCCTCGCTATAGTTGGTGTTCCTGGTAAGTCATTCCATCTGACCATTAAGCTGAGTTGAACTTAATTGTTGTTCATATTCAAATTTTAAAATTTGGAAGTCATCATTTTCAGATACAGTCAAAAATTTTATTCCTTACTGGTTATAGCTAGCAAATTACTATTCACAACTTACTCAACAATACGTGAGGAGAAACCAGACTGTTCCTAATCTCCATGATCTTTTTTCTTCATTCATA
Source organism: Chiloscyllium punctatum (assembly GCF_047496795.1). Taxonomy (NCBI): domain Eukaryota; kingdom Metazoa; phylum Chordata; class Chondrichthyes; order Orectolobiformes; family Hemiscylliidae; genus Chiloscyllium; species Chiloscyllium punctatum. The sequence goes on from NC_092772.1 coordinate 20,245,785, forward strand.
TTTACATTTCTACATATTCGCCCCACTCACCAATCCTGCCCAAGACCACTATCAGGATATTTCAGTCACCTTCTCAGCCTTAATGCAGCTGCTGAATAATCCATCGTTTGTGCATTTGGTAAATCCAGATATAACCGTTTCAAATCCCTTCTAACTATGCTTACGTCACAAAATATTTGCACTTGAGCTGGTTAATTTGTCCTCTCCACAGAATCTGTCAGATGGACAGACAGTGCATGGTGTTCAAGTCATTGACTCATAATCAAACGGCACAGAATAATAATCTTTTGGTGTCTCCTGAAGGAAGTTGATGGAATCCAAATGAAATAATCACCACTAGTTTTCCACAGAAGCATATCTGTTTGCCTCATGTCCTCCATAGAAGGCAATGGGTTATCCTTTCATGTTCAGGTCTCTGTGTGACTGCAAACTCACAGTAATGTGGTTTACTCTTTATTATCCTGTGCAACAGCTGAATCAGCCACTCAGTTCAAGATCAGCATAACATGCTGGCCTGACCAGGGCTGCACACATCCGTGAGGGAAGAACAAAAGGAAAGACAGCTCCCTTTCTCTGCCTGATTTCCATGCTCCTGCAAGTCATTTCAATTCAGGTAGGTGACCATTCCCTGTTTCAAGTGAATTCTTTCTGATTGAGTCTCCCTCTGAACGTGATATACATCTCCATCGATAACTCTGGTGATGACTGACGCGCATATGTAAGAAACTTCAAAATTCCACATCATTCGCAGTGCAGAGAGAAGGAATAGCTTTTTATACCACAGGAAAGAAGCTGTGACAGCTAAGTGAGGGAAGAGAATTATTGTGATCAACCTAGAGTGTTGTTGAGATAATATTTGAAGTATTGTGCACAATTTCTCTCTCCTTTATAAGGAATAATCCTCTTGGCAGAAAGAGTGCAAATGAGTTTCACCAGAACAATTGTTGGGATGATTGTACCATCGGGAATGCATGAGGATTAATCTGTTGTGCTTTGAAGAATAAGAGGTGATTGCATTGAAACTTAAGGTGATGGACAGTCACTCATTATATTCCAAACTGAACTAATACGGTGATAAATTCCATGTTTTTCTTAACTTGGTTTGCATTATTCTCGATGGCTTAAAAGACTCTGAGAATGTTACTCTCACTCCACGCCACTCCCCATTTCGATTGAGAGAGAGAGAAAACCAGTCTTTAACTAAACTCTTCCAACATTAATACAGTGCATTTGGTGTGTGATCATACATAGAACTTCACGTTATCCACCATCCCGACAGGAGCCACAATACCTTCATTCTAAAACAGTTAACTGTCCACACCAGCTTCTGACCCCCACGGAGAACATGGGTCTGCCTTCTTGGAGATGGAAGATGCCTCCTCGAGGCTTGGCACAAAACATTTGTCTTCCTTCCTCACTGCCGGCAAAACATGCTAAAGAATCATTTGTTCCACAGGCAATAGACCCACGAGGAACATTGTGAGCAGTCGATGAGTGCCGTCTCTGCTCCATTCGTTTTTCCAGGTTGGAGCATCAAAAACACCCTCCTATTCCCTGTGTAAGTGTCTCGAGGGGTGAATGGTCTCGTCCTGGTTCCATAGAACAGGTTTAGGGGTCTTACTGGACTCTGCCCGTTTCTGTTTAACAGCTCAATGTACTGACCAGACGCGTCCTCTTCCTGTGGAACAGGCAGGAGGATTGAATGGGCTGTCCCTCTTCTTGTTCAGTCATTTCGATGGGCTGAATAGTTTCCACATATCCGGGTGTAACCAGCTTGAGGTGCTGAATGAGCTCCTCTTTTAACTGTGGAAATGTGCAGTGCCTGGCTGTTCTGTTACATGAATGTTACCGACACTTTAACAGTATTTGTGTGACTATGTCTGTCTGTCTTTGTATCAGCCTGTGTGTTTCTATCTGTGTTTGTGTCTATTTGTGTGTGACCCTTTATGTCGCTGTGTGCTTCTCCGTGTATGCTTGCTTATCTCCTTGTATTCATTGTATATGTTAGTACATTGGGGTATTTACCAATACGTCTGTGTATTTCAATGCCTGCATCTCTGTGCAATGGGGTATCTGTTCTTCTGCGAGTGAGAGAGATGAGGTTGGAACTGACAGTAGGTTTGAATTGAGAATTGCTCTTTACTAAACACTGCTCCTTTTTAGGTTGGTGGGACATGGATGTTTCAGAATCTCCACCCAAGGCCTCCTGGTCCTCCGCAGCTCTCTCCAGGATCCTCCCACATATCAGGGTAGGGGTATGAGGGAACGGATATCTGACAATTCACCACCCGGCGTGGCCCTTTCTGTCCTATTCCATACTGTTTCTCCTGGAATGGGAGAAAGGGAGGGAATGAGTGTGGGTGGAAGTGGATGGTCCTGCTGTTAGTGCTGGACTAGGTGAGGTGTGACATGGTGAGGTAGCCGGAGGGAGTCTGTCCATAGTGTTGTATCCATGTCGTGCTATTAGTGTGTGGGGCTATTGCATCAGGGACAGAAAATCTGGGGGAGGGAAGGTGCTGAATTCAACAGTGAGAGTGGTCGTGCTTGAGCATTATTTGGAGATAGAGTGTGAGCCCTGGTCGACGGTAGGTGCTATAAGAGACATACAGTGAGTGTGAGGGAGCAGTGAGAATATACGGTGACACTTATCCTGACAGAGCGGAATGGATATTGATGCTTGTCCGAAATTGCCGGACCTGTCTTCAGATCATTTCAGCATCGAGGTGAGCCTCCCCGAATGTCTTATCCAAGTCTATCACAAATTACGACACAGGCTCTGTCCCTCAGATTCCACAGAATGAGTTTGGGTGGGTCTTACAAATAGCAAGGAGAAACTCACTTGTGTTTTATATCTGAACCAAAACTGTCTCGCAAATATTTTGCATCATATGCTGTGGAAATTATATATGCAACTATATGCAAAGGGAAGCTATGACATACTGATATTATCGCTGGGCTCATAACCAAGAGACCCAGGTAATGTTCTGGGTTCAAATCCTGCCATGGCAGATTGTGGAATTTGAATTCAATAAGTATCTGGAATCGAGGGTTTATGATGATCAGGAAACCATTCCTGATTTTTGGAAAAACTCATCTGGTTCACTACTGTTCTTTAGGGATGGAAACGGCTGTTCTTATCTGGTCTGGCCTGCATGTCACTCCAGATCCAAGGCAACGCTGTTGACTCTTAACTGCCGTCTGGTATGGCCAGGAAATTCTGGTTATCCAGCTAAGCCCTCATTCTGTGAATGAGTAACAAATACTCCTGGGTTCTGCAGTAATAATGGATGGTGTCAAGTTGCATCGAAACTGAGTTAACTAAGTGACTGCTCATGTTGTGAAAAATAAATTCCATGAGTGTATATCAGGTAGGTTGGAGAGTATGTTGTGAACCAAACTAGAGAGCAGATTATTTCGGATTTGGTGTTGTGTGATACTGATTAAGGATAATCAGCCATGATCATATTGAATGGTGGTGCAGGCTCGAAGGCCAGAATGGCCTACTCCAGCACCTATTGTCTATTGTATATTGTCTATTGTGTGGTCGGAAGGACTAATTACCAACCTTGCTCTGAAGCAGCTTTGGAGGAATCGTGACATTAATATGTTATATTTGACACGGCGTCTGTATTCAATGTGGAATGTTTGAACATTCTGGTCAAACATCATGGAAACCCAGAGGTTAGAGGGTCAAGTTCACTCCAGTGAATTGGGAAAGTACAATATAACATTCAGTAGGAGAACAATGATTGTTAGACCCATATAGTCTTGCCGCACGGAGACAGGCCATTCGGCCCAAACTGATCCATTCCGAACAAAATATCCATTCACACTAACCCCATTTTCCCGCCATTTCCCTGCATCCCTCTAATCCTTTCCTAACTCTGTATTTGTCCAAATGCATTTTAAATTTTGTGAATGTATCCGCCTCAACTACTTCTGCTGGCAGCTCATCCCATATGCATACCACCCTGTGTGTAAAACAAATTGCCCCTCAAAGCTCCCTTTTACTCTTTCCCCTCTGACCATAAATTGATGCCCTCAAGTCCGTGATTGCCCAATCCTGGGGAAAAATAAGATTGAGTGCATTGACTCTATCCATGCTTCCCATGATCTTACACACTACTATCAGATCCCCCTCAGCCTCATACATTCTAAAGTAAAAACTCCTAGCTTGTTCAACCTCTCATTATAACTCAGACCATTGAGTCTTGGCAACATCCTTGTAAATTTCTCCTGCACTCTTTCCAGTTTAATACCATCCTTCCTCGAACAAAGTGAACAAAACTGAACATGATGCAACAAGTATGGATTCGCCAACATCTTGTATAACTGCAACATAACTCCCTAATTTCGATACTCAGTGCTCTAACTGATGAAGGCCAGTGAGCCAAATGCCTTTTTCAGTGCCTTGTCTACCTGGGACTCCACTTACAGAAAACGGTGCACCTGAATTCCAAGGTCACTCTGTTCCACTGCACTCCTTACGGCTCTGTCATTCACCATGAAACTCCTGCCTTGATTTGACTTTCTAAAATGCAAGAACTTACACTTATCTGAATTAAACTCAATTTGCCATTTCTCGGCCCAATTCTCCACCTGATCAAGGTACTGCTGTAATTTCTGAGATTTCTGATAACCTTCCTCACTGTCCACGATACCACCTATTTTAGTGTCACCTTGAAACTTACAAATCATGCCTGTACATTCTCATCTAAATCATAGATATGTGTAATATATGAATATATGGTCCCAGCACCGACCCCTGAGGGCATTCCACTCAACACAGGCCTCCAGTCCGACAAGCATCCTTTCACGATTACCCTCTTCTTCCTATCATCAATCCAATTTTGGACCTAATTTGCCAGCTCCCCCTCAATTCCATGTGATCTAACCTTCCAGAGCAGTGTACCATGTGGAACCTTATTGAAGGCCTGACTGAAATCTATACAGACTATATATACAACCATGCCCTTGCCAAAGTTACTGGTCACTTCATCAAAGCAGTCTAACAAATTTGTGAGCCATAATCCCCCATTCGCAAGGCCCTGTCTTTCCAAATGCATGTATATCTTCTCCCTCAGAATCTTCTCAAGTAACTTTCCTGCTACAGATTTTAGATTTACTGGTCGAAAGTTCCCCGGTTTTTATTTGTAGCCCTTCTTTAATAACGGCACAGCATTCACTACACTCCATTCCACCAAGACCTCACCCATTGGCTCCCGATGATGCAAAAGTACCAACCAGGCCCCCGCTATTTCTTTCCTGTCCTCCTGCAGTGTTCCTGAATATATATGGTCATGACCAGGAGATTTACAGAACTACTACAAAGTCTGAAAAGTATGTCTATTTATTTCAGGTAAAACACCCAAGAGTGAGAAAGTGAGTTAACAATGATTAGCATAATGAATTAAAGATTATATTAATCACAGGAAGTGACATCAGAAGAATTCCAGACATTGTGGAATCCTGAGAATTCTCAGAGATTTACGATCCAGAAAAGCAGGGTCATGAAACAGGTAAGGAAATCAAAAAGCGAACATACATGCAAACAAACAGGAACACAAAGTCTGCATAAATCTATGTTCTATATTTCAAAGGAAAGAGAAAAGCATAGTCAAATGTGGAAATCTGCAATCAGCAGAGACGAGCTTATTATAGATAACAGGGAAATGGCCAAGCAAATAACCAGTTACTTTACATCTGTCTTCATGGAGGAAGATCCAGAAAAACACCCAGAAATACGAAGTCATCACGCAGGACTTGCGGATCGAAAGACATAAAGTCAATTTATATTAGTAACAAGGCTCTACTTGAACATGCAGCTGGATTGAGCATTGTTAACCATGACAAACCAGATGTACTTCATATCAAAATCTTCAGAAATAAACCACGAAGAGAAGTATTAGTTGCACTGTCGATGACTGTGTTCTATTACCCAGTGCATTCTGCATAGTCTGGAACCAAGCACTATAGATGAACGGTAGTGATCCAAGCATCCACAAAGGGAAGAAGAGATAGAGTGGAGAACTGCAGACCAATTAACTTGGCATTTGTGGGAGTCTATTATATTAGGATGTGATATTCGTTATTTAGAAATTAACAGCAACATTGGAGAGAATCAGTGTGCATTTCTGAAAGGGCAATCATACTTGACAAGCTTTGGAATTGTTTGAAGTTGATTCTTACAGCATAGATAATGGGGAACCAGTACAATTGGCATACTTTAGATTATCAGAAGTCTTTCTATAGAACGCACACAATGAGTTCGTAAATGCAATGAATGTGAAGGGTATTTGGAGGAATATATACAAGTGGTAAGTTAAAGTTTGGATTGCCTTCCTTTAAGGGAGTCAGAATATAGATGTAAAGACATGTTGAAGCAGTTTAACAGCGTGTTGGTGAGTACTGTACCTGGAATATTGATTACAATTTTGGTCACTAAATCTGAGAAAGAATATACTGACCACAGAGGAAGTTCAATGGATATTCCCCAGATTAATCCCTCAATTGGCGAGATTGCGTGATGAGGAATCTCCGCCTGTGCTCTCTAGAGTTTCAAAGAATGAGAGGTTGGTCGCTGTCAAATGTATACAATTCACAGAACATGTGACAAGTTGGAAATTAACAGGATGTTTTTCCGGCTGCCTAATACACAATCAAGGGAAATAATGGCAGGATAAAGGACAGACCATTTAAGACTGCAATAAAGAGGAAATTCTGCAGGCGTAGGGGACTAACTAACACAGGAGCATGGAAACCTGCTGGCAGGGCAAGATTAGGGAGAATTGCCAGATATTCTACAAGTGTGCCCAGCGGAACAGAATAACCAGGGAACAGGTAGGACTCATTAGTGACTTGCCAAATTGCATCCAAATGAAGTTTAGTGGTAGGAGACACGAGGTGGTGGTTGACTGCTTGTGTGACTGGAGGCCAGTGTCCAATGGTATACCACAGGGATCAGTGCTGTGTCCCTCATTATTTGTGATTCGGAGGTGCTGGTTTTGGACTGGGTGGACAATGCTAAAAATCGCATAACACCAGATTATAGTTCACCAGGTTTATTCGGCGGCACTACTTTTCAAAGTTCTGCTTCTTCATCAAAGCGCACAATCACCTGATGAAGAAGTAGCGCTTCGAAAGCTAGTGCTTCCGAATAAAGATATTGGACTCTAACCTGATGTTGTGTGATTTTCGACTTTAATATTTGTGGTACTCATAAATGATATGGCTGTGAATATGGACGAGGGGTGGAGAGTGTGATTAGTAAGTTTGTGTTTGATGCGCAGATTGGCCGGTTGGTTGGCAGTGAGGAGGAAGGCCTTAAATTACGGGAAGATACAGATAGAATGGTCAGCTCGGAATATCGATGGCAGATGGAATGTAACCCTGATAAATAGCTGATGCACTTTGGAAGACGGAACCAGGCAGGGAATGACTCAATGTATGGCAGCACACTAGGAAGCTCAGAGGGTGCTTCTCCACACATCCCTGAATGTGATGGACAGGTTAATACACAATTTGGGAAAGCATAGGGGACTGTAAACATAACCTTGATGCATTGAGGCACAGATTATAAGAGCTATGCGGAACTTTGGTGATGCCATGATGGAATACTGTGTGTAGTTCTGGGAATCACATTACAGGAAGGATGTGACTGCACTGGAGGGGGTCCAAAGAGAGATCCACCAGGATGTTCCCTGGGATGGAGCATATCAGCTATGGAGAGAGGCTGGATAAGCTTGAGTTGTTTAGTTTGGAGGAGAGGAGGCTGAGGGGGACGTGATTCTGAAGGATAGGATTACGAGGAGCATGGACAGTGTGGATGGACAGCACTGTTCCTTTTAGTCAAAGGGCCACACTTTTAAAGTGAAGGGTTTGCGGTTTAGTGAGGATTTGAGGATTGCTTTTCACCCAGAGTGTGTTGGGATCTGAAATGCTTTTCTTGAGACGCGAGTTGTCATGGTAACCTCAAAACTATTATGTGCACTTGAAATGCCTTAAGATTCACAGCTACGGGTATTGTGTCGGAAAGTGGGACGAATGTAGACAGTGCTGTATTTCTGATAGTACAGTCTTTGCTTCTGCGATTGTATGGCTGTGGAAGGCCAATCACCGAGTATCTTAAAATAGGAATTGATAGGATTCTGAAGAATATCTTAACAAAGTTTATAAGACAGAACTTGTGATATTTCCTGAAAATATGTTAATGGCAAAATTAAGCGAAAGAAATGTGCAGCTTTCCGACATTTTGATACCAGATAATTGAGGACAGGGAAATAGCAGAACTATGGAGCAAATACTTCAGTTATGCCTTCACAGAGGAAAACAAAACAAAAAGAAAACTTCCCAGCAATACTAGAGATCTTTAGTCTGGTGAGATAAGGGGAATAGAATGAAATTAGCAACTAAACAGTTTAGAGAAAGTATCGGACTGAAATTAATGGGCATAGACAAAGTCAACAGAGATTTATGAAATAGGAATCATATTTGAGAAAGTGGCTTTTAGCAAAATTATGGAGAAAGTTTAAATATATTAAGGGATATGACTATTGTATGGGGAAAACTGCATTGAGGAGATGTTTGGCCATTAACTAGCTCAGGGAAAGCTCAATGTGTTGTATGACCTACTCCTGTCACAACGTTTCTGTGCAGTGTGTGGGAAGCGCTCTGCAAATATTGTGACAAGCTCTCAGCTGTTAGGAAAGAGGTCTCTGCAGGGTCGACAGGATTGTGTTTCCCATTCCCTTTTCTACTAATGAGGTTGGGGCCTGGTGTTCGGTACGGGTTTATCCTTTAAGACCTCAGTACAGTTTGATATAATTGAGTGTCTTGCTTGACCAATTCAGAGACCATTGAAGAGTTTAGCACACTTCTCTGTGTCTGGAGTCACTTTTAGGCCAGACCAGCAAAGCACGGGAGATTCACTTCCTGAAAGTACATTGGGGAAGGAAATCGAAGTTTACAACTGATATTGAACACAAGATCACTATTACTGACACCAGATTTTAGATCTTGATATTCTATTAATTGTTTTTAATTTGCACCAGCTGCCAGAGCATTAGCCTGGTCTAGGTTAGTAATCGAGTGATATTTCCAAAACAGCACCATCTCTACATGGGGACTTATCAGAAACCACACTGAGCAGATTATTTCTGTGTTGCTTGGCATTTCTGTCAAATAGAACTTCCACCAATTTAACTGTCGTGATGGGACTGAAGGACTAGTAAAGAGTCAGATTGCAGTAATCGTACTCTTAGCGGATTGGATACAGTTGAGTTCTTTTCCACATTGCCAGGGAGATGTCAGAGTTGGAGCTGGAATGAAACAGCTTCCCCAGGGACACGGCTTGTTGTGCAGCACAAGTCTTCAGTCCTATTGCAGGAATGGGGTCAGGGCTTATCTACAATGTCCAGCTGTTTTTTTCATGTCACGTGCAGTGAATTGAATTGGTTGAAGACTGCCATCTGTGATTCTGTGGGCATCATAGTGAGGGTGAGGTGGATAATCGACTCAACACTTCTGGCTGAGGATGGTGCAGATACTGTATCTTTTACACTGACGTACAGGGCTGTTCCATTATTTAGGGTGAGGATATTTGTGGAGTCCTCTCTTCCAGTAAGTTGTTCAATGGTCCATCGACATTTATGCATGGATTTGACAGGCCGACAGAGCTTAGATCTGATTTGTTAGTCTTGGTATAATTTCTCCCACTGTATCAGATGTTAGTCCTGCTGTTTGGAGTGTAACCAGTCAAGTGTGGTCGCATTAATGGGTTATCATCAGGCTTAGGTGCACGTGATTCCGACCCTGGCATGTTCACCCACACTCGTCACTGAACCATGGATCGATTTGATGGTAATGGTAGACTGATGAAGTATCGTCAGGAAAATGTTACAGATTGTCATTGAATACAACTCTGCTTCTTCTGCTGTTGAGATCTACAGCATCAGATGATAACCCAGTTTTAGCTGCATTATTTGCAATTCAATTCTACTGACTGTTCCCCATTTCACACCGAGACCCCTTCACCCATCAGCCCTGTACTCAGTGACCTACTCTGGTTTCTGATGCGGAATTGCTTCCATTTTCATATTCTTATTCTGCTGGAAGTCTATCCTTGGTGCCACGCCTCCAATTTGTTGCATAAACTCAATCAATTTAAGGTACTAATCTGAATCTTCTCCTTTCCATAATGCCATCTTCTGTATTTGAAGTGAACATGTTTCCCTGTTTTTTCTCCCAGACCATGATTCAGAGCTCTGTAGTGTCAGTGATACCAACCTTATGCAATTTCAGAGTCAACGCACTTCTGCACCATGCTTAATTTTCAGTTCCCAGTGTACGGCGCTCCATGTTGGACAAGATGTTTGGTCATCTTTGACAGACGTCATTGGAAATTGTTCAAAAACAGAAATTGCTGAAGAAATTGCTAAAGGTGTTGCAGCATTTTCTGGAGTGAATACAGAGTTAAACTTTCAGATCCAGTTAATCTTCTATAAAGCTACCAGTATCTACAGCATTTTTGTACTCTTATTTCCATTATCCATCGTTTCAATACATAATTGAATTTTTTTCTGTGCCTATTCATTTCTGGTGAAACTCAGCAGATCTGTCGTCATCTGCAGAGACAGAGAAACAGTGTTAGCGTTTCCAGTCCAGTGTGAAACTACTTCAAAACTGAATACAATTGCAAAATGGTATTTTAATCCCTTGCCAGAAGTGAGGGATGTATAGCAGGGAAAAGAGGGTGTGGCAAAAGATAAACAGGCTTTTAGCATTGGTGAATTAGAAGATTCTGTAAAAGGGGTTTAAATTAAGGTGTAATTGGGGGAAAGGGGTTCTCTCAAGTGATTGCAAGATAAAGAAGACACAACCACACACAGCCACAGGGAGGCCAGGAGGGAGAATGTTGACCATATGATATTATATAGATATGGCCAGATACGTTTTCACTGTAGTGATCATCATCCCCTTTAGACAAAGGAATTCAGATGCTTAACTTCTTATTGGCACTAGTAAGCGTTTCATGTCGCCTTAGTATTGTAACATGGAGAAAGACAAATAACAGTATGAAGATCGGGCTGAGTACTGGTTACCTGTGATGTTTAATATCGCTTCAAATTTGCAGTGCTAATCTTTAAATGCTTGTTCTTGAAGTTAGTATCAGACAGAGTGTAGAAGGTTGCGGGCTGACATTGTAGAAGCTTATAAAATCATGAGAGGAATGGATAGGGTGAATAGCCAAGATTTTTCCACGGGCTGGGGGTGGGGGGTGGTGTTCAAGCGTAGAGAGGTGTTAGAGGGAATATTTAAAAGGTTTGAAGGGACAACGTTGCTACACGGAGTGTGATGTGGGTATGGAATGGGCTGCCAGAGGAAGAGTGGTAGATTGCTTGTACAGCTGCAACATGTAACATCATTTGGACAAATATATGACTAGGAAACACTTAGAGGCATATGGGTCAAAGGAAAGCAGATGGAACTAGTATAGTTTGGAAAACTTGCCCAGCATGGACATTTAGAAAAGCTTCACGCAGGGTCCAAGTGGGTTTTCTGAAAGGGAAATTATATTTTTTCTGGTAAAATCATGCAAAGTACTTCTGGAGATGCCTGACAATGTAACAAGCGGACTTGATGAAGGGGATCTGGTAGGTAAAAATCTTTCCAGAGATCTTCCACAAGTATTACAGAATGAAAGTTCTTACACAAAACAGAAGCTCTAGGACGTCGGATACTGTATTAACATGGGATGATGATTGTTTAACACAGAAATCGGACAGTCAGTTTTAATGGATCTTTATGGTAAAGGTGTATCTGCTGGAGGACCACAAATATCAGTCTGAGGTCATCAGTTATTTGCAATCTATACTGATAGCCTGAAGGAGGGAGCTGAGTGCAATATACATCCGAGTTTGAGGATGACACTGAGAATCAAAAGACAGGCTGTTATTTAATGGAGAGGACTTCCAGAAAAGGAGTAGTACAAAGGGTTTGAAGTCTTCCTGAGTCTGAAACATAAAGTCAGCAGGCATAAAGTAACAATGTTGGTACATTAGGCATTTTCCTGCGATGAAAGAGTTTAGTTATAGACAATCTCTAAAAAAAAAGGTGATACGATCATTCATTTGGTTTAAATGAATGATGAGTGATACTGCTGAAACATACAAGACACGGCAGGGGCTTGAGAAATTAGATGTTGAGAAGTTGTTTCCATTGTTGGGCAAAGTGTCGAACTCGAGGATATAGATACCGAATAAGGAACATCGATTTCAATCTGAGATGCAAACCGATGTCTTCTCTCCAAAGGTAGTGATTGTCTGGAATTCCCTAACTCAGAGAGGTGTGGAGGGATACAAGGAGTCGGCAAGAGAGTGGAGTTGAGCCCTGGAGTAGATCAGCCATGTTCTTATTAAATGACAGGGTTCGCTTGAGGGGCCGATTGACCTACTCCTGTTCTTATTTATTCATTTCACATGTTATGCTTTTGGAAAGTATCGGGTTATTTTCCTGGAAATCGTGTTGTAAAATGTTGCATTCAGGGAGGACAGAGGATTTGTTGTTTTAACACTGCGTGTGGGGTATGGGGTTGTATTCCCAGCATATCTGGGGCTACAATATGCTCCTCATCTGGAGCAGAATTTACAGAGAGCGGAAACCTGGAAGCAGGGATTGTAGGGGGGAAGGGGAGTGGCGGGAGCACTTTCTGGCCCAGCCTGCATTTTCGAAGTACTATTCCACAACTGCACCTAACCATCGGAGTGGCCTCGATCTGTTCCTGTGTAGCAGTCCGAAGGTCTGAATGGAACATCGGAACACAGGGCTGAGGAACACGAGGGGGCCATTCGGCCCTTTGACACTACTTCACCAGTGTCAAAGGTCGTGGCTCATCTCATTGTGGTCCCAGTTGCACTTTGCTCTCCATGCACCATTATCCCTGATTCACCTGTCTATAGACAAAGCCATCCTCGGTATAATATAAATATCTGGCCATCTCAAATTCTGGGAAAGAGAATCCCCACTGGAATGAAATACCACTTTGTGATTTTTTTCTCACTCCAGTTGTGACTGAGGATGGAGGGTGTCACTCTTTCCTTTTATAGTCCCACTCTTCCACTGCTTACAACAAATTTTAAATGTAACCAGGTTGGTAATATGGCCGATGATAAAGGTCTCAGACTGGTTGAGGTTCAGTGAAAGGAACACGTCAGGTTGATTTCTTAAGTCAGCCACAAGTAACTAATAGAACTAACGGATGCACAGAGTGGATCTGTGGTTAGCACTGCTACCTCCCATTGCCAAGGAGCTGCGTTCAATTCCAACCTCGGGCAACCCTCTATTTGGATTTTGAACATTCTCCCCATGACAGTATGGGTTTCCTACCAGTGTTCCAGTTTCCTCCCACAGTCCAAAGGTATCAAGCTTAGAGTGGATTAGCCATGCTAAATTGCCCATAGTGCCCAGGGATGATTAGGTTAGATAGGTTAGTGATGGGAAATGCAGGGTTACATGGATAGATTAGGGGGGCAGGTCCGGAGGGGATACTGTTCCGAGGGTCAATGTGGACTTGATGGACAGAATTTCCTGCTTCCACACTGGAGACATTCTATAAAAATGACAAGAAGTTTGGACTATACAAACACCCAGTGGGTATCTATCTGATCCACTCTACTCCAGGTTTTGTATGATTCAATAGCATCACCTCTGATTCCAAGAGAAACCTGTTAAAGCCTTCATAATATAAGACCTTCATTCCTGGAATACATGAAGTGAAACATGTCTGAACTGCTTCCAAATTAATTATATCCTTTCTCAGGTGAGGAGACAAAAATGATCTCTCACACAGTTGAGGTTAACTTTTGTTTTCTCAGTGGTGACAGTATTTGGAACTCTCTTCCCCACCGAGCTTTGGAGGAAGAGATATTGAATAGTTTTGAGGCACAGACAGAAGGTTCATAAGTAACAACAGAGTCAAGGATTATCGAGCAATGGGCAGCAATTTGCAGTGTAGGGGAAAATGTAGACAGTGATAAAAAAATTACATTGCTCCAGAACATCCAAGAATATAATGCAAACTGAAATGATAAATTCGATAAAATGTAAAGGGGGAATCCAAGATGTCTGAGCCTGACCTGTGCACCGTAACCCGATGAACTGTCTTTGTCTTCACCCGTCTCTCTTCAGTTTCAAAGTGAAGGAATCACTGCAGCCAGTTCTCAAAAAATACTCACTGGCTGACCACCTGCTGTCTGGGCCAGCAGACCGACGATGTGAACATTCTTCATCCTGCCCCTGTTCTCAAGGTCGTCATCATGTTCAATGAAGATACGGACCTGTTTTTCAACGGTGAGGATCCTCTCTCGTGAGGTGATCTGGAAGGTCTGCTTTGTTGGGCTCTGCATCGCAGCACGGGCAAAGTGGTTCCCTAACCCACTCCATCCCAGCAAATTACTTAAAATTCAACCCTTAAAGAGTGATAGAATCTTTACTGATCCCGTTTTGTCATGTGGAAATGACAAATCATGGGAAAGGATCGAGTCAGTCCAAACATACGGTGCACCCATCAGCAGCATCGAGCAGGCCTGAGGCTGGAGCTGCAACCCACTCTGCTCGTTCCATGGACCCAGTTACTCACAGACCTTGGTCACTGAGTTTACCAAGTTATGTGAATTGATTGAAGCTATGATTGAAGAAGGGTTCAGCAGAGGCTAGAACCACGACCACTCTCAGACGTGCTCCAAAAACATGAGCAGCAAATTGACAGCCTTAGAAACAAAATGGACGATGTCAAGCGCCGAACTGCATGACAGAGTCTGCGATAATAAATTCCTCACGAGAGAGGATCCTCACCCTTGAAAAACAGGTCCGTATCTTAATTGAACATGATGGCGACCTTGAGAACAGGGGCAGGATGAAGAATGTTCACATGGTCGGTCTGCTGGCCCAGACAGCAGGTGGTCAGCCAGTGAGTATTTTTTGAGAACTGGCTGCAGCGATTCCTTCACTTCGAAACTGAAGAGGAACGGGTGAAGACTGAGACAGTTCATCGGGTTACGGTGCACAGGTCAGGCTCAGAACAGCGGTCTTGCCCTGTCCGCATAGTTATGAGGATAAACAAAGACGAATGGAAGCTTCCAGAACCCAGCAGAAAGATCCAATGCCTTTAATTCACGGGCTCCTGGATTATGTCCTTTCGGAACATTTCGGCGGCGGTGATTCAGAAGAAAATCTTATGATGATATAGAACATAGAACATTACAGCGAAGTACAGGCCCTTCGGCCCTCGATGTTGCGCCAACCTGTCATACCAATCTGAAATCCATCTAACCGACACTATTCCATGTATGTCCATATGCTTGTCCAAAGACGACTTAAATGTAATTAAAGTTTGCGAATCTACTACCGTTGCAGGCAAAGCATTCCATACCTTTACTACTCTCTGAGTAAAGAAACTACCTCTGACATCTGTCCCATATCTCTCACCCCTCAATTTAAAGCTATGCCCCCTCATCTTCGCCGTCACCATTCTTGGAACTGGCTCACCCTATCTAACCCTCTGATTATCTTATATGTCTCTATTAAGTCACCTCCCAACCTTCTGCTCTCTCACGTAAACAGCCTCAAGTCCCTCAGCCTTTCCTCGTAAAACCTTCCCTCCATACCAGGCAACATCCTAGTAAATCTCGTCTGCACCCTTTCCAAAGCTTCCACATCCTCCTTCTTATGCAGTGACCAGAACTGTACACAATACTCCAAGTGCGGCCACACTAGAGTTTTGTACAGCTATAGCATAACTTCATGGTTCCGGAATTCGATCCCTCTATTAATAAAACCTAAAACACTGTATGCCTTCTTAACAACCCTGTCACCCTGGGTGGTAACTTTCAAGCATCTGTGTACCTGGACACAGAGATCTCTCTGCTCATCTACACTTACCATTAGCCCAGTACATTGCATTCCAGTTACTCTGACCAAAGTGAATCACCTCACACTTGTCCACATTAAACTCCATTTGCCACCTCTCAGCCCAGCTCTGCAGCTTATGTATGTCTCTCTGTAACTTATAACATCCTTACTCACTATCCACAACTCCACCGACTTTCGTGCCATCTGCAACTTTACTAACCCACCCTTCTACACACATACAGGTCGTTTATGAAAATGACGAACAGCAGTGGACCCAACACCGACCCACTACTAACTTGACTTCAGGATGAACATTTCTCATCAACTACGACCTTTCAGAAAGCTAATTACTGATCCAAACTGTTATATCTCCCACAATCCCATTACTCCACATTTTGTACAATAGCCTACTATGGGGAACCTTATCGAACGTCTTGCTGAAATCCATATACACATCAACCCGTTTACTCTCATCTACCTGTTTGGTCACCTTCACAAAGAACTCAATAAGGTTCTTTGAGCACGACCTACCCTTCACAAACCGTGCTGACTATCCCTAATCAATTTATTCTTTCCTAGATGATTATAAATCCTATCTCTTATAATCTTTTCCAACAATTTACCAACAACTAAAGTAAGGCTCACTGGTCTATAATTACCAGGGTTGTCTCTACTCCCCTTCTTGAACAGGGGAACCACATTTGCTATCCTCCAGTCTTCTGGCACTATTCCACTAGAGAGTGACGATTTAAAGATCAATGCCAAAGGCTCGGCAATCTCTTCCCTGGCTTCCCAGAGGATCCTAGGATAAATCCCATCCAGCCCAGGGGATATACGGACTTTCACACTCTGCAGGATTTCTAATACCTCCTCCTTGTCAACCTCAATCCCAACTAGTCGAATAGCCTGTATCTCAGTAATCTCCTTGACAACATTGTCATTTTCTGGAGTGAATATCGTTGAAAAATATTCATTTAGTGCTTCCCTATCCCCTCTGGCTCCACACACAACTCCCCCCTACTATCCTTGATTGACCCTAATCTTACTCTGGTCATTCTTTTATTCCTTAAATACCGAAAGAAAGCCTTAGGATTTATCCTGATTCTATCCGCCAACAACTTCTCATGTCTTCTCCTGGCTCTTCTGTGCTCTCCCTTTAGGTCTTTCCTGGCTACCATGTAACCCTCAAGCGCCCTAACTGAGCCTTCACATCTCATCCTAAAATAAGCCCTCTTCGTCCTCTTGACCAGAGATTCCATTTCCTTCATAAACTATGGCTACCGCACTCTACAGCTTCCTCCCTGCCTGACAGGTACATACCTATCTAGGAGACGCACGGTAGCTTTTCCTTGAATAAGCTCCACATTTCTTATGTGACTATCCTCTTCAGTTTCCTTCTCCCTCCTATGCTTCCTATATCGTGCCTAATCGGCTCGTAATTGCCTTTCCCCCAGCTGTAACTCTTGCTCAGTGGTATACACCTATCCCTTGATATCTCTAAAGTAAACATAACAGAATTGTGATCGCTATCACCAAAGTGCTCACCTGCTTCCAAGAGAAGAGTAAGGGAACTCGGGAATCAGTATTCCCTCTGGGACCCAATGATTATCCGTACTGCATTTAATGGATCCAGCAGGGCGGGTTTGAACGGGTTTTTATTTTCGTCTTTTAATACTACATAGGACAAACAGGAAGACAGCTAACGATCTGTATCCATGAACACCAACTAGCCACGAAACGCCACGACCTTTGGTAGCCACACACGCAGATGACAAGCAACATGAAATTGACTGGGACAACACTACCATTATAGGGCAAGCCAAACAGAGAACAGCCAGGGAATTCCTAGAGGCATGGCACTCATCCACAGACTGTATCAACAAACACATCGACCTGGACCCAATATTCCAGCCACTACAGCGGACAGCTGTAACTGACCACCAGAAGCGGCAGAGACAGGCCACTATAAATGCCGGAGGAAACAGCACAGAAGCGCTTCACAGGAGGCTCCCAAGCACTGAGGATGTCACCGAGACTGGGGACGAAACGTTTGCAAGACAAATTCCCAGCTCGGCGAACAGAACCTCAAAAACGAGCACCCAAGCTCCAAATCTTCTCCCAATCTTTGAATAAAATGACAACATTTATGGAGTATTGTCAAAAAATAATGATTATCAATACTGTTAAAACTTGAAGAACAATGCGTCAGATCGAGAGCAATACAGCCATTACCATGTTTCCTACTGCTTTAATTGCTATACCAGGTTGTCAACCGGGGATAATGGATTCCAGGTTTAAACTGTGGGCAGCCAGGGCAGTACCTTGCTTGGGTGATTTAGAATCAGTAGAATCCCTAAAGTATGGATGCAAGCCCTTGGGCCCAGCAAGTCAACATTGAATCTCTGAAGAGTAACCCACCCAGACCCATTCCCCTACCATCCTATATTTATCCTGACTAATGTCTGAACTTACAGATCCTTGAACACTTTGAGTGATTTAGCAATGGCCAATTCATCTAACCTGCACATCTTTGTGACCATAGGAGGAAACCTACACAGTCACAGTTGAGAACATACTAACTCCACACAGCCAGTCACCCAGGGCTGGAACGAAACCTCTGACCCTGGTGCGCTGAGTCAGCAGTGCAAACCACTGAGCCACCACGTGTTACTTGAGGGAGAAACAATGATATCATTTGATCAAATAACTCGTAAGTATGAACTACCTACTAGAGATTTCTTCTGTTTTTACCAGATTAGAGATTTGATTTTAAAAACACATACTTTTAACAGACTCTTACAGATCCGATACAGAGAAGCAGGTGCTTATTGCTAAGAATACACTCTTTGTCAGTACTCTTTATCATTTGTTGGAGAGTGTCCCTCAGACAAGACTGTGCAGCTTTGTAACGTCTGTGCGAGAGAGTTGGGGTGGTGGTGTTTAGATCTCTTCGGTGACATTGGAGCATATTTGTGAAAATGATCGAAGGATTTTGATCTGTAATAGGACCTATTCCATGCAGTTGCAAATTCTTCATAGAGTCTATCTAAAACCAGATTTTCTCACAAAATTCAATGTGGGATTATCTTCAGCATGTCCTAAATACAGAAAGACTACAGGCACTCTTACTAATTGCATGTGGTCCTGCTGCAGGCATTGGATATATTGGACCACTGTGTTCGGTGTGGTAGAGTTGGTCTTGAGGACTGATTGGAGATAGACACCGTTTCTCTATTCCTGCGCCTGCCCAGAGTATCTTACGCAGATGCACATGGGAAAAAATATATCCTTACTTTCTGTGCTAGGAAATAATATTCTGTTGTGTTGGATGTCTGAAACTACCAGGATGTGTTGGGTCTTTGTAAGCTCATCATGGAGAATATCCCTTCGGACTTTCTCCCCAGTATGGTGCACCAAAAAACAGAGATTAATATAAGTCATAGAGTCATAGAGATATACAGCATGGAAACAGACCCTTCAGTCCAACCCGTCCATGCCGACCACATATCCCAATACAATCTAGTCCCACCTGCCAGCACCCGGCCCATAACCCTCCAAACCCTTCCTATTCAATATACTCATCCAAATGCCCGATAAATGTGGCACTTGTACCAGCCTCCCCCACTTCACCTGGCAGCTCATTACATAGGTAAAAACAATGACTGCAGATGCTGGAAACCAGATTCTGGATTGGTGGTGCTGGAAGAGCACAGCAGTTCAGGCAGCATCCAAGTAGCCACGAAATCGACATTTCGGGCAAAAGCCCTTCATCAGGAATAATCCAGAAGCTCATTAGAAACACCTACCACCCTCTGTGTGAAATAGTTACCCTGTAGGTCTCTTTTATATCTTATGCCTCTCACCTTAAAATTATGCCCTCCAGTTCTGGACTCTCTGACCCCAGGGAAAATACTTTCCCTATATACTCTATCCATGCCCCTTATACTTTAAAAATCCTCTATAATGTCATCCCTCAGCATCCGAAGCTCCAGCGAAAACAGCCTCAGCCTACTGAGCCTCTCTCTATAGGTCAAATCCTCCAATCCTTATAAATCTTTTCTGAACCCTTTCAAGTTTCAACATTTTTCTGATAGGAAGGAGAACAGAATTGCACGCAATAGTCCAACACTGGCCTAACCAATATCCTGTACAGCTGCAACATGACCTCCCAACTCCTGTACTCAATACTGTGACCAATGAAGGAAAGCATACCAAACGCCTTCTTCACTATCGTATCTACTTGCGACTCCACTTTCAAGGAGCTATGAACCTGCACTCCAAGTTCTCTTTGTTCAGCAACACACCCTAGGACCTCACCATTAAATGTCGAAGTCCTGCTAAGATTTGCTTTCCCAAAATGCAGCACCTCGCATTTATCTGAATTAAACTCCACCTGCCACTTCTCAGCCCATTGGCCCATCTTGTCAAGATCCTGGTGTAATCTGAGGTGACCTCTTCGCTGTTCACTGTACCTCCAATTTTGGTGTCATCTGCAAACTTACTAACTGTATCTCAAATGCTCGCATCCAAGTCATTTATGTCAATGACAAAAAGTAGTGAATCCAGCACCGATCCTTGTGGCACTCCACTGGTCAGAGGCATCCAGTCTAAAAATCAACCTTCCACCACCACCCTCTGTCTTCTACCTTTGAGCCAGTTCTGTATCCAAATGGCTAGTTCTCCCTGTATTCCATGAGATCTAACCTTGTTCATCAGTCTCCCAAGGGGAACCTTGTCGAATGTCTCACTGAAGTCCATATGGATCACATCTATCCCTCTGCCCTCATCAATCCTCTTTGATACTTCCTCAAAAAACTCAATCAAGTTTGTGAGACATGATTGCCCACGCACAAAGCCATGTTGACTATTCCTAATCAGTTCTTGCCTTTCCAAATACATGCACATCCTGTCCCTCAGGATTCCCTCCAACAACTTGACCATCACCAACGTCAGGCTCATTGGTCTATAGTTCCCTGGCTTGTCCTTACCACCATCCTTAAGCAGGGGCACCACATTAGCCACCTTCAGTCTTCTGGCACCTCACCAGTGACTATCCATATTACAACAATCTCAGCAAGAGGCCCAGCAAACACTTTTCTAGATTCCCACAGAGTTCTAGGGTACACCTAATCGGGTCCTGGGGATTTATCCACCTATAACCGTTTTAAGACACCCAGCACTTCCTCCTCTGTAATATGGACATTATGCAAGGTGTCACCATCTATTTCCCTACATGTGATATCTTCCGTATCCTTTTCCACAGTAAATACTGATGCAAAATACTCGTTTAGTATCTCCCCCACACTTTCTGTGCTCGGAAAAGTATTGTGTAGTGTCTGATGTCTGAAACACCCCCGCCTCACCCCCCGCCACCCCCCTTCACCCCCCGGGTCTGTTGGCTCGTCGGAAGCTCACCATGGAGAATATCCCTTTGGCCGTTTTCACCTGCATGGTGCGGCAGAAAGCAGAGATTTATATAAGATATAGCAATCCTTTTTGGATTATCACGATTAGGCTTATCTGACACTCTAAAAATGGCTTTTATATAGCAATGACGATATTGTCTAATGAATCTAATATGAAGAATTGTGAACATATGAATGTGTATCAGTTAATGCTCTCGAAGAACAAGAGCTATCACTTTCTTATTCTGAGCTGTATTATTTATTTATTATTTATTGTTTATTTTTGTTTTTCTTCTGTCCGTTTATAGACTTTAACTTATTTTGTATGTACATGCATATGGGTGAAATATTGTTCAGTTATTTGAGTTGTTTTGTTATTGTTTTAATATATTAATAAAAATCTATTTTTCAGTCGAAAAATTTTTAAAAATATTAAAATGCTAACATTGATAGAATAGAGTCCCAAAGAGCTCTCATTAGATGGTTTACTCATGGTGGTTTACGCTGAATGTCACCACACTTTGGGTGATGGGGTGAGGTTGAGAGAGCATCCCCTTCATGGTAACCTCAGTCAGTGTGGAGAATTGAACCTGCGCTGGTGGCCTCCCTCTGCATCACAAACCAACCATCCAGCCAACTGAGTGGGAGACTGTGCAACTGTTACACACAGAATCAGTCCAAGACAAAGGGCAAGAGAAACATTCATGACAAGGAAAAAGGTATATTTGAGATAACGGTCATGATAACGGCTGAGGATAAAAACGTTCTCTGCTTGAAATTGTATTTTACATTGAGAAAAGTGTTTGGAAGCTTTCTTTGGCTGAATGCAATAAGGTGAAACCAGTGATATAACCAGAATGACTAATTGTGATTGGGTATCGATAACTGTAAAATAAGTGGATGTTTTTGATTGGTCTGTGGAAAGCATGCTGACTATTGTATGAATTTAGAAAGCAGATGAACTATATTGTTAGGAGAGTCTGTCCCCATGGGAAATGCCTTCGGAACACATGCTAGAAGAAATACGGGGTAAAAAGTTTCTGAGAATCGCCTGCTCGGTAACAGGAAGGTTGGAGTTGAATGACTGAAAGTTCCTGTAACGTGGAGCTGAGAAAACCATCACATCACCCCCAAACGTATTGAACGTTGGAGCATATTTGAAGTACTGAATGGCCTCATGATGGATTTTAATTGTGTGTGATTTGAAAAATGTACATCTCTACTCCATTCTTTTACATGTCACACACTGGGGCACAGCCGCTTTACTGAAACTGGGAATAAGTTGGAACATGATCCTGAAAATTCCATAATTGGCATTCTCCAGAATATTCTATAACTCTGTGGGGGGCATTAGAGATGCTGAGAGAAAGAGAGGGATGGTGCTGTATTCAGTAGTGAGAGTGGGAGAGCATGAGCCTTGTTCGGGAACCGGTGCTATAACAGACATACAGTGAGTGTGAGGGAGCAGAGAGAATACGGTGACCCTTATCCTAACAGAGTGGGGAAGGTTATTGAAGCTTGTCCTGTTTTGCTGGACATTTACTCAGACCACAGATACTGCACTGAGCTGGGTGGTGAGCTCAGACCAGGCTCGGTGGGTCTGGTGGTGTGATCCCTCTGGGAAGAGAATGGTCCCCTTTTGTACTAGCCCATCCACCAGGACCTCCGTGCTGCTGTTGACAAACCGTGATGTAATTTACCCTTATCTGCCATGCTCAGGGTAAACTGTGCAGGGCAGCTGCAAACTGAGAAAGCTCAACCGTGTGCGCCATGGCCTTTTAAAGATGGCCCCAGTGTCAGGGGTCATGGAATATCCAGGAGCATCCGGGCGATTTTGAGTACCTCCAGTCATGATGGGTGGGAGAATCAAGCTGGCATTGTATGAGAGGGACACAATGGATTGGGGTGGATCGTTCTTGAGATGAGTTTGGTAAGATAGCACCAGGAAAGTAGTTCAGCCTCGTGCAGACAATCCCTGTCACACTCAATGAAAATGTCACTGAGAGTTTTTTGTTAGATTCAGCCCAGTGAAGCGAAGACTCTGCTGTCCTCACACCTAGTTACAAAGCTGCAGAACAAATGCTCATCCAAAAGTTTTCATTGCCTGAACTCACAGCAATATCCCTTTCACTCATCATTCTTCAAAGTACTGACCCGTGTTGCATGATACCATCGAAATGTCTTCATTTCAGCATTCCGAAACCTGTGAACATATCCTTCAATGACATTTTTTCTCAGTCTCCCCCACTCTATTTCCACTCCAAAACGCACTCATTTACAGTGATATTGCACGAGACTCCCAGTATGACTGGACCATGGCAACCAGAATGTCCATCCAGACTCACCCCATTCTCCTGCCCTTGTTCTGTATCCCTCTAATCCTTACCTATCTGCGTATTTGTCCAAATGCCTTTTCAATGTTGTTATTGTACCCACCTCAATCACTTCCACTTGCAGCTCAGTCTGTATGCATACCACACTCTATGTAAAAACGTGCCTTTTTATATACTTTTTTTTCCTTTCCAAACATTAATGGATGTCTTCTAGTCCTCGATTCCCAAACCTTGGGAAAAAAATTGAAGTGTTCACCCCATGCACGCCTCTCATAATTTTATAAGAGTTACACTTCAATAAGAACCCCCTCGGTATCCTACGCTGAAAAGAAATAAGTTCTAACCTGTCCAACCTCTGCCTATAACTTAGAGGCCTATAATTTAGCCCAGGAAACATCTTTGGAAATTTGTTCTACGCTCTTCCTCGTTCAATAATATCCTTTCTAGAGTAAGGTGAACAAAACTGAACACAATACTCCAACTGCAGCCTGACCAACATCCTGTACAATTGCAGCATAACGTCCCAACTTCTATACTCAATGCGTTGATGAAGGCCAATGTACCAACAGCCTTCTTCACTGTCCTGTGTATCTGTGACTCGAATTTCAGACAACCGTGCACCTGATTTCCAACGTCCTTTTGTTCCACTACACGCCTTAAGACCCTCTCATTCATCATTAAACTTCTACCTGGATTTGACTTTCCAAAATGTAAGACGTCACACTTATCTGTATTAAACTCAAATTTCTATTTCTGAGCCCACTTCCTCAGCTGACCAAGGTACTGCTGCAATTTCTGATAATGTTTCTCATTGTAAATGATGCCTCCTAATTTCGAGTCATGTGCAAACTTACTAACCTTGCGTTGTGCACTCTGGTCCAAATCATTGGTATAAGACAACGAACAGCAATAGGCCCAGCACCGAACACTGAGGCACTCCACGAGTCGCAGGCCTCCAGTACGACAAGCATACCTCCACCATAGTCATTTGCTTCATAACGTCAAGACAATTTTGTCACCAATTTGCCAGTTTACATTGGAGTTCATGTAATCTAACCTTCCAGAGCGGCCTACCATGCGGAACCTTGTCAAAGGCCTTACTGAAATCCATATAGACTATGTCCACCACTCTGCCGATGTCAACGTTTATGGTCACTTCCTCAAAAACTCTAACAAAAATTCTAAGGCATGATCTGCCATGCACAAAGCTATGCTGACTGCTCCAAGTCAAACTCTGTTTTTCCAAATGCATGCATATCTTATATCTCAGAACCTTTTCAAGCAGTTTACCGAAAACAGATGTGAAGCTTGCTGGTCTATATTTTCCAGGCTTTTCTTTGCAACCCCCCTTGAAGAAGGGCACTCCATTTGTTACCGCCCAATCTTCTGCGTCCTTGGCCCCTGAACTGTATTCTCTCACCACCAGCAGTGCTCTTGGATATATCTGGTCAGGACCAAGAGATTTATCTGACTTTATGAATTCTAATATGTCCATCAGCACCTCTACTCTGATATGGACTGTACCAAGATATCACAACTAACCTCCCAAAGGTCACAGGTCTTTATGATTTTCTTCATGATAAACACACAGGGGAAATTGAGGGCCTCACCCATTTCTTGAGGTTTTACACATGCATGCCCATTTTGGATTTTAAGGCGTCGTATTCTCTCTCTGGTTGTTCTTTTTCTTTTCTATACTGAATTTGGATTCGCACTAATCTGCTTAGCCAAGGCTATCTCATACCCCCTTTTCGCCTTGCTGATTTCCTACTTCAGTAAACTCCTCTATCCCCTGAGTACCTCCAGGGATTCCCTTGATACGAACTGCCTGTACCTGAGCCACGCCTCATTTGTTTTCTGGTCAGAGCCTCAATATTTCTTGTTATCCAGGGTTCTCTCTTCCATTCTCCCTTTCCCTTCATCCTCACAGGAACATATAGACCTTGAACTCGAGCTATCTCACTTTTGTAGCCCTCCTACCTGCCCGGGATCATTTTACCTGGAAACAAATTACTCCAATCATCCCCTGCAATCCCCTGTCTAATTCCAACAAAATACGCCTTGCCCCAATTTAGAACTTGATTTTGTGGACCAATTTTGTCCCTACCATTACTATTTTAAAACTAGTACAGCTCTAGTCACTATTCCCAAAATGCTCGCCCACTTTTCCTCCGTCACCTATCCGAACTTATTTCCCAACAGTAAGTCGAGTTTGTCCCTTCCCCAATAGGAACCTCTCAATATTGCTTGTGGAAGCTTTCCTGAACACACTTAACGAATTACGTTCCATCGAAGTTCTTAACCATCTGGATGTCCCAGTCTATGTTAGGAAAATTAAAATCACCTTTAATGACAACCCTATTGCTCCTGCACGTCTCGCCAGTGTACCTGAAATTTTGTTCCTATAATTCCCATTGATTATTTGGAGTCTTATAGTGCAACCATCACCATCCCCCTCTTAATTCTTTGTACCGTTTACAAAACCTCATTGGATATTATCTCAGTTATTTCAACTTTAAATACTAGAGTGATATGCGCCTTAATCAGAACTATTGGTATTTAAATTGTTTCCCTTTATATCTCTTCCTCACATTGATTTTCATATTCACATCACCCTTTGTCAAGGTACAGTACAGATATGGAGCTGTAAATGGATGGGAACTGCACATTCTGTCACTTCCATCATTGGTTACATTTTCCCCCACACTGGGCAGTGATCTAATACAGTGTTACCAAACAATGCAACAGCCTGGGTTTATATATGAATGAACCAGTGCGGACTGCACAGCTCCCCACACTGAACATTTAGTCCAGGATTATAAATCAAGCATTGGTGTGGGTTGCACAGAGTTTCACTCTGGACATTGCTGGGTTGCATACAGCTGTACACGAGCCGGATCTACACAGTGCTCCATCCTGAATATGTAATGGATGGGCTGGTTATGTGAGTTGGATTGCGAATGTGAGAGAACTAAACATCTGGCAATGCCTTTATTTTGAGTTTTCATTCTTGTCATTGGACCCCTCAAATCCTGACTCATCCTGTTAGACCCATCCTTCTGGATGAGTCATGGTGACTGTTGTTACAGCATCTGGGTCAGTAACATGACCAAGAAACGGAGCAGAGGCTGCAGAGAGGACAGTCTCCGTAAAATGGAATGAGGGAATCACAATCAGATCAGCCGTGGTCTTAGTGAATGTTGGGGTAGGATTGTGTGGACCACGAATGCAACTGATTCATATATTTCTGTTTGTTCCAAGCAAACTCCCCTTCTCTCCCAGTGTCCCATACTGGTGGGGAGTGAGTCACCTCCTCCTGTTCCTGCATAACAGGATCCTGGGGCCTCACAACCTCCAGGTTTCCCTGTGCCTCAGTTTCGAGCTCTGAGTGACTCCCTCCTTTCCCTGTGTCACAGTCTCAAGCAGTTGAATGACTGCGTCCTGTTTTGTGTCCCAGTCTTGAGCAGCTGTATGACTGCCTCCTGATCCAAGGTTTGCGATAGTAGATGTCCTCCTCCTGCTACTGACTGACAAGTTCCAATAGCTCTGTGCTCACCTGCTGCTCCTGTGGAATGGTGTCGAGGGCCTGAATGTCCTCTTCACATTCCTGACAGCTTCTCTTGAGTAAAAGACTTTCTCCGTTTCTGTAAAACACCATCAAAATCTGAATGATGTATTTTTGTATTTTACTCTCAGTAATTGAACAAACAAACTGACTGACAGAATTCAGAAGCTGAATTGCCTCTTCCTGTTCCTGTGTCATACACTCAAGAGGGAATAGAGTTTCAGAGATGTACAACACGGAAAAATACCTTTCGGTCTGATCGTCCATACCGACCAAATATCCTAAATTAATCTCGTCCCCCTTGCCAGCACTTGGCCCATCTCCCTCTAAACCCTTCCCATGCATGTATCCATCCAAATGCCTTTTAAATGGTGTAACTGTACCTGCCCCCACCACCTCTTGTGTCTGTTCAATCCATACACACAGCAGTCTCTGTGTGAAAATGTTGTCCCTCATGTCCCTTTTTAAATCATTCTCCTCTCACTTTAAACCTTTGTCTTCTAATTTTGGCCTCACCTATCCTGGGTAAAAGACGTTGACTGTTTACCTTATCTATGCCGCTCATGATTTTATAAACCCCTTTAAGGTCACCCCTCAGCCTCAACACTTGAAAATAGTCCCAGCCTATTCAAATTCTCCCTGTGACTCTAACCATCCAACATCTGCAACATTATTTTAAGTCTCTTCTGCACCCTTTCAAGTTTGACAATATCTTTCCGACAGCAGGGAGAACAGAATTAAAGACAATATTACAAAAGAGGCCAAACCAATGTCCTGGACAGATGCATCATGTCATGAAAATGTTTAGACTCAAAGCACAGACCAATAAAGGGAAGATCACCAAGTGCCTTCTTCACTGCGCTGTCTACCTGTGACGGTACTTTCAAGGAACAGAGAACCTGCACCACAAGGTGACACTGTAGCTCAGTGACTCGCATTGCTGCTTCAGAGCGCAGCGATCGGGGTTTAACTCCATCCTTGAATGACGGCCTGTGTGGAGTTTGCACATTCTCCCCGTGTCTGCGTGAGTTTCCTCCGGATGTTATGTTTTCCTCCGACAGTGTAAAGATATACAGATAAGGGGAGGTTGGCCATGCTCAATTGCGTAAAGTACCCAAGGATGTATCGGCGAGGTGGATTAGCCATGGGAAATGCAGACTCAGGGGGATAGGGTAGGGGTTTGTCCAGTGGGATACTGTTTAGAGGTTCAGTTGGCCTCGATGGGCCGAAAAGCCTGTTTCCTAACTGTAGGGATTCTATAATTTCGATGGAGTTCTCCTTGATTGGCAGCTTTCGACAGAACCCTACCTGTATGTCTTGCCTTAATTTATCTTGGTAATATGCAATAGTTAACATTTATATAAAAAAAACTCCATCTGCCAATCCTCGGCTCACCAAAGCAAAGTCCCATTATAGTCTGAGAGATCATTCTTCACTGTCGACTACACCACCTAATTTGGTATTATCTGCATACTTACTGACCATACTTCATATACTCAAATGTAAATGATTTGTAGCAGTGACAAAAGGCAGTGGACCCACTGTTGATCTTTGCGGCACGCCACTGGGCACAGGTCTCCAGGTTTAATGAACAAATGCCCACTGTCACGCCCTGTCTCCAATATTTAAGAAAACTTTGGATCTAAATGGCGAAATCTCCCTGGATCCCAGGCAGTCTAACCTTATTAACCAGTCCACCATGTAGAACATTTTGGTTTTCTTACTGAATTCCATTAAGACAACATCCACTGTCCTGCCTTCATCAATCATCTTCATCACTTCCTCAAAAAATTCCACTGAGTCAGTGAGACGTGATCTCCAATGTACAAAGCCCTCTTCAGTCCTTGTCTTTCCAAATGCATATCGATCTTTTTCCTCGAAATCCCCTACAACAATTTGGTCACCTTTGACGTCATGCTCACCGATCTATAGTTACCTGTTCTTTTTTCCTTACTTTCTTAAATAATGACACTATGTTAGCAGCCCTCCAGTCTTTTGACACCTCACCTGTGGAAATCAATGTAACAAATATATCAGCAAAATGATATATTCCTAGCTTCCCACAAATATTTGGGATACAACTGCTCAGGTCCCAGGGATTTGTTCACCTTTATGTGTTTTAAAATATCCAACACCTCCTTGTAATATAGACACTTTCAAGATATCACTATATATTGCTTCATTCTCTCGCTCTTGTAACCTCCTCCACATTAAATACTGAGAAGAAATACTTGTTTCATATCCCTCCAATCTCCTGTGGTTCCATACACAGGTAGCCTTACTGATCTTTAAGGGGTCCTATTCTCTCCCTAGTTAATCTTTTGACATTAAATGATTTGTTTAATTTCTTCAATATCTTGTTAACCATATTTCTAAAGCCATCTCCTGTCCACATTTTTCTGGCCCGATTTCCCCATTGACTGTCCACTTGCTGCCCTTACACACCTCTCGGGATTCACTTGACCTCATCTCTGTTTACCTGACATACGCCTCCTTCCTTACCTTGACCATAACATCAATGTATCTAGCCATCCAGCACTCCCTGCACCCACCAGTCTTGCCCCTCTCACTAATGGGAACACGTTGGCTCTGGACTCTCTGAAACCAAGTTTTGATGGCCTTGCATTTTCCAACCATCCCCTTCCCTGTGAATACGGTATCCCAATCAGCCTTTCACAGGGCTCGCCTAACACTTTCAAAATTAGCCTTGTTCAAAGTTAGAACTTTAATGTTTACATCAGGTCTTTCCTATTCCACAACTAATTAAAAACTAATATTTATGTGTAACAGACTTGAAAGTTAAATAAACACTTCCTGCCCCACTGTAACAGGCTCGAGAGGCTGAATAGGCTCCTCATGGCCCTCTGTAATAGACTGGAAAGGCTGAATGGCTTCCTCCTGTCCCTGTGTAACAGACCCGAGACATTAAATGACACAGCAGCCCGTGGATTACGAGCAGCCGTTAATCTGTATCTGATGAAGGTCCATCCCTTTCTCAGTTACAGAAACACAAACAACACAATGTACTTCAGGTGCCCTCTCAGTAACACCTCATACAGCAGCAGTGACACATCTCTTCGTTTTGAATGATTCTGTTGGCAAAATGTGCCAATATTTTAGATTTCCACCTTTTCAAGTAGCAACAGACTAATATGGGCTGAATGGCCTTCTCTTATCCCTCTGTAAGAGGCCCATAGGGACAGAATTGCTTCGGCCTGTTCCTGAGCAGCAGTCTCAATGCTCTGTCTCAAGGTTATGAAAGGATTTGATAACAGGGCACTTAAAACCAGGAGGAGCCTCACACTGGTCAATAAGTATTATACTTTGGGTTAAGGTGTCTAGAAACTTGCCCACCTGACTATTTTTTTATGCAGCCAATCTGTTATTTTATAACTACCTCCTTTCATAAACAGAGTGGAACACATATAGACCACTGCAGTGTCTTTTAATACTCTCATATACAAGTTTTAAAAAAAGATTCAAAAGATTTAAAGATTTTTGGTCCATCCCTCAGCAACCCTCATCCATTCCATCCAAACCCGATAAATGTTCCCTTTTATAGTGATATGAAAAATGATGTGTGGAACTGGTTAACTGAGCCTGTTTGTGTAGTCATGATTTGGAGATGCCGGTGTTGGACTGGGGTTTACAAAGTTAAAAATCACACAACACCAGATTTTCATCCAACAGGTTTAATTGGAAGCACACTAGCTTTCAGAGCGCCACTCCTTCATCAGGTGATAGCGGAGGACACACTTCTAAGGCACAGAATTTATCGCAAAAATTTACAGTGTGATGTAACTGAAATTATACCTTGAAAAATACCTTGATTGTCTGTTGAGTCTTTCATCTGTTCGAATATCATGATAGTTTCATTTCTTTCATGTGTAAATCGCAAAACCTTTTTCTTTTAAAGTTGCATTCTCAGGTTAGCAGTAACAACGAGTGTTAGTTCGACAATATTTTGAAAGTGTTAGCCCCTGTGTTCTCTGTCTATACCATAATGTTTAGATTGATTCTAATCTGAAAAGTGAGATAACAGAGTTTTACATGAATTCATGTAGTTTTTGAGCAAAGTACAATGTAAGTCTGCAAGTACAAATTCACCCCACAAAATATATGTGTGCATGTGGGTCTTTGTCTGTTTGTATGTGTGTGTTTCTCTTAGCTGGGAGTTGTGGGTGTGAGATGGAGTGAATCTGTGTGTGTAGTGATGTAGAGTGTCTTAAGTCTGTGAAGGGGTGCATGTGTGAGTGTTTCTAGTGTGTGTGTGTCTGGGGTGGGGGGCTTGAGTATCAGTGAGAGAAAATGTATATGTGTATGCATGAGTATAGAGTGGTCTAAGTCTCTGAGCGGATGCCTGTGAGAGTGTGTGTGTCTGTAAGGGTGTGTGTGTGTCAGTGTACGTGTCTGTGTACATATGTGTCCGTACGTATGTGTGTGTATAGGAGTGCCTGTGTGTGTGTGCCTGTGTGTGTGTGCCTGTGTGTGTGTGTGTGTGTGTGTGCCTCTGTGTGTGTGTGTGTGTGTGTGTGTTTGTGTGTGTGTGTGTGTGTGTGTGCGTGTGTGTGTGCCTGTGTGTGTGTGTGTGTATGTTGTCGTAGCCTTTGCTAATTTTCCCAGTGTTTGTTCAGTGACTGTGCTTAATGCCAATCTCCATGGATTCTCATTATCCCAGTGGAGGGTTTCCATCTTTTAATGATAAATGGGCGCCGTTCAATGTGGTATCCCAGAACATGAGCGGGAGCATCACCGACAGCACTGACAGGGAACATCAGACCCAGAGAGAGGGGGAGGAGAGATCAGTATCTGAGAACATTAGACTGGAATGTTCCAAAAATGTATCAGAATCTGGAAACATTAGACTGGCATGTTCCAACAATAGACAGGAGTTTATACATTTATGTTTGGCGTCTTTCTGCATTTTATTGGTTGTCATTATCATGGTGGATCTATTATGCTCTTCTCATTATTCAATATTTTTATTATCCTTTCCTGGCTATCATTGGTATTCCTGGTAAGTGTCAACGTCCAGATTTTTTTGTTCTAAAAAACGA
The DNA here is from genome assembly GCF_047496795.1 of Chiloscyllium punctatum. Taxonomy (NCBI): domain Eukaryota; kingdom Metazoa; phylum Chordata; class Chondrichthyes; order Orectolobiformes; family Hemiscylliidae; genus Chiloscyllium; species Chiloscyllium punctatum. The sequence goes on from NC_092772.1 coordinate 20,278,051, forward strand.
TTATGACTGTATTACTGTTCTTTTATTTCGTCTACACTTCTTGCCACTATTATTTTACTGTTGAAACTCTCATTCTAGATATTTAATCTACAGACCACTACTAACTACATCAATGCATGTGTTCAATGACTGTCTCCCTCTCTGAGCTGGCAGTGTTGCTCTCTATGTTGACCTACTCAGTTCCAGCGGAGACCTACAATTTACTGTATCATTGCCTTTGTTATTTAAATATTAAGAGCAGGGAGGTCACTCTCTACTGTTCTGGTTACAAACTCCACTTCCTGCCACTGTTTCCATCTCATCCCTGGCCAATATCTGCGACTGAAGCAGACAAGTCACAACTGTGGGAGATCCCTTTGACCATGAGCTGATTCATGAAACCATACACTGACCATTTCTAACTTGAAATACTCACCACCCCTTGAATATATCTCACTGGTTTATTTCATCTGCTGTTTGAACCTTGAGCTATGAAATACAGTCTTAATGAAGCCAATAATCTGCTGCTGACACTCCCGGCTTCAAACCTGCCGAAGCAAATCTGATTCGAACTCACACCAAACTCCCATCCATCTGTCATTCTTGTGCACGCAGATGTATATTGCTATTGTGTCTGACAATGACTTTCTTTTAACATTCTCAAACACTTTATCTCATCTGTCCATGAAACTTCTCTCGTTCTCTCTCTGTTGATTAACAAAATGCCTGCTATTTGTTCTTATTTAAAATAGTTTCCTCCATGTGCGTTCCTTCTCAAACAATGATTTTCGCATTCAACCACGCCAATCCCGCACACACACACTCTCTCTCAGTCTCTGAGGAACACACACACGGCAAACTTTCTCATTGTCGACATTGCAGTAATCTGATGCGAGTATAGTTACCATATGACAGTAAAGTTTGCAATACTCTCTATGCTGGGCAGATAGTGCAGTTTACTGAGCAACACACTAGCATGGTCTGCACAGCTCTACATGGTGGGCTGTCATCTTGTCCCAGTTTATGTTGTTTGTGGTGTTCTGTGAAGCAGATTCAGAATTTGATGTAACAAACCATTCCAGCTGATCTGACAATGTCTGTCTTCAATGTTCTCATTCTTTTAAGTTTACTCTCGAAGATTCTCACTTCTCCAGTTAGTCCCACTGCCCTGTCTTTTTCCCCATATTTCCACAACATATTTTCAGTTAATTAACTGTCTCTTTCTGTCTTTAATGTGAATCTCTCTGCCCCTCTGTATCTTTCCCTGACCTTTTTGTTTATGGCTCTCTAGTGTATCGAGTGCTGGCATTGTGAAGCTCAGAAACAGGGAAATGGTGTGTGTCAGGCTGTGTTTCACTTCCTGGTATGTCCCATGAGATGGTCCATGGACAGGGATGTTTCAGAAGTTATGAGATACATCCTTATAACTTGGTCTGTACCTGTATCTGTCCCTCTCAGGTGATCTTCCGATCGAGGAAGTCCCTCAAGTAAAGGGCCAGGGATCTAAAGTGTGTGACAATGCTGTCACTTTTTAAAAAATATTATTTTCTCCTTTCTTTAAATAAGAGATCTTAAATGCCAAACTGCCGACTGAAAACGGCTCAAGTAAATAACTCACGACACTTTTAAGGTTAATAATAAATAGCAGTAACAACGGCCTAGTAACTTATCCCCAGCTGCTACTCTCTCTGAAACCTGACTTGATGTTGTTTCCTCCTGAATTGGAGAACTGTATGCAAGAATGCATGTCTGAATGTTCCATTTTTCCAAGAGATGTGTTTATGGGATGTTGGTATATTGGAACAGTTCATTTGTAGAAGGTATTGTATCCATTATTCGGTTATGGTTTCCAACAGTTAAATAATTCTAAATTCCTCTTCATTTTGTATGGATTTTTATTAGAGTCTTTAAGTATATTGTGTTTTGCTTAATGGTGAGTGGTTTGACTAGTAGCATCACATCTGGAACTCCCACTTCACATCTACCTTTAAAATAAGGAAAGGTTGGCATCCAAGCTACCTTCTTAAAATAGTTTGAGTCAGTCTGGTTGGTCGATAGCAAATTGGGGTCACTTGTCTGGTTCTAAATCGATAATACCAAATTGGGTTTAGAATTACAAACCCTACAGTGTGCAAACAGGCCATTCGACCCAACAAGTCCACACCAACCCTCCGAGGAGTAACCTACCCAGACCCATTCATCTACCCTATTATTACACATTTACCTCAACTAAGGCACCTAACCCACACATCCCTGAAAACTTTGAACAACTAACCATGACCAATTCACCTGACATGCACATATTTGGATTGTGGGAGGAAACCAGAGCATCCAGAATAAGGTCATGCAGACACTGGAGAGTATGCACCGAAAGAGTATTGGGTTCAAAGTATGGTAGTTGTTCGTGTCATTCGTTCTGGATGTTGAATTCGATTGGTTTAAACAGTGTTTTGTGTATAAAGATTCTTTCAGTCACTGAGAGTTCTCTGGGTGTGGAAGAAATGAAGTTGGGGGTTTTACAAAAGGTAATGAAGGCAAAGCTGTAGGAATTGGCAGACAAGCTGGAGTTGGGGTTGTGTTTGTGAGAAAATGAGAGATAATTACAGCGAGAGCTCGGTAATTACATTTGGTGGAAACGCCATCAGAGTCTTTGGAAATGGCGAGAATTCAATTTCAAATGAGGCGCCTTGATTATGAGAAGGAATTGAAACTGTTTGAATTATGATGAATAGTAGAAATAAACAAAAAGGAAATGAAGAAGAAAGAAAGAAAAAGAGAGAAGAAAAGCAGAGAATTTCAACTTCAAAAGTTAGTAATTAGAGAGGAAAGTTGACATATAAGGTCGAGATGAAGGTAGATGGTAGGCTGGATAAGGAGGATAGTGAGGATGAGCAACCCCATAGTAGCCAAAGGCCTGATGGAGATCTGTTTACATAAGCCCAGGCATTATCTAATTTTGATGAGAAGAATGGGGGAGCCTTTTTAATTTCATTTGAGAAAGTGGCTAAACAAATGCAGTGCCCAGTGACCATGTGGATTTAGTTGATTCAAACAAAGCTGATAGGTATTTGCATCCCTATCGGAGGAGGTGAAGAAAGCCATCTGAAGTGCATATGAGATTGTGCCAGAAGCCGACAGTGTTTCAGGAATCTAAAATAGTGTCCCTGGTTAAACGCACATTGAGTTTGAAAGAATCCAACAAAGTAATTTTGAAAAGTGGGGAAGGGTATTAAAAACAGAACAAAGCTATAGCACTGTTAGAGAGATTCTTGTTTTGGAGAAGTTCAACAATTCGCTTCCTGCAGTCGTGAGAACTCGTGTGGAAGAGCAGAGAGTTAAAATGGCAAGATTCGAAGCTGAAATGGCTGATGATAATGATTTGGTTCAGACATCAAAGGCTGGTTTCTGTGAGGGATTGAGAAGAATGTGCGAGATCTTCTTCAAACATATCCCTGTGAGAGTAAGGTTTATTGGCATAGGCCAGGGGTAGCAGGTAAAGGGGTAACAGCATTAAGAGGCACAGAAGCATGTAATCCTTTTATGCTGAGACATGAGGAGCTATGTCATTCAGAAGGACTATTGGAGAGATGAGAAGTGCTCCATTATGTAACGTGTGGTTGGAGCATCCAGTGGAAACATCAACAGATTTATTCCACAATGGGGAAGGAGGCCTTGAGCTTGATGTTGGTGTTACAACATTTCAGCATTTAAATTGCCAAGAACATACCTGAAACAAATCTTTATCACTGATCGTGACCCCTTAAAGTTATTGAAGAAGTTTAGGGTGACGAATACCAGTCTGTTTCGATTGAGCTGATTATTGCTGCTATTCAATTTGAAATTGTAGCTTTGATAGGGCGATAAACCTAAGATTTGACACGTTGTGGAGACTTGGATGAAGAAAGACAAAGGCATTCTGTGGCAGGAGTAAAATGACTGAAATTGAATCTAGTTATGAACATTTGTATGCTCAGAGTCAGTGTAATATATATGCATTTCAGTCTACTAATAGAGGATGATAAGCAGGTCTAAAATTAATCCATTTTTGTATATTGATGGATCATTTTATTAAAGGTGAGTTGTGAGTTTACTATCACTGTAAAGATGTTATGTTCTCTTAGGTTGTTTTTGAAGGGAGGTTATAAAGGCAGAGGTGCAGAACTGCTGACTGAACACAGTTTAAGCAAGTAACTGAGGAGGCCTTTAGGTTTTATTAAATGGTGTTAACAATGGAAGGGCAGTTGCCAGCTCTCCCAAACCAGGTTTTCTGGTTTTGTTTTTATCTGCAGCATTCAGAAGCTGTTGGGGATCCTCGAAGGGTTGGAAGTATCAATACATGATCCCCAGCTGTTTTTCTCTCTGAGATCTCTGTTCATGTTGATTTCTCCTGGATCAGAAACTTGCATGTAAGAATCTGTATTTGAATATTTCTTTGTGTCAAGCAGTGTATACTAAGAAGGTACGGTATCTATTGTTTGTGTAAGTGTTCCAACATATAAGCTATCCCAAAATGTTCTTTTCTTCTATTGGATTTTAAACAAAACATTTGAATAGATTATATTTTGCTTAATGTCGGGAGGTTTGACCAGTCACAACATATCTGGAACGCACACTTCACATCTACGTTTAAAATAAGAATAGGTTTGGGTCTAAGCGGCCTTCTTAAAATATTTTGCGGGGATCTCGTCTGGTCCACAACACTTGTAGCAGAGGGGTTTCTGACTGACTCCTGAAATTGAAAACTTAGTGCAGCAGCTGGGGATGGTTTGCTGGAGGTTGTGCTGGAGGTGAGCTACCTCAGACATTCAGGGAGACCTGAGGATTTGGTGACCCAACTTTGAATGGAGCCTGGGGACAGTAGTTACAACATCTGAGCTTGCAACATGAACAACAAATGGAGCAGAGGCTGCAGAGAGTGGAAGCTCTGAAACCACGGAGTGAGTGTGTGTGGGGAAAAGGATCTGCTGTATCCACCCCAAGTATTCCATGAACAGCTTCCCAAGCTCCACTTAACCCAGGAGCAGATAGTGAGGGGACCCTGACTGAACAAGGAGCTGGTCACAGAGCGGTGTCACCTCCTTCAACACATCCTGCAGCATCAGACCAGGGGGAGGATGGTGCTGCCAGTGGCTGTTAGGACCACTGTTTCATTCAGCTTCGATGATCCAGAACTTTCCAGACAGAACTAGGTGACATATCCATCATTTCCCAGTATCTCAACATTGATGTCACCATTCGGTGATGGAGGATATATATGGTGGATGAGGTAAATACATTGTTTCTCCCACAGCAAGGAGCTGTCGGGTGTATTCAGTATAATGGTATTCCCGATGGTGTGCATGGCATCTGCAGAGTACCCATGTCAATGGGGAGAGGTCGAGGAACTGAAGGAGCTCTCTCTCTCTCTATCAATGTTACAGTGTTCCCATACACAGTACATCATGTTGGCGAATACCCACTGTCCTGACAGCACTCATGGTCTCTTCATTCAGAAGCAGTCAGCCATTCCCATCGTCATCGGGTCTCTTGTAGAAAGAAATGAATATATCTTGGATGAAGGCCGTCCCCTTGATACACGTTTCAAAACACCATCCCCACTACCAATCAAACACATTAAAGTATTCCATGTGTACAGAGAGCAATGGGGTCACTTGGAGTGTCTGGGAGCAGACGATCAGGGATGGAGCAAAACTTCCCATGTCTGAACGGGTCTGAGTGAACCCCCCCTCCCCCCCCCCCCCCCCCCCCCAGTGCACAGTATCAATAAGTCCTAAAATCCCTTTCCATTTCAGTAAAATATTGCTTTCCTATATTCCTGGAAATGAAATGACAGGTTATATCATGTTAAAATCCACCTGCCAAACTATTATCTATTGCCTTTACCTCTCTGAATCTATTTGCAGACTCTCCACCCTGTCTTGATAATTTAATCTCTTGCTTACCACAGCGACATCACCAAACTCAGCATCTGTATATCTGTTCCATCCTCCTGATCATGAATATAGACTGTAAATAGATGAGAAACAAGTACTGGTTACTCTGTGACCCGATTGGTTACGTCTAACTAACTGATTGAGACTGATTTAACCTGAGTGCCTGCTCCTGTATGATACCCAGTCCTCCCCCATTCCTGTGCAACACAGTCGAAGGGTTGAATAAGAACAAGGAGCATCTGTGAGGAATCCAACCCCTCGATGAGGCTGATGTCAATGCGGCCTCTGTTCCACTTTCCTGCCATCTCTCCATCCTAAAGCTCTAGTCTCTTGTTGTAGATTGTGCCACATGAAAAAAATCCACTCCACATATACACTTTCAATTACTTTTAGCATTTTACAGACATCAATGAGATCTCCTTTCATTCTTATAAATTGGAGTGTATAGGCCTTCAAATAAGGAATCAATCTGATGAAGCTCTTCTGAATTGCCTCCAATGGAAATACCTCATTCTGCAGGACACCCAAACTGTACTCCAGTTGCAGCCTCACTAATACCTTGCATAGCTACAGCAACACTCCCTACCTTTCTACTCTATCCTTTTATAAATAAACACTGAAATTATGCTTGCATTTCTCATTACTTGCAGTACCCGCAGGCAGGTTTTCTGTAATATGCAAGCAGACACCCAGATCCCTCTGCACCTAAACACTTTGAACTTTCTCTCCACTTAGATAATAATTTGTCTTTCTATTATGCTGGCCAACTTGAATAGCCCCATATTTATTCACTTTAATTTTCCTTGCCAAATGTCAGCCCATTCACCCAACCTATCCATATAGTTTTAAAATCTCTTGCATTATCATTCCGAAGTAATTTCCCACCAATGCTAGTGTCATCTGAAAATGTGGCATTGTATTTTCTATCTCGTCGACTAAGTACAGTAATAACATCAATTGCAAATGGTTGAGGCATGAGTACTGAAATCAATGTCACCCCACAAATTGCATTTGCCAAAAGAAAATGACACATTTATTCCATCTGTCTCCATTGTGTTGATTAACCAATCCTCCATCCAAGCCAATAAATTACCCCTAAACCCATGTTGTCTGATCTTACCATTTACTCTTTGGAGAAGCGACATATCCGATGCCTTCAGGAAGACCAGATATGTTCCATCTCCAGGATTCCCACGACCAACCTTGTTTGTGACATCTTCAAATAACTCAAGCAAACAATTCAAACACGATTTAGCCTTCGTAAAACCATGTTGACTCTGATGGATTGTGGTTTAACTTTGCAAATGTCCTGAACAATGGACTCTAACAATTTGCCTTCAATTACAATAGTTTATTGTTACACTTTACTCCCGAATGTATCCCATTATTATAAGTTCTTCCCTTTTGAAAACCTTCACGTTTTCTTTGAATTCCTATTTAATGGGCACACGTTTTTAAAAGATCTGCTCCAATTGCTGTACAAGGGGTCTGTGTGGCTGACTGGACTCATCATTCTGCTGGTGTACAAACTCGATGGGCTGACGTCTTTCTGGTGTTCCCATGTTGTCGTCTCCAAGGCCAGAATGACCTGCTCCTGTTGATGCTTTAGAGGATTGGGAGATTATGGAATCGTACTGTTGCTGTGTAACATTTTGAGGAGCTGATGGGTCTTCTCATATTTCTCCATAACAGGTGGAAACACTGAATGGTCTCCTCATGTATACCGGAGATGGGAGTGTGGGAGTGATTGGTCATCTCTTGTTCCCATACAACAGACACGTGTCGAAATAACATTTTCCTTTCTCATGAAAGAAGTCTCATATAGTTTTTATCCTTATCCAATTCCCTTGCAATAGGCTCGGTGGGTCTGAATGGCCTCCTGTTATCCCAGTGTAACAAATCTCCAGTCACTGTGTGACCTCTTCCAGTTCCTATGTTACAGACTTGAGGAGGCTGAATGGACTGATCCTGTTGCTGTTTAACAGGATACTGGTGCAGCATGGCCTACTGTTATAGGCTCGAGTGGCTGATTGGCCTCCTTCTGTAAATATATATCAGGCTCCAGGGACTGAATAGCCTCATCCTGCTTTGATGTAACAGGTTCGAAGGCCTGAATATTCTTCTGTTGTTCCTGTGTAACAGGCTGGAGAACGGAATGGATTCCTCCACTATCTGTGCAATTCGCTTCACTTGTTGACTCCTACTGTCATCTATGTTCAAGTCAGATCATCTTTAATTTTTGTAAATTCCAATGGCTGGTCAACCTGATCATCCTTTCGTTATAAGCTAGCACCTTCATTGCAGGAATCAGTTGAGGGAACCATCTCTGAGCTGTTTCCAATATAACATCATCCTTTCTTCATTGAAGAGATTAAATCTGTACACACTACACCAGATGTGATCTCACTAAGACCCTGTACAGCAGCAGCAACACTTTACCAGCCTGCTGTAAGGTTCCCACCCAGGTTAAAGCTGTCTCAGCTCTCTGGGGGAAACAGAGCATTGTTGGAAGATCATTGTCCTTCTCTAATCCATCAGCATAACGGGAGATCTGGAGAAATTAAAGTTTGAGAAGATCATAAATGATGTGGCGAGATGATCTCTGCCATTAATCTCCCCAGAACCCACATCGCTCAGATTCCACAGAATCGAGTAAGGTGGAGCGCAAAAACAGCAAGGAGGAGCAAACGTTGATGGGAGTTATATATCAAAGTGAAAGGTGCAGTACAAATGCTGGACATGTTATAAAACAGGAAATGAGATATACACATTTGTGGGTACTGCGGTAATAATATACTGCTTACATTATATCTAAACTGTGTTAACCCAAGTGAATGCTAATGCTGGGAAAATGGATCTCATGACCACGTGTGAGATGGTTTACATGAACATTATGTTGAGCACTGAGCTGGACATCAAGTTATTTAGGAATTGGTGTTGAGTGATCAGAAGAGCTAATTGAAAATTTTGCTGTCAAGGACCTTTTGGGAACAGTGACCACAATGTATTGGTTTTCTTTTATGCTGTTTAAGTACACGATAGTTTTTGTTTTAGTTGAAGTAACCGTTATAAATTTGAATGATGCAAGTTCTGAAGGTGTGAGGAGGAAGTGGGGACTACAGATGCTGGAGATCAGAGCCGAAGAGTGTGGTGCTGGAAAAGCACAGTTAGGCAGCATACTAAGAGCAGATAAATCGATGCTTCGGGCATAATCCCTTCATCAGGAATGAAGCTTATGGGCCAAGGAGGCAGAGGGATAAATGAGAAGGGGATGAGGCAGGAGAGAGGTAGCTGGGATTGCAGTAGGTAGATGAAGGTGGGGTTGAAAGTGAAAGGTGATGAAGGGAGACAGAACGCCTCATCTACTGCATCCATTAAAGACAATGTGGTCTTCTCTTCATTGGCGAGGCAGGAGGTCAACTTGTGGATCATTTCAGAGAATATCTCTAGGACAGCCACATTGAACAACTCCATCGCCTTGTGGCTGAGCACTTTAACTCCGCTTCCCACTCTGCCAAGGACATGAAGGTCCTTGGACTGATCCATCGCCAAACTAGAACCACCAGAAGCCTGGAGGAAGAAACCCTCCTCATCTGCCTTGGGACCCTCCAACCACAGGGGATCATAGTGGATTTCCCCATTTCCCATAATCCCACCTTATCTCACTCCAAAATTCCAAGTCAGCACCGCCCTTTTGAATGTTCCTAAGTGTCCACCTTCCTTTCTATCAATCTGGGCCACCCTCCTCTCCGACTATCACTTTCAACCCCACCTTCATCTACCTACTAGATGAAAGGAGGCAGCTTGGAAAAATGCCAAGTGTTGCAGTAGGCCAGTGGATTCAGAGAAATGTAGGACCCAGCAAAGGATGACCAAGAAACTGAGAAGAAAATCAGAAAGAGAAAAAACGTGCAAACGAAAGGAAAACATAAAGACTGCTAAAAAGCGTCTATAAATGTATGAAAAAAATAGAAACAAGTTCAAATGTGGAATAGTTGGTGTGCGTCCAGGGTAATTTTTTTGCAGAGAACAGAGAGATCGCAGGGAAAAGAAACAGTTTCTTTGTGTCTATCTTCATGGAAGAATGTCCAGAAATTCTTCCAGAAATACCAAGTGACTGTGGGACTTGTGTAAGTAAAGTCTAAGATCATTCTTATCAGTATTCAGGTCATCTTTGAAAAGAAAGCTGGATTGAGTATTTATAAATCTGACAGACTAGACGTACTTCATACAAGAATTTCAGAGGAAGCAGCAATAGACATGTTGATTGCATCGCGGATTTTCACTTTATTTTCCGACACATTCCCGAAAGGCATTTAGCCAATCTGGATAAGGCAAAGGTTATAAATATTATCCAACAGTTTAAGAAAGGATGAATTTGGAGAATTGCAATCTACAGACTAGTTAACCTGTCATCCACAGTCAGGTATCTGTTGGACTCGATTACAAAGAACATGCTACTAGATATTTAGAAGGTAATAACATAAATGGGGAGTGTGTGAATGTATCGATGGAAGGAAAACCAGAAGTGGCAAACATTTTTTTGGAATGGTTTGAAGATGATTCTTGTGGACATAGGCAATGAAGAACCAATGGATAATGTATAGTTGAATATTCATGAGCTTTTTTAAAGAACTCATACACTGAGCTCATAAGAAAAGATAAACCGAGAGGTATTAGGAAGATCATATGCAAATGGAAAAGTAAAAATTAGGTTTACATTCATGTGAATGTAATTGGAAGGTAGAGGATGTCGTGCACCAGTTGCATCGAGCAATGGTGAGACTAAACTTAGACTATTGTGTATCGTTCGGAGTTCCAATCTAAGAAAGAATATACTGACTACAGAGGAACTGCAAAAGGTATTCTCCACATTAACCCCTAAGTTGGCAAGGTTGTCTGACGGGGTAACTCAGCCTGTAATCTCGAGTTTCGAAACATGAGAGGTGATTGTCGTGAATATTAGAAACATCGAAAGGACTGAATAACAGAGGGACATGAGGAAGCACAAGTAGGCGAGATCTGGGAGAATCCCACGATATTCTCCAAGGACAAGTAGAACAGAATAATCAGCAAACAGTTAGTGTCCATTAGAAACCAAAGGGGCAATCTGTGTGTCAAGCTGGAGAACATTGATGGATTGTTACATGAGACCTTCACATCTATTTTACTTGGGAGAAGGAGGATGCAGGTACAGAATTCAAGAAGATGGACTGGAAAGCTCTTGAACAGATTGATGTAAAATACGAGCAGGAATTTGAGGCTTTGTTCTGTGCAAATTTGGACCAATCTCCATGTCTGAAAGAGTTGTATCAGAGGCGGCTGTTGGTGTCAAGGGAGGAATGACCCTGATTGAATATTTTAATTAGAATCTGACCATAGGGGAGGTGCCGGAGAACTGGAGAACTGCTAATATGATTACACTTCACAGTAAGGGTGGGAGAGATAGACCAGGGAACTATAGATGAGTGAGTATTAGATCATTGTTAAGGAAACTACTGGTTAAAATCGGGAAGGAGAAAATTGAACTCCAATCAGAGTCGCAAGGTTTGATCAGGGATAATTATCATGACTTTATCAGAAGGAAGTCACATCCAATGGATTTGATTGAATTAGTTTGAGGAGGTCAATTGTTTAGTTTTGAAGGAAGGCCTTTGACAAATTTCCAGCTGGGATACTGAGAAATAATGTAAAATCTGACAATATGAAGGAGACCTTGACAGGTTACAAGGAGAATTGTCTTCGTGTCAGGAGGCAGAGGGTGGTGGGAGAAGGCTGTTTGTGTAACTGGAGACCAGTGTCCCCTGGTGTACCACAGGGATCAGTGCTGTGTCGCTTATTGTTTGTGTTATTCATAAAAAAAACAGATGTGAATGTGGAGGGGGATAGGTGGAGAGTGGGGGAGGTGTGATAAGTAAGTGGATGTTTGACATAAAGATTGACCGGTTGGTTCTCAGTGAGGAGGAAGGCCTTAAGTTACAGGAAGATGCAGATGATTGGTCAGATGGGCTGATCAATGGCTGATAGAATGTAACCCTGATAAATATGAGGTGATGCACTTTGGGAGAAGGAACCAGACAGGGGAGTACTCAATGAATGGCAGCACATTGGGAAGGTCAGATTGTGCTTCTTCACACATCCCTGAATGTGACTGGACAGGTTAATGTACAAGTTAAGAATTGGACCTTGGGTGTAGCATTTCCTAATCAGGATGTAGATTATAAGAGCAATACAGGGCTTTGGTTAGGCCAAAATGGAGTACTGTATGTAGCTCTGGGAACCATATTCCAGGAAGGATGTGATTGTACTGGAGAGAGTGCAGAGGTGATTCACCAGGATGTTCCCTGGGATGGAGTTTATCAGCTATGGAGAGAGGCTGGATAAGCTCAGGTTGTTTACTTTGGAGCAGAGAAAGCTGAGGGGTCCGTGATTCAGGAGGATAAGATTATGAGGGACATGGACAGGGTGGATAGACAGCAGCTGTTCCTTTTAGTCAGAGGGTCATTAACAAATGAGCAGACTTTTAAAGAGAAAAGTTTGAGGTTCAGAGAGGATTTAAATATTTTTTCACCTCGAAGATGTGGGGTTCTGGGATTACTTCCTGAGAGGGGAATTATCACGGGTAACCTCACAATCATTAAAAAGTACTTGGATGAGCACTTGGAAGTGTCATAACATTCCAGGCTATGGGCCTGGTGTAGGAAAGTGGGACTAATATCGATCATGTTGCATTTCTGTTGGCATAGAGTCTACGCTCCTGTGAGTGTATGGTGTGGAAGGTCAATTATTGAGCAGTGTAAGGCAGGAATTGATGGCTTTCTGAAAAGTATATTCACAAGGGTTAAAAGAGTGAACTGTGATAGCTTGTTAAATTATGTCAATGTGAAAAATATGAGAAAACAAGTGCAGTTTCCCTACAGTTTGAAACCAGAGAAAGTAGAATGGGAAACAGGGAATTGGCAGAACTATGAAGCCACTACTTCAGTTCTGTCTTCACAGAACTTTCAAACAATACAAGGAAAACCAAGTCTGGTGGAGGAAAATGATAGACTACATTGAACATAGAACATAGTAAGTAAATGGTTGAGGAGAAATTATTGTGGCTGAAAGTATTGGTCATAGGCAACACTAACATAGATTTATGAAATGGGAATTATGTTTGAGAAACAGAATGGGAGACAAATGAAAGAGAAGCAATGATGTAAAACATGTTGATTTTTAGAAAGATTTTGATAAAGCTCCAAGCCCAATTTGCAAAATCAAATGAGTGGATTGGGGGCTAATATATGGCTATGTTTCCAGAATGGGACAGCTGGCAGGAAATGGTGTATAGAAATAAACAGAATCTTCAATCAACAGCCTGACATTGTCTGTAAGGTATAATTCTGTGAGTATGACTATATCGCAGACACCCCATTACCTTCCCCAGATATCTCCTGTCTCATCAGCAGGACGGACACAGCAGAAGTGGTGGCACAGTGGGATACAGTTGGAAGGGAATTGCTCTTGGAGTCCTCAACAGTGACTCCGTATCCCATGAAGTCTCATGGCATTAGTTTGCACATGGGAAAGGAAACCTCCTGCTGATTACCATGTACCAGCCTCTCCCAACTGATGAATCAGTACTCCTCCATGCAGACCAACACTTGGAGGAAGCACTGAGGGTAGCACGGACGCAAGATCTACTCTGGGTGGGGGATTTCAATGTTCACCACCAAGAGTATCTCAGCGACAGAATTACTGATCGAGCTGGCCGGGTCCCAAAGGATATAACTGCTCGACTGGTTCTGCAGTAGGTGGGGAAAGAACCAACAAGAGGAAAATACATACTTGACCACAGCCTTACTAATCTGCCAGTTGCAGAAGTATCTGTCCATGACATTGTCGGTAAGAGAGACCACCGCATAGTCATTGTGGAGACAAAATCACACCTGCACATTGAGAATAACCTCCACCATTTTGGGTGATACCATCACGTTGCTAAACAGAGCAGACTTCGAACAGATCAAGCAGCTCAAATCTGGATGTCTATAAGGTGTTGTGGGTCATCAATAGCAGCCAAGTTGTACTCCCACATAACCTCATGGCCTGGCATATCCCCCTCGCAACAACTGCCATCAATCTAGAGGATCAACATTGGTTCAGTGGAGTGTGCAGGATGGCAGGAGCAGCACCAGGCATACCTGATAATGGGGTGTCAGCCTGGTGAAGCCACCAATCAGGACTACTTGTGCGCCAAACAGCATAAGCAGTAAGTGATAGACACAGCTAAGTGATCCCACAAGCAAAGGAACAGATCTAAGCTCTGCAGTTGTTCCACATCTAGCCGAGAAACGTTGGGGACAATGAAACAATTCACTGGAGGAAGAGATTCCACAAATAACCCCTTCCTCCATGATGGAAGAGCCCAGCCCAGTGTATAAGATAAGGCTGATGCATTCGCAACAATCTTCAGTCAGAAACGCTGAGTGGATGATCCATCTCAGCCCCCTCCAGTGGTCCTCAGCAACTCAGTTACCAGTCATCAGCCAATTCGATTCAGTCCACTCGATATCCAGCAATGATTGGAGATACTGGATCCTCCAAAAGGTGCATAATCTGACACCATTATGGCAATTGTACTGAAAACTTGTGCTCCATAACTTGCCACTCCCCGAGCCAAACTATTTCAATACAGTTACAACAATGGCTTTCCCCGATTATGTGGAAAATTACCCCAAGTATCTCCTGTATATAAAAAGCAGAACAAACCAATCCGGCCAATTACCACCCCATCAGTCTACTCTCGATCATCAGTAAAATGGTGGAAGGTCTCAGTGTTTTTAAGCAGCATCTGCTCAGCAATACCCTGGTCAATGACGCCCAGTTTGGGCTTCACCAGGGCCACTCAGCTCCTGACCTCATTACCGTGATTCAAACATGGACAAAAGAGCTGAATTCCAGAGGTGGGGTGAGAGTGATTGCCCTTTAAATCAAGGCTGCATTCGACTATCTGTGGTATCAAGGGACCTCAGCAACATTGGAATCAATGGGTATCAGGGGCAAACTCCCTGCTTGGTTAGAATCATACCTAACACGTAGGAAGATGGTCATGGTTGATGAAGGTCAGTCAAGTCAGCTCCAAGTCTGTCGGAGTCCCTCGGGCAGTGACCGAAAACTTCTTCAGGGCAGCTTCATCATTGCCCTTCCCTCCATTTTAAGTTCAGCAGTGGGGATGTTCGCCAATGATTGTACAATGTTCTGCAACATTTGTGGCTCCTCAGATACTGAAGCAGTCCATGTTCAAATGCGACAAGATCTGGACAGTATCCAGGCTGACAAGTGGCAAGTAATATTCAGGCCACACAACTGCCAGACCGTGACCATCACCAATAAAATACAATCTAACCTGCCCCTTGGCATTCAATGGTGTTACTATCACTGAATCCCCCAGTATCAAAGTCCTGGTGGGTAATCATTGCTCAGAAACTCACTGGTCTCGCCACATGAACACAGTAACTACAAGAGCAGGTCCGAAGCAAGGAATACTGCGGCGAGTAACTCACATCCTGACTTCCAAACGTCTGTCCATCATCTACAATGCATAAGTCAGAAATGTGATGGAAGACTCCCAATTTGCCTGGATGAGTGCAGCCCCAACAACACTCAAGAAGCTTTATACCATCCAGGACAAAGCAGCCAGTCTTACTGTCCCTTCATCCACAATGCTCCACCATCAACGCTCAGCAGCAGCAGCAGTGTTTTACTATCTACATGCTGCTATGAAATGATTCACCGATGATCCTCAGAGACCATCTTCCCAACTCACGACCACGTCTATCTAGAAGGACAAAGGCTGCAGATGGATGGGAATACCATCATCTTCAGGTTCCCTCCAAGCCATTCACCATCCTGACTTGGAAATTATATCACTGCTCCTTCACAGTCACTGGGTCAGAATCCTGGGATTCCCTCCCTATTGGCATTGGAGGTCAACCACAGCAGGTGGACTGCAGCGTTCAACAAGTCAGCTCACCACCACCTTCTCAAGGGCAACTAGGGACAGGCAATAAATGCTGGCCCAGCCAGTGACATCCAGATTCACGAAATAAATAAATAGAAATTAACAGAGGAAGTTTGCTGAGGTGTCGCAGAGATCGGTGCTTGGGGCCCAGCTGTTCACAATGCCCTTTAAACATTTGGTTACTGGAATCAGATACAATATATCCCAGCCTGCTGACAGCACGAACGGATGTGGGATTGTGAGTGGGTAAGGAGGATGTAAAAAAGCACCGAGATGACTAAGACAATTGGAGTGAATGGGTAAATATGTGACAGATGGAGAACAATGTGTATAGAGGTGACGGTGTGCTCTTTCGTGGAAACGATAAATTGGCAGCCTACCATTTGAAAGGGATTGGTTGAAACATGTTGATCTACAAAGGGATGTATGTTCCTTTATGTTGTTTCCTTCTGCATAAACCTCTGAGGCCCCTGCAGTGCAGTGAGTATTGTAACCAGAAGTCAATACTGGGCATGGAGACTGGCACACTGCCCAGTGTACACAGACCCAACAAGTGGGGAGCTGTAACATTAAAAAGGATCTGCATCTCCCTGTACACCAGTCGCTGAAAGGAATATTGCAGAAAGAGAAAGCAGTGAGGAAGATAAATGGTGTGTGGACCTTCATTTCAGGGGATGTGAGTCCAGGAGAAAAGGTGTCTTACTGCAGCTGTACAGGGCCTGGTGAGATATCATCCCGAACATTGTGCAGTATTGTGTGCAGTTGTGGTCTCCGTACCTAATAAAGGACAAACCTGACATTAATGGAGAGCAGTGAAGGATGACCAGATTGATCTCTGGGATGACAGGCTTGTGGTGGGAGCAGAGTTTGGGGTGACTGGGCTTTGTGAACAGCTGGGCCCCAAGCACAGATCCCTGCGACACCTCAGCAACCGTCCTCTGTTAATTTCATGGGATTTAGGAAAATGAGTGGAGATCTCAGTGAAATATACAAAACACTGACAGGGTGAGACAGATTGGAAGCAGGGATGATAATTCCCCAGGCTGGGACTTGTAAAACAAGGGGCCACAGTATTAGGTACAGGCAGTCACTCTGCATTGAGATGATAATAAATGTCTGCTCTCACTAACTGGGGAACTTGGGGAATACGCTCGCACCTGGAAACCGAGACACTGCTTATAAATAAGGATTTAGAGACAGTAAAGGGATGGTGGGAGAGCAGGAGTACGGTGTGGAAATGAAGGGCCAACCATCATTATATTGAATTGGGTAGCAAACTCGATGGACCAAATGTACTACGTCACCGCCTATTTTATAGCTTCCCAGGGTTACTCACATTAACGGATATGTATGTCATGTGGGGTAAGTGCATTGAGGAGAGTTTTTCCATGAACTAGAATGGGGAGGCTAAATGTGCTTTCCATTCCCGCTGTTTCTGTGCAGTCTGTGGGAAAGCTTTGTAAATGCTGTCACAAGCTCTCAGAAGTTAGGAAGGAGGTTTCTGCAGGGTCGACAGGACTGTGTTCCCATTCCCTTTTCCGACACTGATGCTGAGGCCGGGTGTTCTGTCTGGTTTCATCCTTTCAGACCTCGGAGTAGTTTGATCCAAATGAGTGTCTTGATTGGCCGTTTCAGAGACCATTGAAATGTTTATCACATGTCAGGGTCTTTGGAGTCAGTTTTAGGCCAGCCCAGGAAATTATGGGAGATTCACTTCCTAAAAGTACATTGGAGAAGGAAATTCTGTTTATAATCGATATTGGCTACAAGGTCACTGTTTGAGACCCCAGATTTGAGATCTCGATATTTTATTAATTGTCTTTAACTTCCAACCGCTGCCAGAGCATTAGCCTGGTCTGGATTAGTAATCCAGTGACATTATCACAACAGCACCATCTCCACATGGGGACCTATCAGAAACCACACTGAGCAGGTTATTTCTGTGCTACTTGACAGCTCTGTCAAAAAGAATTCTCACCAATTTGACCGTCATGATGGGACTGAGGAGGTGGTAATTGGTCAGATTGTAATTATTCCCCTCTTAGGGGAGTGGACATAGCTGAGTAATGTTCCATATTGCCAAGGAGATGTCAGAGTTGGAGCTGGAATGAAACAGCTTCCCCAGGGACACGGCTTGTTGTGCAGCACAAGTCTTCAGTCCAATTGCAGGAATGGTGTCAGGGTCCATTGCCTTTGTCGTATCTGCTGTGTTCACCTGTTTCTTCATGTCACGTGCAGCGAATCAAATTGGTTGAAGACTGACATCTGTGATTCTGTGGGCAGCATGATGAGGGTGAGGTCTATCATCGACACAACACTTCTGGCAGAGGATGCTGCAGATAAAACATCCTTCTCTTTTACACTGATGTGCAGGTCTGTTCCATTATTTAGGATGGGGATGTTTGTGGAACTCTCTCCTCCAGTCATTCGTTTAATCGTCCATCACCATTTATGACTGAACGTGACAGGACTGCAGTGCTTCGATCAGATCTGTTGGTCAAGTCTGGTAGCTTTAATGAGTTAGCATCAGGTTAAAGTTCATGTGATTCTGACTCTGACATATTCACCCACACTCCTCACTGAGCCATAGATGGTGTTGATGGTAATGACAGACTGAGGTGTTTCCCTGGTAAAAATTTACAGGTTGTGGTTGAATGCAGGTCTGCTTCTCCTGCTGCTGTGGTCGTCAGCACTACGTGAATACGCAGTTTCGAGCTGCAATATCTGCAATGCAATTCTGCTGTCTGTTCCCCAATTCTCACTGAGACTCATTCACCCATCAGCCCTGCACTCAGTGACCTAACCTGGTTTCTGATGTGGCAATGCTTCCATTTTCATACTCTCATTCTGGTGAGGGTCTCTCTTCCTGGGTCTTGCTTCTAACCTGACATATTCCGCAAAAGCATTTCACTGATCTTAAAGCAAATGTTTAATTCACCTGAATCTTTTTCCTTGAGAAATACCATCTTCTGTGTTCAAAGGCAATGTGTTTCCTCTGTTTCTTTCCCTGATCATGATTAAGACCTCTGTAGTGTCAGTGATGCCAGCGTTATGTCGTTACAGAGCCAATGAATTCTCTGGATTCCCAATCATCTTCACCACATTGTATATTTTCTCTTTTGGTTTGATGCATTATCACTCATGGCTGCCTTGTTCTCCCATGAGTATGTTTCAAGTTCTTGGGGTTGCATTTCTGGTATTATCTTTCGAATTATCCCCAGAACCTCCTCCCATTGCTGCTCCATGGTCTTTCCTGTTCAGCTCCCCTTCCAATTAACTCTGGCCAGCTACGCCCGCATGTCTTTGTAGTTCCATTGCTCAATTATAACCACATTACATCTTGAAAGAGCATTACATATAAACCGAAAGAAGGAGTTTTGGGAGATGGGACACGAAGAATAATTGGTGGATTTCTCAACTAGATACAAAGGGAGAACGAGAGAGAGGATATAGATATGGAGATATGGAAAATGAGGCAACCACGTTATTGAAAGAAGTAGATGAACATCCCCCAATGTTTTGGCAATGCCTGTGTGCTGTGGTCCTTTGTACAGTGCATGTACAACAGAGTAATATGTTCAAATGCTGAGTCTGATGCCAGAGTATTTATCTCCAATAATATGACAGACACTAGTTTTGGAAAGAACCCAGCAGTCCAACATATTGAAGTCCCAGTAGAAAGGGGATTAACTGAAATAAGTTGGGACACCAGAATCAAGAATTTGGATCACAGATCCTGGTGAGAATGAGAGTTTAGAGTTGGGAATCCCAGAAAAGGAGGGAATGTTGAGAGGATCAAAACATGTTTTAATGTTTTATCAATTTTATACATCATATGCATCATTTTTCGTTAACTGTGTCTCTGTTGTTCATTTACAATGTGTTGCACACATCTGAAAAATGCGACTTATCTGCACACTCACATTGATTAAACAGTGTGTATAAAATTATTGTTCCACCATTGAAACTGTCCTGTTGTTGTGTTACAAGGATACATGAACACCAACTAGCCACCAAAAGACATGATGCACTATCACTATGTTCCATACATACAGACAAAGAAGGGCACCACTTTGACTGGGACAAAGCACACACACACATACTAACACACACAAGTACCTTCTTAGAGGAATGGTATTCTAACCAGAAGTCCATCAATAAACGCATCAATTTAGATCCTGTCTACATTCTTTTGTTAAAATAACCGGAAATGACATCACCCACTTTAAGAAACCAAGACCTATAAATAGAGAGGCGGAACATACCACCAGAGCTTCAGCAGATACTCTCACTGATGATGTCACCTAGTCATGGTGACGAAACGTCTGAAAACATACCTTCAAGCTCGGCGAGCTAACTTGCATACATATGAATTGTTATTTTGTGTTTACTAGTGGAATTTAGGAGTTCTCTGTCGCTCACGTTTTGACAGATTATGATGTGAGGTGGGCTTTTCTAGGTGTGTGATTTTAATTAACAGAGGGATTCGACATTGATGTCATAACAGTTTGGGGCCTTGCCATATGGCACTTGGACCGACTTGAACAGATTTGAGATACAACAGGTCCCAGCAAATTCCAACTCATTGCAATTAGTGACTTTGATCTTCAAATAAAACCAGTGGGAAAATTCGTTTAATTTTGTTACTTGTGGTTAGTTAATTGAAAAGTGAGGGAAATGGCTTTTAACATTACGAAAGAGGTTCCCAAATTTTCCAAGGAAGTTTAGAAAAACAGAAGGAGGACATTTTTTAGAATTAGCAAATAGGTTGGAATTGGGTTTAAACAGGGACAAAAGGGAAGCTGAAATTGTAATGGAGTTGGTCAAGCATTTTGATGTATCAGAGAAATAGGCAACTGCAGTAGAGTTCTAAAAACTTAAATTGCAAATGTGGCAACTGGAGTTAGAAGATAAATAAAGGGATGGAAACAGAGAGAGATGAAAGAGAAAGAGAGGAAAATGAAAGAGAGAGGGGATTTGAAATTCAGAAGTTGGGAATTAGACAAGAAAGTTAAATTAACAGGATGGAGATGAAGGGAGAACGTAGGGATGTATACAACTAGGTAGTAAATTGCCATATTTCGAGGAGAAAAATGTCAAAACTTTTTTGTTTCATGGCGAGTCAGATGACGTGTCCAGTGAACTTGTGGGTAATGCTCGTTCAGACTAAGCTGGTGGGCACAGCTGGTGAGGTATGTGCAGCGCTGTCAGATGAGGGATCAAGAGATTATCAAGATGTCAGATTAGCTATTTTGATTGGTTATGAATTGGTACTAGAAGCATATAGACAGAAATTCAGAAAAATAGAGACGCAACCAGGTCAGACTTACATTGTGTTTGAAAGAATTAACCACAGTCATTTTGACAGGTGGGTGCTGGCCTTAAAAATGGATAAGACCTGTGAGGCTTGAAGGGAGATTAATCTGCTGGAGAAGTTAACAGACTTACTTCCAGAGATAGTAAGAATTCATGTGACTGAATAGGAAGTTCAAGAAGTGAGAAGCACGGCAGAAATGGCAGGTAAATATGCATTGTGGCGTGTGATGAAATTTAGCTTCTGGGAGGATTTTCATCCTGTGAGGGATAGAAATTGGGAGAAGGGACGATCACACATTACAAAGCGAACAGTAGCTCACAATAGTTCACTACAGGTGAAGAAAGAAGCCCAAGGGGGTTGAAAGGTGGTGAAAGGCCTCAGGTGTTCTCACTATAAGGGAGTGGAACACATAAAATTACAGTGTTGGTGGTTTAAGAAGGGCACAGGGAAAAAGTTGTTTTCACGGCAGTAAGCTGGGACACACCGTGCTGGGCGTTAACGGAAGACATTTTGGGGAAAGATGCAGTAGAAGAGGCTAAGCCCAGTGGCATTAGTGAAACTGGTAAAGGAGACCCCAAGTGGAGCCGAGGAGCAGCAGGAGAGTGCACAGCCGAGGCAAGGGCTGGGTATGGAGGCAGTGTCTGATCTCTCTAAAGAATTCACCTCTGTAGATAAAGTTTACTCAGAAAGAACAGGGGGAGAAGAACAAGAAGTTATAATTTTGTGAGATATGGGATCTGCTCAGTCTCTAATAGTTGAGAAGTGAGGCGCTGGAAAAGCACAACAGATCAGGCAGCATCCAAACAGCAGAACAGTCGAATATCAGGCAGAAACCCATCGTCAGGAACATGGCGGGGGGACAAGGGGGCTGAAAGATAAATACGAGGGTAGTAGCTGGGCTGGTGGGAGGGTCTCTAGGAAGGCAATAAGAAGATATAGGTGGGAGTGACAGTGATATCTCGGAGGGTAGGGTGGAGTCGATAGGTGGAAAGGAAGATGGCCAGTTAGGGCAGTCCAAGAGGGCAGTGCTAGGTTGAACGGTTGGATCTGGGAGAGGTTGGTGGAGGGGAGATTTGGAATTTGGTGAAGTCAATGTTGATGCTATATGGTCTGAGGGTTCCAGCTGTCCTACCACCGATAGGTGTCCTATCACCCTCCTGTTTGTCCTATCACGATCACACCCTCCCTGCATCTACCTATTGCTTTCCAAGCTCCCTTCCACCCAGCTCCACCCCCACTCTCCCATTTATTTCTCAAACTCCTTCCCCCTCCCGTACCTCCCACTTTCCTGATGAAGCATTTATGCCTGAAAAGTCAACGCCCCTGCCCCTCGGATGCTGCCGACGTGCTGTGCTTTTCCAGTCCCACACTTTTCAACTCTTATCTCCAGCATCTGCAGCCCTCACTTTCTCTCACCCTCTAATCGTAAGAGATGAAAGTATTTTTCACACTTTCTGACATGTTAATCAAGAGCGTGTTAAGTTGTGGAATGGGGACAGAACTTAAGCATTCCCTTGTGTAACATCAGGATGGAATGCCAAATCAAGATTAGGGAAGTAACAGTGACAGTGAGTAACAGAGTGTCAGTTCCAGGAATACAGTTTGTTCTTGGGAACGATTTAGCAGGAGGCGAGGTGGGATAGGCACCCCTTGTGGTGGAGAAGCCAAAGGAAGACTAGGGAATTGGGGAGTTAAAAGAAAATTTCCCAGGAATTTTTCCAGACTGTGTAGTAACACTGTCATAAGTTACTGCAGGAAGGAGATAGTAAGTAGCTAAGATAAGAGGGGCTTGTGTTTGTGAATAGTTGTTGTTTAGTGTTCACTATTAAAGTTAAGAAACTAACTTGATAATTTTTGTTTAAATAGTGGAATGTAGGAGATCTGTGTCGCTCATATTTTAACAGATTACAAGGTGAGGCGAGCTTTTCTGGGTGTTTGGGTTTAATTAACAGAGGGGTTTGAGTCCACCTTGTAAATGTCCATCCACGCTAACCCCATTTCCCTGTAGTTGGCCCATATCCTTCCAGTCCTTTCCTATCGACATATTTATCCAAATGCATTGAAATGTTGTTAATGTTCACCACATCTGCTGGCAACTCATCCATGTACCAGCCCTCTGTGTAAAGAAGTGGCCCCTCAGGTTCCCTTTTATTCCTTCCCCTTTAACCTTAAACTGATCCCCTCTAATCCTCGATTCTCTGCACCTTGGAAAAAGACTGAGAGCGGTAACCCTATCAGTACCCCTCGTGATTTTATACAGCTCTATAAGGGCCCCCTCAGTCTCCTACACTCGAAGGAAAAGGTCCTAGCTTGTCCAACCACTCCCTGTAACTCAGACCATGGGGTCCTGGCAACGTCTTTATAAATTTCTTCTGCACTCTTTCTCATTTCATAACATCATCCCCATAACAAGTTGACAAAACTGAACACAATACTCCAAGTGCGGCTTTACCAAAGTCCTGTGTAACTGCAACATAAGCTCACAACTTCTGTACTCAATATCCTGCCTGATGAAGGCCAATGTGCCAAAAGCCTTCTTCACTGCCCTGTCTCCCTGTGACTCCACTCTTAGAGAACAGTGCACCTGAACACCAAGTTCCCTTCGCCCACTGCATCCCTTAAGACCCTCCCATTCACCATGAAACTCCTACCTTGATTTCAGTTTCCAAAATGCAAGACCTCACGCTTCTATATTAAATTCCATTTGCCATTTCTCGGCCCATTTCCCACCTGATTAAGGTCCTGCTGCAAGTTCTGATAAACTTCCTCACTGATCATGCTCCCAATTACTTCCGTGTCATCTGCAAACTTACTAATCATACCTTGTACATTTTCAACCAAATCATAGATAATAGACAGCAATGGACCAAGCCTCCGGTCTGACAAGCATCCTTCCAATAAACCCTCTGCTTTCCACCATCAAGCCAACTGTGTATCCAATTGGCCAGTTCCCCCCGCATTCTACGTGATGGAACCTTCCAGAGCAGCCTGCCATGTGGAACCTAATCAAAGGCCTTACTGAAATCCATAGAGACTACGTCTATCACTCTGCCCTCATCAAACGTCCTGGTAACTTCATCAAAGGACTCTAAGAAATTTGGGAAGCATGATCTCCCACTCACAAGTCTATGCTGACTGCTCTGAATCAAACCCTGTGTAAGTAATGGGTGCAGATAATGGTATGCTGTCCTTCATTGTAAGATGATCCGAGTATATAAGTAAAGCCATCTTTCTGCTGTTGTAGAGCCTTGTTGAGAGAGCATTTGGGGCACTCTCTACAGATTTGATCTCCTTTGTAAGGAATGATCTCCTTACCACAGACACGAGTGATGGTAACATGAGGATAAAATGAATAAGCTGAGTGTTTAATCTGTAGAGCTGTGAGAGATGAAGAAATTGTGATGCTGAAACACGAGGAGTGGCAGCGATCACTTATTTCCAAAAGAGACATTATTAGGGTGAGAAATTCCATACTTGACCCAGGATTGATTGGTTTGATTTATTGTCACGTGTGCCTCAGTACAGGGAAACACTTTGTTTATGAGCAGTGGAGGCAGATCATAGTAAGCATGGCCAGACAGATCATAGGGTGGAAATAGACTTGGACAGAGTAAGGCACACAGGTTACACAGAACAGGACATGCACTAGACAAGATCAACATGTACAAGATCACCATTATTTGAACTTAGAGAGTCCATCCATCAGTCATACGTGACTTTCCTAATAGTTTATATGCCTTTACTAACTCTCCCCATGTTATTGTGCAGTCGGCGTGTGAACCCTGTACTGAACGTCAGGTTGCTCACAATCCCCAACAGCCGCCACAATACCTTCCATCAGAAACAGGTAGCCATTCCCACCAGCTTCCACCCTACATAGAGAACACCAGGCTGTCTTCTCGGAGATGGAAGTTGCCTTTTTGAGATTTCACACAAGACATATGGCTTCCCTGCTCACCACTAGAAAACCACGTTAAAGTCCCACATGTGTATCATAAACAACAGAGCCAAGAGGAACAACGTGGCACAGTCTGTCTGTGCAGCCTTGCTCCACTTGGTCATCATGTTAGAGCATCAATCTGGAGACACTTAAGACTGCCGATGCTGGAGATCAGAGTAGAGCATCAATTGCTGGAAAAGCACAACGGGTCAGGCAGCATCCCAGGAGCAGGATAATCGAAGTTTGGGGCATAAGACATTGATCAGGAATCAGCAAAAATTACCTCATTCTGCCCCCATGTACGTTCATTGAGGTGGGAATGGCCTCCTGCTGTTCTTGTGTTAGTGACTCAAGGGAGTGATTGGCTTCAACCTCGTCCGATTGGACAGGGCCAAGACCCTGACTGGTTACCCCTGGTTTCTGTTTGACAGCTCATTGTACTGACTAGTGTGACAATGCTGCAGCTTGAAGAGGTTATTTTGTCCTGGTTTATTTTATGAGAGAGATGGAACGATTGTTACCAGGCTTGCCAGTTAAGACCACTTGAGTAACAGCTAGGGCGGCCTTAGGTTAATTTTAAGGCATCCTGAATGGGTGTGGCCAACGCTCACAGATTAGGATCTCTGGGTTTTGGTTTCTCAGTAACATCAGAAACTATTGGGGTCTCCACAGATTTGGAAGCTTCAGTGAATGTTTCCTGGCTGCTACTCTCTCTGAAATTTCTCTTGATACTGTTTTTAATTCTTGGATTGGAGAAATATTTGTGATAATCTGTGTCTGAATATTTCTTTTTGCCAAGGGCTGTGTTTATGGGATTTCCCTATATTGGAACAGTTCATTAGTAATAGTTCCTAGATCTATTATTCTGTTAAGCTGTCCAATAGAATTACGTTATTCTAAATTCCTCTTTCTTTGGTTTCATTTTCTCTTTCGTGTTTAAGTAGATGGTGTTTTGCTTCACACCGAGTAGTTTGACCAGTCAAATTGCATCTGGAACAGACACTTTACATTTCCTTTAAAATAAGAAAACATTAGAATCTACGCTACCACCTTCAAATATTTTCGAGGGGCTTTGGTGAGGTCCATCATACTAGCCTCCTTCTATTCCTGAGTAATAGGCTGGAGGCACTGAATGGGCTGTCCCTGTTCATCTCCAATAGTGTCAATGGGCTGAATGAATTCCTCATATTCCTGTGAAACCAGCGTGAGGTGATGAATGAACTCTTGTTTTACTGTGGCAATGTGCAGTTCCCGCCAGTGCTGTAACATGAATGTTACAGACCATTTAACAGCACAAGCCTCAATGGAGTCTGGATCCTGCTAGTTACAGACAAAGACCAGTTCAGGAGCTGACGGGGGACAAAATGTTCTGAACATTGTGGAATCTTCAGCGACCATCCCCACTTCTGATCTTATGGTGGGGAGGGTGGGGCCGGAGAGACATTGATGACGCAGCTGAAGATGATTGGGAAGAGGAAGCGACCCTGAGGTTCTCGCACAGAGGTGACCCAGGACTGAGATGATGAACATCTTCCTTTGTGCCATGTTTGACCCCAAACACTGGAGAGGTTACTCTGATTCCCATTAAGTCCAGTTTTGTTAATCTCCTTGATGTCAGCAGACGTCAACCACTGCCTTGATATCAGGACCAGTCATTTGTACCTGAACCCTTGTCTCAACCTCTTTTGTTCACATCAATAGGCCATGATATAGGAGCAGCAAGTGTTTTTTTCAAACAGGTGGGATTGAATGTCAGGATTTCTCTCCTCAAGGGTGTTCGGGGAGCGAGATGACTGAACGTATTTGAAGATGAAGTAGATGGAAATTGACCTGTCAGAGAGTTGAGGGCCATGAGGAATTGGATATGAAAGAGAATTTTAGACAAAGAGCAGATCAGTCATTGTCTTAGTGAAGGGCCAGGCAGGTTTGGGGAGTGAATGACCTGCCCCTGTTTCTGATGTTCTCCCATTCTGTTATTCGAAAGTTAGTGGGTGTTATTTTCATGAATGTTCTGTTATTGAATGTTGCAGACAGGGACACCAGAGGATTTTGTGAGCCATCCTTGAGTGAGGTATGGGGGCTGTATTCACACTGAATCTGGGTCTACAACATGACCAACAAATGAAGCACAAGTTGCAGAGAGGGGAAGCTCTGTGAAGAGAGATGAGGGGCCTCTTTCATACCCGTGCCTGGGTTTTTCAATTACATTTCCCAATTCACTTCAAACTGTGTGGGACAGTACCGAGGGGCTGAATGGTCTCCTGCGTTTCTGTGCAACAGGTTATAGGAGTAGGGTGCCTCCAACTGCTCCTGTCTAGCAGGTTTGAGGGGCTGAATGGAACACAGGAACATGGGACTGAGGAGCAGGAGTGGGTCATTAGATACTTTGAGCCTTCTCCACCAGGCACTAAAATTGTAGCCGATCAGGTTGTGGTCTCAGCCCCACTTTCCTGTCTGCGTCCCATTGTGCATGACTCACTTCTCTGTCAAATATTTCACTAACGCAGCTTTCAATCAATGTGAACATAGAGACACGATAACCTTCCACTGAAGAGAATTCCCACTTGAAAGGTCCTTTCAGAATTATTCATCATCCCTCTTATAGAATCAGAGAGTCATGCAGAATGGAAACAGACCCATTAGTCCAATCTGTTCACTCCGATCAGAGATCAAATCTGATCCAGTCCCATTTGCCAGCATTTGGCCAATATTCCTCCTGTGATTGTACCCGCCTTGACCACATCCTCTGACTGCACTTTCTGTACACACACCACTCTCTGTGTGAAACATTTACCTTCAGCTCCCTTCGAAATCATTCGCCCTCTCCCCTCCAACCTATGCTCTCTTGTTCTGGACTCCCCTATCCTTGGGAGCAGAACATGGCTGTTCAGAATATCCATGCCCCTGATGGTTTTATAAACCTCTATAATGTTGCCTCTCAACCTCTGACACTCCAGGGGGAAACACCTCAACCGAACCAGCCGCTCCCTGCAGCTCAAGCCTCGAGTCCTGGAATATACGTGCAAGTCATTTCTGCAGAAATCCGAGTTGTACGCAGTATTCTTAAAGTGGCCTCACCAACATCCTGTACAGATACAACATCCCACCACAACTCCTATACTCAATGCTCTGACTGATTAAGGCAAATGTGCCAAATGTGTTCTGCACCACTCTGTCTACCTGCGACTCCAATTTCAAGGAACAATGCACCTGCAGCCCTATGCCCCTTTGTTTCACAACATGCCCCAGGACCTGACCATGAAGTATATAATATCTGCCCTGATTTGTCTTCCCAAAATGCAAAGCTTCATATCTATCTAAATTAAACTTCATCTGTCTATCCTTGCCCCTTTGTCCCAAGTAATTGCGGTCTCATTGTACTCTGACATAATCTACTACACCACCTTTCTGATGTAATCTGTAAACTTACTAACTATGGCCCAATATTCACATCTAAATCCTTTACATAAATGATGAAATGCAGTGAACTCAGAACTGATTCTTACAGCACACTGCTGCTCACAAGCCTCCAGGCTGAAAAATATCCCTCTTCCTTCAAGCCATTTGTGACAAGCTTATTCTGTGTCTCATGTGACTGAAACTTACTAATTTGTCGACCAATCAGAATGAAATAGAACATAGAA
This sequence comes from Chiloscyllium punctatum, assembly GCF_047496795.1. NCBI lineage: Eukaryota > Metazoa > Chordata > Chondrichthyes > Orectolobiformes > Hemiscylliidae > Chiloscyllium > Chiloscyllium punctatum. The sequence goes on from NC_092772.1 coordinate 20,306,867, forward strand.
CATAGAACATAGAAGAATACAGCGCAGTACAGGCCCTTCGGCCCTCAATGTTGCGCCGATCAAAGCCCACCTAACCTACACTAACCCACTATCCTCCATATACCTATCCAATGCCCGCTTAAATACCTTTAAAGAGGGAGAGTCCACCACTGCTACTGGCAGGGCATTCCATGAACTTACGACTCGCTGAGTGAAGAACCTACCCCTAACATCAGTCCTATATCTACCCCCCCTTAATTTAAAGCTATGCCCCATTGTAATAGCTGACTCCATACGTGGAAAAAGGTTTTCACTGTCAACCCGATCTAACCCCCAATCATCTTGTACACCTCTATCAAGTCACCCCTAAACCTTCTTTTCTCCAATGAAAACAACCCCAAGTGCCTCAGCCTTTCCTCATAGGATCTTGCTACCATACCAGGCAACATCCTGGTAAACTTCCTCTGCACCCGTTCCAGTGCCTCCACATCCTTCCTATAGTATGGCGACCAAAACTGCACACAATATTCCAGATGCGGCCGCACCAGAGTCTTATACAACTGTAGCATGACCTCAGGACTCCGGAACGCATTTCCTCTGCCAATAAAAACCAGTACGCCATATGCCTTCTTCACTGCACTATTTACCTGGGTGGCAACTTTCAGAGATCTGTGTACATGGACACCAAGATCCCTCTGCTCTTCCACACTACCAAGTATCCGATCATTAGCCCAGTACCCCATCTTTTTGTTACTCTTACCAAAGTGAATCACCTCACACTTAGCTACATTGAACTCCATTTGCCACCTTTCTGCCCAGCTCTGCAGCTTATCTATATCCCGCTGTAACCTGCCACATCCTTCCTCACTGTCTACAACTCCTCCGACTTTCGTATCATCCGCAAACTTGCTCACCCAACCTTCTAACCCTTCCTCCAGGTCATTTATAAAAATGACAAACAGCAATGGTCCCAAAACAGATCCTTGCGGAACACCACTAGTGACGGCACTCGAAGATGAACCTTTGCCATCAACTACTACCCTCTGTCTTCTTCCAGAGAGCCAATTCCTAATCCAAACCTCCAACTCACCCTCAATGCCATATCTCTGTATTTTCTGCAGTAGCCTACCATGGGGACCTTATCAAACGCCTTACTAAAATCCATAAATACCACATCTACCGCTTTCCCCTCATCTACCTCCTTCGTCACCTTCTCAAAGAATTCAATAAGGTTTGTGAGGCACGACCTGCCCTTCACAAAACCATGCTGACTATCCTTGATCACATTATTCTTATCCAGATCTGCATAAATCCTATCCCTTACAATTCTCTCTAAGACTTTGCCCACAACAGAAGTGAGACTCACTGGCCTGTAGTTACTAGGATTATCCCTACTCCCCTTCTTGAACAAGGGAACCACGTTTGCTAGCCTCCAATCCTCTGGCACTACTCCTGTAGACAAAGAGGACACAAAAATCAAGGCCAATGGCTCTGCAATCTCCTCCCTTGCTCCCCAGAGAATCCTAGGATAAATGCCATCAGGCCCAGGGGACTTATCTATTTTCACCCTTGCCAGAATTTCCAACACCTCTTCCCTACATATCTCAAAGCCATCCATTCTACTTATTCGTGCCTCAGTATTCATATCGACAACAATGTCCTGTTCCTGAGTGAATACTGACGAAAAGTATTCATTCAGTGCCTCCCCAATCTCTTCAGCCTCCACACGCAACTTCCCATTACTATCCTTGATTGGACCTATTCCTACCCTCGTCATTCTTTTATTCCTAACATACCTATAGAAAGCCTTCGGGTTTTCCCTAATCCTACCAACTAAGGACCTTTCATGTCCCCTCCTTGCTGCTCTTAGCTCTCTCTTCAGGTCCTTCCGGGATACCTTATAACTTTCAATTGCCCCTATTGAACCTTCACGCCTCATCTTTACAAAGGCCCCCCTCTTCCATTTAACAAGGGATTCCAATTCCTTATTAAACCACGGCTCCCTCACACGACCCTTTCCTCCCTGCTTGATAGGTACCTACTTATCAAGGACACTCAATAGTTGCTCCTTGAACAAGTTCCACATATCAATTACGCTCTTGTCTTGGAATCTACTTTTCCAATCCACACATCCTAAGTCATGCCTCACCGCATCATAATTTCCCTGCCCCCAGCTATAACTCTTGCCCTGTAGTACACACTTATCCCTCTCCATCACTAGAGTAAAAATCACCGAATTGTGGTCACTGTCCCCAAAGTGCTCACCTACCTCTAGTTCTAATACCTGGCCTGGTTCGTTACCCAGAACCAAATCCAGTATGGCCTCACCTCTTGTTGGCTTATCTACATATTATGTCAGGAAACTCTCCTGCACACATTGGACAAACACTGACCCATCTAACGAACTTGAGCTATAGCTTTCCCAATCAATATCAGGAAAGTTAAAGTCCCCCATAACAACCACCCTATTACTGTCACTCTTCTCCTGAATCATCTTCGCAATCCTTTCTTCAACGATTCTAGGACTATTAGGAGGCCTGTAAAAGACTGCTAACAGGGTGACCTCACCTCTCCTATTCCTAACCTCAACCCAAACGACCTCAGATGGCAAATTTCGTCCATCGTCCTTTCCACCGCTGTAATACTATCTTTGACAAGCAAAGCCACACACCCCCTCTTTTACCCCCACCTCTGACCCTACTAAAACATTTAAACCCTGGAACCTGCAACAGCCAATCCTGTCCCTGATCTAGACATGTCTCCATAATAGCCACAACATCGAAGTCCCAGGTACCAACACACGCTGCAAGTTCACCTACCTTTTTTTGTATACTTCTGGCATTAAAGTATACACACTTCAAGCCACTCTTCTGTTTACAGGCACCCTCCTTTAAGATTGATGCCATATTCCTAACCTCCCTACACTCCAGCTGCGCGCTTTTAAAGGGGAAACAAACCTACCCAGGTAAGCTTACGGTCTACCTGTTTCCGGGTCTCGGCTACCTCTCTGGTCGTCGTCACTTCCCGCTCTTTCTGTGAAGAGGAAAAAACACCGCTGCCCGCGACCGGTAAGTAATTTTAAAACAAACAGTCTTACCTTAGCTGCTGCTCGCACTCAAAATTAGCTGCTGCTCGCACTCAAAATACTAGCTATGAAGAGAGGCTGAGTAGGTTACGTTTATTTCCACTTGATGAAAGGAGATTGAGAGGGACCTGATTGAGGTTTACAAAATCATGAAGGGTATAGACAGGGTGGATAGATAGGGGCTTTTTCCCAGGTTGAAGGATTCAATAACGAGAGGTCATGCTTTCAAAGTGAGAGGTGGACTGTTTAAGGGGGATACACGCGGTAAGTACTTCACACAGAGAGTGGTGAGCGTTTGGAACACATTGCCAGCAGAGGTGGAAGAGGTAGGCACGGTCGATTCATTTAAGATGCGTCTGGACAGATGCATGAGTAGGTGGGGAGCAGAGGAAGACAGATGCTTAAAAATTGACCGACAGATTTAGACAGTACATTTGGATCGGCTCAGGCTTGGAGGGCGAAGGGCCTGTTTCTGGGTTGTAAATTTTCTTTGGTCTTTGTTCTTTAAATGAACACCTTGCTGAACATCATATAGACAACGTCTACCAAACTGGCTTCATCAATCGTCTTTGTCACCTCTTCAAAAAACTCAACCAAATTAATGAGACATGATTTCCCATGCAGAAAGCCATGTTGTCTACTCCGATCAGCCCTTGCCTTCCCAAAAATATGTAAATCGTGTCCCTCAGAATCCCCTCCAACAACTTACTCATCACTGACATCAGGCTCACCCGTCTATAGTTCCCCAGCTTTTTGGGGTCACTGTTTCCTTTTCTAGTCCCACTACTCCACTGCTCACAACAAATGTTAAATGTGACCAGTTCAGTGATATGGCTGATGATATCGGTCTCAGACTGGGTCAGGGTCAGTTTTAGGAACAAGTCAGGCTAGTTTCTTTAATCTGCTAAAACAACACGTTTATGATCCAGAGCAATGTTACTCAAACTATGATGGAAAGATGAATGGCAAACTGTTTGGGTATTGCAATTATATAATCAATATTTCTCATTCTAAAACCACTGACACACACACACACACAAAATCTCTGCAATTTTAACTTGAAATAACTTGGTCCAAATATTATTGAAACTCATGACAAAGGAAAAATTGTGAGATTGTCCAAAACGTTATTCTGCTTCTGAAGATATTGTACTCATGCAAGCTGCTAGCAATGGGATTTCATCCTGGGAGAGTTGGGATTTGGCTGAATTCCCTTTGCTTTAGGCAGTGAGTAGATTCCAGTGAATGCTGGTTAGGGATCATCCAAAGCGTAGCACGGTGGTTAGCACTGCTGCCTCACAGCACCAGGGACTTGGGGTCGATTCCAGCCTTGGGTGACTGCCTGTGTGGAGTTTGCACATTCTCCCCTTGTCTGTGTGAACTTCTAATGGGTGATCCAGTTTCCTACCACAAACTGTGTAGGTTCGGTGGATAGGTCATGCTAATTGTCCGTAGTGTTCAGGGATTTCTAGGTTATGTGCAATAGTCAGGGGTAAATATAGGGAAATGGGTTGGGAAGGTTGGTATGGACTTGTTGGGCCAAAGGGCCTGTGTCAACACTGCAGGGATTCCATAAAAATAAGAATGGTAGCGATGACTGTAGAGGTTTTATTTTAGCTCGTGCACATTGCTGTGATGAGGAACACTGAAGGAGAGAGAGTGGAATAGGCCATTCCTTCTCAGGCAGATTACATTTTCTCCCTCTCTGAGCTGAATCACACAGTAATGTTATCCTCTCCCAAACTGGACCATGTGAGATCTCCTTGTACATTGTCCAAACTATGTCTCCATCACATTCCCTGTTCCATGTAGGTGCATCATTGCTGCTGTCATACACAGAGCAATACCCTGAGCAGAAAATGGTCTCGGTCAATTTGAAGATATTTTTATATGTCCCTGCATCATTAAAAAATAAAAATGTTTAATTTATTCAGAATACCTGTGTTAAACTGAAAGCATTTTTAAAAGAAATACAGAAATCGCTGTAAAAGCTCGCCAGGTCTCTCAGAACCCAGATGCTGTAGTTGTACCATCCTCCACCACTTTCTCTGGCAGCTCATTCCATATGCACACCACCCTCTGTGTGAAATGGTGCCCTTTAGGCCTCCTCAAAACCTTTCCCCTCTCACTTTCCACCAATGCCCTCTAGTTTTGGACGTCCCTAACCTGGGGAAAAACCCCTGACTACTCACCCTATCTATGGCCATTTTGATTTTATAAACCTTTACTGCTGCGAAATGTGACCCCAATCAACACGAATGGCTGTACTTTCAGTCATCCTGGGCCTAAATTCTGAAGTGCAATACTGACACCTCTTCCTTCTCCATCAAGTCACAATTCTAAATCCATTTTAATCAGTTTGTTCAGATGTATCATGAGACACGTCTGTGGGCTTTACACCGAGACCTTTGTGCCCGGAGGTAGGGACACTAGCATCACTCGACAATACCCATAAAGCTGTAACAGTATTCTCCTGTGTGTTTGTTCATCAGACTGTCCTGACATGCTGGGACATACCTCTGCAACAGGCAGGACTTGAATCCAGGCCTTCTAGCCCAGAGCTAGGAATACTACCACACATGTTCAGGAATTGGAATCAAATCCAGGGCTCTGGTTCAGAGACTGGAACACTACCCACTACACTCCCATACCCAGATTTTGGGTCATATTTTAAGTGCCCACTTTCAGTTCGGTGTGGATTTATTATAATCAGGTTACTATTACTGAATTACAAACAACACTTTGTATTATTAAACAAATGCAAGATATTTGTCTCAACTATAGAATATTGAGTGTACTTGCTATGCTATCGAAATTAACTATAAACATCTTAAAGTGCTATTATCTGCAGTCTGCAATATTAAGGAAAGAAATCCTGCAGACACACTCTGCCCCATGAAGGGTCTCAAATAGATATTTATTACTGAACACCAGAGACGAAGGAAGAGCTTAATTTCTGGACCCAAAACACCGATCACTCTTACCCAACTTTCACATGCGACTCCCCTTTTCCTAAAACCATGAAATGACACCAGGCCGGTGATTCCTGTCCAGCCTCTCCTCCCCACTGACTGTGTCTGCAATCTGTCCCTCCTCCCCCTAACCACACAAGGCAAACCAAGCTCAGGGTCTTTGTGAAAATCAAGGTCGGAGTCTGCAGCCCTCCTGGAGAGGGGGATGGGTGTTTTAAAATTGAAGGGGGAGGGGGAGGTGACAGTAATATCACACACTGGGCTGAGGGGTGGCTGATGGAGTTAAATTTGGATTAATGCGAGGGATTGGATTTGATAAATCAAACAACAGCAGGACCTATACAATTCAAAGTAGAGCCTTTGGCAGTGCTGTCGTACAGAAACATCGGCCTTCAGGTTTAATTCTTTGAAATTTGCATCTCATATCGATAGTGTGGTTAAGAAGGTGTTTAACACACTTGTCTTCATTGGTCAGACCGTTGAGTATCGGAATTGGGATGTCATGTTGTGGTTGTACAGAACATTGGTGAGACCCCCTCTGGAATACTGTGTCCAGTCTGGTCATCCTGCTCGCTCCTTCCACAGGCACACCACCCTCTGGGTGAAATAGCTGCCCCTTAGGTCACTTTTAAATGTTTTCCCTCTCATCTTAATCCTACGTCCTCTAGTTTTGGACTCCCCGTACCCTTACAAACTACCTTGACTATTCACTTTGATATTATTGACCTTGATATTATTAAGCTGGAGAGGATTGAGAAGAGATTTACCTGGATGTTGCTGGGAAAGGAGGGAGTGAGCTATAAGGAGAGGCTGGATAGGCTGGGACTTTTTTCACTGAAGAATATGAGATTAAGCAGTAACTTTACAGAGGTTTATAAAATAATGAGGGTTACAGAGAAGCTGAAGGACTGATGTCTTTTCCCTAGAGTTGGGGATTCAAAACTGAGGGAGTTTTAAGGTGCGAGGAAAAAAGATTTACGAAAGTCATGAGAGGTAATTATGTTAGACAGAAGCTGGCTTGGGAGTGGAATGAACTTCCAGAGGAAGTGGTGAAAGCAGGGACAGTTACAACGTTTAAAGGACATTTAGATCAGTCCATGGATAAGACATCAGTTTGGATGGTGCTGTGAGCAGCTGCCCTTTCCCTCCCCCTCTCTGAATGAATCCCTGTTGGTTTTCACCCTCTGACAATGCCTGTGCAGTGGCGTGGGGAGGCCAGCAGAGGGTGGCATTGGATCACTTTAAGCACCACAGAGACTGGCAGGCCTGACCCACACAGATACACACAGATACACACACGAGGATGGTTAGTACACGGCGTGAAGCTCATCTGGTAACTTAAATGAAACATAAAAAAATGCTCAATTCGCCTCGTAAACTGTTAAAATATGAGTGACAGAGAACTCCCAAATTCCACTGTTTAAATAAAAACATCAATTTATTTTTTCACTCTGAAAGTGAACATTTTACATGAACTATTCACAACTCTGGGACCCTCTTTCTCTTAACTGCTTATTACCCGACTCCAGCTCTACAGCAATATACTGTTTCTGGGTCTGCCATCCTCTCATACCACAGGTGATTGGCAGCTCTCTGTTCAGAACAGCATTCACCCTCTGTTGAAGGTACAATACACACTTTCAACTTCATCACATTATACCCTGATGAATATCGATAAGTGGGACCTATCTGGATTTCTCTTGCTCTGTGGTTTGTCAATATTTCATTCGCTCAGTCTGGTGTGTGTCAGGACTTTTGTTGCTCCATTGACAGTATGTCAATTCGACTCAGTCCGTGGGAATATATCAGTATTTCACTGGCTCACACTAGTGAGTGTGGCAGGATTTAAGTTGTTTCATGGGGACTGTGACACTATGACAATCTCAATGTTTGTAGATGGCACCGAACCTGGAAGAACTCTGAAGTCAATGGAGGAGAGTGTGGAACTCGAACAGGACAATCACACGTTGGTGTAGTGTTCAGGTGTAAGGCAGATGGTGATCAGTGCAGAGCAGTGTGAGGTGATGCACGTTGGTAGGAAAGACAATGAAAGACAGTTTAAAACAGGCTGTACCATTATAAAGGGGCTGCAGGAGCAGAGGGAGCTGGGTGTATATGAGCTCAGATTGTTGAAGATGTCAGGACAAGTGGGGAGAGCAGTAATGATCACAGATTAGTTTCAGTATCTGAGCTGTTTACAGGGGGAGGTGTAGGAGGGAGTCTCCGTGCTCCCTTCCTGGGAGGTGGAGGTGACGATGTGTTGTGAGCCCACCCTCCTGCCCACCGAGACCGTGGGGATTCCATTTGTACCAGCTCGACACAAAATGGAGATGGCATCAGGGCCACGGCTTCGAAGTTGTGCCGGGGGGAAACGGAGCTGCCAGTGGGTTTAAAGTGAGAATTGTCCTTCACTGAACATTGCTTCTTACTCGGTCAGTGGGACGTGGATGTTTCTGAATCTCCACACGGGGTGTCCCGGTCCTCTCTGGCTCGTACCAGGGTCCTCCCCACATGGCAGGGGGAGGGGGGGTGAGGGAACGGATATGGGGCACCCCACCACCCGGCGTGGCCCTTTCAGTCCTATTCCAGGCTGCTGGTGGTGACGATGTGTTGTGAGCCCACCATCCTGGAATGGGAGGAAGAGAGGGAGGGAGGGAGTGGGTGGTCCTGCTGTTAGTGTTAGTGTAGGCGGGGAGGGGGTCATGGTGAGGTGTCCGGAGGGAGTCAGTCCACAGTGTTGTATCAATGCAGTGTTATTAGTGTGGGGGTGAAGTGGAGGGAGGGCGGAGAGAGAGGGAGAGAGAGACAGAGAGAGAAGGTGCAGCATGAGACAGTGAGAGTGGTGGACCATGAGCCTTGTTCGGGGGTCGGTGCTATAACAGATATACAGTGAGTGTGAGGGAGCAGAGTCAATACAGTGACCCTTATCCTGACAGAGCGGGGAAGCTTATTCATGCTTGTCCTGTATTGCTGGACATTTCTTCAGACCGCAGATACTGCACTGAGCTGGCTGGGGAGCTCAGACCATACTCGGTGGTTCTGGTTGTGTCGCCCCCTCTGGGAAGAGAATGGTCCCCCTCTGTACTAGCCCATCCACCAGGACCTCCGTACCCCTGTTGAAAAACCGTGGTGTAATTGTCCCTTATCTGCCATGCTCGGGGTAAACTGTGCAGGGCAGGTCCTAACGGAGAAAGCTCAATGGCCTTTTAAAAATGACATCAGTGTCAGGGATCACAGAATATCCAGGGGCATCTGGGTGATGGTGTGTACGTCCAGCCGTGAAGGACTCCATTTACAAAGCTGTAGAACAAATGCTCATCCAAAACTCTCCATCATCTGACCTCACACCAATCTCCCTTTTTTCCATCTTTCCTGGGAAGACTGGCTCATGTTACAGGATGTTATCCAAGTGTCTACATTTCAGCATTCTGCAACCTGGGAACACATCCTTCCATGACACTGTCTCTCAGTCTCCCCCTCTCTGTCTATACACCAAACCCCTCCCATGTGGTGATATTTAAACTGATTCCACCGCCATCTCTCCCTGTCAGTGAGGTTCATACCCACAGCACCCCCTTGTCAGGGCAACAATGGAGATATGGAGCTGCAAATGGATGGGAGCTGCACATTCTGTCACTTCCAGGATGGGCTGCAAGTTTCCACACCGTGGGCAGGGATATAACACAGTGTTACTGAGCAATGCACTGGGGTGGTGTACACAGTCCTACATGCTGGGAAGGTAACTGCTCCTGGGTTACAGATCAATGTACTGGGGTGGGGTACACAGTCCTACATGCTGGGAGGGTAACTGCTCCTGGGTTACAGATCAATGTACTGGGGTGGGGTACACAGTCCTACATGTCGGGAGGGTAACTGCTCCTGGGTTACAGATTAATTCACGGGTGATCACTGCACAGTTCCCTGAGCTGGTCAGACTGTCTGGTTGAGGTTTATCGATACTGCAATGATATGGTTTGTGCAGCTCCCCATGCTGGATGGATATTTGTTTCAGGTTCACACATTAGTGCCCTGCTGTGGTCTGCACAGGTCCCCGTCCTGGACAGATATCTAGTCCGGGTTTATATATCAATTCACTGCTGTGGTCTGCACAGCTCCCCATCCTGGATAGATATCTAGTCTGGGTTTATAGATCAATGCACTGCTATGGTCTGCACAGCTTCCCGTCCTGGACAGATATCTAGTCCGGGGTTATAGATCAATGCACTGCTGTGGTCTGCACAGCTCCCCGTCCTGGACAGATATCTAGTCTGGGTTTATAGATTAATGCACTGCTATGGTCTGCACAGCTTCCCGTCCTGGACAGATATCTAGTCCGGGGTTATAGATCAATGCACTGCTGTGGTCTGCACAGCTCCCCATGCTGGACTGATATATGGTCTGGGTTTATAGATCAGTGCACTGCTGTGGTCTGCGCAGTGTTCCACTCTGGCCAGATTGCTGGGTTGTATTGACCAGTGTAATGGATGAATCTGGACAGATTGCTGGGTTGTACTGAGCAGGACACTGGCTTGGTCTGTACAGTGTTCCACGGTGAACAGATATCTCCTCTGGGTGTATGGTGTCTGGGCAGGTTCAGTGAGGTGGATTGAGAATGTGGTATATCTCACCCTTTCAGCTGATCTGGCAATGCCTTTCGTTCCCATTCCTGTGATTGGATCCTCCGTCACTCACCCCATTAATGTTACAGTGTGTCCAGGTACAGTACATCATGTTGGTGGGGGCGGGGGGGAGGGGAAGGTCATCGACAGGTCAAGGGGTTACCCGGAACGTTCTGTCCTCGACATTCTATAACTGACATTCCCCGGAACGTTCTGTCCCCTGACATTCTATAACTGACATTCCCCGGAACGTTCTGTCCCCTGACATTCTATAACTGACATTCCCCGGAACGTTCTGTCCCTGACATTGTTTGTGAACGGCCGGACGTCAGTGAATTGAACAAACGATAAGATCCCGAGGGAAGAGATCGCGTTCGAGGGAGAAGGAGACACTGTTCCGAAGGCCCCTTAGGCAGTTAAAGGGGTGAATACGTTTTCCCTGCGTTTACATTTCTCCACGACACAGGATCGACCACAATTTAGACCAAAATACAGGAATTCCCAAACTCCGATTGTCTTCAGGAAAATGGGGGAGAATCCTTCAAGAGAGCAACGTTCACACCCTCCGTATTAGGAACTGGGAAGGAGTGACCTGTGTCTGCTCTCGAGTGATCGAGTGTGTGGGAATGTTCTAGAAACCATCTGTCCTGATGGATGTGTCTCTGTGTGTTTGGGGAGGGAGGGTTTCTTGTGGTTTATGTCACATTTTTGTCAGTAATTCCGATCTTCCCATTTGTTATTCCAGCTCCAATTATTTTAATAAATCCCTGAATACAGGGACACATTTGAAAATCTCACTGGGTCCCCGATCAAACGGGTCCCTTTGCCTCCAGGCTGATGGATAATGGGTTTGTTTTCCTTCCTCACAGTTAACGTAGTGACCATCTACGTCCTGCTTTATAAAGATTGTGGATTGTCTCCATGTGTCAGACGTTACCTGGGGGCCATGTCAGCGGCGGATCTCCTGGTCATTATCCTCGACCTGATCCTGAGACACATTCCCATTGTTTATCAGGAACAGTTTTATTTCCTGAAGGACTCCGTCCCCGTGTGTAATATCCACGCCGTCCTGCTTTATGCAGCCACTGACTGCTCCGTCTGGTTCACCGTCACTTTCACCTTTGATCGGTTTGTGGCCATTTGTTGCCAGAAGCTGAAAAGTAAATATTGCAGTGAGAAAACGGCGGCTGTGGTTCTGGGAGCAGTGACTGTGCTGAGCTGTTTAAAGAACATTTTCTGGTATTTTATGCTCACGGCTCGGTATTGGCTGCTGAACCAGCCCTGGTTTTGTGAGATAACAGGCGCTGTTCAATCCTCCATTGTCTGGGTCACAATCGAGTTCCTCCACCACATTCTAACCCCGTGTGTCCCATTTCTCCTGATTCTGCTGCTCAATGTTCTCACCGTCAGACACATTTTAGTGACCAGCAGAGCCCGCAGGAGACTCCGCGCTCACACCAATGGGGACGCTCAGTCTGACAATGAAATGAGAAACCGAAAAAAATCCATCATTTTACTGTTTGTGATCTCGGCCAATTTCATCCTGTTATGGTCAATGTTAATGCTGTATTCTATATGGTTCCGGATGGATGATATTGGGTATCAGTCTGTGTATCTCCATCACTTTGTGCAGGATTTGGGCTTCATGCTGCAGCTCCTCAGTTGCTGCACAAACACCGCGATTTATGCCGTGACCCAGACTAGGTTCAGGCAGCAGCTGAAGAATGTGCTGAAATATCCCTTCACCCAAATCCATCCATCCATCAAATTCCCTCATTAATCAATCCATCCGGGATTTTCTCATTTCAGTTCAGTGTTTCAGTGATGGAGCAGCCTGTCGCTATGGTAACAGACTGAGGGTAGCGCTGGTTTGTCCCTCCTTATCCCCCAGGAGGGTTACAGGGAAACATTTCAATGTTTCTCACAACTCAGTGGCCAGTGAGAAAAGGCACCATCCCACTGACTGTATCCATCACTTCCATTTGTAACCTATAAAAATATTGATTGAAGCGTGCCGAGCAGCAGAGTGACCGATGTTGTTGTGTGTCTTTGTGTTGGAGAAGCTGAGCTGGAGAGGGACAGACTCAGCCCCAAGTCCTGGTCCTCAGGGAAGGGGAGGGCACCGCGCCCTGAACTCAGGAGCTGGGTTTAACTCCCTCTGTCCCCCCCGCTCCAACCTGGCATCCCCATTTCCTCTCCCCTACTCTTTCTCAGAACTTCTATCCCTCTCTCTCTCTGTACACTGTCTCTTTCTCACTACCTCTCCCATTCACTCTCTCTCGTCCCCACTCAGATACCCCCAACCCCGATTTCTCCACCTGCCTCCACTAATCTTTCTCCCTCACCCTCCCCCTCTCTCTGCTGCCGTCTCTGTCTCCCTTCCGCAATTCCGTCTCTCCCCCATCTTCCCCACCTCCCACTTCCCACTTCCCACATCTATCATCTCACCCCCACCCTCCACACGCAGCCTCACCACCAACCCCCAGTCTCTGGGTCAGAGGGAGGGGAAGGACCAGGGAGACAGAGGGTGTCAGAGAGAGACGAAGGGAGGGACAGGAGGGAGAGAGGTTCAGTCAGAGACAAACGGAGGGAGTTGGGGAGAGAGACACTGAGGGAGGGGGATCGAGAGTGAGAGAAGGGGGACAGTGAAGGAGCAGAGAGAATGAGAGCAGGGGGCAAGAGAGAGATAGAGTGAGAGAGGGAGGGAGAGTGAAACAGGGGAGGAGATAACGAGAATCAAAGGCGAGAGAGCGAGACAGAGAGGTGTGAGGAAATGGGCGAGAGAGAAAGGGGGCAAGTCTTAGAGAGAGACGGACAAGGAGAGACAAAGTGGATGAGAGAGATGGGGATGGGGAGGCGAGAGACAGAGAGAAGAGGAGAGAGGCAAGACAGAGAGATTGAATGAGGGGGTGAGAGAGTGATGGGGCGAGAGAGAGAGGCGGGGTGAGAGATGGACGGAGGGGCAAATAAGCGGGATGTCAAGAGAGAGATTGAGGCTGCAAGAGAGAAGGATCAAGAGAGAGAGAAGGGATCGAGAGACACAGAGTCGAGAGAGAGGGGCAAGGAAGCGGGCGAGAGAGTGAATGAGAGAGACAGAGTGTGAACGTGAGAGCGAGTGGGCAAGAGAGAGTTAGAGTGGGTGAGAGAGTGATGAGGTGAGTGAGAGAGAGAAAGACGGGACCAGAGAGACATAGAGGTGAGAGAGAGGGAGTGAGAGAGAGGAGGGCAAGAGAGAGAGAAGTAGGGGCAAGGAGAGATGGGGGTGAGAGAAAGAAGAAGCGAGAGAGGGAGGCATTTAGAGAGCAAGAAAGAGAGATTGAGGGGGGACAAGAGGGAGAGCGCGGGGGTGAGAGAGAGGGAGAGGGAGCAAGAGAGACAGACGGAGCAAGAGATAGAGAAACAGGGTTCGAAAGAGAGAGAGAGAGAGGCAAAAGAGAGATAGAGGGGGTGAGAGAGAGGGGTCTAAATAGAGGGGGCGAGGGATAAAGAAATGGAACGAGAGACAGACGTGCGAAGAGAGAGACAGCGCGAGGGCAAGAAAGAGAGCGAGGGAGAGAGAGAGAGGACGAGAAAGAGAATGATGGGCAGAGAGAGAGTGATGGGCGGAGAGAGAGAGCGAGGGCGAGAGAGACATTAGAGAGGAAGGTCAAGAAGGAGAGATGGCTCTGTGAGAGGGGGTTTGACAGAGAGGGGGTGGGAAACAGAAAGGGTGACAGCAAGAACGCAGGGGCAAGAGAGGGCGAGACAGAAAGAGAGAGCAAGAGAGACAGAGCGAGAAGGAGGGAAGGAGAAAAGAAATGAGACAGAATAAGGGGACAGAAGAGAGTCAGCGAGAGCAAGGCAGAGAGAGAGATAAGTTCAGATTTGGGTGTGCGTGTGTGAAACAGAGATAGAGACGGGGGAAGAGAGACAGAGAGAGAGGGAGAGCGAGTGAGAGAAAGATGTGGAGAGATGGAGAGAGAAAGGAAAGAGAGAGGAAGGTTGAGAAGAAGAGAAGGGTGCAAAAGGGTTGTCAAGAATGAGAGAGCAAGGGGACGAGGGGACAGCAGAAGAGAGAGGATGAGAGAGAGGGAGCGAAAGAGTGGGGCGAGAGAGGGAGATAGCGAGAGAGAGAGAGACATACAAGGAGAGAGAGAGAGAACGACAGACAGACGGCGAGCAGGAGAGAGAGACAGAGAAAGAGAGGGTGAGAGAGAGAATGAGAGAGTGGGAGAGAGGGAGAGGGTGAGAAACAGAGAGAGAGAGGGAGAGATTGAGAGAGAGAGGCTGACCAAGAGAAAGAGAGGAGCTGAGCAAAACAGAGAGGATGGAGGGATTGATTCAAGAGAGGTGGCAAGAGAGGGAGGGGGATGGCGGCAAGAGAGAGAGAGATAAAGGGTGAGAACGAGAGAGAGAAGGGGAGAGAGAGAGAGAGGGAGATGAGGCGATAGTTACTTGAGAGAGAGAGTGAGTGAGCAAGGGGGGATGGGTCCAGAGAGAGAGAGAGAGTAACAGAGAGAGAGAGAGAGAGAGAGAGACTGAAAAAGAGAGACACACAGACAGAGGGACGAGACGGTGGGGAGAGAGCGACAGTGTGACAGTGGGCGAGAGAGAGAGAATGCACAGGGAGGGTGAATGAGCAGGGAGAGATAGGGGAGGAGGAGAGAGAGGGGAGCATGTGAGAGAGGGACAAGAGAGAGAGGTGGGTTTGAGAGAGGGAGGTGGGTTCGAGAGAGAGAGGTGGGCGAGAGAGTGGGGGCAAGAGAGATAGGGAGCGAGAGAGAGGGGGGGCTAGAGAGAGGGGGTGTGAGAGAGAGAAGGGCGAGAGAGAGGGAGTGAGGGGGCGCGAGAGGGGGGCGAGAGAGGGCGTGTGGACGAGGGAGGGGTGAAAGAGAGGGGGTGAAAGAGAGGGGGCAAGAGAGAGGGGTTCGAAAGAGAGAGGTGGGGTGAGAAGAGACAGGGGACGGCAAAAGAGAGAGGGGGCGAAAGGAGGGGCGAAAGAGGAGGACGAAAGAGTGGACGAAAAGGGGGCAAAAGAGGGGTTGGGTGAAAGAGGGGGGTGAAAGGGAGGCGCGAAAGGTTGGGGCGAAAGAGAGGGGCGAAGAGAGAAGGGGTGAAAGAGGGGGGTGAGTGAGAGAGAGAGTGGAGGCGGGAGAGAGAGAGGGGGTTGAGAGAGAGGGGAGCGAGAGGGGGCGTGAGAGAGAGAAGGGACAAGAGAGAGGGGGAGAAAGAGAGGAAGAGAGAGAGGTGAGAGAGAGGGGGTTGAGGCGGGGGCGGTGTTTGATGGAGTTGGGGGAGGGGGTGGTGTTGAGGTGGGGGCGGTGTTGGATAGGTTTAAGAAGGGGGCGGTGTCGGAGAGGGATGGGGAGGGGGCGGAGTTGGATTGAGTTGCAGTGGGGGTGGTGTTGGGCAGGGTTGGAAGAGTGAGGAGTGTTGGACGGGGTTTGGGAGGGGCAGTGTTGGGGAAGGGGGTGGTGTCAGACAGGGTTGGGGAGGGGCGGTGTTGGGGGAGGGGGAGGTGTCAGACAGGGTTGGGGAGGGGGAAGTGTTAGACAGTGCTGGAGAGGGGGCAGTGTTAGATGGGCTTGGGAGAGGGCAGTGTTGGGGGAAGGGTGGCGTTGGACTGGTTTGGGGAGGGGCGGTGTTGGAGGAGGGGAAGGTGTCAGACGGGGTTGGGGAGGGAGCAGTGTTGGACGGGGTTGGGGAGGGTGCGGTGTTGGACGTGGTTGGGGAGGGGGCAGTGCTGGACGGGGTTGAGGGAGTGGGCGGTGATGGATGGGTTTGGGGGGTTGTCAGTATTAGATGGGGTTGCAGAGTGGGTTCGTGGCAGAGGAGCAGTATTGTGTGGGAGCAGTGATGTTTGGACGGCAGTGAAGGTCAGGCTGAGGTCAGCGTGTGGACTGCTGTGAGGGTCAAGCTGGGGGGTGGTGTGGGACAGTCGTGAGGGTCAGGCTGGGAGCAGCATGTGGACGGCAGTGAGAGTCAGGTTGGGGGCAGTATTGGATAGCAGTGAGTGTCAGGCTGGGGATGATGTGTGGGCGGTGGTGACCCTCAGGCTCGAGGCGGTGTGTGGACGGCGTTGAGGATCAGGCTGGGGGCAATGTGTGGATGGCAGTGAGGGTCAGGCTGGGGGCAGTGAGTGGATGGAGGTGAGGGTCAGGCTGGGCCGGTGTGTGGATGGCGGGGAGGTCAAGCTGGGAGCGTTGTGCGCATGGCGGTGTCGATCAGGCTAGGGACGGTGTGTGGACGGCATTGAGGGTCAGAGTTGGGGTGGTTTGTGGGCAGCGTTGAGGGTCTGGCTCGGGGCGGTGTGTGAACGGCAGTGGGGGTCAGGGTGGGGGCAGTGTGTCGACATCAGTGAGGGTCAAGCTTGGGGCGGTGTGTGGACGGCAATGAGGGTCAGGCTGTGCGTGTTGCACACACGGTGTTGAGGGTCAGGCTGGGGACGGTGTGTGGATGGCAGTGAGGGTCAGGCTGGGGGCGGTGTGTGGACGGCAGAGAGGGTCAGGCTGGGAGCAGTGTGTGGATGGCAGTGAGGGTCATTCTGGGGGCGGTGTGTGGAGGGCAATGAGGGGCAGGCTGCTGGCGCTGTACAGGCAGCAGTGAGAGTCAGGGTTGGGGCGGTGAAAACGGTGGTGAGGGTCAGGCTGGGGGCGGTACGTGGAAGGCAGTGCAGTTCATACTGGGGCGGTGTTGTACGGCAGTGGGGGTACAGGTTTGGTTGGTGTGTGGACGGCGGTGAGTTTCACGCTGTGGGCGGTGATGGATGGTGGTATGGGTCAAGCTGGGGGCAATGTGTGAACGGTGGTGAGGGTTAGGCTCGGCGCGGTGTGTAGGTGGTGGTAAGGTTCAGGCTGAGGGCGTGTTTTGGACAGCAGTGAGGATCAGGCTGGGGGCAGTGTGTGCATGGCGGTGGGGGTGAGGTTAGGGGTGGTTTTTGGACAGCAGTGAGGGTCAAGCTGGGGGCGGGTTTTGGACCACAGTGAGGGTTAGGCTGGGGCGGTGTTGGGCAGCGTTGAGAGACAGGCTGGGGGCGGTGTTGGACGGCGTTGAGAGACAGGCTGGGAGCGGTGTGTGGACGGCAATTGGGTGAGGCTGGGGGCGGTGTGTGGACAGCAGTGGGGGTCAGACTGAAGCTGGTGTTGCACGGCGGTGAGCCTCAGGCTGGGGACGGTGTGTGGATGGCAGTGAGAGTCAAGCTAGGGGTTGTGTTGGATGGCAGTACGGGTCAGGATGGAGCGGTGGTGAGAGACAGAGTTGCACGTTGGTGAGGGTCAGGCTATGGGTGGTGAGGGCTATTTTGGG
Organism: Chiloscyllium punctatum; assembly: GCF_047496795.1. Classification (NCBI taxonomy): domain Eukaryota; kingdom Metazoa; phylum Chordata; class Chondrichthyes; order Orectolobiformes; family Hemiscylliidae; genus Chiloscyllium; species Chiloscyllium punctatum. The sequence goes on from NC_092772.1 coordinate 20,324,806, forward strand.
GGTGGTGAGGGACAGGCTGGGGGCGGTGTGTGGAGAGAGGTGGGGGTCAAGCTAGGGGCGGTGTGTGGATGGCAGTGAGGGTTAGGTTGGTGGCGGTGTGTGGATGGTGGTGAGGGTCAGGCTGGGGGAATTGTTTGGATGGTGGTGAGGGTCAGGCTGGGGACGATGTGTGGATGGTGGTGACGGTCAGGTTGGGGGCAGTGTATGGACGGCAGTGAGTGTCATTCTGGGGTGGAGTAGAATTGCGCTGGGGGTCAGGATGGTGAAGGTGTTAGACGGCAGTGGGCGTCAAGCTGGATACTGTGTGAGGATGGCAGTGAGCGTCAGGGCTGAGGCAGTGTGTGGACAGTGGTGTGGATCATTCTGGGGCAGTGTGGTATGGCAGTGAGGGACAAGCTGGGGGCAGTGTTGGACGGTGGTGAGGGTCAAGCTGGATGGTGGTGTGGGATGGCAGTGAGGGTCAGGTTGGGGGCGGTGTGAGGACGGCAGTGGGGGTCAGATTGGGGGTGGTGTCTGACTGCGGTGAGGGTCAGGCTGGCGGTGGTGTGTGGACAGTGCTGAGGGTCAGGTTGGGGTCGGTGCGTGAATGACATTGAAGGTCAGGCTGGCCACAGTATGAGGCCGGTAGTGAGCATCAGGGCTGGGGGCAGTGTATGGATGGTGATGAGTGTCAGGTTGGGGGTGGTTAATGGACGGCAGTGAGGGTCAGCCTGGGGGCGGAGTTGAATGGAACAGGGGGTTAGGCTGGGGATGGTGTGAGGACGGCGGTGAGGGTCAGGTTGGGGGCGGTGTGTGGACGGCAGTGAGGGTCAGGTTGGGGGCGATGTGTGGACGGCGGTGAGAGTCAGGCTGTGGGCGATGTGTGGACAGTGGTGAGGGGTAGGTTAGGGGCAGTGTGTGGAGGGTGGTGAGGGTCAGGTTGGGGGCAATGTGTGGACAGTGGTGAGGGTCAGATTGGGGGCTGTGTATGGACAGTGGTGAGGGTCAGGTTGGGAGCGGTGTATGGACTGCGGTGAGGGTCAGACTGAGGGCTCAGTTGATCGGTGCTTGGGGTCAGGCTGGAGCTGGTGTTGGATGGTGGTGTCAGACTGGGGATGGTGTGAGGACGGCAGTGAGCGTCAGGGCTAGGGGTGGTGTGTGCATGGCTGTAAGGGTCAAGCTGTGGCAGAGTGTGGATGGCAGTGAGAGTCAGACTGGGGGAAGTGTGGGGATGACGATGGGAGTCTGGCTGGGGGTGGTGTTGGATGGCAGTGTGCGTCATGCTGGGGCAGTTTTGTATAACAGTGAGGGTCAGGCTGGGGTCGGTGCGTGGACAGCTGTGACGGTCAGCCTGGGGAGTGGTGTGTGGACGGTGGTGAGTGACAGGCTGGGAGCGGTGTGTGAGCAGTGTTGATGGTCAGATTGGGAGCAGTGTTGGATGGCGGTGACTGTCAGGCTGGGGAGGATGTGTGGCTGATGGTGAGGGTCAGGCTGGGGACGGTGTGTGGACGGCGGTGAGGGTCAGCCTAGGGACGGTGTTTGGACAGCAGTGAGAGTCAGATTGAGGGCGTTGTGCAGACAGTGGTGAGGGCCAGACTAGGGGCGGTACTGGACTGTGGAGAGGGACAAGCTGGGTGGGGTGTTGGACAGTGGTGAGTATCAGGCTGGGGGTGATTTAAGGACGGTGGTGGGGGTCAGTGTGTCGATGGTGGTGTGGGGCAGGCTGGGGATAGTATGTAGACAGCATTGAGGGCCAGGCTAGCAATGGTATTGCACTGTTGTGTGGGTCTGGCTGGGTGCATTGTTGGACAGATATGGGTGTTAGGCTCGGGGCGGTGTGTGCGGGCAGTGAGAGTCAGGCTGGAGGTGGTGTTGGATGCTGGTGAGCATCATGCTGGGGGCGGTGTTGGACGGTGATGAGGGTCAGGCTGGGGGTGGGAGTGGGCGTCGGTAAGGGTCAGGCTGGGGATTGTGTGTGGACGGCGGTGAAGATCAGGCTGGGGTCGGTGTGTGGACTGCAGTGATGGTCAGGCTGAGGGCATTGTATGGATGGTGGTGAGGGTCAGGCTGGGAGAGATGTGTGAACGGTAGTGAGTGTTTGGCTGTGGGTGGTGTGTGGACGGCGGGGAGCATCAAGCTGGGGGCGTGTGCACAGCGGCGATGGTCAGGCTGGGGACGGTGTGTGGTCAGTGGGAAGGGTCAGAGTTGGGGCGGTGTTGGAAAGCAGTGAAGGTCAGGCTCGGGGCGGTCTGTGGGCAGCGTGGAGGGTCAGGCTGGGGGCGGTGTGTTGATGGTGGTGAGGGTCAGGCTGGGGGAGGTGTGTGGACGGCGGTGAGGGTCAGGCTGGGGGCGATCTGTGGGCAATATTGAGGGTAAGGTGGGGGCCGGTGTGTGAACGGCAGTGGGGTCATGTTGGGGGCGGTGTGTGGACAGTGGTGAGGGCCAGGCTGGGGCAGCGTGTGGATGGCAGTGAGGGCCAGGCTGGGGCTGTTTTCAGGCAGAGGTGAGGGCCAGCCTGGGTGCCATGTGTGCCAGTATTTAGGGTCAAGCTGTGGGCGGTGTGTGGGTGGTGGTGAGGGTCAGGCTGGGGACGGTGTGTAGATCGCGGTGAGGACCAGGCTAGTGGCGGTATTAGACTGTGGTGTGGGTCAAACTGGGTGCGTTGCTGGGCAGTGGTGGGTGTCAGGCTGGGGGCGGGAGTGGGTGGCTGTGAATGTCAGGCTGGGGATGGAGTGTCGATGGCGGTGAAGATCAGGCTGGGGACGGTGTGTGGATGGAGGTGAGGGTCAAGCTGGGGACGGTATGTGTGGATGAAGGTGAGGGTCGGGGTTGGGGTGCTGTTGGATGGCAGTGAGGGTGAGGCTCGGGGTGGTGTGTGGGCAACGTTGAGGGTCAGGCTGGGGGTGGTATGTGGACAGCGGTGAGGGTCAGGTTGGGGACGGTGTGTGGATGGCATTGAGGGTCAGGGTTGGGACGTTTTTGGATGGCAGTGAGGGTCAGGCTTGGAGCGGTGTGTGGGTAGCGTTGAGGGTTAGGCTGGGGTGGTGTGTGAATGGCAGTGAGAGTCAGGCTGGGCACGGTGTGTGCACTGTCGTGAGGGTCAGGCTGGGGTCTGTGTGTGAGCAGTGTTGAGGTTCAGGTTGGGGGCGGTGTGTTAATGGTAGTGGGGATCAGGGTGTGAACGGTGTGTGGACGGCAGTGAGGGCCAGGATGGGGCGGTGTGTGGGCAGAGGTCAGGGTCTGCCTGGGTGCAGTGTGTGGGCAGCGTTGAGGGGCAGGCTGTGGGCAGTGTGTGGATGGTGGTGAGAGTCAGGTTGGGGTAGGTGTGTGGATCGTAGCGAGATTCAGGCTGGGTGCGGTGTATGGACGGCAGTGAGGGTTAGGCTGGGGATGGTGTACAGCTGGCAGTGAGAGTCAGGGTTGGGGTGGTGTTGTTTGGCGGTGAGGGTCAGGCTGGGGGCTATGTGTGCACAGCAGTGTGGTTCATGCTGTGGCAGTCTTGTACGGCGGTGGGGGTACGTGTGGGGGTGGAGTGTGGATGGCGGTGAGTTTCATCCTGGGGGCTGTGTTGGACAGTTGTGTGGGTCAGGCTGGGTGCAGTGTGGGGACGGTGGTGAGTGTCAGACTGAGGGCGGTGTGTGGGCAGGTGAGGATCAGGCTGGGGGCGTTTTTGGGCAGCTGTGAGGTTCAGGCTGGGGGCGGTGTGTGAACAGCAGTGAGGGTCAGGCTGGGGATGGTGTGTGGATGGCAGTGAGGGTCAGGGTTTGGACGGTGTTGGACAACAATGAAGGTCAGGCTCGGGGCGGTGTGTGGGCAGCGTTGACACTTAGGCTGGGGGCGGTGTGTGGATGGCGGTGAGGATCAGGCTGTGGGCGGTGTGTGGACGGCAGTGAGGGTCAGGCTGGGGGTGGCGTGTGGACGGCTGTGAGGGTCAAGCTGGGGGAGGAGTGTGGATGGCAGTGAGGGTCAGGCTGGGGGTGGTGTGTGGATGACGATGGGGGTCAGGCTGGGGCCAGTGTTGGATGGTGGTGAGGGTCATGCTGGGTGCGGTGTTGGAAAGTGGTGAGGGCCAGGCTGGGGGGCAGTGTGTGGACGGCAGTGAGGGGCAGGCTGGGGGTGGTGTGTGGGCACTGTTGAGGGTCACGCTGGGGGCGGTGTGTGGATAGCAGTGGGGCCAGGCTGGGGGCGGTGTATGGGCAGAGATGAGAGTGAGCCTGGGTGCGGTGTGTGGGCAGCATTGAGGGGTCAGGTTGGGGGCGGTGTGAGAATGGCAGTGGGGGCCAGGCTGGCGGTGGTGTGTGGGCAGCAGTGAGGGTCAGGCTTGGGGAACTGTGTGGGCAGAGTGGAGGGTCAGCCTGAGTGCGGTGTTAGGGCAGCATTGAGGGTCAGGCAGTGGGCGGTGCGTGGATGGTGGTGAGGGACAGTTTGGGGCGGCGTGTGGACGGCAGTGAGATTCAGGCTGAGTGTGCTGTGTGGACGGCAGTCAGGGTCAGGGTTTGGGCGGTATGTGAACGGCAGTGAGGATCAGGCTGGGAGCGTTGTGTGCACAGCGTTGAGGGTCAGGCTGGGGACGATGAGTGGATGGCAGTGAGGGTCCGGCTGGGGGCAGTGTGTGAATGGCAGTGGGGTCAGGTTGGGGGCGGTCTGTTGACAGTGGTGAGAGCCAGTCTGGGGTCAGTGTGGGACAGCAGTGAGGGGCAGGCTGGGTGCGGTTTGTGGATGGCGGTGAAGGTCAGTTTGGGGGCAGTGTGTGGACAGCGGCGAGGGCCAGGCTGGGGGCAGTTTGTGAGCAGAGGTGAGGGTCAGCCTGGGTGCGGTGTGCGGCAGCAATGAGGGTCAGGCTGGGTGTGGTGTGTGAATGGCAGTGAGGGTCAGGCTGGGGGCAGTGTGTGAACAGCAGTGAGGGTCAGGTTGGGGCCAGTGTACGGGCGGCAGTGAGAGTCAGGTTTGGGGCACTGTTAGATGGCGGTGAGGGTCAGGCTTGGGGTGCTGTGTGGATGTCCGTGCAGTTCATGCTGGGGCGGTGTTGTACAGTGGTGGGGTTACAGGTGGGGGTGGTGTGTGGACTGTGCTGAGGGTAAGGCTGGGGGCAGTGTGTGGGCACTGGCGAGGGTCAGGCTGGCGTTGGTGAGGGTCAGGCTGGGGCATTGTTGGGCAGTTGCGAGGGTCAGGCTGGGTGCGGTTTGTGGATGGCGGTGAAGGTCAGTTTGGGGGCAGTGTGTGGACAGCGGCGAGGGCCAGGCTGGGGGCAGTTTGTGGGCAGAGGTGAGGGTCAGCCTGGGTGCGGTGTGCGGCAGCAATGAGGGTCAGGCTGGGTGTGGTGTGTGAATGGCAGTGAGGGTCAGGCTGGGGGCAGTGTGTGAACAGCAGTGAGGGTCAGGTTGGGGGCAGTGTACGGGCGGCAGTGAGAGTCAGGTTTGGGGCACTGTTAGATGGCAGTGAGGGTCAGGCTTGGGGTGCTGTGTGGATGTCCGTGCAGTTCATGCTGTGGCGGTGTTGTACAGTGGTGGGGTTACAGGTGGGGGTGGTGTGTGGACTGTGCTGAGGGTCAGGCTGGGGGCGGTGTGTGGGCACTGGCGAGGGTCAGGCTGGCGTTGGAGAGGGTCAGGCTGGGGCATTGTTGGGCAGTTGCGAGGGTCAGGCTGGGGGCGGTGTGTGCACAGCAGTGAGGGTCAGGCTGGGGGCAGTGTGTGAATGGTGGTGAGGGTCAGGGTTGGGCGTTGTGTGGGCAGCGGTGAGGGTCAGCCTTGATGCGGTGTGTGGGCAGCGTTGAGGGTCAGGCTGTGGGCGGTATGTGGACGGAGGTGGGGTCAGGCACGGGGAGGTTTTTGGACAGCAGTGCGGGTCAGGCTGGGGGCGGTGTGTGAACGGTGGTGAGGGTCAGGCTGGGGGCGGTGTTGGATGGCGGTGGGTATCAGGCTGGAGGTGGTTAGTGGATGGTGGTGTGGGTCAGGCTGCGGGTGGTGATGGATGGCATTGAGGGTCAGGGTGGGGACAGTGAGTAGACAGTGGTGAGGGTCAGTCTGGGGACGGTGTGCAGATGGCAGTGAGGGTTAGGGTTAGGACGGCATTGGACAGCAGTGAAGTTCATGCTCAGGGCGGTGTGTAGGCAGCGTTGACAGTCAGGCTGGGGGCTGTGTGTGAACAGCAGTGGGGTCAGGTTGGGGGCGGTGTGTCGACAGCAATGAGGGTCAGTCTGGGGTCAGTGTGGGACGGCAGTGAGAGTCAGGCTGGGGGCGGTGTGTGGACGGTGGTGAGGGTCAGGTTGGGGGCAGTGTGTGGACGGCAGTGAGGGTCAGGCTGGGGGTGGTGCTGGACCGTGGTGAGGGTCAGGCTGGGGGTGGTGTTTGGATGGCAGTGGGGTTCCGGCTGGGTCAGTGTGTGCACGGTGGTGGGGGTCAAGCTGGGTGTGGTGCTGGACAGTGGTGAGCGTCAGGCTGGGGGTGGGGTTGAATGGCGGTGAAGGTCTGGCTGGGGGCGGTGTTGGCCTGTGGTGAGGGTCAGGCTGGGTTGTGTGTGTGAATGGCGGTGAGGGTCATGCTGTAGGCCGTTCGTGGATGTTGGTGAGGGTCAGGCTGTGGTGGGGTGTGGATGGGGGTGGTATGTGGACATCGGTGAGTGTCAGGTGTGGCGCGGTTTGTGGACTGCAGTGAGGGTCCGGCTGTGGGTGGTGTGTGGATGGCGGTGAGAATCAGGCTGGGTCAGTGTGTGCACGGTGGTGGGGGTCAGGGTTAGGGCGGCGTTGGACGGCAGTGAAGGTCAGGCTCGGGGCGGCGTGTGGGCAGCGTTGATGGTCAGGCTGGGGACTGTGTGTGAATGGCAGTGGGGTCAGGGTCATGCTGGGGTTGGTGTGTGGATGGCGGAGGGGGTTAGGCTTGGGGCGGTGTCTGGATGGCAGTGAGGGTCAGGCTGGGGGTGGTTTTGGACGATGGTGAGGATCAGGCTGGGGGCCATGTTGAACCGCAGTGAGGATCAGGATGGGGTGGTGTGTGGGCAATGCTGAGGTTCAGGCTGGGGGCGGTGGGTGGGTGATAGTGAGAGTCAGGCTGGGGGGCAGTGTGTGGACGGTGGTGAGGGTCAGGCTGGGGCAGTTTGTAGTGGGCAGTGAAGGTCAGGCAGGGGGCAGTGTGCAGACAGTAGTGAGGGTCATTCTAGGGGCAGTGTCAACAGCAGTGAGGGTCAGGCTAGGGGCGGTGTGTGGACGGTAATGCCACACTGTGACACTGTCTGACACATAGTGAAATTCTCTGAGACATCGTGACACTTCCTGACAGAGTGTGACATACTGTCACAGTGTCTGACTCTCTCTGAGGCACACTGTGACACACTGTGTCCCCTCTGAGACAGAATGTGACACTCTGACTCTCTCTGACACTCTCAGAGACACACTGTGAAACTCTCTGACAGGCTGTGACACATTCTGAGCCTCTCTGAGACAGGCTGTGACACTCTCTGACGCTCTCTGACACTCTCTTAAACGCACTGTGAAGCTCTGTGACTCACTGACACTCTGAGACACACTGTGACACAATCTGACCTTCTCTGACACTCTCTGAGACACACTGTGACACTCTCTGTGACGCACTGTGACACTCTCTGACACACTGTGACACTCCCTGACCGACTGTGACACTCTCTGACACATGGTGACATTCTATGAGACACTGTGACACTGTCTGAGACAAAATGAGACATTTTCTGTCTCCCACTGACTCTCTGAGACACACTGTGACACTCTCGAAGAAACACTGTGTAACTCTCTGACTCTCTCTGACACACAGTGACACTCTCTGACTGATTGTGACAAACTCTTACACATGGTGACATTCTCTGAGACACTGTGGCACTCTCTGACACTCACTCAGACGGACTGTGACCCTCTCTGACGCTCTGACACTCTCTGAGACACACTATGTCACTCTCTGACAGACTGTGACACTCTCTGAGCACGGTGACATTCTCTGAGACAGTCTGTGACACTCTGTCTCTCTCTGAGAGACACGGTCACTCTCTGAGACACACTGTGACACACTGTGAATTTCTTTGACTCTCTGACGCTCTGTGAAACACACAGAGAGTTAGAGAGTGTCACAGTCTGTCTCAGAGAATGTCAGCGAGAGTCAGAAAGTCCACATTGTATCTCAGAGAGTGTCACAGTATGTCTCAGAGTATGTCACAGTGTGTCAGAGTGTCACAGTCTGTCTCAGTCTGTCAGAGAGTGCCAAAGTGTGTCTCAGGGTGTCATAGTATCACAGATTACCACAGTATGTTTAGGAGAGTGTCTGAGCGTCAGAGAGTGTCACGGTCTGTCCTAGAGAGTGACACAGTGTATCTCAGAGAGTCAGAGGGAGACAGAAAATATCACAGTGTGTCGCAGAGAGTATTACACAGCGTCTCAAAGAATATCACGATGTGTCAAAGAGTGGCACAGTCAGTCAGTGTCACAGTGTGTCAGAGAGAGTCACAATGTGTCATACTGTGTCTCAGAGAGAGTCAGAGAGTGTCACAGGCTGTCTCTCTGACACTTTTAGATACTCTGTGACACACTCGGACCCTCTCTGAAACTCTCTGAGAAAGACGGTGACACTCTCTGACATGCTCTGAGACACAGTATGACATACTGTGCCACTCTCGGACTCTCTCGGATACTCACTCAAACACACTGTGACTCTCTGAGACACACTGTAACTCTATCTGATGCACTCTGAGATACAGTATGAAACACTGTGACACTCTCTGACTCTCTCTGACACTCTCTGAGAAATTGTGACACTTTCTGACACTCTGAGACACACTGTGACATTTGTCGACTCTCTCGCACACTCAGAGACACAATGTGACACTCTCTGAGACGTATTGTAACACTCTCTGACTCCCTCTGACACTTTGAGACACTCCGTGACACACTCGGACACTCTTTGAAGCTCTCTGAGACACACTGTGACACTCTCTGACACAGTCTGAGACACAGTATGACACACTGTGACACTCTCTGACGCTCTCGGACACTCTCTGCGACATACTGTGACACTCTCTGAGACAGACAGGGATATTCTCTGACTCTCTCTGACACGCTCTGAGACACTCCGTGACACTCTCTCACTCTTTTCTGTCACTCCCTGAGGCACACTGTACAACTCTCTGACAGACTGTGACCCTCTCTGAAACAAACGCGGACCATCTCTGACACTCTCCGAGACAAATTGTGACACACTCTGACCCTCTCTGGGACAGACTGTAAGATCTCTGATTCTCTCTGACACTCTCATAGACACACTGTGACAGTCTCTGACTCTTTCTGTCACACTCTGAGACACACTGTAACACTCTCTGACAGACTGTGACCCTCTCTGAGACAAACATTGACCCTCTTGGACACTGCCTGAGAGAAAGTATGACACACTGTGACACTGCTTGACTCTCTCTGACATACTCTGAAATGCACTGTAACCTTCTCTGACAGACTGTGACATACTGTGACACTCTCTGAGACACACTATGACACTCCCTGAGACACATTGTGACACTCTCTGACCCTCTCCGACACTCTCTGAGACACAGAGTGACAATTTCTGACTCTCTCTGACACTCTCTGAGACACACTATGACACTCTCTGACAGTCTATGACACATTGTGACATTCTCTGACTTTCTCTGACACTCTCTGAGGCACACTGTGACACTCTCTGACAGACTGTGACACATTCTGACCCCCTGTGAGACAGACTGTGACACTCTCTGACGCTCTCTGACACTCTCTTAGATCCACTGTGACACTCTGTGACTGTATCTCCCACTCTCTGACACACTGTGACACTCTCTGACCGACTGTGACACTCTCTGACCGACTGTGACACACTTGACACATGGTGACATTCTCTGAGACACTGTGACACTTTCTGAGACACACTGTGGCACTCTCTGACAATCTCTGAGACATACTGTGACACTCTCTGAAGCTCTCTGACACTCTCCAAGAAACACTATGACACTCAGTGACTCTCTCTCTGACACTCTGAGACACATTGGGACACTCTCTGACCTTCTCTGACACTCTCTGAGACGCACTATATCACTCTCTGACAGATTGTGACAGACTGTGAAACTCTCTGTGACACGCTGTGACACTCTGACCGACTGCGACACCCTCTGACATACGGTGACATTCTCTGAGACACTGTGACAATCTCTGTGACACACTGTGACACTCTCTGTCTCTCTCTGAGACACTCGGTCAGTCTCGGAGACACACTGCGGCACACTGTAAAATTTTTTGACTCTCTCTCCCGCTCTGTGAGACGCACAGAGAGTCAGGGAGTGTCACAGTCTGTCTCAGAGAGTGTCAGAGAGAGTCAAATCGTCCACAGTGTGTCTCAGAGTGTGTCAGAGAGTGTCACAGTGGGTCTCAGAGTGTCAGAGAGAGTCACAGAGTGTCGTAGTGTGTCTAACAGAGTGTCAGAGAGCGTCAGAGAGTGTCACAGTCTGTCTCAGATAGTGTCAGAGAGTGCCACAGTGTGTCTCAGAGAGTGTCAAAGGCTGTCTCTCTGACACTTTTAGACACTCTGTAACAAACTCGGAACCTCTCTGAAACTCTCTGAGTAAGACTGTGACCCTCTCTGACACTGTCTGGGACACACTAAGTCACTCTCTGACAGACTGTTACACTCTCTGTGACATGCTGTGACGCTCTGACACACTGTGACACTCTCTGACAGACTGTGACCTTCTCTGAGACAAAAGCTGACTCTCTTGGACACTGCCTGAGACACAGTATGACACACTGTAACACTGTCTGACTCTCTCTGACACACTCTGAAATGCACTGTAACCTTTTCTGACAGACTGTGACACTGTGACAATCAGACACGCAGTGACACTCCCTGAAGCACATTGTGACACTCTCTGACTCTCTCTGACACACTCTGAGACACAGAGTGACAATTTCCGACTCTCTCTGACACACTCTGAGACACGCTATGACACTCTGTGACTCTCTCTGATACATTAAGACACACTGTGATACAATCTGACCCTCTCTGACACTGTCTGAGACACACTGTGACACTCTCTGCCACTCTCTGAAACACAATGTTACACTTTCTGACAGCTTGTGACACTCTCTGACTCTCTCTGCCCCACTCTAAGACACACTATAACACTCTCTGACTCTCTCTGATACTCTCGGACACTCTGTGAGACACACTATTACACTCTCTGAATTGCTCTGACACTATCGGAGAAACGGTGACACTTTCTGACACTCTCTGAGACAGCATGTGACACGCTGTGACACTCTCTGACTCACAGCGACACTCTCTGACTGACTGTAACACGTTTTGACACATGGTGACATTCTCTGAGACACACTGTGACATTTTCTGTCTCCCTCTGACTCTGAGACAGACTGTGACACTCTCTGACGCTCTCTGCCCCACTCTGAGACACACTGTAACACTCTCTGAGACACACTGTGGCACTCTCTGAGATAGACTGTGATACTCTCTGACGCTCTCTTAGACACACTTTGACACTCTGTGGCTCTCTCTGACACTCTGAGACACACTGTGGCACTCTCAAACAGAATGTGATTCCATGTGACACTCTCTGACTCTCTCTGATTCGCTCTGCGACATACTGGTACACTCTCTGACATACTGTGACATACTCTGAGACACTGTGACACTCTCTGAGATGACACACTGTGGACAATCTGATTCTCTCTTTCACTCTGAGTCAGAATGTGACACTCTCTGACATTGACACGTTCTGAGGCACTCTGTGACACTCTCTCACTCTTTCTGTCAGTCTCTGAGATACACTTTGACACTCTGTGACTCTCTCTGACACTCTGAGACACACCGTGGCACTCTCTAGCAGAATGTGACACACTGTGACACTATCTGACTCTCTCTGACTCGCTCTGAGACGCACTGTGACACTCTCTGACTCGCTCTGAGACACAGTATGACACGCTGTGACACTCTCCGACACACAGTGACACTCTCTGACTCTCTGACTCGCTCTGAGACACACTGTGACACTCTGACATACTGTGGACACTCTGATTCTCTATTTCACTCTCTGAGACACACTGCGACACTCTCTGACTCTCTCTGACTCACTGTGAGACACACTGTGACACTCTCTGACATACGGTGGACACTCTGATTCTCTCTTTCACTCTCTGAGACACATTGTGACACTCTCTGACTCTCTCTGACACGCTCTGAGGCACTCTGTGACACTCTCTCACTCTTTCTGTCACTCTCTGAGACACACTGTAAAACTCTCTGACAGACTGTGACCCTCTCTGAGAATAACTCGGACCATCTCTGACACTCTCCGAGACACACTATGCCATACTGTGACACACTCTGTCCCTCTCTGAGACAGACTGTGACACTCTTTGATGCTCTCTGACACTCTCTTAGACCCACCGTGACACGCTGTGACTCTCTCTGACACTCTAAGACACACTGTGATACAATCTGACCCTCTCTGACACTGTCTGAGACACAGTGTCACACTCTGACTCTCTCTGCCACTCTCTTAAACACAATGTGACACTCTCTGACCGACTGTGACAGACTGTCACACTCTCTGTGACACTCTGTAACAAACTGTGACACTCACTGACCGACTGTGACACTCTCTGACACATGGTGACATTCTCTGAGACACTGTGACACTCTCTGAGACACACTGTGACATTTTCTGTCACCTTCTGACTCTCTGAGACATAGTGTGACACTCTCTGAGACAATTGTGGCACGCTCTGACACTCTCTGACACTCTATGACACTCTGTGACTCTCTCTCTGTCACTCAGAGACACACCGTGACACAATCTGACCCACGCTGGCACTCTCTGAGACAGACTGTGACACTCTCTGACTCGCTCTGACATGCTCTGCGGCACTCTGTGACACTCTCTCACTCTTTCTGTCACTCTTTGAGACACACTGTAAAATTATCTGACAGACTGTGACCCTCTCTGAGACAAACCCGGCCCATCTCTGACACTCTCCGAGATAAACTGTGCCACACTGTGACACACTCTGACCACTTTTAGGCAGACTGTGACACTCTCTGATTCTCTCTGACACTCTCTGACAGTCTGCGACTCTCTCTGAGATAAACGCTGACCCTCTCAGACACTCTCCGAGAGAAGGTACGACACACTGTGACACTCTATGACACACTGTGACACTCTCTGAGACATGGGGACATTCTCTGAGACACTGTGACAAACTCTGAGACACACTGTGACATTTTCTGTCTCCTTCTGACTCTCTGAGACACACTATGACACTCTCTGAGACGCACTGTGGCACTCTCTGACACTCTCTGTGACTCTGAGACACACTGTGACACAATCTGACCCTCTCTGAACTGTCTGAGGCGCACTGTGACACTCTCTGACTCTCTCTGCCACTCTCTGAAACACACTATGACTCTCTCTCTGACAGACTATTACAGACTGTCACACTCTCTGTGACAGACTGTGACACTCTTGGAGACACACTGTGACACTCTCTGACCGACTGAGACACTCTCTGAGACACACTGTGACACTCTCTGATACATGGTGACATTCTCCGGGACACTGTGACACTCTCTGGGACACACTGTGACACTCTCTGACAGAATGTGACACGTTCTGACTCTCTCAGAGATGCTCTGACTCACTGTGATAATCTCTGACACACTGTGACACTTTCTGACAATCTCTGAGACACACTTTGACACTCTCTATCTCCCGCTAAGACGTTGTGACGCTCCCTGTCTCTCTCTCTCTCTCTCTCTCTGAGACACACTGTGACACTGTCTGACACTCTCTGAGACACACTGTGGCACTCTCTGACGCTCTCTGACACTCTGTGACTCTCTCTGACACTCTGAGACACACTATGACACAATCATACCCTCTCTGACACTGTCTGAGACACACTGTGACACTCTCTGAAACACGCTGTGACTCTTTCTGACAGACTGTGACAGACTGACACTTTCTGAGACACACTGTGACACTCCCTGACACATGTGACATTCTCTGAGACACTGTGACACTCTCTAAGACGGATTGCGACACTCTGTGAAGCTCTCTGACACTCTCTGAGACACACTGTGACACTCTCTGAGACACACTGTTGTCTCTCTTACTCTCTCGACAATCTCTGAGACACACTGTGACACTCTCTGACTCGCTCTGACATGCTCTGCAGCACTCTGTGGCACTCTCCCACTCTTTCCGTCACTCTCTGAGACACACTGTAAAATTCTCTGACAGACTGTGACCCTCTCTGAGACAAACCCGGCCCATCTCTGACACTCTCCGGGACAAATTGTGCCACTGTGACTCTCTCTGACTCTGTCTGCCACTCTCTATGACACACTGTGACACTGTCAGAGACAGACTGTGACACACTCTGACCAACTGAGACACTCTCTGACACATGATGACATTCTCTGAGACACTTTGACACTCTCTGAGACACACTGTGACACACTCTGACCCACTCTGACACTCTCTGAGACTCAGTATGACACACTGTGACACTCTGGGACAAACTGTGACTCTCTGACACCCTGTGACGCTCTTTGACAGATTGTGACACTCTCTGACAGACTGTGACACTCTCTGACACTTCCTGAGACACACTTTGACACTCTCAGACCGACTGTGAAGCACTGTGACACTCTCTGATACACTGTGACACTCCCTGAGACACACTGTGACACTGTCTGACACTCTCTGAGACAAACTGTGACACTTTCTGTCTCTCTCTGAGACACACTGTGACACTCTCTGACTCGCTTTGACTCTATTTGAGACACACTGTGACACTCTATGATAGCCTGTGACACACTGTGACACTCTCTGGCTCTCTCTGACACTATCTGAGAAACACAGAGACTCTCTCTGACACCCTGTGACACTCTCTGGCTCTCTCTAACACTCTCTGAAACACACTGCGACACTCTCTAAATCTCTTTGACACTCCCCTACACTCTCTGAGGCACACTGTGACACTCTCTGACACTTCCTGAGACACACTGTGACACTCTCAGACCGACTGTGAAACTCTGTGACACTTTCTGATACACTGTGACACTCCCTGAGACACAATGTGACACTGTCTGGCACTCTCTGAGATAGAGTGACACTCTCTGAGACAATGTGAAACTGTCTAAGACACACAGTGACACTCTCTGAGACACTGAGACGCTATGACTCTCTCTGTGACCCTTTCTGACACTATCTGTGACACACTGTGACACTCTCTGTATCTCCCTCTCTCCGAGACACACTGAGACACATTCTGCAAATTTCTGAGACACACTGTGACACTCTCAGAGACACAGTGTGACACTCTCTGACTATCTGTCTGACATACTGTGATTCTCTCTGACACAGAGTGACACTCTCTGAGACATTGTGAAACTGTCTGAGACACACTGTGACTCTCTCTATGACACTGTGACCCTTTCTGACACTCTTTCTGACACACTGAGACACTCTCTGTCTCTCCCTCTCTCTGAGACACATTGTGACACTCTCTGACTCTCTCTCTCTCTCTCTGATACACTGGGACATTCTCTGAGACACAGAGACACTCTATAACTCTCTCTAAGACACACTGTGACACTGTCTGACTCGCTTTGACACTATCTGAGACAGACTGTGACACTCGATGGCTCTCTCTGACACACTGTGACAATCGCTGACATACTGCGACACTCTGACACATTGGGCCGCTCTCTGACTTTCTCTGACACTCTCAGAGACACACTGTGACATTCTCTGATAGACTGTGACACTCTCTAAGACACACTGTGACACTTTCTGACTCTCTCTGACTTCTGACACACTCTCTGAAACACACTGGGACACTCTCTGACAGACTGTGACACTCTCTGACTCTCTCGGAGACTCTCTGACACACTGTGACAATCTTTGATACACTATAACACTCTCTGACACACTGTGACATTGTCTGACACTCTCTGAGACAAGCTGTGACACTGTCTGACTTGCTTTGACACTATCTGAGACAGACTATGACAGTCTCTGGATCTCTCTGACACTCTCTGAGACACACAAAGACTTCTCTGACTCTCTCTGACACGCTGTGACCCTGTCTGACAGACTGTGACACACTGTCAAACTCTCTGGCTCTCCCTGACACACTCTGAGACACACTGTGACACTCTCTGACACACTGGGACGCTCTCTTACTCTGACACTCTCTGAAACACACTTCGACACTCTCTAACTCTCTCTGACACTCCCTTACACTCTCTGAGACACACTGTGACACTCTCTGACAGACTGTGACACACTGTAACACACTCTGACTCTCTCTGAGACACACTGTGACACTTTCTGACTCTTCTCTGACACACTGTGACATTCTTTGACACACTGTGACACTCTCTGACACACTGGAACGCTCTCTGACTTTCTATGGCACTCTCAGAGACACACTATGACATTCTCTGATAGACTGTGACACACTGTGACACACTGTGTCACTCTCTGACACTCTCTGAGACACACAGTGATACTGTATGACTCTCTCTGAGACACACTATGACATTCTCTGACTCTCTCTCTGACACACTGTTACACGCTGAGGCACATTGTGACACCCTCTGATTCTCTCTGACACACACTGTGACAATGTGTGACTCTCTCTGCGACACATTGTGACACTCTCTGAAGCTCTCTCTCTAACACACTGTGAAACTGTCTGACTCTCTCTGACACACTGGGACACTCTCTGACACATTGGGAAACTCTCTGGCACACTGTGACACTTTCTGAGACATTGTCAAGCAGTCTGAGATACACTGTGAAACTTTGTGTGACTCTCTCTGACACACTCTGAGACAGATTGCGACATTCTCTGAGAGACATTGTGGCACTCTCTGTCTCTGACACTCTCTGAAACACACTGTAGCACTCAGTGACAGACTGTGTCATTCTCTGCGCCACACTGTGACACTCTCTGATACACACTGTGACACGTTCTGTCTCTCCCTCACTCTCTAAAATACACTGTCACTCTCTGACAGTCTCTGAGACACACAGTGATACTGTCTGACTCTCTGAGACACACTATGACATTCTCTGACTCTCTCTCTGACACACCGTGACGCTCTGAGGCACATTGTCACACTCTGACTCTCTCTGACACACACTGTGACACTGTCTGACTCTCTCTGAGACACATTGTGACACTCTCTGAAGCTCTCTCTCTGACACACTGTGAAACGTCTGATCTCTCTGACACCATAGGACACTGTCTGACTCTCTCTGACAAACTGAGACACTCTCTGACACATTGGGAAACTCTCTGGCACACTGTGACACTTTCTGAGACATTGTCAAGCAGTCTGAGATATACTGTGAAACTTTGTGTGACTCTCTCTGACACACTCTGAGACAGATTGCGACATTCTCTGAGAGACATTGTGGCACTCTCTGTCTCTGACACTCTCTGAAACACACTGTAGCACTCAGTGACAGACTGTGTCATTCTCTGCGCCACACTGTGACACTCTCTGACACACTGTGACACCCTCTGATACACACTGTGACACTTTCTGCCCCTCCCTCACTCTCTGAGACACACTGTGGCACTCTCTGAGAGACACTGTGACACTCTCTGACATACTCTGACACTCTCTGACAAACTGTGACACTCCCTTTTATCCTCTGAGACAGGTGACACTCCCTGACTCTCTCTAACGCACTCTGACACATTGAGACACTCTCTGACTCTCTCTGAGACACATTGTGACACTCTCTGATCCTATTTGAGACAGGCTAAAACACTCTCTGACAGACTGTGATATTCTGTGACACTCTCGGATCATATCCGACACACACTGAGACATATTGTGACACTCTCGGGTTCTCTCTGTCACTCTCTGACTCTCTCTCCCTGACGCTCTCAGACTCTCTCTGAGACACACTGTGACAATCCCTGACACGCAGTAACACTTTCTAAGACACTGTGACACTTTCTGACACTCTCTGAGATACACAATAAAAAACTCCGTCTCTCCCTGAAATACTGTATCAATCTCTGCCTCTCTCTCTAGGAGACTCTGTGACACTCTGGGACAAACTGTGACACTCTGACACACTGCGAAGCTCTCTGACAGACTGTGACACTCTCTGACAGACTGTGACACTCTCTGACAATTCCTGAGACACACTGTGACACTCTCAGTCTATCTCTCTGACATACTGTGACTCTCTCTGACACAGAGTGACACACTCTGAGACATTGTGAAAAATGTCTGAGATGCACAGTGACATTCTCTGAGATACTGTGATACTCCTGAGACACTGTGACACTCTCTGTGACTCTCTGTCTCTCCCGCTCTCTGAGACCCACTGTGACACTCTCTGACGCTCTCAGACACTCTCTGTAACACACTGTGACACTCTCTGACAGACTGTGACACTCTCCGACTCTCTAAGACATTTTCTGACACATTGTGACAATCTCTGACACACTGTAACACTCTCTGACACAATGTAACACTGTCCAACACTCTCTCAGGCAAACTGTGACACTCTCTGACACTCTCAGACACTCTCTGAAACACACTGTGACACTCTCTGATTCGCTCAGACTCTCTCTGAAACACACTGTCGCACTCTCTGACAGAATGTGACACGTTCTGACTCTCTCAGAGATGCTCTGACTGACTGTGATAATCTCTTACACACTGTGACACTTTCTAACAATCTCTGAGACACACTTTTACACTATCTATCTCCCGCTAAGACGTTGTGACGCTCCCTCTCTCTCTCTCTCTCTCTCTCTCTCTCTCTCTCTCTCTCTCTCTCTCTCTCTTTCTGAGACACACTGTGACACTGTCTGACACTCGGAGACACACTGAGGCACTCTCTGACTCTCTCTGAGACACACTGTGACACTGTCTGACTCGCCTTGACACTATCTGAGACTGACTGTGACACTCTATGACAGATTGTGACGCACTGTGTCACTCTCTGGTTCTTTCTGACACTCTCTGAGACACACAGAGTCTCTCTCTGACTCTCTCTGACACACTGTCATACTCTCTGACAGACTGTGACACTCTCTTTCTCTCTCTGACAGTCTGTCTAACTCTCTATGACACTCCCTTACATTCTCTGAGACACATTGTAACACTCTCTGATTCAATCTGAGACACACTGTGACATTCTCTGACTCTCTCTGACACACTGCGACAATTGCTGACATACCGTGACACTCTCTGACACTCTGGGGCAATGTCTGACTTTCTCTGACACTCTCAGAGATACACGGCGACACTCGCTGACTCTCTCTGAGACACACTGTGACACTCTCTGATAGACTGTGACACACTGTAACACTCTCTGACTCTCTCTGAGACAAATTGTGACATTCTCTGGTTCTCTCTGACACACTGTGACAATCGCTGACATGCTGTGACACTCTGAGACACACTGGAACAATCTCGGGCTTTCTCTGACACTCTCAGAGACACACTGAGACAATCTCTGACTCTCTCTGACACTGCCTAAAGTACACTCTGACACTCTCTGATAGACTGTGACACACTGTAACACTTTCTAAGACACTGTGACTCGTTCTGACACTCCCTGAGACACACAGTAACCAACTCTGTCTCTCTCTGAGACACTGTCACACCCTGGGACAAACTGTGACACTCTGAGACACACTGTGACATTCTCTGACATACAATGACACACTGTGACACTTTTTGACACTTCCTGAGACACACTGTGACACTCTCAGACCGACTGAGATACACTTTGACACTCCTGACACACTCTGACATTCTCTGATGCACTGTGACATTCACTAAGACACACTTTGACACTTTCTGACTCTCTCTGAGACACACTGTGACACACTCTGACCCTCTTTGATACTCTCTGAGACACACTGGAACACTCTCTGACTCTCTCTAAAACATACTGTGACACTCTCTCTGACACACTGTGACATTCTCTGACAGACTGTGACACACTGTGACATTTTATGATACTCTCTGACTTTCTCGGAGACACACTGTGAGATTCTCTGACTTTCTCTGACATTCTCTGAGACACACAGAGATACTCTCTGACTCTCTCTGAGACACACTGTGACACTCTCTGACTCTCCTCTGACAGACTGTGACAATCCCTGACACACTGTGACACTCTCTGACATACTGGGACGCTCTCTGACTTTCTATGACACTCTCTGAGACACACTGTTGCACTCTTTGACTCTCTCTGACACTCTCTGAAACACAGTGCGACACTCTCTAACTCTCGAACACTCCCTTATACTCTCTGAGACACACTGTGACACTCTCTGACAAAAATGTGACACACGTTAACACTCTCTGACTCTCTCTGAGACATACTGTGACATTCTCTGACTCTCTCTCTGACACACTATGACAATCGCTGACATACTGTTACACTCTCTGACACACTGGGTCAATCTCTGACTTTCTCTGACACTCTCAGAGACACTATGATATTCTCTGACTCACTCTGACACTCTCTAACATACACTGTGATACTCTCTGATAGACTGTAACACACTGTAACACTTTCTAAGACAACGTAACACTTTCTGACACTCTTTGAGGCACACAGTAACCAACTCTGTCTCTCTCTGAGACACTGTGACACTCTGGGACAAACTGTGATACACTGGGACACACTGTGACATTCTCTGACATACTGTGACACACTGTGACACTCTCTGACACTTCCTGAGATGCGTTGTGACACTCTCGGACCGACTGTAACACAACATTGCACTGCGACAATCTCTGACTTGCTCTGACACTCTCAGAGACACACTGGGACACTCCTTGCTGGACTCTGACACACTGTGACATTCTCTGACAGACTGTGACACACTGTGACACTTTATGACACTCTCCGACACTCTCTGAGACACACAATGATACTCACTGACTCTCCCTGGCACACTGTGACACTCTTTGAGGCAGACTGCGACACTCTCTTTACTCTCTCTGAGGCACACAGTGACAGTCTCTGTCTCCATCTAAATCGGAGACACTTGGTGACACTCTCTGACTCTCTCTCTAACACATCGCGACAATCTCTGAGGCACACTGAGACACTGTCTGACACTCTCGGAGATACACTGTGACACTCTCTGACTCTTTCTCTGACACACGGGGACACTCTCTGACTCACTGTGACACTTTGTGAGACATTGTGAAACAGTCTAGACCCACTGTGACACTTTGTCAATCCCTCTGACACACTCTGAGACAGACTGTGACACTCTCTGAGACACACTGTGACACCCGGTGACTCTCTCTGAGACACACTGTGACATTCTCTGAGACACATTGTGGCACTCTCTGAAACACACTGTAACACTCTGTGACAGACTGTGTCATTCTCTGTGCCACACTGTGACACTATCTGACACACTGTGATACACTCTGACCGACTGTGACAATCTCTGACATATGGTAACATTCTCTGAGACAGTGTGACACTCTCTGAGACACACTGTGACACTCGCTGACATACTCTGACACTCTCTGACAAACTGTGACACTCCCTTTTCTTCTCTGAGACACTGTGACACTCCCTGACTCTCTCCGACACTCTCTGAGACACATTATGACAGTCTCTGACTCTCTGAGATACATTGTGACACACTCTAATACTATTTGAGACAGGCTGTAATACTCTCTGTCAGACTGTGATACTCTGTAACATTCTCGGACCATATCTGACTCTCTCTGAGACACACTGTGACAATCTCTAACACACAGTAACAGTTTCTAAGACATTGACACTTTCTGACACTCTCTAAGACACACAATAACCAACTCTGTCTCTTGTTGAGACACTGTATCACTTTCTGTCTCTATCTCTCTGAGACACTGTGACTCTCTGGGGCAACCTGTGACACTCTGACACACTGCGACGCTCTCTGCCTGAATGTGACACTCTCTGACAGACTGTGACACACTGTGACACTCTCTGACACTTCCTGAGACACACTGTGACACTCTCAGACCAACTGGGACACACTGTGACACTCTCCTGCCCACTCTGACATTCTCTGAGACACTGTGTCACTCTCTAAGACACACTGTGAAACAATCTTACCCTCTCTGACACTCTCTCAGACTCAGTATGACACACTGTGACTCTCTGGGACAAACTGTGACACTCTATGACAGACTGTGGCACTCTCTGACAGACTGTGACACACTGCGACACCCTCTGACACTCTCGGACACTTCTCTGACAGACTGTAACACTCTCAGACCGACTGTGACATACTGTGATACTATCTGATACAATGTGGCACTCTCTGAGACACACTGTGGCACTGTCTGACACTCGCTGAGACAAACTGAGACACATTCTGCAAATTTCTGACTATCTCTTTGACATACTGTGACTCTCTTTAACACAGAGTGACACTCTCTGAGACATTTTGAGACTTTCTGAGACACACAGTGACACCCTCTGAGACACTGTAATACTCTCTGAGACATGTTGACTCACTCCGTGACACTGTGACCCTTTCTGACGCTCTCTGTGACACACTGTGACACTCTCTGTCTCTCACTCTCTCTATGACACACTGTGACACTCTGACTCTCTCAGACACTCTCTGAAACACACTGTGACACTCTCTGACAGACTGTGACACTCTCCGACTCTCTAAGACATTTTCTGACACATTGTGACAATCTGTGACACACTGTAACACTGTCTGAGACACTGTAACGCTGTCTGACACTCTCTGAGACAAACTGTGACACTTTCTGTCTCGCTCTGAGACACACTGTGACACTCTCCGATTCTCTCAGACACTCTCTGAAACACACTCTGGCACTCTCTGACAGAATGGGAGTGTCTCTGACTCTCTAACAGACGCTCTGACACCCTGTGACAATCTCTGACACACTGTGACACTTTCTGACACTCTCTGAGACATACTGTGACTCTCTCTATCTCCCGCTGAGACGTTGTGACGCTTTCTCTCTCTCTCTCTCTCTCTCTCTCTCTCTCTCTCTGTCTCTCTCTCTATCTCTCTCTCTGAGACACCCTGTGACACTGTCTGACTCGCTTTGACACTATCTGAGACAGACTGTGACACTCTATGACAGATTGTGACGCACTGTGACACTCTCTGGTTCTCTCTGACAATCTCTGCGATACACAGAGACTCTCTCTGACTCTCTCTGCCACACTGTGACACTCTCTGACAGATTGTGACACACTGTGACACTCCCTGCCTCTTTTGGACACACTCTGAGACACACAGTGACCCTCTCTGACACACTGGGACGCTCTCTGACTTTCTCTGACACTCTCTAAGACACACAGAGATACTCTCTGAGACACACTGAGACACTGTCTGACCCTTTCGGAGATACACTGGGACACTCTCCGACTTTCTCGCTGATACACTGGCACACTCTCTGACTCTCTCTCTGACACTTTGGGAAATTTTCTAGGACATTGTGAAACATTCTGAGACACACTGTGACACTTTGACACACTCTGAGGCAGACTGCGACACTCTCTGAGACACATTGTGACACCCGGTGACTCTTTCTGAGACACACTGTGACACTCTCTGACGGACTGTGACACTCTCTGACAAACTGTGACACTCTCTTTTCTTTTCTGAGACACTTTGGCACTCCCTTACTCTCTCTGACAATCTCGGAGACACATTGTGATACTTTCTGATACTATTTGAGACAGGCTGTAATAAACTCTGACAGACTGTGATATTCTGTGACACTCTCGGACCATATCCGACTCTCTCTGAGACACACTGTGACACTCACTGACTCTCTCAATGACACAGTGTGACACTCTCTGAAGCACACTGTGACACTCTCTGACTCTGTCTGAGACACACTGTGACACTCTCTGAGGCAGACTGTGTCACTCTCTGACACTCTCTGACACACTGTGAAAATCTCTGATACACGGTGACACTTTCTGACACTCTCTGAGACACACTGTAACACACTGTGACAATGTCGGTCTCTCTCTGAGACAAATTGAGACACTTTCTGCAAATTTCTGAGACACACTGTTACACTTTCTGACTATCTCTCTGACATACTGTGACCCTCTCTGACACAGACTGACACTCTGAGACATTGTGAAACTTTCTGACACACACTGACACTCTCTGACTCTGTCTCTGTCACACTGTGACACTCTCTGTGACACTGTGATACTCTCTGAGACACTGAGACTCTCTCTGTGACACTGTGACTCTTTCTGACACTCTCTGTGACACACTGTGAACCTTTCTGACACTCTCTGTGACACACTGTGAACCTTTCTGAAACTCTCTCTGTCACACTCTGACACTCTCTGTCTCTCCCTCACTCTGAGACACACTGTGACACTCTCTGACTCTCTCAGACACTCGCTGCCTCACTGTGACACTCTCTGACACACTGTAACACTCCCTGACACACCGCGACACTGTCTGACACTCTCTGAGACAAACTGTGACACTTCCAATCTCTCTCTGAAACACTCTGTGACACTCTCTGACAGACTGTGACACTCTCTGACACTCTCAGATACTCTCTGACACACTGTGACAATCTGTGACACACTGTGACACTTTCTGACACTGTCTGAGACACACTGTGACACTTTCTGTCTCTCTCTGAGACACACTGTGACACTCTCTGACTCTCTCAGACACTCTCTGAATCACACTGTTACACTCTCTGACAGACTGTGGCACTCTGACACACTGTAACACTGTCTGACACTCTCTGAGACAAAGTGTGACACTTTCTGTCTCTCTCTGAGACACACTGTGACACTCTCTGAATCTCTCAAACACTGTCTGAAACACACTGTGACACTCTCGGACGCACTGTGGCACTCTCTAACTCTCTCTAATACTGTCTTACACTCTCTGAGACACACTGTGACACTCTGACAGACTGTGACACACTGTAACAATCTTTGACTCTCTCTGAGACAGACTGTGACATTCTCTGACTCGCTCTGACAATCTGTGATAATCGCTGACATACTGTGACACTCTCTGACACACTGGGACAATCTATGACTTTCTCTGACACTTTCAGAGACACATTGTGACACTCTCTGACTCTCTTTGACACTCTCTAAAATACACTGTGACACTCTCTGATAGACTGTGACTCACTGTAACACTTTCTAAGAGTGACACATTCTGACATTCTCTGAGACACACAGCAACTAACTGTATCTCTCTCTGAGACACTGTGACACTCTGGGACAAACTGTGACACTCTGAGACACACTGCGACACTCTCTGACATGCTGTGACATACTG
Source organism: Chiloscyllium punctatum (assembly GCF_047496795.1). NCBI lineage: Eukaryota > Metazoa > Chordata > Chondrichthyes > Orectolobiformes > Hemiscylliidae > Chiloscyllium > Chiloscyllium punctatum. The sequence continues at coordinate 20,350,166 of NC_092772.1, forward strand.
TGACACTCTCTGACACTTCGTGAGACACACTCTGAAATTTTCAGACCGACTGTAACACACTGTGACACTCTCGGACACACTGCGACATTCTCTAAGACACACTGTGACACTCTCTGACTCTCTCTGAGACACACCGTGACACTCTCTGACTCTCTCTAAGACACACTGTGACACTCTCTGGTTCTCTCTGAGACACACTGTGACACTCTCTGACTCTAGCTGAGACACACCGTGACACTCTCTGACTCTCTCTGAGACACACTGTGACACACTCTGACTCTCCCTGAGACACACTGTGACACTCCCTTACACTCTCTGAGACACACTGTGACACTCTCTGACTCTCTCTGAGACACACTGTGACACTCTCTGACTCTCTCTGAGACACACTGTGACACTCCCTTACACTCTCTGAGACACACTGTGACACTCTCTGACTCTCTCTGAGACACACCGTGACACTCTCTGACTCTCTCTGAGACACACTGTGACACACTCTGACTCTCTCTGATACACACCGTGGCACTTTCTGACACGCTGTGACACTCTCTGACACTCGCTGAGACACATTGTGACACTGTCTGACTTTCTGTGAGATACCCTGTGACACTCTCTTACTCTCTCTGCCTCTGAGACACATTGTGACATTCTCTGACTCTCTCTCTCTCTCTGATACACTGTGACACTCTCGGAGACACACTGAGACACTCTCTGACTCTCTCTCTGACACACTGTGACTCTCTCTGACTCTGAGACACATCGTGATACTCTCTGACTTTCTCTGTGACACACTGTGATACTCTCTGACTCTCTCTCGCTGACACACTGTGACAGTCTCTGAGGCACACTGTGACACTCTCTGACTCTCTCTGAGACACAATGTGACACTGTCTGTAACTCTCGGAGACACATTGTGACACTCTCTGACTCTCTCTGACACACTGGGATACTCTCTGACTCTCTGCCTCTGACACACTGGGACAATCCCTGACACACTGTGACACTTTCTAACACATTGTGAAACAGTCTGAGACACACTGTGACACTTTGTGACTCCCTCTGATGCACTCTGAGACAGACTGTGACACTCTCTGAGACACACGGTGACACCCTCTGACTCTCTCTGAGACACACTGTGATATTCTCTGAGACATATTGTGACATTCTCTAACTCTCTCTGACACTCTCTGAAACACACTGTAACACTCTGTGACAGACTGTGACATTCTCTGCTCTACACTGTGACACTCTCTGACACACTGTGACACTCTCTGACCCACTGTGACACGCTCTGAAACATGGTGACATTCTCTGAGACAGTGTGACACTCTCTGATACACACTGTGACAGTTTCTGTCTCTCCCTCACTCTCTGAGACACACTATGCCGCTCTCTGTGACACACTGTGACACGCTCTGACTCTCTCTGTCTCTCTCTGGGGCACACTGTGATAATCTCTGACTCTCGCTGAGTCACATTGTGACACTCTCTGATACTATTTGAGACAGGCTGTAACACCCTCTAACAGACTGTGAAACTCTGTGACACGATCGGACCATATCTGAAAGTCTCTGAGACACACTGTGACACTCTCGGACTCTCTCTGACACTCTCTGACTTTATCTCAGACACACTGTGACACTCTCTGACTCTCCCTGACACTTTCTGAGAAACACTGTGACAAACTCTACCCTCAATGACACTCTCTACGATACACTGTGATACACGCTGACCCTCTCTGCCATACTCTCAGACACACTGTGGCACTCCCTGACCCTCTCTGACACTCTCTAAAATACACTGTGACATTGTCTGATAGACTGTGACACATTGTGACACTTTATGACACTCACTGACACTCTCTGACACACACAGTGATACTCTCTGACTCTCTCTGAGACATGCAGTGATTCTCTCCCTGAGACACAGTGTGGCACTCTCTGACTCTCTCTCTCTGACATACTGTGACACACTCTGAAACACAGTGACACTCTCTGAGACATTGTGAAACTGTTTGAGAAACACAATGACGCTCTCTGGCTCTCTCTCTGAGCCACTGTGACACTCTTTGAGTCACTGTGACACTCTCTGAAACACACGGACTCTGTCCGAGCCACTGTGACATTTTTTGATATTCTCTGTTGCACTCAGTCTCTCTTTCTCTATGAAACACACTTTGACGTTCTCTGTCTGTCTCTCTCTGAGACACACTGTAACACTCTCTACCTCTCCCAGACACTCTCTGAAACACACTGTGACACTCTCTGACGGACTGTGCCACTCTCTGACACTCTCTGACACACTGTGAAAATCTCTGATACACGGTGACACTTTCTGACACTCTCTGAGACACACTGTAACACACTGTGACAATGTCAGTCTCTCTCAGAGACAAATTGAGACACTTGCTGCAAATTTCTGAGACACACTGTTACACTTTCTGACTATCTCTCTGACATACTGTGACCCTCTCTGACACAGACCGACACTCTGAGACATTGTGAAACTGTCTGAGACACACAGTGACACTCTCTGACTCTGTCTCTGTCACACTGTGACACTCTCTGTGACACTGTGATACTCTCTGAGACACTGAGACTCTCTCTGTTGACACTGTGACTCTTTCTGACACTCTCTGTGACACACTGTGAACCTTTCTGAAACTCTCTCTGTCACACTCTGACACTCTCTGTCTCTCCCTCACTCTGAGACACACTGTGACACTCTCTGACTCTCTCAGACACTCGCTGCCTCACTGTGACACTCTCTGACACACTGTAACACTCCCTAACACACCGCGACACTGTCTGACACTCTCTGAGACAAACTGTGACACTTCCAATCTCTCTCTGAAACACTCTGTGACACTCTCTGACAGACTGCGACACTCTCTGACACTCTCAGATACTCTCTGACACACTGTGACAATCTCTGACACACTGTGACACTTTCTGTCTCTCTCTGAGACACACTATGACACTCTGTGAATCTCTCAAACACTGTCTGAAACACACTGTGACACTCTCGGACACACTGTGGCACTCTCTAACTCTCTCTAATACTGTCTTACACTCTCTGAGACACACTGTGACACTCTGACAGACTGTGACACACTGTAACAATCTTTGACTCTCTCTCTGAGACAGACTGTGACATTCTCTGACTCGCTCTGACAATCTGTGATAATCGCTGACATACTGTGACACTCTCTGACACACTGGGACAATCTATGACTTTCTCTGACACTTTCAGAGACACATTGTGACACTCTCTGACTCTCTTTGACACTCTCTAAAATACACTGTGACACTCTCTGATAGACTGTGACTCACTGTAACACTTTCTAAGAGTGACACATTCTGACATTCTCTGAGACACACAGCAACTAACTGTATCTCTCTCTGAGACACTGTGACACTCGGGGACAACTGTGACACTCTGAGACACACTGCGACACTCTCTGACATGCTGTGACATACTGTGACACTCTCTGACACTTCGTGAGACACACTCTGAAACTTTAAGACACTCTGTGACACTCTCTGACACACTGCGACATTCTCTGATAGACTGTGACACTCTCTAATACACACTGTGACACTCTCCGACTCTCTCTCTGACTCTCTGAGACACGCTGTGACACTCTCTGACCCTCTTTGAAATTCTGAGACACACAGTAGCACTCTCTGATTCTCTCTGACACTCTGTAAAACATACTGTGACACTCGCTAACTCTCTCTGACACTCCCTTACACTCTCTGAGACACACTGTAACACTCTCTAACTCTCTCTAAAACATAATGTGACAATCCCTGATAGACTCTGACACACGGTGACATTCTCTGATAGACTGCGACACTTCATGACACGCTCTGACACTCTCTGAGGCACAAAGTGATACTCTCTGTCTCTCTCTGAGACAAAACTGTGGCACTCTCTGACTCTCTCTCTGACACACTATGACACTCTTTGAGGCACATTGTGACACTCTCTGACTCTCTCTGAGACACACTGTGACACAGTCTGACTCTCTCTGAGACACACAGTGACTCCCTCTGACACACTCTGACTCTGAGACACATTGTAACACTCTCTGACTCTCTCTGAGACACACTGTGACACCTCTGGCTCTCTCTCTAACACACTGTGACACTGTCTGACACTCTCTGAGACACACTGTGACACTGTCTGGCACTCTCTGAGACAAACCGAGATACTTACTGCAAATTTCTGAGACACGCTGTGACACTCTGACTATCTCTCTGACATACTGTGACCCTCTCTAACACAGAGTGACGCTCTCTGAGACATTGTGAAACTGTCTGAGACACTGTGACACTCTCTGTGACACTGTGACCCTTTCTGACACTCTCTGTGACACACTGTGACACCCTCGGTCTCTCCCTCTCTCTGAGACACACTGTGACACTCTGACACAGAGTGACACACTCTGAGACATTGTGAAAGTGTCTGAGACACACAGTGACATTCTATGACTGCGTCTCTGTCACGTTGTGACACTCTCGGACACACTGTGAAAGTCTCTGAGACACTGTGTCTCTCTCTCTGTGATACTGTGACCATTTCTGACACTCTCTGAGACACACTGTGACACTCTCTGTCTCGCCCTCTCTCTGCGATACACTGTGACACTCTCTGACATTCTCAGACACTCTCTGAAACACACTGTGACACTCTCTGACAGACCGTGACACTCTCTGACTCTCTCAGACACTCTCAGACACACTGTGACATTCTCTTACACATTGTGATACTGTCTGACACTCTCTGAGACAAAATGAGACACTTACTGCAAATTTCTTAGACACACTGTGACATTCTCTGAATCACTCAAACTCTCTCTGAAAAACACTGTGATACTCTCTGACAGATCGTGACACTCTCTGACACTCTCAAACACTCTCTGAAACACTTTGACAATCTCCGACACTCTCTGTGACACACTGTGGCACTCTTTGTCTCTCCCTCTCTCTGAGGCACACTGTGACACTCTCTGACATACTGTGACCCTCGCTGACACAGAGTGACACACTCTGAGACACACAGTGACACTCTCTGACTCCGACTTGTCATACTGCGACACTCTCTGAGACATTGTGACACTCTCTGACTCTCTCACAGACTCTCTGACACACTGTAACCATCTCTGACACACTTTGACACTTTCTGACTCTCTCTGAGACACACTGTGACACTATCTGTCTCCCGCTGAGACTCGGTGACGCTCTCTCTCTCTCTCTCTCTCTCTCTCTCTCTCTCTCTCTCTCTCTCTCTCTCTCTCTTAGACACCCTGTGACACTGTCTGACTAGCTTTGACACTATCTGAGACACACTGTGACACTCTGTGACAGACTATGACACACTGTGACACTCTCTGGCTCTCTCTGAGACACACTGTGACATTGTCTGAATCTGTCAGACACTCTCTGAAATATACTGTGGCACTCTGAAAGAATGTGACACTCTCTGACTCTCTCACAGACTCTCTGACGCACTGTGACAATCTCTGATACACTGTGACACTTTCTGTCACTCTCTGAGACACACTGTGACACTCTCTGTCTCCTGTTGAGCCTCGGTGACGCTCTCTGTCTTTCTCTCTCTCTCTGAGACACCCTGTGACACTGTCTGACTCGCTTTGACACTATCTGAGACAGACTGTGACACTCTATGACAGACTGCGACACACTGTGACACTCTCTGGCAGACTGACACTGTGACACTCTCTGGCTTTCTCTGACACTGTCTGAGACACAATATGACTCTGACACACTGGGATGCTCTATGACTTTCTCTGACAAGATCTGAGACACACAGAGGTACTCTCTGAATCACTCTGAGACACACTGTGACACTCTCTGACTCTCCTCTGACACATGTGACACTCTCTGACGCATGTGACACTCTCTGACACACTGGGACTATCTCTGACTTTCTCTGACACTCTCAGAGACACACTGTGACAATCTATGACTCTCTCTGACACTCTCTAAAATACACTGTGACACTCTCTGACACTGTAACACTTTCGAAGACACTGTGACACTTTCTGACACTCTCTGAGACACACAGTAAGCAACTTGGTCTCTCTCTGAGACACTGTGACACTCTGGGACAAACTGCGACACTCTGAGAGACACTGTGACATTCTCTGACAGACTGTGACACTTTCTGACACTTCCTGAGACACACTGTGACACTCTCAGACCCACTGTGACACTACCTGACACACTCAGACATTTTCTGATACACTGTGACACTCTCTAAGACACACTGTGACACTTCCTGACTCTCTGACTCTCTGAGACACACTGTGATACACTCTGACCCTCTTTGACACTCTCTGAGACACACTGGAGCACTCTCTGACTCTCTCTGACACTCTCTAAAACATACTGTGACACACTTTGCTGGACTCTGAAACACTGTGACATTCTCTGATAGACTGTGACACACTGTGACACACTATAACACTCTCTGACTCACCGTGACACCCTCTGAGACACATTGTGACACTGTCTGACTCTCTCTGAGACACATAGTGACACTTGCTGACTCTCTCCATCTCTGAGACACATTGTGACACTCTCTGACTCTGTTTCTCTAACACGCTGTGACACACTCTTAGACACACTGAGACACTGCCTGACACTCTCGGAGACAACTGTGACACTCTATGACTCTGTCCCTGACGCACTGGGACACTCTCCGACTCTCTCTCTGACACACTGGGACACTCTCTGACACATTGAGACATTGTGACACTTTGTGACTCCCTCTGACACACTCTGAGACAGACTGTGACCCTCTCTAAGACACAGTGTGGCACCCTCGGACTCTCTATGCGACACACTGTGAAACTCTCTGACTCTCTCTGACTCTGTTTCTCTAACACGCTGTGACACTCTCTTAGACACACTGAGACACTGCCTGACACTCTCGGAGACAACTGTGACACTCTCTGACTCTCTCTGATACACACTGTGACACTCTGAGGTGCAATGTGACATTCTCTGACTGTCTCTGAGGCACACTGTACCACTGTCTGACTCTCTGTGAGACACACTGCGACACTCTATGACTTTCTCTGACACTCACAGAGACACAATGTGGCAATCTCTGACTCTCTCTGACACTGTCTAAAACACACTGTGACACTCTCTAACTCTCTCTGACGCTCCCTTACACTCTCTGAGACACGCAGTAACCAACTCTGTCTCTCCCTGAGACACTGTGACACTCTGGTACAAATTGTAACACTCTGAGACACACTGGGACACTCTCTGACATACTGTGACACAGTGTGACACTCTCTGACACTTCCTGAGATACACTGTGACACTCTCAGACCGACTGTTACACACTGTGACACTCTCTGACACACTTGTGACATTCTCTGATACAACAAAACACTCTCTAAGACACACTATGACACTTTCTGACTCTCTGAGACACACTGTGACACACTTTGACCCTCTTTGACACTCTCTGAGACAACACTGTATCACTCTCTGACACTCTCTGATACACACTGTGACACTCTCGGAGGCACACTATGACACTCTCTGACTGTCGCTGAGACATACTGACACTGTCTGACTCTCACTGAGACCCACTGTGACACTCTCTGACTCTCTCTGACTCTGAGAAACATAGTGATACTCTCTGACTCTCTCTCTCTCTCTCTGACACACTGTGACACTCCCTGAGACACACTGTGACACTGTCGGACACTCTCTCTGACATACTGTGACACTCTCTGAGGCACATTGTGACACTCCGACTCTCTCTGGGACACAGTGTGACACTGTCTGACTCTCTCTGAGTCACACAGTTACACTCTCTGACTCTCTCTGACTCCGAGACACATTGTTACAATCTCTGCATCTCTCTCTCTCTGACACACTGTGACACTCTCTGAGGCACACTGTGACACTCTCTGACTCTCTTTGAGACACACTGAGACACTGTCTGACGATCTCAGAGATAAACTTTGACACTCTCTGGGTCTTTCTCTGACACACTGGGACACTCTCTGACACACAGTGACACGGTCTGAGACATTGTGAAATTGTCTGAGACACACTGTGACACTTTGTGACTCCCTCTGATACACTTTGAGACAGACTGTGTCCCTCTCTGAGACACAGTGTGACACCCTTTGACTCTCTCTGAAACACACTGTGACATTCTCTGACTCTCTCTGACACTCTCTGAAACACACTGTAAGACTCTGTGACAGACTGTAACATTCTCTGTGCCGCACCGTGACACTCTCTGACACACTGTGACACTTTCTGACAGACAGTGACATTCTCTAAGACACTGTGACACACTCTGATACATACTGTGACACTTTCTGTTTTCCCTCACTCTCTGAGACACACTGTGACACTCTCTGAGATACACTGTGACACTCTGTGACCCTCACTGACGCACTGTGACCCTCCCATTTCTTCTCTGAGACATTTTGACACTTGCTGACTCTCTCTAACACTCTCTGAGACACACTGTGATAATCTCTGACACTCTCGGACACAAATTGTGACACTCTCTGATCCTATTTGAGACAGGCTGTAACACTCTCTGACAGACTGTGATACTCTCTGACACTCTCGGACCATATCCGACTTTCTCTGAGACACACTGTGACACTCTCGATCTCTTTCTGACTCTCTCTGACACTATTTCAGACAGACTGTGACACGCTCTGACAGGCTTTGATAAACAGTGACACTCTCTGACTCTCCCTGACACTTTCTGAGAGACACTGTGACACTCTTTGAACACACTGGGACTCTCTCTGACTCTCTCTGACACTCTCTGACTCATTCTGAGGCACACTGTGACAATTCCCTGACACAGAGTAACACTTTCTAAGACACTGTGGCACTTTCTGACACTCTCTGAGACACACAATAACCAACTCTGTCTCTCACTGAGACACTGTATCACTCTCTGTCTCTCTCTCTCTGAGACACTGTTATACTCTGGGACAAACTGTGACACTCTGACTGACTGTGACACTCTCTGAGAGACTGTAACACACTGTGACATTCTCTGTCACTTGCTGAGGCACACTGTGACACTCTCAGACCGACTGGGACACACTGTGACACTCTCTGGCACACTGTGACATTCTCTGATACATTTTGAAACTCTCTAAGACACACCATGACACTTTCTGACTCTCTGACTCTCTGAGACTCACTGTGAAACAATCTGACCCTCTCTGACTCTCTCTGAGACACACTATGACAATCTCGGACACACAGTTACACTTTCGAAGACACTGTGACACTTTCTGACACTCTCTGCGACACTCAATAACCAACTCTGTCTCTCGCTGAGACACTGTGTCATTCTGTCTCTCTCTCTGCGACACTGTTACACTCTGGGATAAACTGTGACACTCTGACACACTGCGACGCTGACTGTGACACTCTATGACAGACTGTGACACACTGTGACACTCTCTGACACTTCCTGAGACACACTGTGACACTCTCTGACACTTCCTGAGACACACTGTGACTCTCTCAGACCGACTGTGACACACTGTGACACTCTCTGAGGCAATGTGACATTCTCTGACACACTGTGACACTCTCTAAGACACACTGTGACACTTTCTGACTCTCTCTAACTCTTTGAGACACACTGTGAAACAATATGACCCTCTCTGGCACTCTCTGAGACACAGTATGATGCTGTGACACTATGGGACAAACGATGACACTCTGACACACTGTGACGCTCTCTCACTGACTGTGACACTCTCTGACAGACTGTGACACTCTCTGACACTTCCTGATACACACTGTGACACTCTCAGACCGAGTCTGAAACACTGTGACACTTTCGGATACGCTGTGACACTCTCTGAGACACGGTGAGACACTGTCTGACAATCTCTGAGACAGACTGAGACACTCTGACAAACTGTGATACTCTCTCACACACTGTGGCACGCTCTCCCAGTCTCTGAGACAAACTGTGACACTTTCTGTCTCTCTCAGATACTGTCTGAAACACACTGCAACACTCTCTGATTCGCTCAGACACTCTCTGAAACACATTGTCGCACTCTCTGACAGAATGTGACACTCACCGACTCTCTGAGAGATTCTCTGACACACTGTGACAATCTCTGACACACTGTGACACTTTCTGACACTCTCTGAGACGCACTGTGACACTTTCTGTCTCCCGCTGAGACGCTGTGACCCTCTCTATCTCTCTCTTTCTCTCTCTGAGACACCCTGTGATACTGTCTCAGACTCGCTTTGAGACAGACTGAGACAGACTGTGACACTATGACAGACTGTGACACACTGTGACACTCTCTTGCTCTCTCTGACACTCTGAGACACACTGTGACACTCTCTGACACACTGGGACGCTCTCTGACTCTCTCACAGACACACTGTGGCACTCTCTGACTCTCTCTGACACTCTCGGAAACACACTGTGACACTCTCTAACTCTCTCTGACACTCCCTTACACTCTCTGAAACACACTGTGACACTCTCTGACAGACTGTGACACACTGTAACACTCTCTGACTCTCTCTGAGACACACTGTGACTATTCTGACTCTCTCCCTGACACACTGTGGCAATCGCTGACACACTGTGACACTCTCTGACACACTGGGACAATTTCTGACATTCTCTGACACTCTCAGAGACACACTGTGACACTCTCTGACTCTCTCTGACACTCTCTAAAATACACTGTGACACTCTCTGATAGACTGTGACACACTGTAACACTTTCTAAGACACTGTGACACTTTCTGACACTCTTTCAGACACACAGTATCCAACTCTGTCTCTCTCTGAAACACTGTGACACTCTGGGACAACCGTGACACTCTGAGACATACTGTGACACTCTCTGACTGATTGTGACACAGTGTGACACTCTCTGACACTTCCTGAGACACACTGTGACACTCTCAGACCGACTGTAACGCACTGTGACACTCCCTGACTCACTGTGACATTCACAGATACACTGTGACACTCTTTAAGATACACTGTGACACATTCTCTCTCTCTCTCTGAATCTCTGAGACACACTGTGACACACTTGGACCCTCTTTGACACTCTCTGAGACACACTGTAACACTCTCTGACTCTCTCTGACTCTTTGTAAAACATACTGTGACACTCTCTGATAGACTCTGACACACTGGGACATTCTTTGACAGTCTGTGACACACTGTGACACTTTATGACATGCTCTGAGACACACAGTGATACTCTCTGACTCTCTCTGAGACACACTGTGACACTCTCTGACACTCTCGGAGACACACTGAGACACTCTCTGACTCTCTCTCGGACATGCTGTGATACTGTCTGACTCTCTCTGAGACACAATGTGACACTCTCTGACTATCTCTCTGACATACTGTGACACTCTCTGACACAAAATGACAATCTCTAAGACATTGTCAAACTGTCTGAGACACACAGTGACACTCTCTGACTCCGTCTCTGTCACACTGTGACACTCGCTGAGACACTGTGGTATTCTTTGAGATTCTGTGACTCTGTCTGTGACACTGTGACCCTTTCTGACACTATCTGTGACACACTGTGACATTCTCTGTCACTCCCTGTCTCTGAAACATTCTGTGACACTCTCTGACTCTCTCAGACACTCTCTGAAACACATTGTGACACTCTCTGACAGAATGTGACACTTTCTGACTCTCTCACAGACTCTCTGACACACTGTGACAATCCTTGACTCACTGTGACACTTTCTGACACTCTCTGAGACATACTGTGACACTCTATGTCTCCCGCTGAGACGCTTAGATGCTGTGACACTTTCGCTCTCTCTCTCTCTCTCTCTCTCTCTCTCTCTCTCTCTCTCTCTCTCTCTCTCTCTCTCTCTCTCTGATACACACTGTGACACTGTCTGACTCACTTTGACACAATCTGAGACAGACTGTGACACTCTATGACAGACTGTGACACACTGTGAGACTCTCTGGCTCTCTCTGACCCTCTCTGAAACACACTGTGACATCCTCTGACACAATAAGATGCTCTCTGACTTTCTCTGACACTCTCTGAGACACACAAAGATACTCTCTGACTCTCTCCGAGACACACTTTGACAATCTCTGACACTCTGAGACACACTCTAAAACACACTCCGAGACACACTCTGACACACTGTGACACTCTCGGAAACACAAGGTGACACTCTCTGAGATACACTGTGACAGTCTCTGACACTCTAAGACGCGCAGTGATACTCTATGACACTCTCTGACACTCTGAGACACACAGTGATACTCTCGGACTCTCTCTGAGACACACTGTAACACTCTCTGACCCTCTCTGAGACACACTGTGACACTCTCTGACACCCTCTGACACAATCTGAGACAGTCTGTGACACTCTCTGACAGACTGTGATAAACTGTGACACTCTCTGTCTCTCTCTGAGACACACAGTGATACTCTGTCTCGCTCTCAGACACACATTGACACTCTCTGACACAATGTGACACTCTCTGAGATACTGTGAAACTCTCTGATTCTCTCTGAGACACACAGTGATACTTTCTGTCTCGCTCTGAGACACACTGTGACGCTGTCTGACACACTCTGAAACGCTCTGACTCTCTCTCCCTCTGACACACTGTGATAATCTCTGACACAGTGTGACACTCTTTGACACTCTGAGAAAAACAGTGACACACTCTGACACTCTCACAGACACACTGTGACACTCTCTGACACACTGTGACACTCTCTGACTCTCTCTGAGACACGCAGTGATACTTTCTGTCTCGCTCTGAGACACACTGTGACACTCTCTGAGACCGTGTGACACTCTCTGACTCTCTCTGAGACCGTGTGAAACTCTCTGACTCTCTCTGAGACACAATGTGACACTCTCCCAAACACTCTGAAACTCTCTGACTCTCTCTCTGACACACTGTGACACTCTCTGACACATTGTTACTCTCGACTCTCATTCTGATAACCTTTGATACCCTCTGACACGCTCTGAGAAACACTGTGGCACTCTCTGACACTCTCTGACGCACTGAGACCCTCTCGGACACACTGTCACACTCTCTGACTCTCTCTCTGACACACTGTGACACTCTGAGACAAACTGTGACACGCTCTGACAGACTGTGACACCCTGTGACACTCTCTGACACTCTCTGACACACTATGAGAAACACTGCCACACTGTCTGACCCGCTCTGAGACACACTGTGACTCTCTCTGAGACACGCTGTGAGACTCTCTGAATTACACGATGACACTCTCTGACACTCTGAGACATGCATTGATACTCTCTGGCACTCTCTGAGAAACACAGTGATACTCTTTATGTCTCTCTGAGACACGCAGCGATACTCTTTGACTCTCTTCGGGACACGCTGTGACACGCTGAGACACACTGTGACATTTTCTGACTCTTTCTGATGCACTATCAGAAACACTGCCACACTCTCTGACTCTCTCTGAGACACACTGTGAAACCCTCTCACTCTCTCTGAGACACGCAAGCATACTCTCTGACACTCTCTGAGACACACTGTGACACTAGCTGACTCTCCTCTGAGACTCCCTTACACTCTCTGAGACACACAGTGATACTCTCTGACACTCTCTGACACTCCCTTACACTCTCTGAGACACACAGTAATACTCTCTGACTCTCTCTGACACTCGGTGAAACACACTGTGACACTATCTAACACTCTCTGACACTCCCTTACACTCTCTGAGACACACAGTAATACTCTCTGACTCTCTCTGACACTCTCTGAGACACACTGTGACGCTATCTAACACTCTCTGACACTCCCCTTCACTCTCTGAGACACACTGTGACACTCTCTGACTCTCTCTCTGACACTCGCTGAAACACACTGTGATACTCTCTAACACTCTCTGACACTCCCTTACACTCTCTGAGAAACACAGTAAAACTCTCTGACACTCCCTTACACTGTCAGAGACACACTGTGACACTCTCCGACACTCTATGACACTCCCTTACACTCTCCGAGACACACTGTGACATTCTCTGACAGACTGTGACACATTGTAGCACTATCTGAGACGCACTGTGATACTCTCTGGCACTCTCTGACACAATCTGAGACAGTCTGTGACACTCTCTGACACACTGTGATAATCTGTGTCTATCTCTCTGTCACTTTCTGAGAAATAGTGTGACATTCTCTAAGACACAGTGATGCTATCTGTCTCACTCTGAGACACACTGTGACACTCTCTGACACAGTGTGACACTTTTTGACTCTCTACGACATACTGTGGCACTCTGTGACATGCTCTGAGACATACTGACACTCTCTGACTCTCTCTGAGACACACTGTCACAGTCTGACTCAATCTGAGACAGTCTATGACAGTCTCAGATAGACTGTGATAAACTGTGACTCTTTCTGTCTCTTTCTGACACTTTCTGAGACACTCTGTGACATTCTCTGACTCGCTCTGAGACACACAGTGATACTCTCTGTCTCGCTCTGAGACACATTGTGACACTCTCTGACACAATGTGACACTCTCTGAGATACTGTGACACTCCCCGATTCACTCTGAGACACACTGTGACATTCTCTGACACCCTCTGACATTCAGAGATACTGTCTGACTCTCTCTGAGACACAGAGATATTCTCTGACTCTCTCTGACACACACTGTGACACTCTCTGACTCTCCTCTGATGCACAGAGATGCTCTCTGACCCTCTCTGAAACACACTGTGACATTCTCTAACACTCTCTGAGACACACAGTGCTACTCTCTGTCTCGTTCTGAGACACACTGTGACACTCTCTGACACAATGTGACACTCTTTGAAATACTGTGACACTCTCTGACTCTCTCTGAGACACACTGTGACACTCTCTGTCACCCTCTGACACAATCTGAGACAATCTGTGACACTCTCTGACAGACCGTGATAAACTGACACAGTCTGTCTCTCTGAGACACACAGTGATACTCTCCGCCTCACTCTGAGACGCACATTGACACTCTCTGACACAATGTGACACTCTCTGAGATACTGTCAAACTCTCTGACTCTCTCTGACACACTGTGAGAATCTCTGACGCACTGTGACACTCTAACGCTCTGAGAAACACTGTGACAGTCTCCGATTCTCTCTGACACTCTCGCAGACACACTGGGACACTCTCTGACACGCTGTTACACTCTCTGACTCTCTCTGAGACACACACTGAAACAATCTGTCTCGCTCTGAGAGCCACTGTGACACTCCTGGCCACAATGTGACACTCTCTGACTCTCTCTGGGACACACAGTGAAACACTCTGTCTCGCTCTGAGACGCACTGTAACACTCTCTGCCTCAATGTGACACTCTCTGAGACAGTGTGACACGCTCTGATACTCTCTGAGACACTGTGACACTCTCTGACTCTCTCTGAGGCGCACTGTGACACTCTCTCAAACACTCTGAAACTCTCTGACTCTCTATCTGACAAACTGTGACACTCTGACACATTGTGACGCTCTCTGACTCTCTTTCTGATCACCTGTGACATTCTCTGAAACGCTGTGACACGCCCTGACACTCTCTGAGACACAGTGATACTCTGACTCTCTCGCTGACGCACTGTGACATTTTCTGACTCTCTCTGAGACAGACCTTGAGCTCTCTGACGCACTGAGACACTCAAACAACTGTCACACTCTCTGACCATCTCAGTCTGACACACTGTGACACTCTGAGACAAACTATGACGCACTTGACAGACTGTTGCACACTGTGACACTCTCTGACGCACTTGACAGACTGTTGCACACTGTGACACAGTGTGATACTTTCTGACTCTCTGAGACATACTGTGGCACTCTCTGACATGCTCTGAGACACACTGTGACACTCTCTGACACAATCTGAGACAGTTTATGACAGTCTCTGATAGACTGTGATAAACTGTGACTCTCTCTGTCTCTCTCTGACACTCTCTGAGACACACTGTGACATTCTCTGACACTCTCTGAGACACACAGTGATACTCTCTGTCCCGCTCTGAGACACACTGTGACACGCTCTGACACAATGTGACACTCTCTGAGATACTGTGACACTGTGTGACTCACTCTGAGACACACTGTGACACTCTCTGACACCCTCTGAAATTCAGAGTTACTGTCTGGCTCTCTCTGAGACACACAAGAATATTATCTGACTCGCTCTGAGACGTACTGTGACACTCTGCCTCAAAGTGGCACTCTCTGAGACAGTGTGACATGGTCTACTCTCTCTGAAACAATGTGACACTCTCTCAAACACTCTGAAACTCTCTGACTCTCTGTCTGACACACTGTGACACACTCTGACACATTGTGACACTCTCTGACTCTCTTCTGACACACAGAGATACTCTCTGACTCTCTCTGAGACACACTGTGACATTCTCTAACTCTCTCTGAGATACACAGCAATACTCTCTGTCTCGCTCTGAGACAACCTGTGACACTCTCTGACAGATTGTGATAAACTGTGACACACTCTCTCTCTCTGTCTCTGAGACACACAGTGATATTCTCCGCCTCACTCTGAGACACACATTAACACTCTCTGACACATTGTGACACTCTCTGAGATTCTGTAAAACTCTCTGACTCTCTTTGAGATACACTGTGACACTCTCTGACACACTCTGAAACTCTCTGACTCTCTCTCTGACACACTGTGACACTCTCTGATGCACTGTGACACTCTAACACTCTGAGAAACACTGTGACACTCTCTGACTCTCTCTGACACTCTCACAGGTACACTTTGACACTCTCTAACACATTGTTACACTCTCTGACTCTCTCTGAGACACACAGTGATACTCTCTGTCTCGCCCTGAGACCCACTGTGACACTCTCTGCTTCAATGTGACAGTCTCTGAGACAGTGTGACACTCTTTGACTCTCTCTGAGACACTGTGACACTCTCTGAATCTCTCTGAGACTCACTGTGACACTCTCTCAAACACTCTGAAACTCTCTGACTCTGTCTGACACACTGTGACACTCTCTGACACATTGTGACGCTCTCTGACTCTCTTTCTGATCACCTGTCACACTCCCTGAAACGCTGTGAAACTCCCTGACACTCTCTGAGACACACTGAGACACTCTCCGACTGTCTCTGAGACATACTCTGTTACTATCTGACAGACTGTGACAGGTTGAGACACACTCTGACTCTCTGAAACCCTGTAACACACTCTGAAACACTGTGAGACTTGCTGACACTCTCTGAGATACAGTGACACTCTCTGACTCTCTCACTGCCACACTGTGACGTTCTCTGACTCGGTCTGAGACACTCCGTGACATTCTCTGACGCACTGAGACACTCTCTGACAACTGTCACACTCTGACCATCTCTGCCTGACACACTGTGACACACTGAGACAAACTATGACACGCCTTGACAGACTGTCGCACCCTGTGAGACTCTCTGACTCTCTCTGACAAACCAGGCGAAGCACTGCCACACTCTCTGACTCTCTCTGACACTCTGAGACACGCTCTGAAAAACTATGGCACTCTGACTGTCTCTGCCAGGTTCTGTGACATACTGTGACCACTCTCTGACACACTGTGTCACTCTCTGATTCTCTCTCTGACACCCTGTCACACTCTCTGACACGTTGAGACACACTGTGACACTCTCTGACTCTCTCTCTGACGCACTGAGACACTCTCTGATACACTGTCACACTCTCTGACTCTCTCTGATACACTATGAGAAACACTGTCACACTCTCAGAGACACACTGTGACACTCTGTCACACGCTGAGACACACTGTGACACTCTCTGAGACTCTCGCTGACACTCTTGGTCTCTCGTTGAGACACTGTGTCACACTATATCTCGCTCAGAGTCACTGTGACACTCTCTGAGACACACTGTGACACTATCTGAGGCACAAGAGATACTCTTTGATTCTCTCTGAGACACACTGTGACACTCCCTGAGACACTCTGTGAAACACTTTGACATTCTCTGACACTCTGAGACTCACTCTGAGACACATTCTGACACACTGTGACTCTCTCTGAAACACGCTGTGACACTCTCTGACACTCTCTGAGACACACTGTTGACACTCTCTGTGATGCACTGTGATACTCACTGACACTCTGGGACAAACATTGATACTCTCTGACACCCTCTGCGACACACAGTCATGCTCCTTAACTCTCTCTGAGACACACAGTGATACTCTCTGCCTTTCTTATGGACACACTGTGACATTCTCTGATACATTGTGACACTCCTGCGGTCACACTGTGACAATCTCTGACACTCCGTGACACACTCTGACTTTTTCTGATGCACTATGAGAAACACTACCACACACTCTGACTCACTCTGAGACACACTGTGACACTCTCTGACTCTCCTCTGATACACTGTGTGAATGTCTGACACTCTGTGACACTCTCTGACGCACTGGAACGCTCCCAGACTCTCCCAGACTCTCTCTGAAACACACTGTGACACTCTCTAACACTCTCTGGCACTCCATTACACTCTCTGTGACACACTGTGACAGTTTTTGAGAGACTGTGATACACTGTAACACTCTATGACTCTCTTGGAGACATACTGTGACACTCTCTGACACTCTCTGTCACAATCTGAGACAGTCTGTGACACTCTCTGACACACTCTAATAAACTGTGTCTCTCTCTGACACTCTCTGAGACACACTGTGACACTCTCTGTGACACACAGTGATGCTATCTGTCTCACTCTGAGACACACTGTGACACTCTCTGAGACACACAGTGATACTCTGTGTCTCCCTCTGAGACACACTGTGACACTCTCTGACACAATGTGACACTCTGTGAGACACTGTGACACACTCTGAGACACACTGTGACACTCTCTGACAGACAGTGCCACTCTCTGACTCACTCTTTGACACCCTGTGACACCCATTGAAATACTGTGACACATTGCTGACACTCTCTAACTCTCTCTGATGCATTGTGACACTTTCTGACTCTCTCTGAGTCACACTATGACAGACTCTGACCGTCTCCCTGATGCACTGCGACATTCTCTGACACACTATCACACTCTCTGTCTCTCTCACTCTGACACACGTGACACTCTGAGACAAATTTGGACACGCTCTGACAGACTGTGAAACCCTGTGACACTCTCTGACGCTGTCTGACACACTATGAGAAACACTGCCAAACTCTTGGACTCTCTCTGACACTCTCTGAGACACACTTTGACACTTTCTGACAGACTGTGACACTCTCTGACACTGTCTGAGACACACTCTGACACTCTCTGAGATACACGATTACACTCTCTGACACGCTGAAACGTGCATTGATAATCTCTGACACTTTCTGAGACACACAGTGATATTCTCTAACTCTCTGTGAGACACACTGTGACACCCTTTGACACACTGTGACACTCTCTGACTCACAGAGATACTCTCTGACTCCCTCTGACACACATTGCGACAGTCTCTGAGACACACAGTGATACTCTCTGTCTCGCTCTGAGACACACTGTGACACTCTCTGAGAAACACTGTGACACTCTCTGACAACCTCTGACAAGCTCTGGTTATCTCTCTGACACACTGTGACAATCTCCCTGACACTCTGAGACACACTGTGACACTTTGTGACTATCTCTGACACTCTGAGACATTCTCTGACAGACTGTAACACTCCCTGGCTCTCTCTGACACTCTCTGAGAAACGCTGTGACACTCTCTGACTCTCTCTCTGGCACCCTGTGAAACTCTCTGAAGCACCGTGACACTTGCGGACCCTCTCTGAGACACACTAACACTTTGTGACTACCTCTGACACTCTAAGATATGCTCTAACAGACTGTGACACTCTCTGACTCACTCTTTGACACCCTGTGACACTCATTGAAATACTGAGACACATTGCTGACACTCTCTGACTCTCTCTGACGCATTGTGACATTCTCTGACTCTCTCTGAGACATACTGTGACAGACTCTAACACCCTCTGAGTCACACTATGGCACTCTCTCACTCTCTCTCTGAGACACACGTGACATTCTGAGACAAACGTGGACACGCTCTATCAGACTGTGAAACCCTGTGACACTCTCTGATGCTCTCTGACACATGATGAGAAACAATGCCACACTCTCGTACTGTCGCTGAAACTCTCTGAGACACACTGTGGCACTTTCTGAGACACACCATGAAACACTTTGACACTCTTTGACCATCTTAGACACACTCGGATAGACTGTGACACTCTCTGACACTCTCTGAGACGCACAGTGTTACTCTCTAACTCTCTCTGAGACAAAGTTAAAAAACACACAACACCAGGATATAGTCCATCCGGTTTAATTGGAAACACACTAGCTTTCGGAGCGACGTTCCTTCATCAGGTGATTGTGGAGGGCTTGATCATAACACAGAATGTATAGCAAAAATTTAAAGTGTGATGTAACTGAAATTGTACATTGAAAAATTGATTGTCTGTTAAGACTTTTATCTGTTAGAATACAGTGATAGTTTGACTTCTTTCATGTGTCTCTCTGAGACACCCTGTGACACTCTGACTCTCCTCTGACACACTGTGACAATGTCTGACACACTGTGACACTCTCTGACTCTCTCTGACACACGGAGATACTCTCTGACTCTCTCTGAGACACCCTGTGACACTCTGACTGTCCTCTGACACACCGTGACAATGTCTGACACACTGTGACACTCTCTGACACACTGCGACGCTATCTGACTTTCTCTGACACTCTCTGAGACACACAGAGATACTCTCTGACGCTTTCTGACACTCTCTGAAACTTACTGTGACACTCTCTAACTCTCTCTGACACTCCCTTACACTCTCTGAGAAACATTGTGACAGTCTCTGACAGACTGTGACACACTGTACCATGCTCTGACTCTCTGAGACACACAGTAACACACTATGACACTCTCTGACACATTCTGAGATAGTCTGTGACACTTTATCTCAGACTGTGGTAAACTGTGACTCTCTCTGTCTCTCTCTGACACTCTCTGAGACACACTGTGACATTCTCTGAGACACACAGTGATACTCTCTGTCTCGCTCTGAGACACACTGTGACACTCTCCGACACAATGTGACACTCTCTGAGTCACGATGACACACTCTGAGACACACTCTGACACGCTCTTGCTATCTCTCTGACACACTGTGACAATCTCTGTCACACTGTGAGACTCTCTGACACTCTGAGACACACTGTGACACTTTGTGACTACCTGTGACACTCTGAGACATGCTCTGACACTCTTTGACACTCCCTGACTCTCTCTGACATTCTCAGAGACAAGCTGCGACACTCTCTGACAAACTGTGTCACACTCTGAAGCACTGTGACACTTGATGACCCTCTCTGAAACACACTGTGACACATTGTGACTACCTCCGACACTCTGAGAATTGCTCTGACAGACTGTAACACTCCCTGACTCTCTCTGACTCTCCCTGAGACACACTGTGAAACTCTCTGACACCCTCTGACATGCAGAGACACTGTCTGACTCTCTGTGAGACACACAAGGATATTACATAGAACATAGAACATAGAAGAATACAGAGCAGTACAGGCCCTTCGGCCCTCGATGTTGTGCTGATCAAAGCCCACCTAACCTACACGAACCCACTATCCTCCATATACCTATCCAATGCCCGCTTAAATACCCATAAAGAGGGAGAGTCCACCACTGCTACTGGCAGGGCATTCCATGAACTTACGACTCGCTGAGTGAAGAACCTACCCCTAACATCAGTCCTATATCTACCCCCCCCCTTAATTTAAAGCTATGCCCCCTTGTAATAGCTGACTCCATACGTGGAAAAAGGTTCTCACGATCAACCCTATCTAACCCCCTAATCATCTTGTACACCTCTATCAAGTCACCCCAAACCATCTTTCCTCCAATGAAAACAACCCCAAGTGCCTCAGCCTTTCCTCATAGGATCTTCCTACCATACCAGGCAACATCCTGGTAAACTTCCTCTGCACCCGTTCCAGTGCCTCCACATCCTTCCTATAGTATGGCGACCAAAACTGCACACAATATTCCAGATGCGGCCGCACCAGAGTCTTATACAACTGCAGCATGACCTCAGGACTCCGGAACTCAATTCCTCTACCAATAAAAGCCAGTACGCCATATGCCTTCTTCACTGCACTATTTACCTGGGTGGCAACTTTCAGAGATCTGTGTACATGGACACCAAGATCCCTCTGCTCTTCCACACTACCAAGTATCCGACCATTACCCCAGTACCCCATCTTTTTGTTACTCTTACCAAAGTGAATCACCTCACACTTAGCTACATTGAACTCCATTTGCCACCTTTCTGCCCAGCTCTGCAGCTTCTCTATATCCCGCTGTAACCTGCACCATCCTTTTTCACTGTCTACAACTCCTCCGACTTTCGTATCATCCGCAAACTTGCTCACCCAACCTTCTAACCCTTCCTCCAGGTCATTTATAAAAATGACAAACAGCAATGGTCCCAAAACAGATCCTTGCGGATCACCGCTAGTGACGGCACTCCAAGATAAACATTTGCAATCAACTACTACCCTCTGTCTTCTTCCAGCCAGCCAATTCCTAATCCAAACCTCCAACTCACCCTCAATGCCATATCTCTGTATTTTCTGCAGTAGCCTACCATGGTGGACCTTATCAAACGCCTTACTAAAATCCATATATACCACATCTACCGCTTTCCCCTCATCTACCTCCTTAGTCACCTTCTCAAAGAATTCAATAAGGTTTGTGAGGCACGACCTGCCCTTCACAAAACCATGGTGACTATCCTTGATCACATTATTCTTATCCAGATGTGCATAAATCCTATCCCTTACAATTCTCTCTAAGACTTTGCCCACAACAGAAGTGAGACTCACTGGCCTATAGTTACTAGGAATATCCCTACTCCCCTTCTTGAACAACGGAACCACGTTTGCTAGCCTCCAGTCCTCTGGCACTACTCCTGTAGAGAAAGAGGACACAAAAATCAAGGCCAATGGCTCTGCAATCTCCTCCCTTGCTTCCCAGAGAATCCTAGGATAAATGCCCAGGGGACTTATCTATTTTCACCCTTGCCAGAATTTCCAACACCTCTTCTCTACATATCTCAAAGCCGTCCATTCTACTTATTCGTGCCTCAGTATTCATATCGACAACAATGTCCTGTTCCTGAATGAATACTGACGAAAAGTATTCATTCAGTGCCTCCCCAATCTCTTCAGCCTCCACACGCAACTTCCCATTACTATCCTTAATTGGACCTATTCCTACCCTAGTCATTCTTTTATTCCTAACATACCTATAGAAAGCCTTCGGGTTTTCCCTAATCCTACCAACTAAGGACCTTTCATGTCCCCTCCTTGCTGCTCTTACTCTCTCTTCAGGTCCTTCCGGGCTACCTTATAACTCTCAATCGCCCCTATTGAACCTTCACGCCTCATCTTTACAAAGGCCACCCTCTTCCATTTAACAAGGGATTCAAATTCCTTATTAAATCCTCACACGACCCTTTCCTCCCTGCCTGATAGGTACGTACTTATCAAGGACACTCAATAGTTGTTCCTTGAACAAGTTCCACATATCACTTACGCTCTTGCCTGGGAATCTACTTTTCCAATCCACATATCCTAAGTCATGCCTCACCGCATCATAATTTCCCTGCCCCCAGCTATAGCTCTTGCCCTGTAGTGCACACTTATCCCTCTCCATCACTAGAGTAAAAATCACCGAATTGTGGTCACTGTCCCCAAAGTGCTCACCTACCTCTAGTTCTAATACCTGACCTGGTTCGTTACCCAGAACCAAATCCAGTATGGCCTCACCTCTTGTTGGCTTATCTACATATTGTGTCAGGAAACTCTCCTGCACACATTGGACAAACAGTTACCCATCTAACGAACTTGAACTATAGCTTTCCCAATCAATATCAGGAAAGTTAAAGTCCCCCATAACAACCACCCTATTACTGTCACTCTTCTCCTGAATCATCTTCGCAATCCTTTCTTCAACGATTCTAGGACTATTAGGAGGCCTGTAAAAGACTCCTAACAGGGTGACCTCACCTCTCCTATTCCTAACCTCAACCCAAACTACCTCAGATGGCAAATCTTCGTCCATCTTCCTTTCCACCGCTGTAATACTATCTTTGACAAGCAAAGCCACACACACCCCCCTTTTACCCCCACCTCTGACCCTACTAAAACATTTGTACCCTGGAACCTGCAACACCCAATCCTGTCCCTGATCTAGCCATGTCTCCGTAATAGCCACAACATCGAAGTCCCAGGTACCAACCCACGCTGCAAGTTCACCTACCTTATTTCGTATACTTCTGGCATTAAAGTATACACACTTCAAGCCACTCTTCTGTTTACAGGCACCCTCCTTTAAGATTGATGCCATATTCCTAACCTCCCTACACTCCAGGTCCTGCACCCTAAAGCTACAGTCTGGGTTCCCATGCCCCTGCAGAGTTAGTTTAACCCCCCCCCCCCCCAAGAGCACTAGCAACCTCCCCCCAAGGATACTGGTGCCCCTCAGGATATTCTCTGACTCTCTCTGACACACACTGTGACACTCTCTGACTCTCCTCTGACAAAATCTGAGATAGGCTGTGACATTCTCTGACAGACTGTGATAAACTGTGACACTCTCACTCTCTCTCTGACACAATGTGACACTCTCTGAGACACGCTGTGACACTCTCTGACACACTGTGACACTCTCTGAGGCACTGTGACACACTCTGAGACACACCTGACACGCTCTTGCTATCTCTCTGACACACTGTGACAATCTCTGTCACACTGTGAGACTCTCTGACACTCTCTGAGACACATTGTGACACTTGGTGACTACATCTGACACTCTGAGACATGCTCTGACAGACTGTGACACTCCCTGACTCTCTCTCTGTCACTCTCAGAGACAAGCTGTGACACTCTCTGACACACTGTGACACTCTCTGACTCTCTCCGATACTCTCTGAGACACACTAACACTATCTGACACACTATGACACTCTCTGAAGCACTGTGACACTTGCTGACCCTCTCGGAGACACACTGTGACACATTGTGACTACCTCTGACACTCTTAGACATGCTCTGACAGACTGTGACACTCTCTGACTCTCTCTGACACTCTCTGAGACACACTGTGACACTATCTGACACACCGTGACACTCTCTGACTCTCTCGGACACTCTCTGAGACACACTGTGACACACTCTGACTCTTTCTCTGACACCCTTTGACACTCTCTGAAGCACTGTGACATTGCTGACAATGTCTGAGACACATTGTGACACCCTCTGACACGCTCTGAGACACACTGTGGCACTCTCTCTCTCTGAGACACACTGTGAAACTCTCTGACACCCTCTGACATTCAGAGATACTGCCACACTCTCTGACTCTCTCTGAGACACACTGTGACACACTCTCACTCTCTCTGAGACACACAAGCATACTCTCTGACTCTCTCTGAGACACACTGTGACACTGTCTGACTCTCCTCTGACACACTGTGACAAAGTCTGAAACACTGTGACACACTCTGACGCAATGGGACGGCTCTGACATTCTCTGACACTCTCGGAGACACACAGCGATACTATCTGACTCTCTCTGACACTCGCTGAAACACACTGTGACACACTCTAACACTCTCTGACACTCCCTTACACTCTCTGAGACACACTGTGACACTCTCTGACTCTTTCTGATGCACTATGAGAAACACTGCCACATTCTCTGACACTCTCTGAGACACACTCTGACACTCTCTGAGGTAGACGATGACACTCTCTGACACTCTGAGACATGCATTGATACTCTCTGACACTCTCTGAGAAACACAGTGATACTCTTTAAGTCTCTCTGACACACACAGTGATACTCTCTGACTCTCTTCGGGACATAATGTGACACTCTGAGACACACTGTGACATTCTCTGACTCTTTCTGATGCACGATGAGAAACACTGCCACACTCTCTGACTCTATCTGAGACACACAGTGACACCCTCTCACTCTCTCTGAGACACACAAGCATGCTCTCTGACTCTCTCTGAGTCACACTGTGACACTGTCTGACTCTCCTCTTACACACTGTGACAAAGTCTGACACACTGTGACACACTCTGACGCACTGGGACGGCTCTGACATTCTCTGACACTCTCCGACACACACAGCGATACTATCTGACTCTCTCTGACACTCGCTGAAACACACTGTGACACACTCTAATACTCTCTGACACTCCCTTACACTCTCTGAGACACACTGTGACACTCTCTGACTCTTTCTGATGCACGATGAGAAACACTGCCACACTCTCTGACTCTCTCTGAGACACACTGTGACACCCTCTCACTCTCTCTGAGACACACAAGCATACTCTCTGACTCTTTCTGAGACACACTGTGACACTCTCTGAGACACACAGTGATGCTATCTGTCTCAGTCTGAGACACACTGTGACACTCTCTGATACAAGTGTGACACTATCTGACTCTCTAAGACATGCTGTTGCACTCCCTGACATGTTCTGACACACAATGTGACACACTCTGACTCTCTCTGAGACACACTGTGTCAATCTCTGACACAATCTGAGTCAGTCTATGACAGTCTCTGATAGACTGAAATAAACTGTGACTCTCTCTGTCTCTCTCTGACACTCTCTGAGACACACTGTGAAACTCTCTGAGACACACAGTGATACTCTCTGTCTTGCTCTGAGACACACCGTGACACTCTCTTACACCCTCTGACATTCAGAGATACTGTCTGACTCTCTCAGACACACACAGGGATATTCTCTGACACTCTTTGACACACACTGTGACACTCTCTGACTCTCCTCTGACACACAGACATACTCTCTGACTCTCTCATAAGATACACTGTGACATTCTCTGACTGTCTCTGAGTCACACAGTGATACTCTCTGTCTCGCTCTGAGACACACTGTGGCACTCTCTGACACAATGTGTCACTCTGTGAGATACTGTGACACTCTCTGACTCTCTCTGAGACACACTGTGACATTCTCTGACACCTTCTGACACAATCTGAGACAGTCTGTGACACTCTCTGACAGACTGTGATAAACTGTGACTCTCTCTCTCTCTCTTTCTCTCTTTCTGTGACACACAGTGATACTCTCCGCCTCGCTCTGAGACACACATTGACACTCTCTGATACAATGTGACAGTCTCTGAGATACCGTCAAACTCTCTGACTCTCTCTGAGATACACTGTGACACTCTCTGACACACTCTGAAACTCTCTGACTCGCTCTGACACACTGTGACAATCTCTGACGCACTGTGACACTCTCTAACACTCTGAGCAACACTGTGACACTCTCTGACTCTCTCTGACATTCTCGCAAGCACACTTTGCCACTCTCTGACAAACTGTTACACTCTCTGACTCCCTCTGAGACACACATGTGATACTCTCTGTCTCGCTCTGAGACCCACTGTGATACTCTCTTCTTCAATGTGTCACTCTCTGAGACACACTGTGACACACTCTGACTCTTTCTCTGACACCCTTTGACACTCTCTGAAGCACTGTGACATTGCTGACAATCTCTGAGACACATTGTGACACCCTCTGACACGCTCTGAGACACAGTGTGACACACTCTCTCTCTGAGACACACTGTGAAACTCTCTGACACCCTCTGACATTCAGAGACACTGTCTGACTCTCTCTGAGACACACAGAGATATTCTCTGACTCTCTCTGACACACACTGTGACACTCTCTGACTCTCCTCTGACACACAGAGGTACTCTCTGACTCTCTCTGAGACACACTGTGACACTCTCTGACACCCTCTGACACAATCTGAGACAGTCTGTGACACTCTCTGACAGACTGTGATAAACTGTGACACTCTCTCCCTCTGAGACGCATAGTGACACTCTCTGACACAATGTGACACTCTCTGAGATACTGTGAAACTCTCTGACTCTCTCCCTCTGACACACTGTGACACTCTCAGACACTCTGACAAACACTGTGACACACTCTGACTCTGACACTCTCGCAGACACACTGTGACAATCTCTAACACACTGTAACACTCTCTGACTCTCTCTGAGACACACACTGATACTCTCTGTCTCGCTCTGAGAGCCACTGTGACACTCTCGGCCACAATGTGACACTGTGACTCTCTCTGGGACACACAGTGATACTCTCTGACTCGCTCTGAGACGCACTGTGACACTCTCTGCCTCAATTTGACACTCTCTGAGACATTGTGACACGCTCTGACTCTCTCTGAGACACTGTGACACTCTCTGATTCTCTCTGAGACACACTGTGACACTCTCTCAAACACTCTGAAACTCTCTGACTCTCTGTGTGACACACTGTGACACTCTCTGACTCTCTTTCTGATCACCTGTGACACTCTCTGACACACTCTGAGACACACTTTGACACTCTCTGACTCTCGCTCGGACGCACTGAGACACACCTGACATTCTCTGACTCTCTCTGTGACACTGTGACACTCTCTGACACATTGTGACACTCTCTGACTCTCTCTGAGATACTGTGTCATTCTGAATCTCTCTGAGCCACACTGTGACACTCTCTCAAACACTCTGAAACTCTCTGACTCTCTGTCTGACACACTGTGACACTCTCTGACACATTATGACACTCTCTGACTCTCTTTCATATTACCTGTGACACTCTCTGAAACACTGTGATACTCCCTGACACTCTGAGACACACTGTGACACTCTCCGACTCTCACTGAGACACACTCTGGAACTATCTAACATACTCTGACACCCCGTGACACACTCTGAATCTCTGACACCCTGTGACACTCTCTGAAACATTGTGACACTTGCTGACACTCTCTGAGACACAGTGACACTCTCTGACTCTCTCGCTGATGCACTGTGACGTTCTCTGACTCTCTCTGAGACACACCGTGACACTCTCTGACGCACTGAGACACTCTCTGATACCTGGCACACTCTCTGACCATCTCTGACTGACACACTGTGACACTCTGAGACAAACTATGACACGCTTGACAGACTGTTGCACACTGTGACACTCTCTGACTCTCTCTGACAAACCAGGAGAAACACTGCCACACTCTCTGACACTCTCTGACACTCTGAGACACGCTCTGAAAAACTATGACACTCTGACTGTCTCTGACAGGTTCTGTGACATACTGTGACACTCTCTGACACACTGTGTCACTCTCTGATTCTCTCTCTGACACCCTGTCACACTCTCTGACACGTTGAGACACACTGTGACACTCTCTGACTCTCTCTCTCTGACGCACTGTGACACTCTCTTACACACTGACACACTCTCTATATCTCTGTCTCTGACACACAGCGACACTCTCTGACTCTCCCTCTCTGATGCACTGAGACACTCTCTGATACACTGTTACAATTTCTGACACACTCTCTGTCACACTGAGACACGCTCTGATACACTGTCATACTCTCTGACTCTCTCTGACACACTATGTGAAAAACTGCCACACTCTCTGACTCTCTCTGAGACATCCTGTGACACCCTCTCACTCTCTATGAGACACAGAAGCATACTCTATGACACTCTCTGAGACACACTGTGAGTCTCTCTGACTCTCCTCTGACATACTGTGACAATCTCGGACACACTGTGTCACTCTCTGATTCTCTCTCTGACACCCTGTCACACTCTCTGACATGCTGAGACACACTTTGGCACTCTCTGACTCTCTCTCTCTGACAAACCAGAGAAACACTGCCACACTCTCTGACACTCTGAGACATGCTCTGATAAACTACGACACTGATTCTCTCTGATAGCTTCTGTCACATACTGTGACCACTCTCTGACACACTGTGTCACTCTCTGATTCTCTCTCTGACACCCTGTCACACTCTCTGACCCGCTGAGGTTCAATGTGACACTCTCTGACTCTCTCTCTGACCCACTGTGACACTCTCTTACACATTGACACACTCTCTAACTCTCTCTCTGACACACAGCGGCACTCTCTGACTCCCTCTCTGATGCACTGAGACACGCTCTGAAACACTGCCACACTCTCTGACTCTCTCTGAGACACACTATGACACCCTCTCACTCTTTATGAGACACGGAAGCATACTCTATGACACTCTCTGAGACACACTGTGACACTCTCTGACGCACTTGGACGGCTCTGAAATTCTCTGACACTCTCTAAGACACACAGAGATACTCTCTGACTCTCTCTGACATTCGCTGAAACACACTGTGACACTCTGACACATTGTGACACTCTCTTACTCACTTTCTGATAACCTTTGACACTCTCTGGCACTCCCTGAGACACACTGTGGCACTCTCTGACGCTCTCTGATGCACTGAGACACTCTCGGACACACTGTCAGACTCTGACTCTCTCTCTGATGCACTGAGACACTCTCTGACACACTGTGACACTCTCTGACTCTCTCCGACACACTGTGACACTCTGAGACAAACTGTGACACGCTCTGACAGACTGTGACACTCTCTGACACTCTCTGACACACTATGAGAAACACTGCCACATTCTCTGACCCGCTCTGAGACACACTGTGACACTCTCTGAGACAGATAGTGATACTCATTGACTCTCTCTGAGACACAGTCTGACACTCTCTGAGATAGACGATGACACTCTCTGACACTCTGAGACACGCATTGATACTCTCTGGCACTCTCTGAGAAACACAGTGATACTCTTTAATTCTCTCTGAGACACGCAGAAATCTCTCTGACTCTCTTCGGGACACACTGTGACACTCTGAGACACACAGTGACATTCTCTGATTCTTTCTGATGCACTTTGAGAAACACTGCCACACTCTCTGACTCTCTCTGACACACACTGTGACACCCACTCACTCTCTCTGAGACACACAAGCATACTCTCTGACTGTCTCTGAGAAACACTGTGACACTCTGTGACTCTCCTCTGACACACTGTGGCAAAGTCTGACACACTGTGATGCACTTGGACGACTCTGACATTCTCTGACACTCTCTCAGACACACAGCGATACTCTCTGACTCTATCTGACACTCTCTGAGACACACTGTGACACTCTCTGACAGACTGTAACACATTGTAGCCCTCTCTGAGACGCACTGTGACACTCTGACACAATCAGAGACAGTCTGTGACATTCTCTGACACACTGTGATAACTGTGTCTCCCTCTCTCTTTCTGTCACTCTCTGAGACACACTGTGACACTCTCTGACACAGTGTGACTCTATCTGACTCTCGGAGACACACTGTGGCACTCTCTGACACATTCTGAGACAGTCTGTGAAACTCTCTGACAGACTGTGATAATCTGTCTCTCTCTCTCTCTCTCTCTCTGAGACACACAATGATACTCTCCGCCTCGCTCTGAGACACACATTGACACTCTCTGACACAATGTGACACTCTCTGAGATACTGTCAAACTCTCTGACTCTCTCTGAGATACACTGTGACACTCTCTGACTCTCTCTCTGACACACTGTGACACTGTCTGACACTCCGATAAACACTGTGACACACGCTGATTCTCTCTGACACTCTCGCAGACACATTGTGACACTCTTGCAGACACAGTGTCACACTCTTTGACTCACTTTGAGACACACAGTGATACTCTCTGTCTCGCTCTGAGACACACTGTGACATTCTCAGACACAATGTGACACTCTTTGAGATACTGTGACACTCACTAACTCTCTCTGAGACACATAGTGATACTCTCTGTCTCGCTCTGAGACGCACTGTGACAATCTCACAAACACCCTGACTCTCTGTCTGACACACTGTGACACTCTCTGACACATTGTGACACTCTCTGTCTCTCTTTCTGATAACCTGTGACACTCTCTAAAACACTGTGACACTCTATGACACTCTCTGAGAATCACTGTAACACTCTCTGACTCTCTGAGAAACACTGTGGCACTATCTGTCAGACTGTGAAATCCCGTGACACACTCTGACTCTCTGACACCCTGTGACACTCTCTGAAACACTGTGAGACTTGCTGACTCCCTCTGAGATACAGTGACACTCTCTGACTCTCTCTGACATTCTCTGACAACTGTCACACTCTCTGACCATCTCTGACTGACACACTGTGACACCCTGAGATAAACTATGTCACACTTTGACAGACTGTCGCTCCTGTGAGACTCTCTGACTCTCTCTGACAAACCATGAGAAACACGGCCACACTCTCTGACACTCTCTGACACTCTGAGACACGCTCTGAAAAACTATGACACTCTGACTCACTCTGACACTTTCTGTGACATACTGTGACATTCTCTGACACTTTGTGTCACTCTCTGATTCTCTCTCTGACACCCTGTCACACTCTCTGACACGCTGAGACACACTGTGACACTCTCTGACTCTCTCTCTCTGACCCACTGTGACACTCTCTTACACAATGACACACTCTCTGACTCTTTCTCTCTGACACACTGTGACACTCTCTCTAACGCACTGAGACACTCTCTGATACACTGTCACACTCCCTGACTCTCTCTCTCTCTGACACACTGTGACACGCTCTGACAGACTGTGACACCCTGTCACACTCTCTGACTCTCTCCGACACACGATGAGAAACACTGAGTCACACTCTCTGACTCTCTCTGAGACCCACTGTGACACTCTCTGTCACACACTGAGACACACTGTGACACTCTTTGAGACTCTCTCTGACACTCTCAGTCTCTCGCTGAGACACTGTGTTACTCTATTTCTCTCTCAGAGTCACTTTGACACTCTCTGATTCACACTGTGACGCTCTCTGAGAAACATAGTGATACTCTTTGACTCTCTCTGAGACACACTTTGACACTCTCTGACAATCTCTGAGACTGTCTCTGACATTCTCGGTCTCTCGCTGAGACACTGTGTCACACTATTTCTCTCTCGGAGTCACTGTGAGACTCTCTGAGACACACTGTGGCACTCTCTGAGACACTCTGTGAAACACTTTGACACTCACTGACACTGAGACACACTCTGAGACACATTCTGAGACACTGGGACTCTCTCTGAGACACGCTGTGGCACTCTCTGACACTCTTTGAGACGCACTGTGACACTCTCTGACACATTGTGACACTCCCGCAGTCACACTGTGACAATCTCTGACACACCGTGACACTCTCTGACTCGTTCTGATGCACTATGAGAAACACTGCCACACTCTGACTCACTCTGAGACACACAGAGATACTATCTGACTCTCCTCTGACACACTGTGTGAATGTCTGACACTCTGTGACACTCTCTGACACACTGAAACGGTCCCAGACTCTCTCTGACGCTCGCTGAAACACACTGTGACACTCTAACACTCTCTGACACTCCATTACACTCTCTGATACACACTGTGACAGTTTCTGACAGACTGTGACACACTGTAACAATCTCTGACTCTCTCTAAGACGCTCTCTGACATTCTCTGACACAATCTGAGACAGTCTGTGACACTCTCTGACACACTGTGATAGTCTCTGACTTTCTCTGACACTCTCGAACACCCACTGTGACAGTCTCTGACATTGTCTGAGACATACTGTGCCACTGTCTGATAAACTTTGACACTCTCTCACTGTCTCTGAGACAGACTGTGACATTCTCTGACTCAATGTGACACACTCCACCTCTCTCTGACACTCACTGAGACACACTGTGACACACTGCGACACTCTCTGACATTCTCTGAGACACACTGTGACTCTCTCTGACAGACTATGACACTGCGACACACTGTGACATTCTCTGAGACACACTGTGAAACTCTGACGGACTGTGACAGACTGCGACACTCTCTGAAAATCTCTGAGACATGCTGTGACACTCTCAGACACTCTCTGACACTGCCTGAGAACACTGCGACACTCTCTGATGGACTGCAACACACTGTGACACTCTCTGACACACTGTTACACTCTTCTAGACACTGTGACACATTCTGATACTCTCAGAGACATACTGTATCCCTCTCTAAGACACTGTGATAATCTCTGACTCTCTCTGAGACATACTGTGATACTCTCGGACTGTCTTTGACACACTGTGACACTCCCTCACTCTCTCTGACACTCCATGAGACACACTGTGACTCTCTCTGAGACACACTCTGACACTCTTTGACACTCTCTGTAACACACTGTGATAGTCTCTGACTTTCTCTGACACTCTCGAACACCGACTGTGACACTCTCTGACATTGTCTGAGACATACTGTGCCACTGTCTGATAAACTTTGACACTCTCTCACTGTCTCTGAGACAGACTGTGACATTCTCTGACTCAATGTGACACACTCCACCTCTCTCTGACACTCACTGAGACACACTGTGACACACTGCGACACTCTCTGACATTCTCTGAGACACACTGCGACACTCTCTGACATTCTTTGAGACACACTGTGACTCTCTCTGACAGACTATGACACTGCGACACACTGTGACAATCTCTGAGACATGCTGTGACACTCTCGGAGATCTCTGTCAGTCTCCGAAACAAACTGACACTCTCTGACCGACAGTGACACACTGTGCCACTCTCTGACACTCTCTGAGACACACTGTGATAGACGCTGGCTTTCTCTGACCGACTGTAAGACACTCTCTGAAACAAACTGTGACACTCTCTGACTGACTGTGACAATCTCTGACATTGACTGACACGCTCTGAGACACACTTTGACACTCTCTGACACTCTCCGAAACGTTCTGTGGCACTCTCTGACAGACTGCGAAACACTGTGACACATTTTGACTCTCTGTAACTCTCTGAGAACATCTTTGCCAATCTCTGACTCTTTGAGACATGCTGTTCCACTCTCCTACACACTGTGCCACTCTGTGACTCTGTCACTCTCTGAGAAACACTGTGACACTCTCTGACAGACTGTGTGACACACTGTGACACTCTGTGAGACACACTGTGACACTCTCTGACACACTGTTACACTCTTTAAGACACTGTGACACCTTATGGCACTCTCAGAGACATACTGTATCCCTCTCTAAGACACTGTGATAATCTCTGACTCTCTCTCAGACATACTGTGATACTCTCCGACTGACTGTGACACACTGTGACACTCCCTCACTCTTTCTGACACTCTCTGAGACACACCGTGACACACTCTGACCCTCTTTGACACTCTCTGTAACAAACTGTGATAGTCTCTGACTTTCTCTGACACTCTCTGACACCCAGGGTGACACTCTCTGATACTGTCTGAGACATACTGTGCCACTCTCTGATAAACTTTGACACTCTCGGACTGTCTCTGAGACACACTTTGACACTCTCTGACACTCTCTGAAACGTTCTGTGGCACTCTCTGACAGACTGCGAAACACTGTGACACATTTTGACTCTGTAACTCTCTGAGAACAACTTTGCCAATCTCTGACTCTTTGAGACATGCTGTTCCACTCTCTTACACACTGTGCCACTCTGTGACTCTGTCACTCTCTGAGAAACACTGTGACACTCTCTGACAGACTGTGGGACACACTGTGACACTCTCTGACACACTGTTACACTCTTTAAGACACTGTGACACCTTATGGCACTCTCAGAGACATACTGTATCCCTCTCTAAGACACTGTGATAATCTCTGACTCTCTCTGAGACATACTATGATACTCTCCGACTGACTGTGACACACTGTGACACTCCCTCACTCTTTCTGACACTCCCTGAGACACACTGTGACACTCTCTGAGACACTCTGTGACACACTCTGACCCTCTTTGACACTCTCTGTAACAAACTGTGATAGTCTCTGACTTTCTCTGACACTCTCTGACACTCAGGGTGACACTCTCAGACACTGTCTGAGACATACTGTGCCACTCTCTGATAAACTTTGACACTCTCGGACTGTCTCTGAGACACACTGTGACATTCTCTGACACACTGCAACATTCTCTAGCACTGTGATATTCCCTGTCTCTCTCTGATATACTGTGACACCCTCTGACATTCTCTTTGACACACTGAGACCCTCTCTAAGACCCACCGTGAAACACTTTGATACTCTCTGATACGCTGAGACACACTTTGACAATCTGACTCACGGTAGCTCTCTCTGGGACACAATGTGACACCCTATGACTCTCTCAGAACACACTGTGACTGCAATAGAAAATTATCCATTTACTGTGAAATTAATTATCCATTTACCGTGAAATTAATTATCCATTTACTGTGAAGTTTAAAGAGAATGCTTTGTTTAAATCAATAATGTGCTGAGCTTTGTAAACAATCCTTTGATGAAGGGTTGCAAATAGCTTATCTCTGAATTCTGTAAGCATTCATCTCGACCTTGCGATAGTCGAACTCAGCGAAAGCTGAATAAATGTTACGTCCAGCACCATGGGATGAGAGGATAACAACTTGAGTTTCCCCAGTCTCTGCTCTTGAGAGTTTGGTAAGGAATGCTCTAAGGCAGGTGTCTGCGTAAATGTTGGGGTACTCATTGCACTGAGGCATCTGACTTAGTGTAATGGGTCAATCTTGCAAAATTTTTAATGAAGGCCCTTGCTTTGCTCTTGCTAATTATTGAGTCAAGTCGATTTAATTTCCAAGATGGTTAACTTTGGGGCTCGTCCCGGGACCCCGCGACTGGATGAGATTCTGAAGATTCCCAGGAAGCGCAGGTGCCAGCGCCTTGAAGGTCTTTCACTTCATCTCGAGCGCTGAATTGGACCTTTTGCGTGGGAGGACTGGGAATCTGTGGATTGCCCTAGCGCCAGAGTTTCAAATCAAATCAAGTCGGATAAGAGTCGTGGTTTACGTAAGCTTACATAGAGAGTCATTCTAAGAGAATAAATACAGCAGGAAAAGGGTTCAGTGAACTCTCACGTGGTATTAGAGTAAAACCCCAAGGGAAGGGGATTGCTGTCTGAAGAGTGTTTAGGAGACAGCAAGGTTAAGGCTGGTTTTAGACTTGGAACCACCACTGGCTGAGTTGGACTCGCCAAAGACGTACCAGGTACGTGGTTTCTTGGTTTACGAAAACCAAGGCCTTGACGTGGACGTGCTCAATGTGAGAGGGGAACCTCCGGAGGTAAAAGCAAGTCAAAAGGGAATAGATAATGGTACTGCGAGAGAGAGACGGAGAGAGAGCTGAATACTTTTCCAGTGACATTAAAAATGGGCTCCGGCAAGAGCAAGCAAAGGGAGAGTCCACACAGGACTTGGAATGGCCAACCAAAAATACACAGACAGGCTCACTCGGCCCTTGAGGCTGAGTGACAGGGTGACTGACGGGGAAGGCTGAGGTGGAGGTGGGCAGCCCACAAGGTACAGGTAAGCCTCTTTCCCTTACGATTGGCAATGAAGACTCGCTTATGCTCATCTCTTCTACTAACCTTTCACTCACTGAGACAAATCACACCTCAATGTTCAGTGCGGAGATTGCAAAGTGTGGACGGTATGTCCAATATCACAATGATGTGTATAAGTCGATGCCCACCTCTATGTTATATGTGGAAGTACATCAGTTACCTTTTTAATAGATACAGGGGCAACATACTCAATCCTTACATTAGGCCCGTTTAGACAATCGACAGAAATAAAGATGAGTAAAACGTTCCTGAACACAATGGGTGCATCAGGAGTCATGGTGGGGAGAGATTTCCTGCACCTCTCCTAAGCAAAAGTAGTAACAGGGAACCATTCCAATTCTCTTTCTTGTTATCGGAATTTGGTCCTTTAAATTTGATCGGTCGGGATCTCATTCGGAGACTGGGATTGGATTTGGTCAGTACTCCGACGAGCTTGCAGATAATTCAAAGAAATGATTTACCCAGTGCAGGCTAAAAAATATGACCCACGACCCCTTATGTATGTCTGTGAGTGGCGATTATGCCAGAGAGCGTTAAGTTCAGAGAGCGATTTACTCGCCCTGGAAGCAAGCAACCATGTTAATCCTATTTAACACCGATTTTCTTGCTGGAGGTATGTTGCATTGCACAAAACACATAAACCATGATGGCCCTGACGAACCATATGAGAAGGATTGGTTCAGGAGATTGGTTAAACCAGATCAGTTGTTATTGTGTGAATTTTATTGGAGTGATCTCAGATGTGCAGTCAGTGTGAACTTATCTAAAGTATCTGTAACAGCAAGTAGATTAGATTAGATTACTTACAGTGTGGAAACAGGCCCTTCGGCCCAACAAGTCCACACCGCCCCGCCGAAGCGCAACCCACCCATACCCCTTACCTAACACTACGGGCAATTTAGCATGGCCAATTCACCTAACCTGCACATCTTTGGACTGTGGGAGAATACCGGAGACATGGGGAGAATGTGCAAACTCCACACAGTCAGTCGCCTGAGGCGGGAATTGAACCCAGGTCCCTGGTGCTGTGAGGCAGCAGTGCTAACCACTGTGCCACCGTGCCGCCCTCTCTTTTTTATGTGGAAAGCTCTGCTCTCATGTGTCACTGGCGAAGGTGTCCAGTGACAGGTGGTAGGATTTGGGACCATGGGTGCTAAATTCACAAAGAACGAAAGGTTGGGTCTTACAGGACAATGTGGGCATCTGGTTCAATGCTGATATGCGGACATATAAGAAGGAACTAACTTGGCTAACTCAGGCAGATAGGACAGTCCAGGTAACACCCGCTAGCCCTGAGAAGCCTAGGGGGATAGCCTGGCGTTTTCCTAAGATAGAAGTCTCAAACCCAAGATTAAAAATAGTCCCTACTGAGTTGTGGACCAAGGGCAAACATGATATGGGACTAATACTGA
This sequence comes from Chiloscyllium punctatum, assembly GCF_047496795.1. Classification (NCBI taxonomy): domain Eukaryota; kingdom Metazoa; phylum Chordata; class Chondrichthyes; order Orectolobiformes; family Hemiscylliidae; genus Chiloscyllium; species Chiloscyllium punctatum. Next base: position 20,389,162 of record NC_092772.1, read on the forward strand.
GCTGTGAGCCCATAAGGATAACCCTGAAGTCTGAGTATCGTCCTTGCAGAGCACAATACCTGTTAAAACCCAAGCCAAAGAAGGAATTACTGCAGTCTTTGAATCCCTCCTAAAAGCTGGAGTGATAATCCCCTGTGAAAACTCACCGGTGAGAACCCCCATTTATCCAGTCAAAAAGACAAACATTCCCAGTCAACCGGAGGAATGGAGATTTGTTCGAGACCTGCAGGCTGTCAATGACGCTGTTGTTCCACATGCCCCAAATGTTCCCAATCCCGATACTATATTGGCTCAAATTCCACCGGACAGGAAATGGTTCTCTGTTGTGGATTTAGCAAATGCCTCCTTTAGTGTACTGGTACACCCAGATAGCCAATTCTGGTTCGCTTTTTCATTCAAAGGGAAATCATATACCTTCACGCGAGGTTACTGTGAGTCCTCTACCATATATAATGTGGCTCTACGCAGGAGTCTGGAGACTCTTGTTCAAACCCCGGGGTCAGTGCTGCTGCAGGATGGAGATGATTGCTTGACTGCAGCACCAACAAAGGAACAATGTGGAAGGAGACCCTTCCGTTGCTCTGCCATCTAGTGCGGGAAGGGCACAAAGCCAATATTGCAAAGCTACAATTTGTGCAACAACAGGTGAAGTTCTTAGGTCACCTAATATCTAAATAAGGGAAGGCTATTGGTCAAGACAGAGTTCAAGCAATCCAGCAAATATTCCAAAGCCTCACATGAAGAGACAATTGCTATCCTTTTTGGGTATGTGCTCCTACTCTAGGATGTTTAAAGCACATTACGCAACACTTGAGGCTCCATAAGTGACATAGCCCATGGAAAAGGGTTGCAGACCCAGAGTCCATTACAGTGGACCCCAGAGGCCGAGAGTACTTTTGCTGAATTAAAAAGGGTCTCTCCAAACTACACCTACACTGGGGATTCTGAACCCAAACCAGCCTTTTGTACAAACGGTAGATGATGAGCGTGGCTACATGACATCTGTGCTGTTCCAGGATCATTGGGGAAGATTGAGACCGGGAGCATATGTTTCAGCTAAACTTGACCCTGTAGTGGCAGGATTGTCTGAATGCCTGTGAGCTGTTGCTGCAGCTGAAAAAGCTGTTGGAGCATCCAGGGATATAGTCGGCTGTGGTGAATTAACCCGTCTGGTCCCACATGCAGTATCCTGATTGCTTTCCGAGCAAACGACCGCACACATACCAGCAGCACGTTGGCTCCGATACAATACTGTGTTATTGGAGACGCCTAACATTATAATAAAGCGATGTAACGCCCTTAACCCTGCTAGCCTTCTCCCCACAGAAGGAGACAGAGACCCACACGATGTGTTGCTGTAACTATTGAAATTTGCAGCCCGAGACCAGATTTGCAGGATTGACCATGTCAGACTCCAGATATGGAGTTTTTTTGTGGATGGGTCAGCATTCAGGAGCAAGGGGACAGGCCAGAATTGTGTTGGGTATGATGCAGTGACTATCTACGAGGTAGTCAAAGTGGGAACACTCCCTTCTCATCTGTCAGTGCCAGCAGCGGAGCTGATTGCCTTGGCTGAGGCCTGTAAGTTGGCTGAGGGAAGGACAGTGAATATTTACAGCGATAGCAGATATGCCTTTGGGGTTGGACATGATTTTAGAACCCTGTGGAAATGCAGGGAATTCTTGACCTCCACCGGAAAGCCCAGCACACACACCGCAACCTGATTTCCGACATCCTGGAAGCGGTCCTGTTGCCTAAATCAATCGCTGTGTTTAAGTGTGAAGCTCACACAAAAAATAATGATCTTATTTCCCAAGGCAATGCGAAGGCAGACTCAGCAGCCGCCAACTGAGCAGATTGACATGTTTATGATAAAAATTTGTTACCCAACAGCAGATGTACGGGAGTTACAGTCACAGGCCACACCAGAAGAAAATCGTGAGTGGACGAAAGCAGGATGCAGTGTGAGGGAAGGAGTATGGTGTGGTCCCAATGGGAAACCCTGTCTACCACCATCATTATTTCCATTATATACCAAACTGACACACGGTACGGACCATGTGCCCAAAGGGTGGGCGTACGACAGTATTTTGGCACACTGGTACACTAAGGGATTTACTCATTAATCCCAGAAATATTGTTTTATCTGTGTCACTAATAATATGGGAAGGGGAATACAGATAAGTCATGCAGCACACCCCCAACCCCAAAAACCTTTAGTACATTTACAGATGGATTTCATTGAGCTAACGCCCAGCGAAGGGAAAAGGTATTGTCTGGTAATAGTTAATATGTTTTCCAAATGGGTGGAAGCGTTCCCCACGTCTAACCAGGATGCCAGTGCAGTAGCCAAGGCTTTGGTAACTGAGACAATTCCGAGATGGAGCATCCCTGAAAGGATCAATAGTGACAATGAGACACCATTTGCCAATAATGCCTTACAGCAGATGAGTGATTATTTGGTAAAATATATGAGACAACCCTGTGCCTACCACCCAGTGAGTAGTGGGGCAGTGGAAAGTGAAAATGCTACCCTAAAAAATAAATTGACACAATGTTGTGAGGAACTAGGGGTGACATGGACAAAGGCACTTCGGATTGTGCAAGTGTATATGAGATCGCGGAGGAGAGGAGGAGTTAATCCTAGCCCATTTGAGATTTTGTTTGGTAGACAGCCCAACACAGGAATGGGCCCAAGACCTAAGGTACGAAAGATAACAGGCCGCTGTGAGGATGAGATGTTGTGTTACTGTATAAAACTCTCTGCACTTTTGTCTCAAATACAGAATCAAGTGAAAGCAGCACTACCCCAACCAGCAGGGGGAAGCTGCATGATCTAAAACCTGGAGACTGGACAGTGGTGAAAGACTTCAGGAGGAACAACTGGAAGGCGAAGAGGTGGCTTGGACCGTTTCAAGTGCTCCTCACAACACAGACAGTAGTTAAGATCGCAGAAAGAGCCACGTGGGTACACACCAGCCATTACAAGCGTGTAGCTGGGCCCGAGGAGATATCAGACAGCACCGGAACCAATTAAGTGCAAGTAGTGATTAGATGCCTCATATGGTTATGGAGCTGCCGCAGCTCACACATGGGCTATGTACAGGGCACACCAGAGCAAGGAAAGATACCACCACAAAGCTCTGTTGAGAGTAGGTGGTATCTGAGGAAAGGCCTGGTGTTTGCTTTACTTTTTTTGATGTATAGCTATTACGGCTCTGTATTTCTTTGTAGTTGTTACTGTAGTTGGGCTTGATGTCATAAAATGACAAAAGGGCGGAAAATGAAATGGGAAATTATCCATTTACTGTGAAATTAATTATCCATTTGCTGTGAAATTTAAAGAGAATGCTTTTCTTTAATTCAATGCTGTACTGATCTTTGTAAACGATGTTTTGATGAAGGGTTGCCGTCAGCTTAACTCTGTATGAATTCTGTAAACCTTCTACTTGACCTTGCGATAGTCAAACTCAGCGAAGGCTGAAGAACCATTATGTCTGAAAGACCAGGGAGTTGCCATTGAGAGTCTGAAAAGGAACAGTATATGGCAAGCATCTGTACAATGTTTCTGTCAGAGACGTGTTGTGTGACATTACACGGGAAGTATGAGCTCCGGTTGGCCATTCAGTCTCTGCTACACTATTCAGGCAGATCAGAGCTGATCTGACTGTGGCTGAACCCCCTGTCCATCTCTGTTCCCAATAACCACAGGCTCCCTTTACTATCAAGGAGCTACTGAGCTCAGCCTTGAATATCTTCACTGCTCCCTGCAGATGAGAATGCCACAGCTAGCACATCCCTCAGGACAAAGGAGCATCCTCACCTTAATCTGAAATGGGAGCACCCTTACATTTAAAGTGATTGTCCTTGCACCATTTCACCTCCTATTTGTGACATGATGCACAACAAATAAGAACAGACGTAGACCATTCAACCAAAACAAACCTGACTCACATAAGCACTGGCTTTCTAGTTGATCAAATATCTATCAAATTCAGCCTTCACTGCTCTCTGGGCAACACATTATCAGATACAGCCTTATCTCAGTCTGAAATGGAAGAGGCCACATTTTCAAACATTCGACAGTTCCCCTCGTTCGACACACCCGCACGTGGGATCCATCCTCTCAGCATCCACCCTGTCAATTCCCCTCAGGGTCAGTTATGTCTCAATATGATCATGCCTATTTCTGCTGAAATTCAAAGGGTATACATCCAAACTGCGCAACATTTCCACGTGGGATGAACTCGTCATCTAAGGAATCAACTGAGTGAGCTGTGTCCATAACACCTTCTCGTGTAATTAAATTCGTTCTGAGGTAAAGAGATTTAAAAAGCCCGATACAGTCCTCCAGCTGTGATCTCAGTAAAACTGGGAACAGCTGCAGCAACGCTTCCTTCATGGGTGACTCCTTGCAAGAAACATTAAAATTGAGACAGGAGCTGGAGGACACTTGATTTCTTAAGTCTTAAATAAGGCAACTTTGATTGGTTAAGATTTGCAGATGCCGGTGTTGGACTGGGGTGTACAAAGTTAAAAATCACACAATACCAGGTTATAGTCTAACAGGTTTAATTGGAAGCACACTAGCTTTCGGAGTGACGCTCCTTCATCAGGTGATTGTGGAGGGCTCGATCGTAACACAGAATTTATAGCAATAATTTCCAGTGTGATGTAACTGAAATTATACATTGAAAAATTAATTGTCTGTTAAGCCTTTCATCTGTTAGAGTGCAGTGATAGTTTCACTTCTTTCATGTATAAATCACAAAACACTTTTGTTTAAAGTTGCATTCTCGGGTTAGCTGTTAACAATGGTGATAGCTAGACAATATGTTGAAGGTGTTAGCCCCCTGTGTTCTCTGTCTATGACCTGATGTTTAGATTGATTCTAATCCAAAAATGGAGATAACAGAGTTTTACATAAATTCATGCATTTTTGAGCTCAGAGTTCTAGATAAATGTATGTCGCTTTTGAACAAACTACATGTAGTATATCTGTGCATGTGGGTCTTTTTCTGTCTGTGTGTGTGTGTGTCTGTCTGGGATGGGGGTTGTGAGTGTGAGAAAGTGTGTGTGTGTGAAGTGAGTGCAGAATGTCTTAAGTCTGTGAGGGTGTGCATGTTTGGGAGTATGTGTGTCTATTAGGGTGTGTGTGGGTGTCTGTGTGCGCGTCTGTGTGTATGTGTGTCTGTGTGCATGTGAGGGTGTGTGTGTAGGAATATCTGTGTGCGTGTGTGTAGTGCAATGGTGATCACCTGTAATGTGACATGAACCCAAGATCCCGGTTGAGGTCCTCCCTATGGGTATGGAACTTAGCTATCAACCTCTGCTCGGCCACATTTCTCTGCTGCCTGTCCCGAAGTCCACCTTGGAGGATGGTCACCCGAAGGTCCGAGGCTGAATGTCCTGGACCACTGAAGCGTTCCCCAGCTGGGAGAGAACCGTCCTGTCTGTTGATTGTTGTGTGGTGCCCATTCATCTGTGACCAAAGTTTGATTAATTTTAAAGTAGCAATGGTTTTGTGTGTGGGAAATTATGTCACACGAACTTGACTGATTTTTTTGAAGAAGTACCAAAGAGGATTGATGAGGGCAGAGCAGTGAACGGGATCCGTAAGGACTTCAGTAAGGTGCTTGACAAGGTTCCCCATGGAATACCGGTTAGCAAGGTTACATCATATGGAATATAGGAAGAATTAGCCATTTGAATTGACTCAAAGGCAAGAGGTGGTGGTGTAAGGTTGCTTTTCAGACTGGAGGCCTATGCCCAGTGGTGTGCTCCAAGGATTGGTGTTGAGTCCACTACTTTTCATCATGATTTGGATGCAAACGTAGGAGGTATAGTTCGTAAGTTTGCAGATGGCAACAAAATTGGAGGTGCAGTGGACAGTGAAGAAGGTTACCTCAGAGTACAATGGGATCTTGATCAAATGGGCCAATGGGCCGAGCAGTGGCTGTTGGAGTTTAGTTTAGATAAATACGAGGTACTGCATTTTGGAAAAGCAAATCAGAGCACGTCATATCCACTGAATGGTAAGGGTGTGTTGCTCAACAAAGAGACATTGGAGTGCAAGTTCATAGTTTTTGTAAGTAGAGTTGTAGGCAGATAGGATAGTGAAGAAGGCATTTGGCATGCTTTCCTTTATTGGTCAGATGATTGAGTATCGGAATTAGGAGGTCATGTTGTGGCTGTACAGTACATTGGTTAGGCCATGTGCAATTCTGGTCTCCTTCCAAACAAAGAATGTGGTGAATCTTGAAAGGGTTCAGAAAATATTTCCAAAGATATTGCCAGGGTGGAGCATTTGAGCAAGAGGGAGAGGCTGAAATAGGGTGGGGCTGTTTTCCCTGGAGCATCGGAGGCTTCTCAAGTTTCATAAAATCACGAGGGGCATGGATCGGACAAAGTCATTTCCCTGGGGTGAGAGAGTCCCAAGTTGGAGGGCATAGGCTTAGAGTGAGAGGGAAAGATATAAAATGGACCAAAGGAGACAACTTTTTCACAGAGAGGATGGTGTGTGTATGGAATGAGCTACCAGAAGAGGTCGTGGAGATTGGTTCAATTACAGCATTTAAAAGGCATCTGGATGGGTATATGAACAGTAAAGTTTAGAGGGATACAGGCCAGGTGCTGGCAAAAGAGACTGCATTAGGTTAGGACATCTGGTTGGCATGATTGATTTGGACCGAAGTGTTTGTTTCCATGCTGTACATCTCTATGACTAAGTGCAGTATAACAGAGCATTCAGGACTCCCTTAGTGACAACAAGGGAGTGTTTACACTGTGGCGATATTTGCACTCTAAATCTACACACCTATACATGACAAACACCTCAACGTACAAAGACGAGGGGGACAATCTGTCAAGACTTGAATTCTCTAACCACAGACTGTGAGAACACAAACATTTCTGGGTGGTATGGTAGATGGATGTAGCTTCACAAATCAAAATACGTGTATATTTCAGTTCCTTTGTTAAAAAAAAAACTTCCTCGTTTAAACTGACTAACAGTTCCAGTATCCACTGTCGTTTGTGGAAGAGAGTTCCAAACCTCTCCCACCCTTTGTGTGTAGATATGCATCCTAACATTCCTCCTGAACGCTCTGGCTCTCATTCTCAGACTGTGCCCCCTTGTTAGAGAATTGCCAGCCAATAGAAATCATTTGTCATTTTCTGTTAATGTCTTGGAGGACTTCACTCAGATCAGCCCTTAACCTTCAAGATCCTTGTGAACACAGGCTTCATTTGAATATAAAAAAACATAAATTGTTCAGCAGGTCTGGCAAGCATCTGTGAGAGAGAGAGTAGAGTAAATGTTTCAAGTCCGGAGACCCTTCTTCAGAACTAAGTTGCATGATCTCTCTTCATACCTTCAGAACATATGAATCGAGAACAGAGGACAGAATACTAAAGTCAGGAAATTCTGCAGCAGCAGTGACTTTGGGAGTCTCTGTCAATGGAAAATTGTACCATGAATGCTGCTCACTGGATTGTTATCACTGTTCTGGGGTCTGGATATGGCTGACCAGTCAATGAGATGGCAACGTTGTTGTTCAAAAGGTAAAACCAGAGAGCAGATCAGCAGCTGATTAAAGTAAGTCCAAAATGTCTTTATGCCACACCAGGAACACCAATAATAACAAGGATGGTGTAGAACACCTTCTCCACCTGCTGAGTTGGTCGATGCATGTTTCCGTGTGAGGTGGTCTGTCCCTTCAGGCAGCTGACAAGCTCCTTGTTTGAAACTCTGGGCTGATGCATTCCCAGAGATGCTGCCTTATACTGTCTGAAAGCTCCTTTGGGAGACTGACACGACACGATTGCTCAGCTTAGTGTCAAAACTCTGACAATGATCAAACTCATTACAATAACAAGTTTAATCCCAATTGTGAAGGAGCGTTGTTGTTTAGTATATCATAATGAAATAACAAAAAACAGAACCTGGGATCTCCCAGTAATAATGCTGCCCACACAAATACCGTGAGACCCATCACGAGATCACAAATAATTTCAACCAATGCTGCATCGAGCCAGTTTATTCCATGTGTGAAAATATATCTCAGAGCTGTTCATCTGTTCTCTAGAGAAGGAGCTGCCGTCTTTAAACAAGAGCATTTCACTCACTGATTAAAATGTGATTCTTCTTACACACTGAATGTGTGCATTACTGCCGAGGTCAGCATTTATTCCACATCACTAATGGCCCAGGTTCCAGAGGCACATGAAGGGCTTTCCTGGAGGAAGGGGATTGAGTGAACAAGATGGGCTTCCAACAATGGAGGTATCACTGATGTCACTCTTATTGTCATTCTCCATCCTTCCCAAAGGGCAACTAGGGACGAGTAATAAACGCTGGCCCAGCCAGTGATGCCCACATCCCATCAATGGATAAGAATAAAGTGATAGCCCTGGAGGTTCCATCTACCTTATAGCCCCTGGTCTGTATTCATCAGGATCATACCCATGTGTGGGGATAGGTGCCTTTTCCAAACTACAATCACAACCACCGGTATCCCGAGATATATCAAGGTGAGTGCAGTTAGGACCACAGCTTGATGTGAGAGGAGCCGAATTCATGGATGACAGGCTATGGGCATGGAATGGCATGGCCTGTTCCCTCACATTTACTTAAGAGTGGTCCCTGTCAATGTCCCCTCTATCTCCACATTATCTGGGAGGAAGATATGATAAGCCATCTCGATACATTTTTAATATAATTCCCTTAATTTGGACATCATCCTAACTTCATCACTTGGGATAATTGGAATCCCGAGCACTGAGAGTGTCCTTGCAGTTGCCATTAAACGAGACCTTAGTGAGCTGCTGTAATTGGGGTGGATGGTGGCTCAGTGGTCAGCATTGCTGCCTCACAGCACCAGGAACACGGGTTCATTTCCAGCCTTGGGCGACTGTCTGTTTGGATTTTGCATATTCTCCCCGTGTCTGCATGGGTTTCCACCCACAGGCCAAAGATGTGCAGGTTCGGTGAATTGGCCATGCTAAATTGCCCACAGTGATAGGTGCTTTGTCAGGGGTAAATATAGGGTCGAGAAATGGGTCTGTGTGGGTTCCTTTTCAGCGAGCCAGTGTGGACTTGTTGGGCTGAAGAGCCTGTTTCCATATTATAGGGAATGTAATTTAAACTGACAGTGAGAGATATTGGGCTGGGTCTTCTCCTGGAACAAATGTTTACACTGTTTGTCACAAATATGCCATGGGGCTTTCCCTTGGCTGGCCTGTCTGAACTCCTCCCTCATCCTGTTCCTGCAGATACTGCACAGGGTGAACCAGCAATAATGACGGTGGGCAACAAAAGTGCATTCTGTGCAGTATCTACAGCTCAGAGACCCAGAGATGGAGAGCAGGAGGAAGTCTGTGATTTTGCTCCTCACCATCTCTTGGAGCTTCATCCTCCTGTTGTTCAGCTCTGTTTTAAGTTTCTTACATTATATTATTCAAGGAGTCCAGCCTGAAGATGACTTGCTTTTCCTGCATAACTTCACAAAACTTGGTAATATGCTGCAGACCCTAAGTTGGTGCACAAACAAGTTTATTTATGCAGCAACATTATCTCGGTTCAGAGTGAAGATCACTAACACAGCAAAGTAGCGAGTTACACAAATTCCTTGCATAATGAATAAATAAAACTCCTTCGCGAAGCCACAGGAGAGTCCTGTTGTTCCCGACATGAAACAATTTTTCAAATTCATTCATGGGATGTTGGCATCACTGCCCAGGCCCAGCATTTATTACCCATCCCTAGTTGCCCCTTGAGAAGTTGGTGGTGAACTGCCTTCCTGAACCGCTATTGTCCATGTAGGTCAACCCATAACGTTGTTAGGGAAGGAATTCCAGGAATTTGACACAGGGATATATTTCCTCTTCAAGATGGTGAGAAGCTTGGAAGGCAATTTGCATAAGGTGGTATTCCCATGTATTTGTTGCCATTGTCCTGTGTTTGCTGTGGGTTTGGAAGGTTCTGTCTGAGGAACTTTGGTGAATATCTGCACTGAATTTGTAGGTGGTCCACACTGCTGCTACTGAGTATCTTTGGTGGAGGGAGTGGATATTTGTGGGTGGGGTGCCAATCAAGCAGGTTGCTTTGTCCTGGATGGTGTCAAGTTTCTTGAGTGTTTATTGGAGTTGCATTCATACAGGCAAGTGGAGCATATTCCATCAATCAAACAGAGAGTCATTATCCCAGTGCAGAGAGAGGGTTGAGCTGGGAACCTGCAGATTTCCCATCTCAGCATAATCCAAAGGAATTGTCCAGGAAAGTGAAATTTCCTACTGGGTAAGTCCTATCAGCTTGGAACCCTCTAAGTGTCCATCAAAAATCAAATTCTTCAGCGGGTTCTGATACAGTTAAACAGACGAGTTAATCTGTAAATATTCCATGTCAACCAACCCTATACTAATGTCCCAAATAGCGATCTATGAGCTGTTTTGAAGTGAGAAATCGTGGCAGGTGATTACATGATATTATCAGAACCCATTCACCAAAGAAAGGGCTGGCCTCTATTTTTCAGCATCAAGCTTCCAGTTTCGTTTGGCTGCTGATCCATTGCAGTCTCATCAGAAATTTCCTGCCATTGATTACGACGCAGAGGTCGAACCTCTCTGTTAATTAAACCAAACACCCAGAGAGTCTTGGTTCACTCTGTAATCTGTTAAAATAATAGGGACAGAGAACTCTAAAATTCCAATACATTAAGAAAATTATCATAATTTTCTTAACTCTAATAGATAACACTAAACAACAACTGTTCACAAATCCAAGTCCCCTTCTTTTACCTACTTAGTATCTGAATCCAACTCCACAAAAGTACACTGTTCCAATTATTAAACTTGACACTTATTAAGCATTGCATTAACTTAATCTCAAGACCAAACATGTTCCTCTGAATTCAATCGTCTGCCTGCTGATCTCGCTGGGCCATCTTGTTTCTTTTTTTAAAAGTGAGAAGGTTGTACATGCAAAGGTACTTTGGTTGAAATTGTTTTCTAATTTCTTTGAGAGGAAGATGCGAGATGGCCATTTAGCTCTCGGGCTTGGCAGCAGTTGCTCGCTATTCGATGACAGTTACTCTCCCTCATACTTTCAAAATACCGGGTTGATATAACACCCACGACTCAATAAACTCTTATAATCAGTTTCAAGGTGTCAAAACAATCAAACCAAATGCCATTGGTTTCTGGTATCCTGGGTAAATTGGAATTGTTGTCAAAACAGCAGCCAAACCTCAAGTAATTGGAACATGTCTCTATTTTTGAAAAGCTGATCTCTCAGATTGCAGGTGTTGCTGTGCTTAAAATCAAAAAGCACTTTCTATCTTGCAACCAACATACACTCTATTGGCTTTGGAACAATGTGGATTCGTTGGTTACAGTTCCAGATACAGACTGTACATCCATCTGTACTGTCACCAGAAAAACAGATTCACCGAAACTGCAGTCACCCCTACCCCCGACTGATCCCTACCCAACACTGCAATCAACCCCTCCCTGACTGATCCCTACCCAACACTGCACTCACACCCTCCCTGACTGATCCCTACCCAACACTGCAATCTCCACCTCCCTGACTGATCCCTACCCAACACTGCAATCTCCCCCACCCTGACTGATCCCTACCCAACACTGCAATCTCCCCCTCCCTGACTGATCCCTACCCAACACTGCAATCTCCCCCTCCCTGACTGATCCCTACCCAACACTGCAATCTACCCCTCCCTGACTGATCCCTACCCAACACTGCAATCTCCCCCTCCCTGACTGATCCCTACCCAACACTGCAATCTCCCCCTCCCTGACTGATCCCTACCCAACACTGCAATCTCCCCCTCCCTGACTGATCCCTACCCAACACTGCAATCTCCCCCTCCCTGACTGATCCCCACCCAACACTGCAATCTTCCCCTCCCATGGAAAAAAGAATACCGAGAGAGAAAATAGGACCCTTCAAGGACCAGAGTGGACATGTGTGTGCAGAATCACAGGAGTTATTTCTCCTCTGTGTTGATCTTGGAGAAGGACATGAAGGCTTGCGAACTTGGAAAAGTTAGTGATGATCTCTTGGGGTCAGACCATATCACAGGAGAGGATGTGTTGAATGCATTAGAATGTAAGAAGTTGGATAAATCTCCTGGACCTGAACTAACATATCCAACCGCACCTCAAGAGGCGAAGGAAGTACTTGTGGGGTCCCTGCTGATCTTTTTGCCTCACCGTTAGCCACGGGTGAGGTCCCGGAAAACTGGAGGACAGCATATGTTGCGCCCTTATTCAAGATTGGCTGTCAAGATAAACCTGGGAACTATAGATCAGTACAACTAACATCCGTGGTAAGTAAGTTACTTGAGAAGATGCTGAGAGATTAGATAGACATGCATTTGGAAATACAACATTTGGTTGGGAGTAGTCAGCAAAGCCTTGTGCATGGGAGACCATGCCTCACAAATTTGTCAGCGTTCTTTATTGAAGTGATCAGGAAGTTTGACGAGGGCAGGCCAGTACATGTAGACTCTACAGATTTCAGGAAGGCCTTTGATAAGGTTCCACATGATAAGTTGCTTTGGAAGGTTAGATCGCATGAAATCCAGGGGGCGTTGGCAAGCTGAGTACACAATTGGCTTGATGGTAGGAAGCAGAGGGTAACAGTCAGATTAGAGGCCTGTGACTCGTGGTGTGTCCCTCAGCGGTCATAGAATCATAGAATCCCTCCTCTGTGGAAACAGGCCCTTCGGCCCAACTAGACCACTGTCCCTCTGAAGATCATTTCACTCAAACCCATTCCCCTACTTTATTACTCTACATGTACCCCTGACTAATGCAACTTACTTCCACATCCATGAACATTCTTGGCAATTGAGCATTGCCAATTTACTTGACCTGCAGATCTTTGGACTGTGGGAGGAAACCGGTGCACCCAGAGGAAACCCACGCAGACATGGGGAGAACGTACAAACCCAGTTGGTCTGGCATGGTGGCTCAGTGGTTGGCATTGCTGCCTCACAGCGCCAGGGACCCAGGTTCGACCCCAGCCTCGAGTGACAGTGTGGAGTTTGCACATTCTCCCTGTGTCTGCGTGGGTTTCCTTCGGGTGCTCCGGTTTCCTCCCCATTACAAAAATGTGCAGGTCAGATGAATTGGCCAGGCTAAATTGCCCATATTGCTAGGTGCATTCGTCAAGTGTAAATATTCGGCAGGGAGAATGGCTCTGGGTGGGTTATTCATCGGCTGGTTTGTTAGGCCAAATGGCCTGTTTCCATACTGTAGGGGATCTAACCCACACAGACCATCCTGTGAGGTTGGATTTGAACCCAGATCCACGGTGCTGTGAGGCAGCAGTACCAACCACCGAGCCATTGTGCTACTGAGCTGGTCAGTGCTAGGCCCATTGCTGTTTGTTATCTATATCAATGATGTGGATGCGGGTGTTTAAGGCATGATTAGAAAGTTTGCAGATTACACTAAAATAAGTGAGGAAGGGTCTCAGCAATTGCAACATGGCCTTGATCAGCTGGGGAATTGGGCTGAGAAATGGCAAATGGAGTTTAATACAGACAAGTGCGAGATCTAGGATTTTGGAAAGTCACATCAAGACAGGGGATTCATGGGGAATGGTAGGGGCTGAAGGAGTGTAGTGGAGCAGAGAGACCTTGGATTCCAGGAGCACTGCTCTCTGAATTCAGGGAGACAGGGCAGTGAAGAAGGCTTTTGGCACACTGGGCCCTTCACCAGTGAGGGCATGGAATATCGAAGTTGGGAAGTTCTGTTGTAGTTGTGCAGGATGTTGGTGAGGCCGCACTTGGAGTATTGTGTTCAGTTTTGCCCACCTTGCCAAAGGAAGGATGTTATTGTACTAGAAAGAGGACAGAAAAAATTTACAAGGATGTTGCCAGAACTCAACTAGAGTTATAGAGAGAGGTTGGACAAGCAAGGATATTTTCTTTAGTGTGTAGGAGACTGAAGGGTGTACTTAGAGAGGTGTATAAGATCATGGGAGGCATGGATAGGGTGAATGCACTCAGTCTTTATCCAAGGCTTGGAGAATCAAGGATGAAAGGGCATCAGTTTAAGGTGAAAGGGGAAGATTAAAAGGGAACCTGAAGGACAATGCTTTTACCCAGAGGGTGGTACACATACGGAATGAGCTCTCATGGGAGTGGGAAGCAGTGAGATCAGTGGGATCAGACTGTGCAGCTGCCCCCTCTCTGGCATTTTGCACCTTTGTCTCTCCTCAGTGTAGAGCTCACCCCTTGTGGTAAAATTCCCACATCTGTGTGTGTGTCTGTGTGTGTGTGTCTGTGTGTGTCTGTGTGTGTGTGTGTGTGTGTGTCTGTGTGTGTGTGTCTTTGTGGGTGTGTGTCTGTGTGTGTGTGAGTGTGTGTGTCTGCGTGTGTGTGTGTGTGTGTGTCTGTGTGTGTGTGGGTGTCTGTGTGTCTGTGTGTGTGTGGGTGTCTGTGTGTCTGTGTGTTTGTGTGTGTGTGTGTGTGTTCACTCTCTCTGGTTCCAGCTCCTGTCTGATGATTCCTTATAGCAGAATAATTTGATTGTCTGTCTCTGTACTGTCCGGGTTTCAGCTCCCAAATCAACTGCTAAATCATCCACGATCCTATTGAATAGTAGAGCAGGCTCGAGGGGCTGAATGGTCTCCTCCTGTTCCTATTTCGGATGGTCTTATGTTCTTAACACCACCTCCCAGCTCTTGGTCCCACACTGGAGGTTATGATTCCACAAGGCCCTGATCTGTAGAGTGCTACACTCTTCCGTGTGTCTCGGAGGGAACCAGCCTGATTTGGATTGGAGTTGCAGCCTCTCAGTGAGAAGTGAAATCTCCTCGAGGTTCCCCTCAGTCTCTCACTGTAAGGTGGAGCAGGCCAGTCTCAGGGAAGCAAACAGCAGGCCAGGTCTGCCATGTCCTCCAGCTCCATTTCAGAAGGCCACATGGGAGGGGCTTGTTTCCTTCATCAGCTTCCGGTACTCTCCCTTCTGGGTTAGAGTGGGGGCCGAATGGCCTTGGTCCTGGATCCTATTGAGGTGCAGGCTGGCAATGATTGGGTTATACAGGGCATGCCCCTGGAGTGAAGTCAGTTAGCTCAGTTGGCTGGACAGTTGGTTTATAATGCAGAGTAAAACCAATAGCGTGTGTTCAATTCCCACACCAGCTGGGGTTACCCTGAAGGACTCTCCTTCCCAACCTTTCCCCTCAGCTGGGCCCTGGTGACCCTCTGATTAAATCCCCACCAGACCCCCGCTCTGTAATGAGGAGCTGCCCCATGCTCTGGAAAGACTATGGTGACATTACATTGGTTTGTACCTGGAGCACTGTGTGCAGGACTAGTCACTGCATTGCCAGAGGGATGTTAGTGTGTGGAGAAGGTTTACTGCATGAATCCCCACTGGAATGAACAGCACTCTCTTTCACCCAGTTAATTCACTCTTGCAGCCTTTGTGTCATTGGAGACACGAGGACCAGTTCACCTGAAACAGCAGCTGGATTTTATATTCATGAGCACCCAATAAGATTGGCTAGTTTACATACACACACACACACACACACACAAAGCCCCCGCCACACACAGGCTCTCTCTCACACACAGACACACACTCCTTCAAACACAAACACAGACACACTCACACACACACATACACACAGGCACAACTCTCTCACACACAAACACACACAAGCACACACTATGTCTCTCACACACATACATGCACAGATATACACTCCCTCAAATACACACACGGGCACACCCTCTCACACATACACGCAGACACACTCTCTCTCACACAGACACACTCTCTCTCTCATTTACACACACTCTCACACACACTCTCATTCTCTCACACGCCCACTCACTCTCATGTACATAGACATTCTCTCTCTCACACACACACTCTCTGTCTCTCACACACACAGACAGACATACAGACATACAGACACACGATCCCTCAAACACACACAGACACACTCTCTCTCACACACACATACACACAGTCTCTCTCATTTACACACACACTCACACACACGCTTATTCTCTCACACACCCACTCACTCTCACGCACACAGACACTCTCTCTCACACACACAAACACTCTGTCTCTCACACACTCACACTCTCTCTCACACACACACTCTGTCTCTCACACACACAGACATTCTCTCTCACATGCATACACACAGACACGCAGACACACGCTCCCTCAAACACACATAGACACACTCTCTCTCACACACACACTTGGGCACACACTCTCTCACACACACAGATGCTCTCTCTCACACACACATAAACACAGTTACACTCTCTCTCACACACATACACACGCAGACGCACGCTCCCTCAAATATGCATAGACACACTCTCTCACACACACACGGACACCCACACTCTCTCACACGCACTCTCTCTCACACACAGACCCACTCAATCTCACACACACATGCACACAGACACACTCTCTCACACACGCACTATTTCTCACATAAGACACACTGTCATACACACACACAGACATACACACTTCGACACAGACACATACACATATAGACACACAGACACATTCTCTCTCTCACACACACTCTCAAACCCACATACACACTCTCTCTCACACACATACACACTCTCTCACACACACCCTCACTCACACACATGCACACAGAGACACACACACACCCTAAAAAACACACACAGCCACACACTCTCACATGAACATTCACTTTCTCTCTCATGCACACATATACAGACACACAGAGATACACATGCATCCACTCTTTCACACACACAAACACGGGCAGTCTCTCTCTCTCTCTGTTTCTCTCTCTCTCTGTCTCACACACACACACACACACACACACACACACACACACACACACACACACACACACACACACACACACACACACACACACACACACACACACACACCTGGAACCACCTCTTGCATCGACAGCATTAGTCTGTTTGGGTGCCTGCTTTTCTAAAACGTCTCCAAGCAATAAGTGACAATAGATTGATGAAAGTTTTCCTCCAAACCATGTTTCAGACACATTCTGCTGTTATTTTTCACTGATTGTTTAAAATGATCTGAATCTTCTGAAATGGGGAGTGGCTTCCATTTCAAATTACGACATTTTAGAGTGCCTCGGGGACCCTGAGGAAATGATCAGGAAATTACATCTGTTCCTTTCTATCCGCTGCGCTCTGTACCACCAGATAGTTCTCCCTCAATACCTCAGATAGTTCTCCCTCAGTACCTCAGATAGTGCTCCCACAGTACCTCAGATAGTTCTCCCTCAGTACCTCAGATAGTGCTCCCACAGTACCTCAGATAGTGCACCGTCAATACCTCAGAAAGTGCTCCCTCAATACCTCAGAAAGTACTCCCTCGGTACCTCAGATAATGCTCCCTCAATTCCTCAGAAAGTGGTCTCTCAATACCTCAGAACGTGCTCCCTCAGTGCCTCAGAAAGTACTCCCTCGGTACCTCAGATAATGTTCCCTCAATTCCTCAGAAAGTCCTCCCTCAATACCTCAGATAGTTTTCCCTCAGTACCTCAGATAATGCTCCCTCAATACCTCAGAAAGTGCTCCTTCAATACCTCAGATAGTTCTCCCTCAGTACCTCAGAAAGTGCTCCCTCAATATCTCAGAAATTGCTCCCTCAGTACCTCAGAAAGTGCTCCCTTCAATATCTAAGAAAGTGCTCCCTCGGTACCTCAAACAGTGCTCCCTCAAAACCTCAGAAAGTGCTCCCTCAAAACCTCAGAAAGTGCTCCCTCAATACCTCAGAAAGTGCTTCCTCAATACTTCAGAAAGTGCTCTCTCAATACCGAAGAAAGCATCACTTTGTTGTGTTTAACCCCCAAAGCCCCTTAGACAATAACTCCACAAAACATTCAAATCCTCGACATTTCAGGATGCAGCCCAGCTCCCCCCTCAGATTGTGTTCAAACCCCTTCAGACTGGAAGGACCCACATCCACCGCAGTCCAAGATTGGAGCCCAGGTCCCCAGAATATTACTTGTCTCTCTGGATTAATTTTAAAATTACTACAGTGTAGAAGCAAGCCATTTGGTCCATTGGCTCCACACTGACTGTCTGAACAGCATCCCACCCAGACTCACTTCCTCTACTCTATCCCTGTAATGCTGCATTTCCCATGGCATCTTTGGGCGGTGGGAGGAAACTGGATCACCTGGAGGGAACACGCACAGATACAGAGAGAATGTGTAAACTCCACACAGACAGTCACCGGGAGTTAGAATCAAACCACTGAGACACTGTGCTGTCCTCTCTCCTTGGATGGCATGTCATCTAACCTTTTACTAAGCAACCTCCCATGCGAAACCTTCTCATCTGTCTCCTTGGTCATCCCTTCAAAAGCTCTATCAAGTTGGACACATCATTTCCACAAACAAAGCCAAGCTGACCATCCCTAATCAATCCTTGCTTTTCCAAATGCATGTAAGTTGTCTCTCAGAATGCCCTCCAACAGCTTACCCACCACTGCCATCAGGTTCACAGCTCCATAGTTCAATGGCTGTTCCTTGTAGCCTTACTTCAATAATGGCCCATCATTAATCACCCTCCAGTCTTCAGGCACCTCACCCGTTGCCACTGATCGGTCCATCTGACAAGGCCATCTCCATCCTTCTGTAATCTAAGGCTATCATCCTCAGTATTTATCACCCAACCAATCTTCATATCATTCATGAACCCAATGATTAACCCTACACCATTCAAAACTAAATCTTTTCTATCAACCACATCAGTAAGACCCCAACAGTGAGACATGAACAGACAGAGATTTCTAACAGGGCCATCACTGTCTGCTTCCTGCCACTCAGCATTCTGCGCCAAATTCCTTGGTTCTTGAGTTTTTATGTTCACTATCAGTTTCCAGTATGGATCCTGATAAAAGCCTGAATGACCTCCAAGCAGGCGACAGGAAAGGATTGCCCTTATTTCCACACCTGTTCACCTCCTTAAAAAGTGCAATCCCATTGGTCAGACCTGACCCTCCCCTTAACACAACCATTCTGACTGTTCTTCATGAACTCCAGTCTCTTTAAATACTGAATAATTCTATCTCCCACAATTGCTACCAAGAGACGTCCCACCCATGATATTAGCCTGACTGGCCTCTAGCTGCCTGAGATATCTCATGCTCCTTCTTGAATAACAGTACCACATGGTCAGTCCGACGACACCTCTCCTGTAGCCAGAGGGGATTTGAAAATGTTTGCAAGTGTACCTGTTACTTCTTCCATCACCTCATTCGGTAAACTGAGATACATTTCCACCGTCTTTGGAGATTTATTGGGTTGTAAGAAGGCCAGACCACTCAAAACCATCTCTCTCTATATATATGCTCATTCATTTAATTGTATCACAGAGCATCTCCACGATTTCATATCAACACTGTCCCAGTGAGCACTGACATCATTCACTATAGCCTCTGGGTCCATGCACAAATTCTCACTGTGTTTCGCTCATTATCAATTCACCGTTAATATCACTGTAAAGTCCTTTCAGATTTTTATTTCCTCTCTTAGCACTCCTGTCTCCCAGGCAACGAGCCTGCGATACGATTTGGAGGAGTATGGGATGTCATTCTGGATGTGGATTAGCATTGGGAAGCTCGGAAATAACGAACACACGACTGTGCTGAGTGTGGGGCAGTGGGATTCATTTGGGATGAGCACAGGGAGGCTGATGAATAAAACAAAAACTTGATCCCTGGTAAAAGAGGGTGGTACTTCTTCAGGTTCAATAACCAAATGAAGACAGACTGTTTGTACACAGTCTCTAGAACCTGGACGTGGAAATCATTACTGAGCAGGGTATGAAGGACACAGAAGCAGAAATATACTGAACAATTTCAGATATTCCTCTTAGACCACAAGACATGGGAGCAGAAACTAGGCCATTCAGCCCATCTGATAGTGTGGCACTCACTCAGTACTGACCCACTGACAGACCAGCATTCCCTCAGTAATGACACTCTGACAGTGTCGCACATCCTCAGTACTGACCCCTCTGACAGTGTGGTACTCCCTCAGTACTGACCCTCTGACATTACAACACTCCCTCAGTACTGACCGTCTGACATTGCAGCATTCCCTCAGTAATGACCTTCTGACAGTGCAGCACTCCCTCAGTACTAAACCTTTGACGGTGTAGCGCTCCTCAGTACAGATATTCTGGCAATGCAACAGACCCTCAATACTGACTGACCAACAGTGAGGTGATCCCCCAGCACTGACCCTCTGACAGTGCCGCACTCCCTCAGTACTGACCCTCTGACAGTGCCGCACTCCCTCAGTACTGACCCTCTGACAGTGCCGCACTCCCTCAGTAGTGACCCTCTGACAGTGTGGCACTCACTCAGTACTGACAATCTGACAGTGCAGCACTCCCTCAGTACTGACCCTCCGACAGTGTGGCACTCCCTCAGTACTGACCCTCTGACAGTGCAGCACTCCCTCAGTACTGACCCTCTGACAGTGTGGCACTCCCTCAGTACTGACCCCTCTGATAGTGCAGCACTCCCTCAGTACTGACCTTCCGACAGTGTGGCACTCCCTCAGTACTCATCCTCTGACAGTGTGGCACTCTCTCAGTGGTGACCCTCTGACAGTGTGGCACTACCTCGGTAATGATCCTCTGACAGTGTGACACTTCATCAGTACTGACCCCTCTGAGAGTGCAGCACTCTCTCAGTAATAAAAGTCTGAGAGTGCAGCACACCCTCAGCACTGACTCTTTGGCAGTGTAGACCTCCCTGTGCTCTGACCCTTCTGACGGTGTGGCAATCCCTCAGTACTGATCCTCTGACAGTGTGAAACTCCCTCGTTACTGACCCTCTAACAGTGTGGTAATCCCTCAGTAATGAAACTCTGAGAGTGCAGCACTCCCTCAGCACCGACTCTTTGGCAGTGTAGACCTCCCTCAGCTTTGACCCTCTGTCTGTGTGGCACTCCCTCAGTACTGATCTTCTGACAGTGTGGCACTACCTCAGTACTGACCCCTCTGACAGTGCCGCACTACCTCAGTACTGACCCTGTGATGGTGCAGCACTCCTTCAGTACTGACGCAATGACAGTGTGGCACTCCCTCAGTACTGACTCTCTGGCAGTGTGGCACTCCCCCAGTACTGACCCTCTGAAATTGCAGCACCCCCTCAGTACTGATCGCTCCGACAGTGCAGCACTCCCTCAGTACTGACCCTCTGACAGTGTGGCACTTCTACTGTACTGACCCCTCTGACAGTGTGGCACTCCCTCAGTACTGCCAGTCTGACAGTGCAGCACTCCCTCAGTACTGACCCTCATACAGAGTGGCACTCCCTCAGTCCTGACACTCTGACAGACTGGCACTCCCTCAGTCCTGACCCTCTGAGAGTGCCGCATTCCCTCAGTACTGACTCTCTGACAGAGTTGCACTCCCTCAGTCCTGACCCTCTGGCAGTGTGGCACTCCCTCAGTACTGACCCTCTAACAGTGTGGCACTCCCTCAGCACTGATACACTGACAGCGCAGCACTCACGCAGTACTGACTCTTTGGGAGTGTAGCACTCCCTCAGTGCTGACCCTCTGATAGTGTGACACTCCCTTGGTATTGATCCTCTAACAGTGTGGCAATCCCTCAGCACTGACACTCTGACAGTGCAGCACTCCCGCAGTACTGACTCTCTGACATTGCAGCACTCCCTCAGTGCTGACCTTTGATAGTGTGATAGTGCCGCGACACTGATCCTCTAACAGCATGGGAATCCCTCAGTACTGACACTCTGACATTGTGGCACTCCCTCAGTCCTGACCCTCTGGCAGTGTGGCACTCCCTCAGTGCTGACCCTCTGACCTTGCAGCACCCCCTCAGTACTGACCACTCTGACAGTGTAGCACTCCCTCTGTACTAACCCTCTGGCAATGTGGCACTCCCTCAGCACTGACACTCTGACAGTGTGGCACCCCCTCAGTCCTGACCCTCTGGCAGTGTGGCACGCCCTCAGTACTGACCCCTCTGACCGTGCAGCACTCCCTCAGTACTGACCCCACTGACAGTGTGGCACTCCCTCAGTAATGAAACTCTGAGAGTGAAGCACTCCCTCAGCACCGACTCGTTGGCAGTGTAGACATCCCTCAGCTCTGACCCTCTGACTGTGTGGCACTCCCTCAGTTCTGATCTTCTGACAGTGTGGCACTCCCTCAGCACTGACAATCTGACATTGCAACACTCCTTACTACCGACCCCTCTGACAGTGTGGCACTCCCTCAGTAATGAAACTCTGAGAGTGCAGCACTCCCTCAGTACTGACCCACTGACAGTGCAGCACCTCCTCAGTGCTGACCCTCTGATAGTATGACACTGCTCAGTATGACCCTCTGACAGTACTGCACTCCCTCAGTACTGACCCTCTGATAGTGCTGCACTCCCTCTGTACTAACCATCTCACAGTGCTGCAGTTCGTCGCTATTGTCCCTCTGATATTGCAGCATTCCCTCAGTCCTGACCTCCTGACAGTGCAGCACAGCCTCAGTACTGAACCTTTGGCAGTGTAGAGCTCCCTCAGCACTGACTCTTTGGCAGTGAAGAACTCCCTCAGCACTGATCCTCTGACAGTGTGGCACTACCTCAGTACTGAACCTCTGACATTGCAGCACTACCTCAATACTGTCCCTCTGACAATGTGGCACTCACTCAGTACTGACCCTCTGACAGTGCAGCACTCCCTCAGTACTGACACTTTGGGAGTGCAGCACTCCCTCAGCACCGTCTCTTTGGCAGCGTAGACATCCCTCAGCTCTGACACTCTGACAGTGTGTTACTACCTCGGTAATGATCCTCTGACAGTGTGGCACTACCTCAGTACTGACCATCCGAACGTGTGGCACTCCCTCAGTTCTGACCCTCCGACAGTGCACCACTCCCTCAGTACTGACTGTCCGACAGTGTGGCACTCCCTCAGTACTGACCCTCCGACCGTGTGGCACTCCCTCAGTACTGAACCTCTGACATTGCAGCACTACCTCAATACTGTCCCTCTGACAATGTGGCAATCACTCAGTACTGACCCACTGACAGTGCAGCACTCCCTCAGTACTGACACTTTGGGAGTGTAGCATTCCCTCAGCACCGTCTCTTTGGCAGCGTAGACCTCCCTCAGCTCTGACACTCTGACAGTGTGTTACTACCTCGGTAATGATCCTCTGAGAGTGTGGCACTCCCTCAGTACTCACACTCTGAAAGTGCACCACTCCCTCAGTACTGACCCTCCGACAGTGTGGCACTCCCTCAGTACTGACCCTCCGACAGTGTGGCACTCCCTCAGTACTGAACCTCTGACATTGCAGGTCTCCCTCAATACTGTCCCTCTGACAATGTGGCACACCCTCAGTACTGACCCTCTAACAGTGCAGCACTCCCTCAGTACAGACTCTTTGGGAGTGGAGCACTCCCTCAGCACCGACTCTTTGGCAGTATAGACCTCCCTCAGATCTGGCACTCTGACAGTGTGGCACTACCTCGGTAATGATCCGCTGACAGTGTGACACTTCGTCAGTACTGACCCCTCTGAGAGTGCAGCACTCTCTCAGTAATAAAAGTCTAAGAGTGCAGCACTCCCTCAGCACTGACTCTTTGGCAGTGTAGACCTCCCTCAGCTCTGACCCTTATGATGGTTTAGCACTTCCTCAGTACTGATCCTCTGACAGTGTGGCACTTCTACTGTACTGACCCCTCTGACAGTGCCGCACTCCCTCAGTACGGACTCTCTGACAGTGTGGCACTCCCTCTGTCCTGACCCTCTGAAATTGCATCACCCCCTCAATGCTGACCGCTCTGACAGTGTAGCACTCCCTCTATACTAACCCACTGACAGTGTGGAACTCCCTCAGTACTGACGCTCTGACATTGCAGCACTCCCTCAATACTGTCCCTCTGACAATGTGGCACACCCTCAGTACTGACCCTCTGACAGTGCAGCACTCCCTCAGTACTGACACTTTGGGAGTGTAGCACTCCCTCAGCACCGACTCTTTGGCAGTGTAGACCTCCCTCAGATCTGACACTCTGAGAGTGTGGCACTACCTCGGTTATGATCCTCTGACAGTGTGGCACTACCTCAGTACTTACCCCTCTGACAGTGCAGCACTTCCTCAGTACTGACCCTCTGACAGTGCAGCACTCCCTCAATACTGACCCTCTGACAGTGCAGTACTCCCTCAGTACTGACCCTCTGACAGTGCAGCACTCCCTTAGTACTGACCCTCTGACAGTGTGGCTCTCCCTCAGTACTCAAACACTGACAGTGCAGCGCGCCCTCAGTACTGACCGACAGACAGTGTAGCACTCCCTCAGTACTGACACTCTCACAGTGTGGCTCTCCCTCAGTATTGAACCCCTGACAGTGTGACACTCCTCAATACTAACCCCCTGACAGCGCAGCACTACCTCCGTACTAACCCTCTGACAGTGCAGCACTCCCTCAGTACTAACCCTCTGATAGTGCGGAACTCCCTCATGACTGACCCTCTGACAGTGCAGCACTCCCTCAGTACTGACCGACCGACAGTGTGGCTCTCCCTCAGTAGTGACGCTCTGAAATTGCAGCACTCCCTCTCAACTGACCGCTCTGACAGTGTAGCACTCCATGTGTACTAAGCCTCTGACAGTGTGGCACTCCCTCAGTACTGACAATCTGACAGTGCAGCACTCCCTCAGTACTGACCCTCCGACAGTTTTGCACTCCCTCAGTACTGACCCTCTGACAGTATGGCACTCCCTCAGTACTGACCCTCTGACAGTATGACACTCCCTCAGTACTGACCCTCCGACAGTGTGGCTCTCCCTCAGTACTGACCCCCTGACAGTGTGACACTCACTCAATACTAACCCTCTGACAGCGCAGCACTACCTGCGTACTAACCCTCTGACAGTGCAGGACTCCCTCAGCACTAACCCTCTGGTAGTGTGGAACTCCCTAATGACGGACCCTCTGACAGTGCGGCACTCCCTCAGTGCTGACACTCTCACAGTGCAGAACTCCCTCAGTGCTGACACTCTCACAGTGCAGCACTCCCACAGTACTAACACTCTGACAGTGTGGCACTCCCTCAGTACTGACCCTCTGACAGTGCGGCACTCCCTCTATACTGACCGACAGACAGTGTGGCTCTCCTTCAGTACTGACCCTCTGACAGTGCAGCACTCCCTCAGTACTGACCCTCTGACAGTGTGGCTCTCCCTCAGTACTGACCCTCTGGCAGTGCAGCACTCCCTCTCAAGTGACCGCTCTGACAGTGTAGCACTCCATCTGTACTAACCCTCTGACAGTGTGGCACTTCCTCAGTACTGACAATCTGACAGTGCAGCACTCCCTCAGTACTGATCCTCTGACAGTGTGACACTTCGTCAGTACTGACCCCTCTGAGAGTGCAGCACTCTCTCAGTAATAAAAGTCTGAGAATGTAGCACTCCCTCAGCACTGACCCTTTGGCAGTGTAGACCTCCCTGTGCTCTGACCCTTCTGACGGTGTGGCACTCCCTCAGTACTGATCCTCTGACAGTGTAGCACTCCATCTGTACTAACCCACTGACAGTGTGGCACTCCCTCAGCACTGGCACTCTGAGAGTGCAGCACTCCCTCTGCACTGACCCTCTGACAGCGCAGCACTCCCGCAGTAATGACCCTCTGACATTGCAACACTCTCTCAGTGTTGACCCTCTGATAGTGTGAAACTCCCTCGTTACTGACCCTCTAACAGTGTGGCAATCCCTCAGTAATGAAACTCTGAGAGTGCAGCACTCCCTCAGCACCGACTTTTTGGCAGTGTAGACCTCCCTCAGCTCTGACCCTCTGTCTGTGTGGCACTCCCTCAGTACTGATCTTCTGACAGTGTGGCACTACCTCAGTACTGACTGTCTGACAGTGCAGCACTCCTTCAGTACTGACACAATGACAGTGTGGTACTCCCTTAGTACTGACCCTCTGGCAGTGTGGCACTCCCCCAGTACAGACCCTCTGAAATTGCAGCATCCCCTCAGTCCTGACCCTCTGAAATTGCAGCACCCTCCCAGTACTGACCACTCTGACAGTGTGGCACTCCCTCAGTACTGACCCTCTGACAGTGTGGCACCCCCTCAGCACTGATACTCTGACAATGCAGCACTCCCTCACTACTGACCCTCTGACAGCGCAGCACTCCCTCAGTGCTGACCTTTGATAGTGTGACAGTCCCTCGACACTGTTCCTCTAACAGCATGGCAATCCCTCAGCACTGACACTCCGACATTGTGGCACTCCCTCTGTCCTGACCCTCTGGCAGTGTGGCACTCCCCCAGTACTGACCCTCTGACATTGCAGCACCCCCTCAGTACTGACCGCTCTGACAGTTCAGCACTCCCTCTGTACTAACCCTCTCACAGTGTGGCACACCCTCAGTACTGACTCTCTGACAGTGTGGCACTCCCTCAGTACTGGACCTCTGACATTGCAGCACTCCGTCAATACTCTCCCTCTGACAATGTGGCACACCCTCAGTACTGACCCTCTGACAGTGCAGCACTCCCTCAGTACTGGCACTTTGGGAGTGTAGCACTCCCTGAGCACCGACTCTTTGGCAGTGTAGACCTCCCTCAGCTCTGACACTCTGACAGTGTGGCACTACCACGGTAATGATCCTCTGACAGTGTGGCACTACCTCAGTACTGACCCTCCGACCGTGTGGCACTCCATCAGTACAAACCCTCCGACAGTGCACCACTCCCACAGTACTGACCCTCCGACCGCGTGGCACTCCCTCAGTATTGACGCTCTGACATTGCAGCACTCCCTCAATACTGTCCCTCTGACACTGTGGCACACCCTCAGTACTGACCCTCTGACAGTGCAGCACTCCCTCAGTACTGATTTTTTGGGAGTGTCGCACTCCCTCAGCACCGACTCTTTGGCAGTATAGACCTCCCTCAGATCTGACACTCTGGCAGTGTGGCAGTACCTCAGTAATGATACTCTGACAGTGTGGCACTACCTCAGTACTTACCCTTCTGACAGTGCCGTATTTCCTCTGTAGTGACTCTCTGACAGTGCAGCACTCCATCTGTACTGACGCTCTGACATTGCAGCACTCCCTCTGCACTGACCCTCTGACAGTGCAGCGCGCCCAAAGTACTGACCCTCCGACAGTGCGGCACTCCCTCAGTACTGACTCTCTGACAGTGTGCCTCTCCCTCAGTACACAAACACTGACGGTGCAGCACTCCCTCAGTACTGACCGACAGACAGTGTGGCACTCCCTCAGTACTGACCCTCTGACAGTATGGCTCCCCCTCAGTACTGACCCTCTGACAGTGCAGCACTCCCTCAGTACTGGCACTTTGGGAGTGTAGCACTCCCTGAGCACCGACTCTTTGGCAGTGTAGACCTCCCTCAGCTCTGACACTCTGACAGTGTGGCACTACCACGGTAATGATCCTCTGACAGTGTGGCACTACCTCAGTACTGACCCTCCGACCGTGTGGCACTCCATCAGTACAAACCCTCCGACAGTGCACCACTCCCACAGTACTGACCCTCCGACCGCGTGGCACTCCCTCAGTACTGACGCTCTGACATTGCAGCACTCCCTCAATACTGTCCCTCTGACACTGTGGCACACCCTCAGTACTGACCCTCTGACAGTGCAGCACTCCCTCAGTACTGATTTTTTGGGAGTGTCGCACTCCCTCAGCACCGACACTTTGGCAGTGTAGACCTCCCTCAGATCTGACACTCTGGCAGTGTGGCAGTACCTCAGTAATGATACTCTGACAGTGTGGCACTACCTCAGTACTTACCCTTCTGACAGTGCCGTATTTCCTCTGTAGTGACTCTCTGACAGTGCAGCACTCCATCTGTACTGACGCTCTGACATTGCAGCACTCCCTCTGCACTGACCCTCTGACAGTGCAGCGCGCCCAAAGTACTGACCCTCCGACAGTGCGGCACTCCCTCAGTACTGACTCTCTGACAGTGTGCCTCTCCCTCAGTACACAAACACTGACGGTGCAGCACTCCCTCAGTACTGACCCTCTGACAGTATGGCTCCCCCTCAGTACTGACCCTCTGACAGTGTAGCACTCCCTTAGTACTGACCCTCTGACAGTGTGGCTCTCCCTCAGTAATCAAACACTGACAGTGAAGCACTCCCTCAGTACTGACCGACAGACAGTGTAGCACTCCCTCAGTACTGACCCTCTCACAGTGTGGCTCTCCTTCAGTACTGATCCCCTGACAGTGTGACACTCCCTCAACACTAACCCTCTGGCAGCGCAGCACTACCTCCATACTAACCCTCTGACAGTGCAGGACTCCCTCAGTACTAACCCTCTGATAGTGCGGAACTCCCTCATGACTGACCCTCTGACAGTGCGGCACTCCCTCAGTACTGACCCTCTCACAGTGCAGCACTCCCTCAGTACTGACGCTCTGACAGTGCAGCACTCCCTCAGCACTGACCCCTCCGACAGTGCAGCACTCCCTCTCAACTGACCCTCTGACAGTGTGGCACTCCCTCAGTACTGACCGACAGACAGTGCAACACTCCCTCAGTACATATCCTCTGGCAGTGTGGCACTCCCCCAGTACTGACGCTCTGACATTGCAGCACCCCCTCAGTACTGACCGCTCTGACAGTGCAGCACTCCCTCTGTACTGACCCTCTGACAGTGTGGCACTCCCTCAGTACTGACAATCTGACAGTGCAGCACTCCCTCATTATTGACCCCTCTGACCGTGCAGCACTCCCTCAGTACTGATCCCACTGACAGTGTGGCACTCCCTCAGTACTGAAACTCTGAGAGTGCAGCACTCCCTCAGCACCGACTCGTTGGCTGTGCAGACCTCCCTCAGCTCTGACCCTCTGACTGTGTGGCACTACCTCAGTACTGACCCCTCTGACAGTGCCGCACTCCCTCAGTACTGACTCTCTGACAGTGCAGCACTCCTTCAGTACTGACGCACTGACAGTGTGGCACTCCCTTAGTACTGACTCCTCTGACAGTGCAGCACTCCTTCAGTACTGACGCACTGACAGTGTGGCACTCCCTTAGTACTGACTCCTCTGACAGTACAGCACTCCCTCAGTGCTGACACTCTCTCAGTGCAGCTCTCCCTCTGTACTGAGCCTCTGACATTGCAGCACTCCCTCAAACTGATCCCTCTGACAGTGTGGCACTCCTTCAGTAATGAAACTTTGAGAGTTCAGCACTCTCTTAGTACTGACCCACTGACAGTGCAGCACCTCCTCAGTGCTCGCCCTCTGACAGTGCAGCACTCCCTCAGTCCTGACCTCCTGACAGTGCAGCACCGCCTCAGTACTGAACCTTTGGCAGTGTAGAGCTCCCTCAGCACTGACTCTTTGGCAGTAAAGATCTCCCTTAGGACTGATCCTCTGACAGTGTGGCACTACCTCAGTACTGACCCTCTGACAGTGCACCACTCCCTCAGTACTGACCCTCTGACAGTGTGGCAATCCCTCAGTACTGACCCTCCGACAGTGTGGCGCTCCCTCAGTACTGACCCTCCGACAGTGTGGCACTCCCTCAGTACTGACCCTCCGACAGTGCAGCACTCCCTCAGTACTGACCCTCTGACAGTGTGGCAATCCATCAGTACTGACCCTCTGACATTGCAGCACTCCCTCAGTACTGACACTTTGGGAGTGTAGCACTCCCTCAGCACCGACTCTTTGGCAGTGTAGACCTCCCTCAGCTCTGACACTCTGACAGTGTGGCACTACCACGGTAATGATCCTCTGAGAGTGTGGCACTACCCCAGTACTGACCCCTCTGACAGTGCAGCACTCCCTCTGTACTGACACTCTGACAGTACAGCACTCCCTCAGTAAGGAGACTCTGACAGTGTAGCACTCCCATAGTAAGGACCCTCTGAGAAGGTGGCACTCACTCAGTACTGACCCCTCCGACAGTACAGCACTCCCTCAGTACTGACTCTCTGACAGTGCAGCACTCTCTCAGTAGTGACCTCAGTAGGACAGTGCAGTGCTCCCTCTGACTTACCCTCTAACAGTGCAGCACTTGCTCAGACTGACCCTCTGATAATGTGACACTCTCTCAGTACTGACACTCTGTTAGTGTGACACTCCCTCAGTCCTGACCCTCCGACAGTGCGGCACTCCCTCAAACTGACCCTCTGACAGTGCGGCACTCCCTCAGTACTGACCCTCTGACAGTGCGCCACTTTCTCAGTACTGACCCTCTGACCGTGCGGCACTCCCTCGGTACTGACCTTCTTTATTTCTTGGCAAATTGGGGTCATTGGGTTTTGCAGATTCTGAGGAAGCATGAGAGAGACACACAAACCAAGCCCTATCTGAAACTCTCTGCAATAGACTATTCAGAGGCACAGAGTCACTGAGATGCACAGCTTGGAAACAGACCCTCCTGTTCAACCCATCCATACCAACCAAATATTCTCATCTCATTTCATTCCATTTGCTAGCACTTGGCTGATATTCCTCTAAACCCTTCCTATTCACATACTCATCCTGATGCCTTTGAAATGTCGCAATTATACCAGCCCCCATCACTTCCTCTGGCAGCTACCTGCATGCCCTTGAATAAGTGCTCAAACATTCCTACTGTCTATACAAACTCTAATGAACACCATCCTACGAAAGGATATCATTGTCATTTTCAACCGACCCTTTGATTCTTCATTACGCTGATTTCAACAGAGGTAAAGAAATAGGCTTAGTGACCATCCAGTGTGACCCTGTAATAAACCTTACTTTCAAATGTGGCTTGTATGTGATTCCCACACCCTCTAATAGTTGCCTGGAAGATGGGGGTGAGGTGTACTCTCCTGCTGCAGTCCTTGGGTGTCCCACAGTGATGTTAGGGAGGGAGCTCCAGGAGTTTGACCTGAACCATGTAAAGAGCTCTCTTACTGGAGTGCCCTTTTTAAAGTTGGGAAGTTATTATAGACCAGGAGGACCCGAGAGCTGCTGTCTTGTCAGAGAGAGAGGACTGGTTGGTCACACACCTCAGGTGAGGGGCGAGGTCATGATAGAGATTGAGCCAACAATGTTGGCATCACGAACCTGTTAGCTGTGGTAACTGACCCCACTTTGTCGCAGAGTGATTCAATCATTTGAACAGAGCAAGCTTGAGAATTCAACACTAAAATCAATCTGTACCGAGGTGCTGGAGACCTGAAACATCTATACAGAGATTGCTGAAGAAGCTCAGCATGTCCGGCAGTATCTCTGAAGGGAGAGGGAGAAAGATACAGAGAGAGAGTTCACCTTTCAATCCAGTGATTTCTGCGGGAAAGTTCCTTCAGAACTGACCGTTTTGAGGAAGGGTCACTTGACAAAGGCACTTCACAAAGATCCTGATCAATGTAACTTTGTGATGTTAGTTCAGAAGGAACAGCTCAGACCTAACATTTCGGTGTGCCTTTGTTCTGTATCTGTTCTCCCATGTAGCCCGCCCTCCGAATACAATACCTAACACAGCCTTAAACCTGTTTGTTAACTTTCAGCAGAAGCAGCAGTGAACACAGACTGAATTACTCAGTGACACTTGGATCAGGTCAAGTTCTCAAGTAAACAGATGGTGGGGAAATTCAGCACAATTCAGCAGGTAGCAACGGTGAAGAGAGAGGAACAATTCGCATTCCAAGTGACTCTTCCTCAAAACGGTCTGTTCTGAAGGAACTTTCCCGCAGAAATCACTGGATTGAAAGGAGAACTGTCTGTTTCTTTCTCCCCCTCCCTTCAGAGAAGCACTATCTGAGGAAATGAGGGGGAACAATCTGAGGTACTGAGGGAGCATTATATGAGGTACTGAGGGAGCACTTTCTGAGGTTCTGAAGGAGCACTTTCTGAGGTACTGAGGGAGCACTTTCTGCGATATTAAGGGTGCACTTTCTGAGGTATTGAGGAAGCACTATCTGAGGTATTGAAGGAGCAATTTCTGAGGATTTGACGAAGCACGATCTGAGGTATTCAGTGAGCACAATCTGAGGTACTGAGGAAGCACTATCTGAGGTACGGAAGGAGCATTATCTGAGATACTGAGTGAGCACTTTCTGAGGTACTGAGGAAGCACTTTTTGAGATATTGAGGGAGCACTTTCTGAGGTACTGAGGAAGCACTATCTGAGGTATTGAGGGAGCAATATCTGAGGTAATGAAGGAGCACGTTCTCTGGTACTGAGGAAGCACTTTCTGAGGTATTGAGGGAGTACTTTCTGAGGTACTGAGGGTGCACTTTCTGAGGTATTGAGGAAGCACTGCGTGAGGAATTGAGGGAGCACTTTCTGAGGAAGAGAGGAAGCAATTTTCTCAGTTACTGAGGGAGCAATTTCTGTGGTATTGAGTGAACACTTTCTGAGATATGAGGGAGCATTATATGAGGTACTGAGGGAGAACTATCTGAGCTATTGAGGGAGCACTATTTGAGGTATTGGGGAGCACTATCTGAGGTATTGAGGGAGCACCTTCTGAGGTCCTGAGCGAGCACTTTCTGAGGTACTGAGGAAGCACATTCTGAGGTATTGGGGCTGCACTATCTGAGGTACTGAGGGAGCACTTTCTGACGTATTGAGAAAGCACCATGTGAGTACAGAGGGAGCATTATTTGAGGTACTGTGGAAGCACTGTCTGAGGTACTGAGTGTGCACTATCTGAGGTATTGAGTGCGCACCTTCTGTGGTATTGAGGGAGCATTATCTGACGTACTGAGGGAGCACTTTCTGACGGATTGAAGAAGCACTATCTGAGGTACAGAGGGAGTACTTTCTGAAGTTTTGAGCAAGCACTATCTGATGTACTGAGGAAGAACTCTCTGAGGTACTGAATGAGCACTTTCTGAGGTACTAAGGAAGCACTACCTGAGGTACTGAGGGAGCAATGTTTGAGGTATTGAGGGAGATGTATCTGAGGTATTTAGGAATGCTATCTGAGGTATTGAGGGAGCACTTTCTGAGGTACTGAGGCAACACATTCTTAGGTATTGGTGGAGCACTTTCTGAGGTACTGATGTAGCAATATCCGGAGTACTGTGTGAGCACAATCTGAGGTATTGAAGGAGGTCCTTCTGAGGTATTGAGCGAGTACTTTCTGAGGTACTGAGGAAGCACTATTTGTGGTAATGAGGGAGCATTTTCTGAGGCATTGAGGGTGCAGTATCTGTGGTACCGTGAAAGCACTATCTGAGGTACTGAAGGAGCACTTTCTGAGGTTTGAGAGAGCATTTTCTGTGGTCCTGAGTGTGCACTATCTGACGTATTGAGGGAGCACTGTCTGAGGTACTGAGGAAGCACTGTCTGAGGTACTGAGTGTGCACTATCTGAGGTACTGAGGGAGCACTTTCTGAGGAATTGAGGAAGCTCTATCTGAGGTATTGAGGGAGAATTATCTGAGGTATTGAGGGAGCATTATCTGAGGTACTGAGGGAGCACTTTCTGAGGTACTACGGAAGCACTTTCTGAGGTATTCAGGGAGCACTAACTGAGGTACTGAGGAAGCATTATCTGACATACTGAGGGAGCAATATCTGAGGTACTGAGGGAGCTCTTTCTGTGGGACTGAGGAAGCACTTTTTGAGGTATTGTGAGTGCACTATCTGAGGTATTGAGGGAGCACTTTCTGAGGTATTGAGTGAGCAATTGCTGAGGTATTGGGGAAGCTCCTTCTGAGGTATTGAATTTTCTGCGGTACTGAGGAAGCACTATCTGAGGTACTGAGGGAGCACTTTCTGACGTATTGAGGAAGCACTCTGACGTATTAAGCAATCACTGTCTGAGGTACTGAGGGAGCAATTTCTGAGGTAGTGAGTGTGCACTATCTGAGGTATTGAGGGAGCACTGCCTGAAGTACAGAGTGTGCACTATCTGACGTATTGAGGGGGCACTTTCTGAGGTGTTGAGGGTGCACTATCTGAGGTACTGAGGAAGCGATGTCTGAGGTAATGAGGGATCACTTTCTGAGGTATTGAGGGAACACTTGCTGATGTATTGAGGGAGCACTTTGTGAGGTATTGAGGAAGCACTTTCTGAGGTATTGAGGGAGCACTTTCTGAGGTATTGAACAAGCATCATCTGAGGTACTGAGGGAGCACTTTCTAATATATAGAGGGTGCATTTTCTAATTTATTCAGTGAGCACTATCTGAGGTATTGAGGGAGCACTTTCTGAGGTATTGAGGGAGTACTATCTGAGGAATTGATGGAGCACTATCTAGGTACAGAGGAAGCAGTTTCTGAGGTATTGAGTGAGCAGTTTCTGAGGTAATGAGGGAGCATTATCAGAGGTATTGAGGGAGAACATTCTGCAGTACTGCGGGAGCACCTTCTGAGGTACTTAGGAAGCACTATCTGAGGTACTGACGGTACACTATGTGAGGTATTGAAGGAGCCTTTTCTGAGGTATTGAGGGAGCACTTTCTGAGGTATTGAGGGTGCACAATCTGAGGTACTGAAGGAGCATTTTCTGAGGTATTGAGGGAGCATTTTCTGAGGTATTGAGGGAGCATTTTCTGAGGTATTGAGGGAGTACTTTCTGAGATACTGAGGGAGGAACTTCCGAGGTATTGCGCAAGCACTATCTGAGGTACTAAGGAATAATATCTGAGGTATTGAGGCAGCACTTTCTGAGGTATTTCGGGAGCACTATTTGATTAAATGAGTGAGCACTATCTGAGGCTTGGAGGGAGCACTTTCTGAGGTATTGAGCAAACACTATCTGAGCTTCTGTGGAAGCAATATCTCAGGTATTGAGCGAGCACTTTCTAAGGTATTGAGTGAGCACTATCTGAGGTATTGAGGGTGCAATTTCTGAGGCATTGAGGGAGTACTATCTGAGGTATTGATGGAGCACTATCTAGGTACTGAAGAAGCAGTTTCTGAAGTATTGAGTGAGCACTTTCTGAGGTAATGAGGCAGCATTATCAGAGGTATTGAGGGAGCACTTTCTGCAGTACTACGGAAGCACATTCTAAGGTACTTAGGAAGCACTCTCTGAGGTATTGACGGTGCACGATGTGAGGTATTGAGAGAGTCTTTCCTGAGGTATTGAGGGAGCATTTTCTGAGGTACTGAGGGTGCACTATCTGATGTACTGAGGGAGCCCTTTCTGAGGTACTGAGGGAGAACTTTCTGAGGCATTGAGCAAGCACTATCTGAGGTCCTGAGGATGTAATATCTAAGGTATTGAGGGAGCACTTTCTTAGGTTTGAGGAAACACTATTTGATTTACTGAGGAAGCACTCTCTGAGGTACTGAGGGAGCACTTTCTGAGGTACTGAGAAAGCGCTATTTGAGGTACTGAGGGAGCAATGTCTCAGGTATGGAGGGAGCACTTTCTGAGGTCTTGAGGAGGCATTATCTGAGGTATGGAGGGAGCGCTATCTGAGATATTGAGGGAGCACTTTCTGAGGTATTGAGAAAACAATTTTCTGAAGTACTGAAGGTGCACTTTCTGAGGTATTGAGTCAACACTTTCTGAGATATTGAGGGAGCATTATATGAGGTACAGAGGGAGCACTTTCAGACGTATTGAGGGTGCACTAGGTGAGGTATTGAGGGAGTGCTATCTAAGGTATGGGGAGCAAGGAGGTATTGAGAGAGCACATTCTGAGGTATTGAGGGAGTACTTTCTGAGGTATTGAGGAAGCACTATCTGAGGTATTGAGGGAGCATTATCTGTGGTACTGAGGGAACACTTTCTGCGGTACTGAGGGAGCACGTTCTGAGGAATTAATGGTGCCCTTTCTGAGGTATTGAGGAAGCACTATCTGAGGTATTGAGGGAGCAATATTTGAGGATCTGAAGACGCGTGATCTGAGATATTGAGGGAGCAATATCTGAGGTATTGAGAGAGCGCTTTCTGAGGTAGTGAGGAAGCGCTTTCTGAGGTACTGAGGGAATATTATCTGAGATACTGAGGGAGAATTATCTGAGGTTCTGAGGGAGCACTTTCTAACGTACTGAGGAAGCATTATCTGACATACTGAGGGAGCATTATCTGAGGTACTGAGGGAGCATTATCTGAGGTACTGAGTGAGCACTTTCTGTGGTACTGAGGAAGCACTTTCTGAGGTACTGAGGGTGCACTATCTGAGGTATTGAGGGAGCACTTTCTGAGGTATTGAGGGAGCGCTATCTGAGGTATGGGGAGCAATGAGTTATTGAGGGAGCACATTCTGAGGTATTGAGGGAGTACTTTCTCAGGTATTGGGGAAGCAGTATCTGAGGTATCGAGGGTGCATTATCTGTGCTACTGAGGAAGCACTTTCTGAGGTAATAATGGTGCACTTTCTGAGGTATTAATGGTGCACTTTCTGAGGGATTGAGGAAACACTATCTGAGGTAGTGAGGAAGCACTATCTGAGGGACTGAGGGAACATTATCTGAGATACTGAGGGAACGCTTTCTAAGGTACTGAGGAAGCACTTTCTGAGGTACTGAGGGTGCACTATCTGAGGTATTGAGGGAGCACTTTCTGAGGTATTGAGGGAGCGCTATCTAAGGTATGGGGAGCAAGGAGTTATTGAGGGAGCACATTCTGAGGTATTGAGGGAGTACTTTCTCAGGTATT
This sequence comes from Chiloscyllium punctatum, assembly GCF_047496795.1. NCBI lineage: Eukaryota > Metazoa > Chordata > Chondrichthyes > Orectolobiformes > Hemiscylliidae > Chiloscyllium > Chiloscyllium punctatum. The sequence goes on from NC_092772.1 coordinate 20,425,782, forward strand.
GGGGAAGCAGTATCTGAGGTATCGAGGGTGCATTATCTGTGCTACTGAGGAAGCACTTTCTGAGGTAATAATGGTGCACTTTCTGAGGTATTAATGGTGCACTTTCTGAGGGATTGAGGAAACACTATCTGAGGTAGTGAGGAAGCACTATCTGAGGGACTGAGGGAACATTATCTGAGATACTGAGGGAACGCTTTCTAAGGTACTGAGGAAGCACTATCTGAGATTCTGAGGGAACATTATCTGAGATACTGACGGAGCATTATCTGAAGTACTGAGGGAGCACTTTCTGTGGTACTGAGGAAACAGTTTCTGAGATACTGAGGGAGCACGTTTCTGAGGTATTGAGGAAGCACTATCTGAGCTACTGAGGGAGCAATATCTCAGGTACTGAGGGTGTACCTTCTGAGATATTGAGGAAGCACTGTCTGAGGTACTGAGTGAGCACCCTCAGAGGTACTGAGTGTGCACTATCTGAGGTATTGAGGAACACTATCTGAGGTATTGAGGGAACACTTTCTGAGGTATTGAGGGAGCACTTTCTGAGGTATGGAAGGAGCTCTTTTTGAGGTATTGAGGGAGCACTATCTGAGGTATGGAGGCAGCACTTTCTGAGGTATTGAGCAAGCACTATTCGAGCTACTGAGGAGCAATATCTCAAGTTTGGAGGTAGCATTTTCTGAGGTATTGAGGAGGCACTATCTGATGTACTTTGGAAGCACTCTCTGCGGCACTGAGGGAGCACTTTCTGAGGTATTGAGGAAGCACTATCTGAGGTACTTTGAAAGCACTCATTGAGGTACTGAGGGAGCACTTTCTGAGGTATTGAGGAAGCACTACCTGAGATACTGAGGGAGCACTCTCTGAGGTATGGAAGGAGCTCTTTTTGAGGTATTGAGGGAACACAATCTGAGGTATTGAGGAAATGCTTTCTGAGATAGTGAGGAAGCACTATCTGAGGTATTGAGGGAGCGCTTTCTAAGGCACTGAGGAAGCGCTATCTGAGGTACTGAGGGAACATTATCTGAGCTGCTGGGGGAGCACTTTCTGAAGTACTGAGGAAGCACTTTCTGAGGTATTGAGGGTGGACTATCTGAGGTATTGAGGGAGCTTTTTCTGAGGTATGGAAGGAGCTCTTTTTGAGGTATTGAGGGAGCACTATCTGAGGTATGGAGGGAGCACTTTCTGAGGTATTGAGCAAGCATTATTCGAGCTACTGAAGAGCAATATCTCAAGTTTTGAGGTAGCAGTTTCTGAGGTATTGAGGAGGCACTATCTGATGTACTTTGGAAGCACTCTCTGAGGTACTGAGGGAGCACTTTCTGAGGTATTGAGGGAGCACTATCTGAGGTATTGAGGGAGCACTTTCTGAGGTATTGAGGGTGCACTATGTTTGGTATGGAGGAGCTCTATCTGAGGTATTGAGTGAGCGCTTTCTGAGGTAGTGAGGAAGCACTATCTGAGGGACTGAGGGAACATTATCTGTGATACTGAGGGAACGCTTTCTAAGGTACTGAGGAAGCAGTATCTGTGGTACTGAGGGAACATTATCTGAGATATTGAGGGAGCGCTTTCTAAGGCACTGAGGAAGCGCTATCTGAGGTACTGAGGGAACATTATCTGAGCTGCTGGGGGAGCACTTTCTGAAGTACTGAGGAAGCACTTTCTGAGGTATTGAGGGTGGACTATCTGAGGTATTGAGGGAGCTTTTTCTGAGGTATGGAAGGAGCTCTTTTTGAGGTATTGAGGGAGCACTATCTGAGGTATGGAGGGAGCACTTTCTGAGGTATTGAGCAAGCATTATTCGAGCTACTGAAGAGCAATATCTCAAGTTTTGAGGTAGCAGTTTCTGAGGTATTGAGGAGGCACTATCTGATGTACTTTGGAAGCACTCTCTGAGGTACTGAGGGAGCACTTTCTGAGGTATTGAGGGAGCACTATCTGAGGTATTGAGGGAGCACTTTCTGAGGTATTGAGGGTGCACTATGTTTGGTATGGAGGAGCTCTATCTGAGGTATTGAGTGAGCGCTTTCTGAGGTAGTGAGGAAGCACTATCTGAGGGACTGAGGGAACATTATCTGTGATACTGAGGGAACGCTTTCTAAGGTACTGAGGAAGCAGTATCTGTGGTACTGAGGGAACATTATCTGAGATACTGAGGGAGCATTAACTGACGTAAAAAGGAGCACTTTCTGAGGTACTGAGGAAGCATTATCTGACATACTGAGGGAGCATTATCTGAGGTACTGAGGGAGCACTATCTGTGGTACTGAGGAAGCACTTTCTGAGGTACTGAGGGTGCACTATCTGAGGTATTGAGGGAACACTTTATGAGGTATTCAGGGAGTGCTATCTAAGGTATGGGGAGCAAGGAGGTATTGAGGGAGCACATTCTGCGGTATCGAGGGAGTACGTTCTGAGGTATTGGGGAAGCACTATCTAAGGTATTGAGGGAGCATTATCTGTGGTACTGACGGAGCATTTTGTGAGGTACTGAGGGAGCACTTTCTGAGGAATTAATGGTGCACTTTCTGAGGTATTGAGGGAGCACTTTCTAAGGTACTGAGGGAGCACCCTCTGAGGTACTGAGTGTGCACTTTCTGAGGTATTGAGGAGCACTACCTGAGGTACTGAGGGAGCACTCTCTGAGGTATGGAAGGAGATCTGTTTGAGTTATTGAGGGAGCATTATCTGAGGTACTGAGGGAGTACTTTCTGAGGTATTGAGGGAGAACTTTCTGAGGTATTGAGGGAGCACTTTCTGAGATATGTAAGGAGGTCTTTTTTGAGGTATTGAGGGAGCACTATGAGGTATTGAGGGAGCACTTTCTGAGGTAATGAGCAAGCACTATTTGAGCTACTGAGGAGAAATATCTCAATATTCGAGGGAGCATTTCTGAGGTATAAGGAGGCACTATCTGAGGTACTTTGGAAGCACTCTCTGAGGTACTGAGGGAGCACTTTCTGAGGTATTGAGGAAGCACTACCTGAGGTACTGAGGGAGCACTCTCTGAGGTGTGGAAGAAGCTCTTTTTGAGGTATTGAGGGAGCATCATCTGAGGTTCAGAGGGAGCACTATCTGAGGTACTGAGGGAGCACTTTCTGAGGTATTGAGTGACCACTTTCTGAGGTATTGAGGGAGCACTATCTGAGGTATTGAAGGAGCACTTTCTGAGGTATTGAGGGAGCACTTTCAGAGGTATTGAAGAAGCACTATCTGAGGTATTGAGGGAGCATTATCTGAGGTATTGAGGGAGCATTATCTGAGGTACTGAGGGAGCACATTCTGAGGTACTGCAGAAGCACTATCTGAGGCATTGAGGGCGCTCTTTCTGATGTATTGAGGAAGTACATTCTGAGGTATTGAGGGAGTATTATCTGAGGTATTGAGGGATCAATTACTGAGGTATTGGGGAGCACTATCTGAGGTATTAGAGGAGCTCCTTCTTAAGTATTGAGCGAGTATTTTCTTAGGTTTTGAGGAAGCACTATCTGAGGTACTGAGCGAGCACTTTCTGACGTATGGAGAAACCACTGTCCGACGTATTAAGGAAGCACTGGCTGAGGTACTGAGGGATCAATTTCTGAGGTACTGAGTGTGCACTATCTGAGGTATTGAAGGAGCATTTTCTGAGGTATTGAGGGAGCATTTTCTGAGATACTGATGGTGCACTATCTGAGGTATTGAGGGAGCAAGATATGAGGTACTGAGGGAGAGCTTTCTGAGGTACTGAGTGAGTACTTTCCGAGGTATTGAGCAAGCGCATTCTGAGGTACTGAGGAATAATATCTGAGGTATTGAGGGAGCACTTTCGGAAGCATTGAGGAAGCACTATTTGATTTACTGAGGGAGCACTCTCTGAGTTACTGAGGGTACACTTTCTGAGGTATTGAGAAAACACTGTCTGAGGTACTGAGGGAGCACTTTCTGAGGTATTGAGCAAGCACTATCTGATGTACTGAGGGAGCACTATTTGAGGTATTGAGGAAGATCTATCTGAGTTATTAAGGAACACGATCTGAGGTATAGAGGGAACAATTTCTGAGGTAGTGAGATGCACTTTCTGAGGTATGGAATGAGCTCTTTCTGAGGTATTGAGGGAGCACTATCTGAGGTATTGAGGGAGCACTATCTGAGATATTGAGGGAGCACTTTCTGAGGTATTGAGAAAACAATTTTCTGAGGTACTGAGGGTGCACTTTATGAGGTATTGAGTGAACACGTTCTGAGATATTGAGGTAGCATTATATGAGGTACTGAGGGAGCACTTTCTGAGGCATTGAGGGAGCGCTACCTAAGGTATGGGGAGCACGGAGGTATTGAGGGAGCACATTCTGAGGTATGGAAGAAGCATTATCTGTGTTACTGAGGGAGCACTTTCTGCGGAACTGAGGGAGCACTTTCTGAGGTACTGAGGGAGCACTTTCTGAGGTTTTAATGGTGTACTTTCTGAGGTATTGAGGAAGCGCTATCTGAGGTATTAAGGGAGCAATTTTTGAGGATCTGAAGAAGCGTGATCTGAGATATTGAGGGAACACAATCTGAGGTATTGAGGAAATGCTTTCTGAGATAGTGAGGAAGCACTATCTGAGGTATTGAGGAAGCGCTTTCTCAGGTACTGAGGAAGCGCTATCTGAGGTACTGAGGGAACATTACCGGAGCTGCAGAGGGAGCACTTTCTGAAGTACTGAGGAAGCACTTTCTGAGGTATTGAGGGTGGACTATCTGAGGTATTGAGGGAGCTTTTTCTGAGGTATGGAAGGAGCTCTTTTTGAGGTATTGAGGGAGCACTATCTGAGGTATGGAGGGAGCACTTTCTGAGGTATTGAGCAAGCATTATTCGAGCTACTGAGGAGCAATATCTCAAGTTTTGAGGTAGCAGTTTCTGAGGTATTGAGGAGGCACTATCTGATGTACTTTGGAAGCACTCTCTGAGGTACTGAGGGAGCACTTTCTGAGGTATTGAGGGAGCACTATCTGAGGTATTGAGGGAGCATTTTCTGAGGTATTGAGGGTGCACTATATTAGGTATGGAGGAGCTCTATCTGAGGTATTGAGTGAGCGCTTTCTGAGGTAGTGAAGAAGCACTATCTGAGGGACTGAGGGAACATTATCTGTGATACTGAGGGAACGCTTTCTAAGGTACTGAGGAAGCACTATCTGTGGTACTGAGGGAACATTATCTGAGATACTGAGGGAGCATTAACTGACGTAAAAAGGAGCACTTTCTGAGGTACTGAGGAAGCATTATCTGACATACTGAGGGAGCATTATCTGAGGTACTGAGGGAGCACTTTCTGTGGTACTGAGAAAGCACTTTCTGAGGTACTGAGGGTGCACTATCTGAGGTATTGAGGGAACACTTTCTGAGGTATTGAGGGAGTGCTATCTAAGGTATGGGGAGCAAGAAGGTATTGAGGGAGCACATTCTGCGGTGTCGAGGGAGTACATTCTGAGGTATTGGGGAAGCACTATCTAAGGTATTGAGGGAGCATTATCTTTGGTACTGACGGAGCACTTTCTGAGGAATTAATGGTGCACTTTCTGAGGTATTGAGGAAGCACTATCTGAGGTATTTAGGGAGCAATGTTTGAGGATCTGAAGAAGTGTGATCTGAGATATTGAGGGAGCACGATCTGAGGTATTGAGGGAGCGCTTTCTGAGGTACTGAGGAGGCACTATCTGAGGTACTGAGGGAACATTATCTGAGATACTGACGGAGCATTATCTGAGGTACTGAGCGACCACTTTCTGAGGCACTAAGGAAGCACTATCTGAGGTACTGAGTAAGCATTATCTGACATACTGAGGGAGCATTATCTGAGGTTCTGAGGGAGCACTTTCTGTGGTCCCGAGGAAGCACTTTCTGAGGTATTGAGGAAGCACTATCAGAGCTACTGAGGGAGCAATATCTCTGTTATTGAGGGAGTACTTTCTGAGATATTGAGAAAGCACTGTCTGAGGTACTGAGGGAGCACCCTCTGAGGTACTGAGTGTGCACTTTCTGAGGTATTGAGGAGCACTACCTGAGGAACTGAGGGAGCACTCTCTGAGGTATGGAAGGAGCTCTTTTTGAGGTATTGAGGGAGCATTATCTGAGGTACTGAGTGAGCACTATCTGAGGTACTGAGGGAGTACTTTCTGTGGTATTGAGGGAGAACTTTCTGAGGCATTGAGGGTGCACTTTCTGAGATATGTAAGGAGCTCTTTTTGAGTTATTGAGGGAGCAATATTTGAGATATGGAGGGAGCACTTTCTGAGGTAATGAGCAAGCAGTATTTGAGCTACTGAGGAGCAATATCTCAAGTTTCGAGGGAGCATTTTCTGAGGTATTGAGCAGTCACTATCTGAGGTACTTTGAAAGCACTCTCTGAGGTACTGAGGGAGCACTTTCTGAGGTATTGAGGAAGCATTACCTGAGGTACTGAGGGAGCACTCTCTGAGGTATGGAAGGTGTTTTTTTGAGGTATTGAGGGAGCATTATCTGAGGTACTGAGGGAGCACTTTCTGAGGTATTGAGTGAACACTTTCTGAGGTATTGAGGGAGCACTACCTGAGGTACTGAGGGAGCACTTTCTGAGGTATTGAGGGAGCACTTTCAGAGGTACTGCAGAAGCACTATCTGAGGTATTGAGGGCGCTCTTTCTGATGTATTGAGGGAGTACATTCTGAGGTATTGAGGCAGCATTATCTGAGGTATTGAGGGATCAATTACTAAGGTATTGGGGGAGCACTACCTGAGGTATTAGGGGAGCTCCTTCTCAAGTATTGAGCGAGTATATTCTTAGGTTTTGAGGAAGCACTATCTGAGGTACTGAGCGAGCACTTTCTGACGTATTGAGAAACCACTGTCCGACGTATTAAGGAAGCACTGGCTGAGGTACTGAGGGAGCAATATCTGAGGTATTGAAGGATCATTTTCTGAGGCATTGAGGGAGCATTTTCTGAGATACTGATGGTGCACTATCTGAGGTATTGAGGGAGCAAGATCTGAGGTACTGGGGGACAGCTTTCTGAGGTATTGAGGGAGTACTTTCTGAGGTACTGAGTGAGTACTTTCCGAGGTATTGAGCAAGCGCATTCTGAGGTACTGAGGAATAATATCTGAGGTATTGAGGGAGCACTTTCGGAAGCATTGAGGAAGCACTATTTGATTTACTGAGGGAGCACTCTCTGAGTTACTGAGGGTACACTTTCTGAGGTATTGAGAAAACACTGTCTGAGGTACTGAGGGAGCACTTTCTGAGGTATTGAGCAAGCACTATCTGATGTACTGAGGGAGCACTATTTGAGGTATTGAGGAAGATCTATCTGAGTTATTGAGGAACACGATCTGAGGTATAGAGGGAACAATTTCTGAGGTAGTGAGATGCACTTTCTGAGGTACTGAGGGAGCACTATCTGAGGTATTGAGGGAGCACTATCTGAGGTACTGAGGGAGCACTATCTGAGATATTGAGGGAGCACTTTCTGAGGTATTGAGAAAACAATTTTCTGAAGTACTGAAGGTGCACTTTATCAGGTATTGAGTGAACACTTTCTGAGATATTGAGGTAGCATTATAAGAGGTACTGAGGGAGCACTTTCTGAGGTATTGAGGGAGCACTTTCTGAGGTATTGAGAAAACAATTTTCTGAGGTACTGAGGGTGCACTTTATGAGGTATTGAGTGAACACTTTCTGAGATATTGAGGTAGCATTATATGAGGTACTGAGGGAGCACTTTCTGAGGTATTAAGGGAGCGCTATCTAAGGTATGGGGAGCACGGAGGTATTGAGGGAGCACTTTCTGCGGCATTGAGGGAGTACTTTCTGAGGTACTGAGGAGCACTTTCTGAGGTTTAAATGGTGCACTTTCTGAGGTATTAACGAAGCGCTATCTGAGGTATTAAGGGAGCAATGTTTGAGGATCTGAAGAAGCGTGATCTGAGATAGTGAGGAAGCACTATCTGAGTTATTGAGGGAACATTATCTGAGATATTGAGGGAGCACTTTCTAAGGTACTGAGGAAGTGCTATCTGAGGTACTGAGGGAACATTATCTGAGCTGCTGAGGGAGCACTTTCTGAAGTACTGAGGAAGCACTTTCTGAGGTATTGAGGGAGTACTTTCTGAGGTAATGAGGGAGCAATTACTGAGGTATTGAGGGAGCACTATCTGAGGTATTGAGGGAGCTCCTTCTGAGGAATTGAGGAAGCACTGTCCGACGTTTTAAGGAAGCACTGTCCAATGTACTGAGGGAGCACTTTCTGAAGTACTGAGTGTGCACTATCTGAGGTATTGAGGGAGCACTGTCTGAGTACTGAGGAAGCACTGTCTGAAGTACAGAGTGTGCACTATCTGAGGTATTGAGGGTGCACTTTCTGTGGTACTGAGGGTGTACCATCTGAGGTATTGATGGAGCATTTTCTGAGGTACTGAAGGTGCGCTGGCTGAGGTATTCAGGAAGCACTATCTGAGGTATTGAGAGAGCATTTACTGAGGTATTGAGGCACGTACTATCTGAGGTACTAAGAGAGCCCTGTCTGAGGTATTGGGTGTTCACTAGCTGAGGAACTGAGGAAGCACTATCTGAGGTACTGAGGGAGTACTTTCTGAGGTATTGAGCGAGAACTATCTGAGGTACTGAGGAAGAACTATCTGAGGTATTGAGGGAGCACTTTCTGAAGTATTGAGGAAGCACTGTGTGATTTTCTGAGGAAGCACTATCTGAGGTACTGAGGGAGCACTTTCTGAGACACTGAGGGAGCACTTTATGAGCAATTGAGCAAGCACTATCTGATGTGCTGAGGGAGCACTCTCTGAGGCATTGAGGAAGATCTATCTGAGGTATTGAGGGACACGATCTGAGGTATAGAGGGAACTATTTCTGAGATAGTGAGGGTGCACTTTCTGAGGTATGGAATGAGCTCTTTTTGAGGTATTGAGGGAGCACTATCTGAGGTACTGAGGGAGCACTATATGAGATATTGAGGGAGCACTTTCTGAGGTATTGAGAAAACAATTTTCTGAAGTACTGAAGGTGCACTTTATGAGGTATTGAGTGAACACATTTTGAGATATTGAGGTAGCATTATATGAGGTACTGAGGGAGCACTATCTGAGGTATTGAGGGAACATTATCTGAGATACTGATGGAGCGCTTTCTAAGGTACTGAGGAAGCACTATCTGAGGTACAGAGGGAACATTATCTGAGCTGCTGAGGGAGCACTTTCTGAGGTATTGAGGGTGCACTATCTGAGGTATTGAGGGAGAACTTTCTGAGGTAATGAGGGAGCAATTACTGAGGTATTGAGGGAGCACTATCTGAGGTACTGAGGAAGCACTATCTGAGGTAATGAGGGAGCACTTTCTGAGATATTGAGGAAGAACTATCTGAGGTACTGAGGGAGCACTTTCTGAGATATTGAGGAAGAACTATCTGAGGTACTGAGGGAGTACTTTCTGAGGAATTGAGCAAGCACTATGTGAGGTACTGAGGGAGCAATATCTCAGGTATTGAGGGAGCACTTTCTGAGGTATTGAGGAAGCACTATCTGATGTACTGAGGAAGCACTCTCTGAGGTACTGAGGGAGCACTTTCTGAGGTATTGCGGAAGCACTGCCTGAGGTACTGAGGAAGCATTATCTGACATACTGAGGGAGCACTCTCTGAGGTATTGAAGGAGATCTATCAGAGGAACTGAGGAAATACTATCTGAGGGACTGTGGGAACACTATCTGAGGTATTGTGGGAGCGCTTTCTGAGGTAGTGAGGAAGCACTATCTGAGGTACTGAGGGAACATTATCTGAGATAATGCGGGAATGCTTTCTAAGGTACTGTGGAAGCACTATCTGAGGTACTGAGAACGCACTGTCAGAGGTATTGAGGGAGCACTCTCTGAGGTATTGAGGGAGCACTTTCTCAGGTACTGAGGAAGCACTATCTGATGTCCTGAGGAAGCATTATCTGACATACTGAGGGAGCAATATCTCAGGTATCGAGGGAGCACTTTCTGAGGTATTGAGGAAGAACTACCTGAGCTACTTATGGAGCAATATCTCAGGTATTGAGGGAGCAATTGCTGAGGTATTGAGGAAGCACTATCTGATGTACTGAGGAAGTATTCTCTGAGGTACTGAGGGAGCACTTTCTGAGGTATTGAGGAAGAACGACCTGAGCTACTTATGGAGCAATATCTCAGGTATTGAGGGAGCACTTTCTGAGGTATTGAGGAAGCACTATCTGATGTACTGAGGAAGCACTCTCTGAGGTACTGAGGGAGCACTTTCTGAGGTATTGAGGAAGCACGACCTGAGGTACTGATGGAGCACCCTCTGAGGTATTGAGGGAGATCTATCTGAGGTATTGAGGGAGATCTATCTGAGGTATTGACGAACACTTTCTGAGGTATTGAGGATGCAAGATCTGATGCACTGAGGAAGCACTCTGAGGTACTGAGGGAGCACTCTCTGAGGTGTTGAGGGAGATCTATCTGTGGTATTGAGGAACACTTTCTGAGGTATTGAGTGAACACTTTCTGAGGTATTGTGGGAGTACTTTCTGAGGTACTGAGGGATCACTATCTGAGGTATTGAGGGAGCACTTTCTGAGGTATTGAGGAAGCAATTTTCTGAGGTACTGAGGGAGCACTTTCTGAGGTATTGAGTGAACACTTCTGAGATATTGAGGGAACATTATATGAGGTACTGAGGGAGCACTTTCTGAGGTATTGAATGAACATTTTCTGAGGTATTGAGTGAGCACTATCTGAGCTATTAAGGGAGCATTACCTGAGGTACTGAGGAAGAACTTTCTAAGGTACCGATGAAGCACTATCTGATGTTCTGAGGAAGCATTATCTGACATACTGAGGGAGCAATATCTCAGGTATTGAGGGAGCACTTTCTGAGGTATTGAGGAAGAACGACCTGAGCTACTTATGGAGCAATATCTCAGGTATTGAGGGAGCACTTTCTGAGGTATTTAGGAAGCACTATCTGATGTACTGAGGAAGCACTCTCGGAGGTACTGAGGGAGTACTTTCTGACGTATTGAGGAAGCACGACCTGAGGTACTGAGGGAGCACTCTCTGAGGTATTGAGGGTGATCTATCTGAGGTATTGAGGGAGATCTATCTGAGGTATTGCGGAACACTTTCTGAGGTATTGAGGGAGCACTTTCTGAAGTATGAAAGGAGCTCTTTATGAGGTATTGAGGGAGCACTATCTGAGGTATGGAGGGAGGACTTTCTGAAGTATTGAGCAAGCACAATCTGAGCTTCTGAGGGAGCAATATCTCAGGTTTTGAGGGAGATCAATCTGAGGTATTGAGGAACACTATCTAAGGTATTGACAAACGCTTTCTGAGGTATTGAGGAGGCAAGATCTGATGCACTGAGGAAGCACTCTGAGGTACTGAGGGAGCACTCTCTGAGGTGTTGAGGGAGATCTATCTGTGGTATTGAGGAACACTTTCTGAGGTATTGAGTGAACACTTTCTGAGGTATTGTGGGAGTGCTTTCTGAGGTACTGAGGGATCACTATCTGAGGTATTGAGGGAGCACTTTCTGAGGTATTGAGGAAGCAATTTTCTGAGGTACTGAGGGAGCACCTTCTGAGGTATTGTGTGAACACTTCTGAGATATTGAGGGAGCATTATATGAGGTACTGAGGGAGCACTTTCTGAGGTATTGAGTGAACATTTTCTGAGGTATTGAGTGAGCACTATCTGAGGTATTGAGGGAGCACTATCTTAGGTATGGGGGAGCACTATCTTAGATATTGAGGGAGCACAATCTGAGGTATTGAGGGAGTACCTTCTGAGGAATTGAGGAAGCACTCTCTGAGATATTGAGGGAACATTATCTGAGGTATTGAGGGAGCATTACCTGAGGTACTGAAGGAGCACTTTCTGAGGTACTGAGGGAGCACTTTCTGAGGCATTGAGGGAGTACTTTCTGAGGTACTGAGGAAGTACTATCTGAGGTACTGAGGGAGCATTATCTGAGGTACTGAGAGAGCACTATCTGAGGTAGTGAAGGAGCACTTTCTGTGGTACTGAAGAAACACTTTCTGAGGTATTGAGGGTGCACTATCTGAGGTATTGAGGGAGTACTTTCTGTGGTATTGAGGGAGCAATAAATGAGGTATTGAGGGAGCTCCTTCTGAGGTATTGAGCGAGTATTTTCTGAGGCTTTGAGGAAGCACTATCTGAGGTACTGAGGGAGCACTTTCTGACGTATTGAGGAAGCACTGTCCGAGGTATTAAGGAAGCATTGTCTGAGGTATGGAGGGAGATCTATCGGCGGTATTGAGAAAGCACTTTCTGAGTTACTGAGTGTTCATTATCTGAGGTGTTGAAGGAGCACTTTCTGAGGTATTGAGTGAGAATTATCTAAAATATTGAGTGAGCACTTTCTGAGGCATTGAAGGAGCACCTTCTGAGGTACTTAGGAAGCACTATCCGAGGTATTGAGGGAGCAATTTCTGTGGTAGTGAGGGAGCACTTTCTGAGGTACTGAGGGTGTACTATCTGTGGAAGTGATGGAGCATTTTATGAGTTACTGAAGGTGCGCTGGCTAAGGTATTCAGGGTGCACTATCTGAGGTATTGAGGGAGCACTTACTGAGGTAATGAACGACGTACTCTCTGAGGTACTGAGGGAGCCCTTTCTGATATAGGGTGTGCACTATCTGAGGAACTAAGGAAGCACTATCTGAGGTGTTGAGGAAGCAATTTTCTGAGGTACTGAGGGAGCACTTTCTGAGGTACTGAGGAAGCACTATCTGAGGTACTGAGGAAGTTCTATTTGAGGTATTGGGAGCATTATCTGAGGTATTGAGGGAGCACTTTCTGAGGTTTTGAGAGTGCTCCTTCTGAGGTATTGAGCGAGTGTTTATGAGGTATTGAGGGAGCACTATCTGAGCTATTGAGGGTGCACTACCTGTGCTAACGAGGAAGCACTTTCTGATGTATTGTGGAAGCGCAATGAGAGTACTGAGGGAGCATTTGCTGAGGTACTGAGGGAGCATTTTCAAAGGTACTGACGGTGCACTATCTGAGGTACTGAGGGAGCACTGAATGAGGTATTGAGGGAGTACTTTCTGAGGTATTGAGGGAGTACTTTCTGTGGCATTGAGCAAGCACTATCAGAGGTACTGAGGAAGTACTATCTGAGTTATTGAGGGAGCACATTCTGAGGTATTGAGGGAGCACTTTCTGACGTATGAAGGAAGCACTGTCCGAAATATTGAGGGAGCAATTTCTGAGTTGTGAGGAAGCACTGCCTGAAGTACAGAGTGTGCACTATCTGACGTATTGACGGGGCACTTTCTAAGGTATTGAGTGAGAACTATCTGAGGTATTGAGGGAGCACTTTCTGAGGTATTGAGGAAGCAATTTTCTGAGGTATTGAGGGAGCACTATCTCGGTACTGAGGAAGAAGTTTCTGAGGTTTTGATTGAGCACGTTCTGAGGTAATGAGAGAGCATTATCAGAGGTATTGAGGGAGCACATGCTGCAGTATTGCAGGCGCACCTTCTGAGGTACTTAGGAAGCACTATCTGAGGTACTGAGGGATCATTATCTGACATACTGAGGGAGCATTATCTGATGTACTGATGGAGCAATTTCCGTGGTACTGAGGAAGCACTTTCTGAGGTATTGATGGTGCACTATCGGAGGTATTGAGGGAGCATTTTCTGAGATATTGAGGGAGCACTATCTTAGGTATGGGGGAGCATTATCTGAGGTGTTGAGGGAGCACAATCTGAGGTATTGAGGAAGCACTTTCAGAGGTATTGAGGGAGCACTATCTTAGGTATGAGGGACCACATTCTGAGGTATTGAGGGAGCACTTTGTGAGGTATTGAGGAAGCACGATCTGAGCTATTGAGGGAGCATTAGCTGTGGTACTGAGGGAGCAGTTTCTGAGGTACTGCGGGAGCACTTTCTGAGGTATTAAGGGTGCACTTTCTGAGGTATTGAGGAAGCGTTATCTGAGGTAGTGATGAAGCACTCTCGAAGGTATTATCTGAGGTATGACGGAGCACTTTCTGAGGTACTGCGGAAGCATTTTCTGAAGTATTGAGGGTGCATTATCTGTGGTACTGAGGAAGCACTATCTGAGCTATGGAGGATTCACGTTCTGAGATATTGAGAAAGCTTTCTCTGAGGTACTGAGGAAGCACTTTCAGAGGTATTGATCAAGCAGTATCTGAGGTATTGAGGGAGCACTATCTGAGGCACTGAGGGAGCACTTCCTGACGTATTGAGGGTGTAATATCTGAGGTACTGTGGAAGTACTATCTGAGGTATTCAGGGCACAATTTCTAAGGTATTGAGGAAACACTGACGATGCACTACCTGAGGTACTGATGGAGCACTATTTGTGGTATTGATTGAGCAATTTCAGAGGTACTGAGGGTGCACTGTCTGAGGTACTGAGGGTGCACTATCTGAGGTACTGAGGGTGCACTTTCTGTGGTACTGAGGGAGCGCTTTCTGTGGTAATGAGGGAGCACTTTCTGTGGTACTGAGGAAGCACATCCTGAGCTATTGAGGAAGCATCATCTGAGTACTGAGGGAGCTCTATCTGAGGGACTGACGCAGCACTCTCTGAGGCATTGACGGAGCACTTTCTGCGGTCCCGAAAAAGCACTACCTTCGGTACTGATGGAGCACTATCTGAGGTAATGAAGGAGCAGTTTCTGAGATATTGAGGATGCACTATCTGAGTTATTGAGGGAACACTCTCTGAGGTATTGAGGGAGCCATTTCTGAGGTATTTAGGGAGCTCCTTCGGAGGTATTGATCAAGTAGTTTCTGACGTATTGAGGGAGCACTATCTGCGATATTGAGGGTGCAGTATCTGTGGTACTGAGGAAGCACGATCTGAGGTATTGAGGGATCATGTTCTGAGGTATTGAGGGGGCAATTTCTGAGGTATTGAGCAAGCACCATCTGAGGTACTGAGGGAGCAATTTCTGACATAGAGTGTGCATTTTCTAAGCTATTGAGTGAGCACTCTCTGAGGTATTGAGGAAGCACTTTCTGTGGTATTGTGGGAGCATTATCTAAAGTATTGAGGGAGCACTTTCTGAGGTATTAAGGAAGCACAATCTGAGTTATTGAGGGAGCACCTACTGAGGTATTGGGTGTGCACTATCTGAGGGACAGAGGAGGTATTATCTGAGGTATTGAGGGAACACTTCCAGAGGTCTTGTGGGTGCAATTTCTGATGTACTGAGGGTGCACTATCTGAGGTATTGAGAGAGCCTATTCTGAGGTATTGAGAGAGCTCCATCTGAGCTATTGAGCAAGTAGTTTTTGAGGTATGGAGGGAGCACTATCTGTGGTACTGAGGAAGTACCATCTGAGGTACTGACGTAGCACTTTCTGAGGTATTGAGGAAGCACGGTCTGAGGTATTGAAGGATCACGGCTGAGGTATTGAGGGAGCACTATCTGAGGTATTGAGGAAACACTATCTGAAGTACTGAGAGAAAACTTTCTGAGGTATTGTGGGAACACCTTCTGAGGTACTGACAGAGCACTTTTTGAGGTATTGAGGGATCACTTTCTGATGTATTGAGGGAGCAGTTCCTGAGGTACTGAGGGAGCAATTTCTGATGTCTTGTGGGAACACTTTCTGAGGTATTGAGGGAGCACCATCTGAGGTATTGAGGTAGCACTTTCTGAGGCATTGAGGGAACACTATCTGAGTTATTGAGGGTGCACTGTCTGAGGTATTGAGGGAGCATTTTCTGACGCACTGACGGTGCACTATCTGAGGTACTGAGGGAGCCATTTCTGAGGTATTATGTGTGCACTATCCGAGGAACTGAGTAAGCTCTAAATGAAGTATTGAGGGAGTACTTTCTGAGGTACTGAGGGAGTACTTTCTGTGGTATTGAGCAAGCACTATCTGAGGTACTGAGGATATAATATCGGACTTATAAAGGCAGCACTTTCTGAGGTATTGAGGAAGCAATATCTGAGGGACTGAGGGAGAATTATCTGATATACTGAGGGAGTATTATCTGACATACTGAGGGAGCTTTATCTGATGTACTGAGGGAGCACTTTCTGTGGTATTGAGGAAGCACTTTCTAAGGTATTGAGGGTGCACTATCTGAGGTATTGAGGGAGCAAAGTCTGAGTACTGAGGAAACACTGCCTGAAGTACAGACTGTGCACTATCTGAAGTATCGAGGGAGCACTTTCTGAGGCATTGAGTGAGCATTTTCTAAAGTATTGAGGGAGCAATTTCTGACGTATTTAGTGAGAACCTTCTGAGGTACTTAGGAAGCACTATCTGAGTTATTGAGGGTGCACTATGTGAGGTATTGAGGGAGCCTTTTCTGAGGTATTGAGGGTGCACTACCTGAGGTATTGAGGGAGCACTTACTAAGGTATTGTGGAAGCATTTTCTAAAGTATTGAGGGAGCACTTTCAGACGTATTGAGGGAGAACCTTCTGAGGTACATAAGAAGCACTATCTGAGTTATTGAGATTGCACAATGTGAGGTATTGAGGGAGCCTTTTCTGAGGTATTGAAGGTGCACTACCTGAGGTATTGAGGGAGCATTTTCTGAGGTTCTGAAGGTGCGCTGCTTAAGGTATTCAGGGGGCACTATATGAGGTATTGAGGGAGCACTTTCTGAGGTAATGAGGGACGGACTATCTGAGGTACTGAGGCAGCCCTTTCTGAGGTATTGGGTGTGCAGTATCTGAGGTACTGAGGAAGCACTATCTGAGGTAGTGAGGGAGCACTTTCTGAGGTATTGAGGGAGCACTTTCTGAGGTGTTGAGGAAGCACTATGTGAGGTACTGAGGGAGCAATATCTGAGGTATTGAGGGAGCACTTTCTGAGGTTCTGACGAAGCACTCTCTGAGGTACTGAGGGAGCATTATCTGAGGTACAAAGGGAGCACTTTCTGAGGTATTGAGGATGCACTTTCTGAGGTACTGATTGAGCAATTACTGAGGCACTAAGGGTGCACTATCTGAGGCTTTGAGGGAAGTCCTTCTGTGGTATTGAGCGAGTATTTTCTGAGGTATTGTGGAAGCACGATCTGAGGTACTGTGGGACCAGTTTCTGATGTATTGAGGAAGCACTGTCTGCGGTACTGAGCGAGCATTTTCTGAAGTACTGAGTGTGCCCTATCTGAGGTACTGAGGGAGCATTTTCTGAGGTATTGTGAGACCATTATCTAAAGTTTTGAGGGAGCACTTTCTCAGGTATTGAGGGACCACCTTCTGAGGTACTGAGGGAGCACTTTCTGAGATATTGAGGAAGCCTTTTTTGAGGTATTGAGGGTGCACTATCTGAGGTATTGAGGGAACACTTTCTGAGGTAGTGAGGGAACAATTTCTGATGTACCGGGGGTGTACAATCTGAGCTATTGATGGAGCATTTTCTAAAGTACTGAAGGTGCGCGAGCTAAAGTGCTCAGGTAGCACTATCTGTGGAATTGAGGGAGAACTTTCTGAGGCAATGTGGGACGGACTAATTGAGGTATTGAGGGAGTACTTTCTGAGGTTCAGCGGGAATACTTTCTGAGGTATTGAGCATGCATTTTATGAGGTACTGAGGGAGTACTTTATGAGGTACTACGGAAGCACTGCCTGAGGTACGGAGGGAGCATTCGCTGAGGTATTGAGAGAGCACTATCTGAGGAACTGAGGGAGTACTTTCTGAGGTATTGAGCAAGCACTATGTGAAGTACTGAGGGAGCACTATCTGAGGTATTGACGGAGTACTTTCTGAGGTATTAAGCAAGTACTTTCTGAGGTATTGAGGAAGCAACTTTCTGAGGTACGGCGGGAGCAATTTCTGAGGTATTGAGTAATCACTTTCTGAGCTACTGAGGGAGCATTATAAGAGGCACTGAGGTAGCACTTTCTGAGGTATTGAAGGAGCACTTTCTGTGGTATTGGGGAGCACTATCTGAGGTATTGAGGGAGCACTGTCTGAGTTATTGAGGGAGCTCCCTCTGAGGTTTTGAGTGAGAAATTTCTGAGATATTGAGGGAGCACTATCTGAGGTACTGAGGGAGCACTTTCTGACGTATTGAGGGTGCACTATCTGTGGTACAGAGTAAGCACTTTCTGAGGTATTGAGGGTACTCCCTCTGAGGTATTGAGCGAGAACTATCTGAGATATTGAGGAAGCACCATGTGAGTACTGAGGGTGGACTATCTGAGGTACTGAGGAAGAACTACTGAGATATGGAGAGAGCACTGTCTGAGGTACTGAGAGTGCACTATCCGAGGTATTGAGGGAGCACCTTCTGAGGTATTGAGGGAGCACCTTCTGAGGTATTGAGGAAGCTCCTTCTGAGGTATTCTGTGAGTAATTTCTGACGTATTCAGGGTGAACCGTCTGAGGTATTATCAGAGGTATTGAGGGAGCACATGCTGCAGTACTGCAGGAGCACCTTCTGAGGTATTTAGGAAGCACTATCTGTGGTACTGGCGTTGCACTATGCAAGGTATTGAGGGAGCTTTTTCTGAGGTATTGAGGGAGCACTTTCTGAGGAACTGAGGGAGTACTTTCTGAGGTATTGAGCAAGCACGATGTGAAGTACTGAGGGAGCACTATCTGAGGTATTGAGGGAGTACTTTCTGAGGTATTAAGCAAGTACTTTCTGAGATATTGAGGAAGCAATTTTCTGAGGTACGGCCGGAGCAATTTCTGAGGTATTGAGTAATCACTTTCTGAGCTACTGACGGAGCATTATAAGAGGCACTGAGGTTGCACTTTCTGAGGTATTGAAGGAGCACTTTCTGTGGTATTGGGGAGCACTATCTGAGGTATTGAAGAAGCACTGTCTGAGTTATTGAGGGAGCTCCCTCTGAGGTTTTGAGTGAGAAATTTCTGAGATATTGAGGGAGCACTATCTAAGATACTGAGGGAGCACTTTCTGACGTATTGAGGGTGCACTATCTGTGGTACAGAGTAAGCACTTTCTGAGGTATTGAGGGTACTCCCTCTGAGGTATTGAGCGAGAACTTTCTGAGATATTGAGGAAGCACCATGTGAGTACTGAGGGTGGACTATCTGAGGTACTGAGGAAGCATTCGCTGAGGTATTGAGAGAGCACTATCTGAGGAACTGAGGGAGTACTTTCTGAGGTATTGAGCAAGCACTATGTGAAGTACTGAGGGAGCACTATCTGAGGTATTGAGGGAGTACTTTCTGAGGTATTAAGCAAGTACTTTCTGAGATATTGAGGAAGCAATTTTCTGAGGTACGGCCGGAGCAATTTCTGAGGTATTGAGTAATCACTTTCTGAGCTACTGACGGAGCATTATAAGAGGCACTGAGGTAGCACTTTCTGAGGTATTGAAGGAGCACTTTCTGTGGTATTGGGGAGCACTATCTGAGGTATTGAAGAAGCACTGTCTGAGTTATTGAGGGAGCTCCCTCTGAGGTTTTGAGTGAGAAATTTCTGAGATATTGAGGGAGCACTATCTAAGATACTGAGGGAGCACTTTCTGACGTATTGAGGGTGCACTATCTGTGGTACAGAGTAAGCACTTTCTGAGGTATTGAGGGTGCTCCCTCTGAGGTATTGAGCGAGAACTTTCTGAGATATTGAGGAAGCACCATGTGAGTACTGAGGGTGGACTATCTGAGGTACTGAGGAAGCATTCGCTGAGGTATTGAGAGAGCACTATCTGAGGAACTGAGGGAGTACTTTCTGAGGTATTGAGCAAGCACTATGTGAAGTACTGAGGGAGCACTATCTGAGGTATTGACGGAGTACTTTCTGAGGTATTAAGCAAGTACTTTCTGAGGTATTGAGGAAGCAATTTTCTGAGGTACGGCGGGAGCAATTTCTGAGGTATTGAGTAATCACTTTCTGAGCTACTGAGGGAGCATTATAAGAGGCACTGAGGTAGCACTTTCTGAGGTATTGAAGGAGCACTTTCTGTGGTATTGGGGAGCACTATCTGAGGTATTGAGGGAGCACTGTCTAAGTTAGTGAGGGAGCTCCCTCTGAGGTTTTGAGTGAGAAATTTCTGAGATATTGAGGGAGCACTATCTGAGGTACTGAGGGAGCACTATCCGAGGTATTGAGGGAGCACCTTCTGAGGTATTGAGGGAGCACCTTCTGAGGTATTGAGGGAGCTCCTTCTGAGGTATTCTGTGAGTAATTTCTGACGTATTCAGGGTGAACTGTCTGAGGTACTGAGGAAGCACTGTCTGAGGTACTGAGTGTGCAATATCTGAGGTATTGAGGGAGCACTTTCTGAGGTATCGTGGGAGTACTATCTGAGGTATTGATAGAGCACTATCGGAGGAACTGAGGATGTAAATATCGGACGCACAAAGGGAGCACTTGAGTATAAAGGGAGGTATTGAGTGAGAACTATCTGAGGCATTGAGGGAGCACTTTCTGTGGTATTGAGGAAGCAATTTTCTGAGGTATTGAGGGAGCACTTCCTGAGGTATTGAGGGATTACTATCTGAGGTATTGATGGAGCACTAGCTAGGTACTGAGGAAGCAGTTTCTGAGGTTTTGATTGAGCACATTCTGAGGTAATGAGGGAGCATTATCAGAGGTATTGAGGGAGCACATGCTGCAGTACTGCAGGAGCACCTTCTGAGGTACTTTGGAAGCACTATCTGTGGTACTGACGGTGCACTATGTAAGGTATTGAGGGAGCTTTTTCTGAAGTATTGAGGGATCACTTTCTGAGGTATTGAGGAAGCACTATCTGAGGTACTGAGGGATCATTATCTGACATACTGAGGGAGCATTATCTGATGTACTGATGGAGCAATTTCCGTGGTACTGAGGAAGCACTTTCTGAGGTATTGATGGTGCACTATCGGAGGTGTTGAAGGAGCCTTTTCTGAGGTATTGAGGGAGCACTATCGTAGGTATGGGGCAGCATTATCTGAGGTGTTGAGGGAGCACAATCTGAGGTTTGAGGAAGCACTTTCAGAGGTATTGAGGGAGCACTATCTCAGGTATGAGGGAGCACATTCTGAGGTATTGAGGGAGCACTTTGTGAGGTATTGAGGAAGCACGATCTGAGCTATTGAGGGAGCATTATCTGTGGTACTGAGGGAGCAGTTTCTGAGGTACTGCGGGAGCACTTTCTGAGGTATTAAGGGTGCACTTTCTGAGGTATTGAGGAAGCGTTATCTGAGGTAGTGATGAAGCACTCTCTAAGGTATTATCTGAGGTATGACGGAGCACATTCTGAGGTAATGAGGGAGCATTATCAGAGGTATTGAGGGAGCACATGCTGCAGTACTGCAGGAGCACCTTCTGAGGTACTTTGGAAGCACTATCTGAGGTACTGACGGTGCACTATGTAAGGTATTGAGGGAGCATTTTCTGAGGTGTTGAGGGAGCACTATCTTAGGTATGGGGGAGCATTATCTGAGGTGTTGAGGGAGCACAATCTGAGGTATTGAGGGAGCACGTTCTGAGGCATTGAGGGAGCACTTCCTGAGGTATTGAGGATGCACTATCTGAGGTATCGAGGGAGCGCTTTCTAAGGTATTGAGGGAACACTATCTAAGGCGTTGAGTGAGAACTTTCTGAGGTATTGAGGTAGCACGATCTGAGGAATTGAGGGAACACTTAGTGTGGTATTGAGGGACAACTTTGCGTGGCATTGAGGTAGCACTTTCTGAGGTATTGAGGGAGTACTTTCTGTAGTATCGAGCGAGAATTATCTGAGGTATTGAGGGAGCACTGTCTGAGGTAGTGGGGCAGCGCTTCCTGAGGTATTGGAGAAACAATATGTGAGGTATTGAGGGAGCAGTTTCCGAGGTACTGAGAGAGCACTTTCTGAGTTCCCGAGGGAGCACTTTCTGCGAAATTGTGTTTGCACATCTGAGGTATTGAGAAAGCACTATCTAAGGTATTGTGGCAGCACTTTCTGAGATCCTGACAGAGCACTTTCTGATTTATTGAGGAATCATTTCTGATGAATTGAGGGAGCAGTTTCTGAGGTACTGAGAGAGCCCCTTCTGAGTTATTTAAGAAGCACTTTCTGAGGTGTTGAGGAAGCACTATCTGAGGAATTTGGGGAGCACTTTCTGAGTGATTGAGGGAGGACTTTCTGAAGTATTGAGGCAGCACATTCTGATGTACTGAGGAAGCACTATCTGAGGAATTGAGGAAGCACTATCTGAGGAATTTGGGGAGCACATTCTGAGGTACTGAGGGAGTACTTTCTGCAGTATTGAGCAGCACTATCTGAGCTACTGAGGAAGTACTATCTGAGGTATAAAGTGAGCACTTTCTCAGGTATTAAGGAAGCAATATCTGAGGTACTGAGGGAGCATTATCTGATGTACTGAGGAAGCACTTCCTGTGGTACTGAGGAAGTAATTTCTGAGGTATTGAGGGCGCACTATCTGAGGTATTGAGTGAGCATTATTTGAGGTATTGGGGAGCATTATCTGAGTTATTGTGGGAGCACTTTCTGAGGTAATGAGGGCGCTCCTTCTGAGGTATTGAGCGAGTGCTTTCTGTGGTATTGAGGGTGCACTATCTGTGGTACCGAGGAAGCACTTTCTGATGTATTCAGGAAGCTCAATAAGAGTACTGAGGGAGCACTATCTGAGTTACTGAGGAAGCACTATCTCAGTTATTGAGGGTGCACTGTCTTGAGGTATTGAGGGAGCATTTTCTGACGCACTGACGGTGCACTATCTGAGGTACTGAGGGAGCCATTTCTGAGGTATTATGTGTGCACTATCCGAGGAACTGAGGAAGCTCTAAATGAAGTATTGAGGGAGTACTTTCTGAGGTACTGAGGGAGTACTTTCTGTGGTATTGAGCAAGCACTGTCTGAGGTACTCAGGATGTAATATCGGACGTATAAAGGCAGCACTTTCTGAGGTATTGAGGAAGCAATATCTGAGGGACTGAGGGAGCATTATCTGATATACTGAGGGAGCATTATCTGACATACTGAGGGAGCTTTACCTGATGTACTGAGATAGCACTTTCTGTGGTACTGAGGAGGCACTTTCTGAGGTATTGAGGGTGCATTATCTGAGGTATTGAGGGAGCAAAGTCTGAGTATTGAGGAAACACTGCCTGAAGTACAGACTGTGCACTATCTGAAGTATCGAGGGAGCACTTTCTGAGGCATTGAGTGAGCATTATCTAAAGTATTGAGGGAGCAATTTCTGACGTATTTAGTGAGAACCTTCTGAGGTACTTAGGAAGCACTATCTGAGTTATTGAGGGTGCACTATGTGAGGTATTGAGGGAGCCTTTTCTGAGGTATTGAGGGTGCACCACCTGAGGTATTGAGGGAGCACTTACTGAGGTATTGTGGAAGCATTTACTAAAGTATTGAGGGAGCACTTTCTGACGTATTGAGGGAGAACCTTCTGAGATACATAAGAAGCACTATCTGAGTTATTGAGGGTGCACTATGTGAGGTATTTAGGGAGCCTTATCTGAGGTATTGAGGGTGCACTACCTGAGGTATTGAGGGAGCATTTTCTGAGGGTCTGAAGGTGCGCTGCTTAAGGTATTCAGGGGGCACTACCTGAGGTATTGAGGGAGCACTTTCTGAGGTATTGGGTGTGCAGTATCTGAGGTACTGAGGAAGCACGATCTGAGGTATTTAGGGAGCACTTTCTGATGTATTGGGTGTGCAGTATCTGAGGTACTGAGGAAGCACTATTTGAGTTATTGAGGGAGCACATTCTGAGGTATTCAGGGAGCACTTTCTGAGGTGTTGAGGAAGCACTATGTGAGGTACTGAGGGAGCAATATCTGAGGTATTGAGGGAGCACTTTCTGAGGTTCTGACGAAGCACTCTCTGAGGTACTGAGGGAGCATTATCTGAGGTACAGAGGGAGCACATTCTGAGGTATTGAGGATGCACTTTCTGAGGTACTGATTGAGCAATTACTGAGGCACTAAGGGTGCACTATCTGAGGTTTTGAGGGAAGTCCTTCTGTGGTATTGAGTTAGTATTTTCTGAGGTATTGTGGAAGCACGATCTGAGGTACTGAGGAACCAGTTTCTGATGTATTGAGGAAGCACTGTCTGAGGTACTGAGCGAGCACTTTCTGAGGTACTGAGTGTGCACTATCTGAGGTACTGAGGGAGCATTTTCTGAGGTATTGTGAGACCATTATCTAAAGTTATGAGGGAGTACTTTCTCAGGTATTGAGGGAGCACCTTCTGAGGTACGTGGGAAGCACTATCTGAGGTACTGAGGGAGCACTTTCTGAGATATTGAGGAAGCCTTTTCTGAGGTATTGAGGGTGCACTACCTGAGGTATTGAGGGAGCACTTTCTGAGGTAGTGAGGGAACAATTTCTGATGTACCGGGGGTGTACAATCTGAGGTATTGATGGAGCATTTTCTAAAGTACTGAAGGTGCGCGAGCTAAAGTGCTCAGGTAGCACTAACTGTGGAATTGAGGGAGCACTTTTTGAGGTAATGTGGGACGGACTAATTGAGGTATTGAGGGAGTACTTTCTTAGGTTCAGCGGGAATACTTTCTGAAGTATTGAGCAAGCATTATCTGAGGTACTGAGGGATTACTTTATGAGGTACTACGGAAGCACTGCCTGAGGTACTGAGGGAGCATTCGCTGAGGTACTGAGAGAGCACTATCTGAGGAACTGAGGGAGTACTTTCTGAGGTATTGAGCAAGCACTATGTGAAGTACGGGGGGAGCACTATCTGAGGTATTGAGGGAGTACTTTCTGAGGTATTAAGCAAGCACTTTCTGAGGTATTGAGGAATCAATTTTCTGAGGTCCGGCGGGAGCAATTTCTGAGGTATTGAGTAATCACTTTCTGAGCTACTGAGGGAGCATTATAAGAGGCACTGAGGTAGCACTTTCTGAGGTATTGAAGGAGCACTTTCTGTGGTATTGGGGAGCACTATCTGAGGTATTGAGGGAGCACTGTCTGAGTTATTGAGGGAGCTCCCTCTGAGGTTTTGAGTGAGAAATTTCTGAGATATTGAGGGAGCACTATCAGAGGTACTGAGGGAGCACTTTCTGACGTATTGAGGGTGCACTATCTGTGGTACAGAGTAAGCACTTTCCGAGGTATTGAGGGTACTCCCTCTGAGGTATTGAGCGAGAACTTTCTGAGATATTGAGGAAGCACCATGTGAGTACTGAGGGTGAACTATCTGAGGTACTGAGGAAGCACTACTGAGATATTGAGAGAGCACTGTCTGAGGTTCTGAGTGTGCACTATCCGAGGTATTGAGGGAGCACCTTCTGAGGTATTGAAGGAGCTCCTTCTGAGGTATTCTGTGAGTAATTTCTGACGTATTCAGGGTGAACTGTCTGAGGTACTGAGGAAGCACTGTCTGAGGTATCGTGGGAGTACTATCTGAGGTATTGATAGAGCACTATCGGAGGTACTGAGGAAGCAGTATTTGCGGTATTGGAGTACATTCTGAGGTATTGAGAGAGCATTATCAGAGGTATTGAGGGTGCTCTTTCTGCGGTACTGTGTGAGCACCTTCTGAGCTACTTAGGAAGCACTATCTGAGGTATCGAGGGTGCACTATCTGAGGTATTGAGGGAGCCTTTTCTGGTGTATTGAGGGAGCATTTTCTGAGGTACAAAATGTGCACTATCTGAGGTATTGAGGGATCACTTTCTGAGGTATTGGGGAGCACCTTCTGAGGTATTGAGGGAACACTTTCAGAGATATTGAGGAAGCACTATCTGATGTACAGAGGGAGCACTTTCTGAGATATAGAGCAAGCACTATCTGAAGTACTGAGGGAGCACAATCAGAGGTATTGAGGAAGATCTATCTGAGGTATTGAGGAAGCACTGTCTGAGTTACTGAGGCAGCACAAATTTGAGGTATTGAGGGAGCACTTTCTGAGGTATTGATTGGGCACTATCAGATGTATTGAGGGAGCACTTTCCGAGGTATAGTGGGAGCACCTTCTGAGGTACTTAGGAAGCACTATCTCTGGTATTGAGGGAGGACGTTCTGAGGTAGTGAGGGAGCATTTTCCGAGTTATTGAGGGATGGATATCCGAGGTACTGAGGGAGAACTACCTGGAGTATTGAGGGAGCAGTTTCGGAGTTATTGTGGGACGGATATCTGAGGTCCTGGGGGAGCATTGTCTGAGGTACTGAGAGAACACTTTCTGATTTATTGCGGTTGCAATATCTGAGGTATTGATGAGCACTTTCTGGCGTAATGAGGGTGAACTATTTGAGGTATTGAGGGAGAAATTTCTGAGGTATTGAGGGAGCACTTTCTGCGGTACTGAGTGTGCACTATCTGAGATATTGAGGGAACACTTGCTGAGGTCTTGAGGGAGAACAATCTGAGGGAATGAGGGAGCACAATCAGAGGTACTGAGGGAGCACAATCAGAGGTATTGTGGAAGATCTATCTGAGGTATTGAGGGAGCACTTTCTGAGTTACTGAGGCAGGACAAATTTGAGGTATTGAAGGAGCACTTTCTGAGGTATTGAGGGGGCACTATTAGATGTAATGAGGGAGCACTTTCGGAGGTATTGAGGGACGGATGTCTGAGGTACTGGGGCAGCATTTTCTGAGGTACTGAGAGAGCACTTTCTGATTTATTGCGGTTGCACTATCTGAGATATTGAGGGAGCACTTTCCGGCGTATTGAGGGTGAACTATTTGAGGTTTTGAGGGAGAAAATTCTGAGGTATTGAGGGAGCACTTTCTGAGGTACTGATTGTGCACTATCTGAGATATTGAGGGAACACTTGCTGAGGTATTGAGGGAGCACAATCTGAGGTAATGTGGAAATCTATCTGACGTATTGAGGGAGCACTTTCTGAGGTACTGAGGCAGCACAAATTTGAGGTATTGAGGGAGCACTTTCTGAGGTATTGAGGGAGCACTATCAGATGTATTGAGGAAACACTATCCGAGGTATTGAGGGAACACATTCTGAGATAATGAGAGTGCTCTATCTGAGGCATTGAGGGAGCACTTTCTGAGGTATTGAGTGACCTCCTTCTGAGGTATTGAAGGAGCACATTCTGAGGTATTGAGGGAGCACTATCTATGGTACTGAGTGTGCACTGTCTGAGATATTGAAGGAA
Organism: Chiloscyllium punctatum; assembly: GCF_047496795.1. Lineage (NCBI taxonomy): Eukaryota > Metazoa > Chordata > Chondrichthyes > Orectolobiformes > Hemiscylliidae > Chiloscyllium > Chiloscyllium punctatum. The sequence goes on from NC_092772.1 coordinate 20,452,830, forward strand.
CACCTTCTGAGCTACTTAGGAAGCACTATCTGAGGCATTGAGGGAGCCTTTTCTGAGGTATTGAGGGAGCATTTTCTGAGGTACTAAAGGTGCACTTTCCGAGGTATTGGGGAAGCACTTTCTGATGTACTGTAGGAGCACCTTCTGAGGTATTGAGGGAGCACTTTCTGAGGTATTGTGGAACCACTATCTGATGTTCCGAGGAAGCACTATCTGAGGTACAGAGGGAACACTTTCTGAGGCATTCAGCAAGCACTATCTGAGGTACTGAGGGAGCACAATCAGAGGTATTGAGGAAGATCTATCTGAGGTATTGCGGAAGCACTATCTGAGGTACTGAGGCAGCACAAATTTGAGGTATTGAGGGAGCACTTCCTGAGGTATTGAGCGAGCACTATCAGAGGTATTGAGGTAGCACTTTCTGAGGTATTGGGTGTGCACTATCTGAGGTACTGAAGGTGCTCTACCTGTGGTATTGAGGAAGCAGTTTCGGAGGTATTGTGGATCAATTTCCAAGGTATTGCTGGACGGAGATCTAAGGTACTGAGGGAGCACTATCTGACATATAGAGGGTGAACTTTCTAAGGTATTGAGTGAGCACTCTCTGAGGTATTGAGGGAGCACTTTCTGAGGTATTGAGGGAGCACTATCTGAGGTATTGAGGGAGCACATGCTGCAGGACTGCAGGAGCACCTTCTGAGGTACTTTGGAAGCACTATCTGAGGTACTGACGGTGCACTATGTAAGGTATTGAGGGAGCTTTTTCTGAGGTATTGAGGGAGCACTTTCTGAGGTATTGAGGAAGCACTATCTGAGGTACTGAGGGATCATTATCTGACATACTGAGGGAGCATTATCTGAAGTACTGATGGAGCACTTTCCGTGGTACTGAGGAAGCACTTTCTGAGGTATTGATGGTGCACTATCAGAGGTATTGAGGGAGCTCTTTCTGAGGCATTGATGGAGCACAATCTGAGGTATTGAGGAAGCACGTTCTGAGGTATTGAGGGAGCACTATCTTAGGTATGGGGAGCACTATCTGAGGTATTGAGGGAGCACATTCTGAGGTATTGAGGGAGCACTTTGTGAGGTATTGAGGAAGCACGATCTGAACTATTGAGGGAGCATTATCTGTGGTACTGAGGGAGCAGTTTCTGAGGTACTGCGGGAGCACTTTCTGAGGTATTAAGGGTGCACTTTCTGAGGTATTGAGGAAGCGCTATCTTGAGGTACTGATGAAGCACTCTCTAAGGTATTATCTGAGGTATGACGGAGCACTTTCTGAGGTACTGCGGAAGCATTTTCTGAGGTATTGAGGGGGCAGTTTCTGAGGTACTGAAGAAGCACAATCTGAGGTACTTAGAAAGGATTGTCTGAAATACTGAGGAAGCATTATCTGACATACTGAGGGAGCACATTCTGAGGTATTGAGGGAGCATTATCTGTGGTACTGAGGGAGCACTTTCTGAGGTACTTTGGAGCACTTTCTGAGGTATAGAGAGAGTTCTATCTGAGGTATTGAGGGTGCAATTTCTGAGGTACAGAGAGAGCACTTTCTGAGTTACTGAGCGAGCACATTCTGAGGTATTGACGTAGCACATCCGAGGTATTGAGGAAACACAGTCTGGGTTATTGTGGGAGCACGTTCTGAGGTACTGAGAGAGCAATTTCTGAGGTACTGAGAGAGCATTTTCTGAGGTATTTAGGGAGCAGTTTCTGAGGGACTGAGAGAGAGCACATTGTGAGTTGTTGAGGGAGCACTTTCTCAGTTATTGAGGGAGCACTATCTGAGTTATTGAGGGTTCATTATCTAAGGTATTGCGGAATCACGTTCTGAGGCATTGAGGAAGCATTCTCTGAGGTATTGAGGAAGCACTATGTGAGGTATTGATGATGCACTATCTGAGGTACTGAAGAAGCACTATCTGAGTTATTGTGGGAACAATTTCGAAGGTACTGAGAGAGCACTATCTGAGGTATTGAGGGAGTACTTTCTGATGTATTGAGGGAGCAGTTTCTGAGGTATTGAGGGAGCTCCTTCTGAGGTATTGAGCAAGTAGTTTCTGAGGTATTGAGGGAGCAATTTTTGAGGTATTGTGGAAGCACTGTCTGATGTACTGAGGAAGCACTATCTGAGGTATAGAGGGAGCACATTCTGAGGTATTGAGGAAGCACCATCTGGGTACTGATGGAGCACTATCTGAGGTATTGATTGAGAACTATCTGAGATATTGATGGAGCACATGGTGCGGTACTGAGGAAGCACTACCTGCGCTACTGAGGGAGCATTATCAATGGTACTGATTGAGCATTTTCTCAGGTACTGAGGGAGCACTTTCTGAGGTATTGAGGAAGCACTATCTGAGGTACTGATGGAGCATTATCTGACATACTGAGGGAGCATTATCTGATGTACTGATGGAGCACTTTCTGTGGTACTGAGGAAGCACTTCCTGAGGTATTGAGGGTGCACTACCAGAGGTATTGAGGGACCACTTTCTGAGGTATTGAGGGTGCACTCTCTTAGGTATGGGGGAGCTCTTTCTGAGGTATTGAGGGAGCACAATATGAGGTATTGAGGAAGCACTTTCAGAGGTATTGAGGGAGCACTATCTCAGGTATGAGGGAGCACATTCTGAGGTATTGAAGGAGCACTTTGTGAGGTATTGAGGAAGCACTATCTGAGCTATTGAGGGAGCATTATCTGTGGTACTGAGGGAGCAGTTTCTGAGGTACTGAGGGAGCACTTTCTGAGGTATTGAAGAAGCGCTATCTGAGGTAGTGATGAAGCACTCTCTAAGGTACTGAGGGAGTATTATCTGAGGCTTGACGGAGCACTTTCTTAGGTACTGCGGAAGCACTTTCTGAGGTATTGAGGGAGCAGTTTCTGAGGCACTGAGGAAGCACAATTTGAGGTACTGAGAAAGCATTATCTGACAGACTGATGGAGTACCTCACTTTCTGAGGTATGGAAGGAGCTCTTTTTGGGGTATTGAGACAGCACTATCTGAGGTACTGAGGGAGCACTTTCTGAGGTATTGAGAAAGCACTACCTGAGGTACTCAGGGAACACTCTCTGAGGTATTGAGGGAGATGTATCTGAGGTATTGAGGAACACTTTCTGAGGTATTGAGGAAACAGTTTCTGAGGTATTGAGTGAGCACTTTCTGAGGTATGAAATGAGCTCTTTTTGAGGTATTGAGGGAGCACTATCTGAGGTACTGAGGGAGCACTTTCTGAGGTATTGAGTGAACACTTTCTGAGATATTGAGGCGTCATTATATGAGGTACTGAGGGAGCACTTGCTTAGATATTGAGTGAACACTTTATGAGGTATTGAGGGAGCACTATCTGAGGTATTAAGGGAGCACTTTCTGAGGTATTGAGGGAGCATTATCTTAGGTATGGGGGAGCACTATCTGAGGTATTGAGGGAGTGCTTTCTGAGGAAGTGAGGAAGCACTATCTGAGGGACTGAGGGAACATTATCTGAGACACTAAGGAACGCTTTCTAAGGTACTGAGGAAGCACTATCTGAGGTACTGAGAGAACATTATCTGAGATACAGAGGGAGCATTATCTGAGGTACTGAAGGAGCACTTTCTGAGGTACTGAGGGAGCACTTTCTGAGGTATTAATGGTGCACTTTCTGAGGTATTGATGGAGCAATTTTTGAGGATGTGAAGAAGCGTGATCTGAGTTATTGAGGGAGCACTATCTGAGGTATTGAGGGAGAACTATCTGAGGTACTGAGGAAGCATTATCTGACATACTGAGGGAGCATTATATGAGGTACAGAGGGAGCACTTTCTGTGGTACTGAGGAAGCACTTTCTGAGGTCCTGAGGGTGTACTATCTGAGGTATTGAGGGAGCACTTTCTGAGGTATTGAGGGAGTGCTATCTAAGGTATGGGGAGCAAGGAGGTATTGAGGGAGCAGATACTGAGGTATTGAGGGAGTACGTTCTGAGGTATTGGGGAAGCACTATCTGAGGTATTGAGGGAGCATTATCTGTGGTACTGAGGGAGAACTGTCTGAGGTACTGAGGGAGCACTTTCTGAGGTATTAATGGTGCACTTTCTGAGGTAATGAGGAAGCACTATCTGAGGTATTGAGGGAGCAAACTTTGAGGATGTGAAGAAGCGTGATCTGAGTTATTGAGGGAGCACTATCTGAGGTATTGAGGGAGCACTATCTGAGGTACTGAGGTAGCATTATCTGACATACTGAGGGAGCATTATCTGAGGTACAGAGGGAGCACTTTCTGTGGTACTGAGGAAGCACTTTCTGAGGTACTGAGGGTGCACTATCTGAGGTATTGAGGGAGCACTTTCTGAGGTATTGAGGGTGTGCTATCTAAGGTATGGGGAACAAGGTGGTATTGAGGGAGCACATTCTGAGGTATTGAGGGAGTACGTTCTGAGGTATTGGGGAAGCACTATCTGAGGTATTGAGGGAGCATTATCTGTGGTACTGAGGGAGCACTTTCTGACGTACTGAGGGAGCACTTTCTGACGTATTAATGGTGCACTTTCTGAGGTATTGAGGGAGCACTTTCTGAGGTACTGAGGGAGCACTTTCTGAGGTATTAATGGTGCACTTTATGAGATATTGATGGAGCACTATCTGAGGTATTGAGGGAGCGCTTTCTGAGTTAGTGAGGAAGCACTATCTGAGATATTGTGGGAACATTATCTGAGATACTGAGGGAGCACTTTCTGAGTTACTGAGGGAGCACTTTCTGAGGTATGGAGGGAGCATTATCTGAGGTACTGAGGGAACACATTCTGAGGTACTGAGAAAGCACTTTCTGAGGTATTGAGGGAGCACTTTCTGAGGTATTGAGTGAGCATTATCCGAGGTATTGAGGGTGCACTACCTGAGGTATTGAGGGAGCACTTTCTGAGGTACTGAGGGTGTCCTAACTAAGGAATTGATGGAGCATTTTCTGAGGTACTGAGGGTGCGCTGGCGAAGGTATTCAGAGAGAACTATCTAAGGTATTGAGGGAGCACTATCTGAGATACTGAGGACCGACTATCTGAGGTACTGAGGGAGCCCTTTCTGAAGTATTGGGTGTGCACTTTCTGAGGAACTGAGGAAGCACTATCTGAGGTACTAAGGAAGCAATATCTCAGGTATTGAGGAAGCACTATCTGATGTACTTAGAAAGCATTCTCTGAGGTACTGAGAGAGCAGTTTCTAAGGTGTTGATGAAGCACTAACTGAGGTATTGAGGGAGATCTATCTGAGGTATGGGAGAAGCTCTTTCTGAGGTATTGAGGGAGCACTATCTGAGAAACAGGGGGAACACTATCTGAGGAACTGTGAGAACACTATCTGAAGTGTTGAGGGAGCACTTTCTGAGGTATTAAGGAAGCTATTTTCTGAGATACTGTGGGAGCACTTTCTGAGGTATTGAGTGAGCACTTTCTGGGGTACTGAGGAAGAACTATTTGAGGTATTGGGGAGCATTATCTGAGGTATTGAGGGAGGACTTTCTGAGGCATTGTGTGAGCAGTATCTAAGGTATGGGGAGTACTATCTGAGGTATTGAGGGAGCACTTTCAGATGTATTGAGGGTGATCCTTCTGAGGTATTGAGCGAGTGCTTTCTGAGGTATTGAGGGTGCACTATCTGAGCTATTGAGGGTGCACTACCTGTGGTACCGAGGAAGCATTTTCTGATGTATTGAGGAAGCACAATGAGAGTACTGAGGGAGCATTATCTGAGTTACTGAGGGTGCACTGTCTGAGGTACTGAGGGAGCATTTTCTGGGGTATTGTGTGTGCACTATCTGAGGAACTGAGGAAGCACTAAATGAGGTATTGAGGCAGTACTTTCTGAGGGACTGAGGGAGTACTTTCTGAGGTATTGAGGAAGTACTATTTGCGGTACTGAGTGAGCATTTGTGGGCGGCACGGTGGCACAGTGGTTAGCACTGCTGCCTCACAGCGCCAGCGACCCGGGTTCAATTCCTGCATCAGGCGACCGACTGTGTGGAGTTTGCACGTTCTCCCCATGTCTGCGTGGGTTTCCTCCGGATGCTCCGGTTTCCTCCCACAGTCCAAAGATGTGCACGTCAGGTAAATTGGCTATGCTAAATTGCCCGTAGGTGTAGGGATATGGGTGGGTTGCGCTTCGATGGGTCGGTGTGGACTTGTTGGGCCAAAGGGCCTGTAAGTAATCTAATCTAATCACTGCCTGAAGAACAGAGTGTGCACTATCTGAGGTATTGTGGGAGCACCTTCTGAGGTATTTAGCAAGCACTATCTGAGGAATTGAGAGTGCACTTTCTGAGGTACTGAGGAAGCAAAATTTGAGGTATTGGGGAGCATTATCTGAGGTCTTGAGGGAGCACTATCTGAGCTCTTGAGGGTGCACTACCTGTGGTACCGAGGAAGCACTTTCTGATGTATTGAGGAAGCACAATAAGAGGACTGAGGGAGCACTATCTGAGTAATTGAGGCTGCACTATCTGAGGTATTGAAGGAGCATTTTCTGAGGTACTGACGGCGCACTATCTGAGGTACTGAGGGAGCCATTTCTGAGGTATTGTGTGTGCACTATCCGAGGATCTGAGGAAGCACTATCTGAGGTATTGTGGGAGTACTTTCTGAGGTACTGAGGGAGTACTTTCTGCAGTATTGAGCAGCACTATCTGAGGTACTGAGGAAGTACTATCTGAGGTATAAAGTGAGCACTTCCTGAGGGATTAAGGAAGCAATATCTGAGGTACTGAGGGAGCATTATCTGATGTACTGAGGGAGCACTTTCTGTGGTACTGAGGAAGCAATTTCTGAGGTATTGAGGGTGCACTATCTGAGGTATTGAGGGAGCACTATTTGAGGTATTGGGGAGCATTATCTGAGGTATTGAGGGAGCACTTTCTGAGGTAATGAGGGTGCACTATCTGTGGTAACGAGGAAGCACTTTCTGATGTATTGAGGAAGCTCAATAAGAGTACTGAGGGAGCAGTATCTGAGTTACTGAGGAAGCACTATCTGAGTTATTGAGGGTGCACTGTCTGAGGTATTGAGGGAGCATTTTCTGACGCACTGACGGTGCACTATCTGAGGTACTGAGGGAGCCATTTCTGAGGTATTATGTGTGCAAAATCCGAGGAACTGAGGAAGCTCTAAATGAAGTATTGAGGGAGTACTTTCTGAGGTACTGAGGGAGTACTTTCTGTGGTATTGAGCAAGCACTATCTGAGGTACTGAGGATGTAATATCGGACGTATAAAGGGAGCACTTGAGTATAAAGGGAGGTATTGAGTAAGAACTACCTGAGGTATTGAGGGAGCACTTTCTGAGGTATTGAGGAAGCAATTGTCCGAGGTATTGAGGGAGCACTTCCTGAGGTATTGAGGGATTACTATCTGAGGTATTGATGGAGCACTATCTAGGTACTGAGGAAGCAGTTTCTGAGGTTTTGATTGAGCACATTCTGAGGTAATGAGGGAGCATTATCAGAGGTATTGAGGGAGCACATGCTGCAGTACTGCAGGAGCACCTTCTGAGGTACTTTGGAAGCACTATCTGTGGTACTGACGGTGCACTATGTAAGGTATTGAGGGAGCTTTTTCTGAAGTATTGAGGGATCACTTTCTGAGGTATTGAGGAAGCACTATCTGAGGTACTGACAATGCACTATGTAAGGTATTGAGGGAGCTTTATCTGAGGTATTGAGGGAGCACTTTCTGAGGTATTCAGGAAGCACTGTCTGAGGTACTGAGGGATCATTATCTGACATACTGAGGGAGCATTATCTGATGTACTGATGGAGCACTTTCCGTGGTACTGAGGAAGCACTTTCTGAGGTATTGATGGTGCACTATAGGAGGTATTGAAGGAACATTTTCTGAGGTATTGAGGGAGCACTATCTTAGGTATGGGGGAGCATTATCTGAGGTGTTGAGGGAGTACAATCTGAGGTATTGAGGAAGCACTTTCTGAGGTATTGAGGGAGTACTATCTTAGGTATGAGAGAGCACTTTCTGAGGTATTAAGGGTGCACTTTCTGAGGTATTGAGGAAGCGTTATCTGAGGTCGTGATGAAGCACTCTCTAAGGTATTATCTGACGTATGACGGAGCACTTTCTGAGGTACTGCGGAAGCATTTTCTGAGGTATTGAGGGTGCATTATCTGAGGTACTGCGTGAGCACTTTCTGATGTATTAAGGATGCACTTTCTGAGGTATTGAGGAAGCGTTATCTGAGGTAGTGATGAAGCACTCTCTAAGGTATTATCTGAGGTATGACGGAGCACTTTCTGAGGTACTGCGGAAGCATTTTCTGAGGTATTGAGGGTGCATTATCTGTGGTACTGAGGAAGCACTATCTGAGCTATGGAGGGTTCACGTTCTGAGATATTGAGAAAGCACTATCGGAGGTACTGAGGAAGCACTTTCAGAGGTATTGATCAAGCAGTATCTGAGGTATTGAGGGAGCACTATCTGAGGCACTGAGGGAGCACTTCCTGGTGTATTGAGGGTGTAATATCTGAGGTACTGTGGAAGTACTATCTGAGGTATTCAGGGCACACTTTCTGAGGTATTGAGGAAACACTGGCGATGCACTACCTGAGTTACTGAGGGAGCAGTATCTGTGGTATTGATTGAGCAATTTCAGAGGTACTGAGGCTGCACTATCTGAGGTACTGAGGGTGCACTATCTGAGGTACTGAGGGTGCTCTTTATGTGGTACTGAGGGAGCACTTTCTGTGGTATTGAGGGAGCACTATCTGTGGTACAGAGGAACACATCCTGAGCTATTGAGGAAGCATCATCTGAGTACTGAGGGAGCTCTATCTGAGGGACTGACGCAGCACTCTCTGAGGTATTGACGGAGCACTTTCTGCGGTCCCGAGAAAGCACTACCTTCGGTACTAACGGAGCACTATCTGAGGTAATGAGGGAGCACTTTCTGAGATATTGAGGATGCACTATCTGAGATATTGAGGGAGCCATTTCTGAGGTATTTAGGGACCTCCTTCGGAGGTATTGATCAAGTAGTTTCTGAGGTATTGAGGGAGCACTATCTGCGATATTGAGGGTGCAGTATCTGTGGTACTGAGGAAGCACTATCTGAGGTGCTGCGGGAGCACTATCTGAGGTATTGAGGAAGCAATGTCTGAGTTACTAATGAAGCACTATCTGAGGTATTGAGGAAGCAATGTCTGAGTTACTAATGAAGCACTATCTGAGGTATTGAGGGATCATGTTCTGATGTATTGAGGGAGCAATTTCTGAGGTATTGAGCAAGCACCATCTGAGGTACTGAGGGAGCAATTTCTGACATAGACTGTGCATTTTCTAAGCTATTGAGTGAGCACTCTCTGAGGTATTGAGGGAGCACTTTCTGTGGTATTGTGGGAGCATTATCTAAAGTATTGAGGGAACACTTTCTGAGGTATTAAGGAACCACAATCTGAGTTATTGAGGGAGCACCTTCTGAGGTATTGGGTGTGCACTATCTGAGGGACAGAGGAGGTATTATCTGAGGTATCGAGGGAACACTTTCTGATGTATTGAGGCATCACTTTCTGAAGAATTGAGGGAGCACTATCTGAGGTATTGAGGGAGCACTAACTGAGGTATTGAGGAAAAACTTTCTAAGGTATTGAGGGAACACTATCTGAGGAATTGAGGGAACACTTAGTGTGGTATTGAGGGACAACTTTGCGTGGCATTGAGGTAGCACTTTCTGAGGTATTGAGGAAGCACCATCTGAGCTACTGAGGAAGCGCTATCTGAGGTATTGAGGGAGCACTGTCTGAGGTATTGTGGGTGAATGATCTAAAGTATTGAGGGATCAAGTTCTGAGGTATTGAGGAAGCACAATCTGAGTTATTGAGGATTCACTATCTAAGGTATTGAGGGAGCAGTATCTGAGGAATTGAGGGAGCACTATCTGAGGTATTGAGGAAGCACTTTCTGAGGTACTGAGGAAGCAGTTTCTGAGATATTTAGGAAGCCCTTTCTGATGTGTTGAGGAAGCACTATCTGAGGAATTTTGGGAGCAATTTCTGAGGTAATGAGCGAGCACTTTCTGAGGTATTGAGGCAGCACATCATGAGGTATTAAGGGAGCACTTTCTGAGGTATTGAGGTAGTACTATGTGAGGTATTGATGGAGCACTATCTGAGGTACTGAGGAAGCACTTTCTGTGGTATTGGGGGAGCAATATCAGAGGTATTGAGGGAGCACTTTCATCAGTACTGTGGGAGCACCTTCTGAGGTAATTAGGATGCCCTTTCTGATGTGTTGAGGAAGCACTATGTGAGAAATTTGGAGAATACTTTCTGAGGTAATGTGGGAGCACTATCTGAGGTATGCAGGACCAGTTCAGTGGTACTGAGGCAGCGCGTTCTGAAGTATTTAGGGAGCACTTTCTGAGGAACTGAGGAAGCACTATCTGAGGTATTGAGGGAGCACTTTCTGAGGTATTGAGGAAGCACTATCTGAGTACTGAGGGAGCATTATCCAAGGTACTGAGGAAGCACTATCTGAGTACTGAGGGAGCACTATCTGAGGGTGGGCAGAAGCACTTTCTGAGGTACTGAGGGTGCACTATCTGAACTATTGAGGAAGCACGATCTGAGTACTGAGGGAGCACTTTCTGAGGTAATGAGGTAGTACTTTCTGAAGTCCTGAGGCAACACATTCTGAGGTATTGAGGGAGCATTTTCTGAGGTATTGTGGTAGAACTATCTGAGGTATTGTTGGAGCACTACCTGAGGTATTGAGGAAGCACTTTCTGTGGTGTTGAGGGAGCATTTTCTGAGGTATTGAGTGATCACTTTCATCGGTACTGTGGGCGCACTTTCTGTGGTATTTAGGAAGCCCTTTCTGATGTGTTGAGGAAGCACTATATGAGGAATTTTGGGAGCAATTTCTGAGGTAATGAGCGAGCACTTTCTGAGGTATTGAGGCAGCTCATCATGAGGTATTGAGGGAGCACTTTCTGAGGTATTGAGGTAGTACTTTCTGACGCCCTGAGGCAGCACATTCTGACGTGTTGAGGAAGCACTTTCTGAGGTATTGAGGTAGTACTATGTGAGGTATTGATGGAGCACTACCTGAGGTACTGAGGAAGCACTTTCTGTGGTATTGGGGGAGCACTTTCTGAGATATTGAGGAAGCACTATCTGAGTACTGAGGGAGCACTCTCTAAGGTACTGAGGAAGCACTATCTGAGTACTGAGGAAGCACTATCTGAGGTACTGAGGGAGCACTATCTGAGGTACTGCGGGAGCACTTTCTGAGGTACTGAGGGTGCACTTTCTGAGCTATTGAGTAAGCACTGCCTGAGTACTGAGGGAGCACTATCTGAGGTATTGCGGGAGCACTTTCTGAGGTACTGAGGCAGCACATTCTGAAGCATTGAGGGAGCACTTTCTGACGTATTGAGGGAGCGTTTTATGAGGTATTGAAGGATGGACTATCTCAGGATTGAGGGAGCAATTATAAAGTGTGCATTTTCTAAGGTATTAAGTGTGCACTATCTGAGGTATTGAGGGAGCACTTTCTGTGGTATTGTGCGAGCATTATCGAAAGTATTGAGGGAGCACTTTCTGAGGTATTGAGGGAGCACCTTCTGAGGTATTGGGTGTGCACTATCTGACAGACGGTGGAAGCACAATCTGAGGTACTGAGCAAGCACTTTCTGAGGTAGTGGGCAAGCACCATCGGAGGTACTGATGGAAGCATTATCTGAGGTATTGAGGGAGCACTTGCTCACGTATTCAGGGAGTACTATCTGTGGTATTGATGGAGCACTATCTGAGGTACTGAGGAAGCACTCTCTGTGGTATTGAGGAAGCAGTATCTGAGGTATTGAGGAAGCACTTTCATCGGTACAGTGGGAGCACTTTCTGAGGTACTTAGGAATCACATTCTGGGGTGTTGAGGAAGCACTATATGAGAATTTGGGGAGCACATTCTAAGGTAATGAGGGAACACTTTCTGAGGTATTGAAGCAGTACATTGTGAGGTATTGAGTGAGACCTTTCTGAGATATTGAGGGAGTACTATCTGAGGTATTGAGGGAGCACTTTCTGCGGTACTGTAGGAGCACTTCTGAGGTACTTAGGAAGCACTATCTGAGGTATTGAGGCAGCACATTCTGAGGTATTGAGGCAGCACATTCTGAGGTATTCTGGAAACACGATGTGAGGTATTGAGGGAGACGTATCTGAGGTACTGGGAGAGAACTTTCTGAGATACTGAGGAAACGATTTCTGAGGTATTGAGGGAGCATTTTCTGAGGTATTGAGGGAGCACTAACTGAGGTATTGAGGGAAAGTTTCAAAGGTATTGAGGGAACACTATCAGAGGAATTGAGGGAACACTTACTGTGGTATTGAGGGATAACTTTGCGTGGCATTCAGGGAGAACTTTCCGAGGTATTGAGGAAGCACCAGCTGAGCTACTGAGGAAGCGCTATCTGAGGTATTGAGGGAGCACCTTCTGAGGTATTGTGGGAGAATGATCTAAAGTATTGCGGGAGCAATTTCTGAGGTATTGAGGAAGCACACTCTGACTTATTGAGGATGCACTATCTGAGGTATTGAGGGAGCACCTTTTGAGGTATTGGGTGTGCACTATCTGACAGACGGCGGAAGCACAATCTGAGGTACTGAGCGAGTACTTTCTGAGGTAGTGGGCAAGCACCATCGGAGGTACTGATGGAAGCAGTATCTGAGGTATTGAGGGAGCACTTTCTCACGTATTCAAGGAGTACTATCTGAGGTATTGAGGGAGCACTTTCTGCGGTACTGTAGGAGCACTTCTGAGGTACTTAGGATGCGCTATCTGAGGTATTGAGGGAGCAACTTCTGAGGTATTGGGTGTGCACTATCTGACAGACGGCGGAAGCACAATCTGAGGTACTGAGCGAGTACTTTCTGAGGTAGTGGGCAAGCACCATCGGAGGTACTGATGAAAGCAGTATCTGAGGTATTGAGGGAGCACTTTCTCACGTATTCAGGGAGTACTATCTGAGGTATTGATGGAGCACTATCTGAGGTACTGAGGAAGCACTCTCTGTGGTATTGAGGAAGCAGTATCTGAGGTATTGAGGAAGCACTTTCATCGGTACAGTGGGAGCACTTTCTGAGGTACTTAGGAATCACATTCTGGGGTGTTGAGGAAGCACTATATGAGAATTTGGGGAGCACATTCTAAGGTAATGAGGGAGCACTTTCTGAGGTATTGAAGCAGTACATTGTGGGGTATTGAGTGAGAACTTTCTGAGGTATTGAGGGAGTACTATCTGAGGTATTGAGGGAGCACTTTCTGCGGTACTGTAGGAGCACTTCTGAGGTACTTAGGAAGCACTATCTGAGGTATTGAGGCAGCACATTCTGAGGTATTGAGGCAGCACATTCTGAGGTATTGTGGAAACACTATGTGAGGTATTGAGGGAGACGTTTCTGAGGTACTGGGAGAGAACTTTCTGAGATACTGAGGAAACGATTTCTGAGGTATTGAGGGAGCATTTTCTGAGGTATTGAGGGAGCACTAACTGAGGTATTGAGGGAAAGTTTCAAAGGTATTGAGGGAACACTTTCAGAGGAATTGAGGGAACACTTAGTGTAGGATTGAGGAACAACTTTGCGTGGCATTCAGGGAGAACTTTCCGAGGTGTTGAGGAAGCACAAGCTGAGCTACTGAGGAAGCGCTATCTGAGGTATTGAGGGAGCACTTTCTGAGGTATTGTGGGAGAATGATCTAAAGTATTGAGGGAGCACTTTCTGAGATATCGAGGGAGCACTTTCTCAGGTATTGAGGGAGCAATTTCTGATGTACTGAGGGTGCACTATCATAGTTATTGAGAGAGTCCATTCTGAGGTATTGAAGGAGCTCCGTCTGAGGTATTGAGCAAGTAGTTTTTCAGGTATTGAGGGAGCACTATTTGAGGTACAGAGGGAGCACTTTCTGAGATATGGAGGGAGCACTATCTGTGGTACTGAGGAAGCACTATCTGAGGTATTGAGGGATCATGGCTGAGGTATTGAGGAAGCACTATCTGATGTACTGAGGGAGCACGTTCTGAGGCATGGAGGTAGCACTATCTGAGGTACTGAGGGAACACTATCTGAGGTATTGAGGACACACTATCTGAAGTACTGAGAGAAAACTTTCTGAGGTATTGTGGGAACACTTTCTGAGGTACTGACAGAGCATTTTTTGAGGTATTGAGGGATCACTTTCTGATGTATTGAGGGAGCAGTTCCTGAGGTACTGAGGGAGCAATTTCTGAGGTATTGAGGCAGCACTTTCTGAGGCATTGAGAGAACACGTTCTGAGGCATATTGGGAGCACTTCCTGAGGAATTGAGGATGCACTATCTGAGGCACTAAGTGAGCACTTTCTGAGGTATTGAGGGAGCATGATCTGAGGAATTGAGGGAACACTTAGTGTGGTATTGACGTAGCACATTTTGAGGTATTGCGGGTGCATTTTCTGTAGTATTGAGGCAGAATTATCTGAGGTATTGAGGGAGCACTGTCTGAGGTAGTGGGGCAGAGCTTCCGAAGGTATTGGAGAAACACTATGTGAGGTATTGAGGGAGCAGTTTCTGAAGAACAGAGAGAGCACTTTCTGATTTCTGAGGGAACACTTTCTGAGAAATTGTGTTTGCACATCTGAGGTATTGAGGAAGCACTATTTGAGTTATTGTGGCAGCACTTTCTGAGGTACAGACAGAGCACTTTCTGAGGTATTGAGGGATCATTTCTGTTGTTTTGAGAGAGCAGTTTCTGAGGTACAGAGAGAGCACTTTCTGAGGTATTTAGGAAGCACTTTCTGAGGTGTTGAGGAAGCACTATCTGAGGAATTTGGGGAGCACTTTCTGAGGTATTGAGGCAGCACATTTTGAGGAACTGAGGTCGCACTATCTGAGGTACTGAGGGATCACTTTCTGAGGTATGGAGGGAGATCTATCTGCGGTATTGAGGAAGCACTATCTGAGTTATTCTGGAAACAATTTCTGAGGTACTTACAGAGCACCTTCTGAGGTACTGAGGGAATACTTTCTGAAGTATTGAGGGAGCAGTTTCTGAGTTTCTAAGGGAGCACTTACTGAGGTACTGAGAGAGCACTAACTGAGGTCTTGAGGGTGCAGTGTCTGAGGTATTGAGAGAGCACTTTCTGAGGCATTGAGGGAGCACTTCCTGAGGAATTGAGGATGCACTATCTGAGGTATTGAGGGAGCAGTAACTGAGGTATTGAGAGAGCACTTTCTAAGGTATTGAGGGAACTTTATCTGAGGCACTAAGTGAGCACTTTCTGAGGTATTGAGGAAGCACGATGTGAGGTATTGAGGGAACACTTAGTGTGGTATTGAGGGACAACTTTGCGTTCCATTGAGGTAGCACTTTCTGAGGTATTGCGGGAGCACGTTCTGTAGTACCGAGGCAGAAGTACCTGAGATATTGAGGGAGCACTGTCTGAGGTAGTGGGGCAGAGCTTCCGAAGGTATTGGAGAAACAATATGTGAGGTATTGTCGGAGCAGTTTCTGAGGTACTGAGAGAGCACTTTCTGATTTCTGAGGGAGCACTTTCTGAGAAATTGTGTTTGCACATCTGAGGTATTGAGGAAGCACTATCTGAGTTATTGTGGCAGCACTTTCTGAGATCCTGACAGAGCACTTTCTGATTTATTGAGGAATCATTTCTGATGAATTGAGGGAGCAGTTTCTGAGGTACTGAGAGAGCCCCTTCTGAGTTATTTAGGAAGCACTTTCTGAGGTGTTGAGGAAGCACTATCTGAGGAATTTGGGGAGCACTTTCTGAGGTAATGAGGGAGGACTCTCTGAAGTATTGAGGCAGCACATTCTGATGTACTGAGGAAGCACAATCTGAGGTACTGAGGGAGCACTTTCTGAGGTATTGAGGAAGCACTATCTGAGGAACTGAGGAAGCACTATCGGAGGTATGGAGTTAGATCTATCGGCGGTATTGAGAAAGCACTATCTGAGTTATTGTGGGAACATTTTCTGAGGTACTGACAGAGCACTTTCTGAGGTATTAAGGGATCACTTCCTGATGTATTGAGAGAGCAGTTTCTGAGGTACTGAGATAGCAGTTTCTGAGGTACTGAGAGAGAACTTTCCGAGGTACAGAGGGAGTACTTTCTGAGGTATTGAGGAAGCACTATCTGAGGTACAGAGGAAGCACTGTCTGAGGTACAGAGGAAGCACTATCTGAGATATTGAGGAAGCACTGTCTGAGGTACAGAGGAAGCACTGTCTGAGGTGTTGACGGATCACATTCTGAGATATTGAGGAAGCAATATCTGAGGTACTGAGGAAGCACTTTCCCAGTTAGAGAGCAAGCACCATCTGAGGTACTGAGGGAGCAATTTCTGACATATAGAGAGGGAACTTTCTAAGGTATTGAGTGAGCAATATCTGAGGGAGCACTTTCTGAGATATTGTGGGCGCATTATCTAAAGTATTGAAGGGGATCCTTCTGAGGTATTGAGGGACCATCTTCTGAGGCACTTAGGAAGCACTATCTGAGTTATTGAGATTGCACTATCTGAGGTATTGAGGGAGCTGTTTCGGAGGTATTGAGGGAGTACTAGCTGATGTATTGATGAAGTAGTATCTGAGGTACTGAGGAAGCAGTTTCTGAGGTACTGAGGAAGCAGTTTCTGAGGTATTGAGGGACCATTGTCTGAGGTATTGAGGGAGCACCTTCTGCGGTACTGTGGGAGCACCTTCTGAGGTACTTAGCAAGCACTATCTGAGGTATTGAGGGTGTACTATCTGAGATATTGAAGGTGCACTACCTGAGATATTGAGGGAGCACTTTCTGAGGTACTGAGGTTGCCTTATCTGAGGTACTGAAGCAGAACTATCTGAGGTATTGTTGGAGCACTTTCTGCAGTCCTGAGGAAGTACTACCTGCGGTACTGAGTGAGCATTATCTGAGGTACTGAGGGAGCGATTTCTGAGGTACTGAGGAAGCACTTTCTGTGGTATTGTTGGTGCACTTTCTGTGGCATTGAGGGTGCACCTTCTGAGGTATTGAGGGTGCACTACCTATGGTACTGAGGAAGCACTATCTCAGTTTTTAAAGGAGCACTTGCTCAGGTTTGAGACGGCACTTTCTGTTGTACTGACAGTGCACTTTCTGTGGTATTGAGGGAGCTCTTTCTCAGTTATTCATCGACTATTTTCTGACGTGTTGAGGGAGCACTATCTGACGTTTTGAGTGTGCATTATCTGTGGTACTGAGAAAGGACTGTCTGAGCTATGGAGGGTACACGTTCTGAGGTACTGAGGGTGCACTATCTGAGGTATTGAGGGAGCACTATCTGAGATATTGAGGGAGCACTTTCTGAGGTATTGAGGGAGCACTATCTGAGTTATTGAGGGTTCACTATCTGAGGCACTGAGGGAGCACGATCTGATGTAGTGAGGGTGTAATATCTGACGTACTGAGGAAGCAAAATCTGAGGTATTCAGGGCACACTTTCTGAGGTATTGAGGAAACATTATCTGATGTACTGACAAAGCACTATCGGAGGTACTGAGGGACCACTAACTGAGGTATTGAGGAAGCACTTTCAGGGGTACTCAGGCAGCACTTTCTGAGGTATTGAGGGAGCACCTTTTGAGGTACAGAGGGAGCACTTTCTGAGGTATTGAGGGAGCACATTCTGAGGTATTGAGGAAGCACTATCTGAGTTATTAGGGAGCACTTTCTGAGGTGTTGAGGGAGCATTATTTGAGGTACAGAGGGAGCACTTTCTGAGGTATTGAGGAAGCACTATCTGATGTACTGAGGAAGCACTATTTGAGGTACAGAGGGAGAACTTTCTGAGGTATTGAGGAAGCACTATCTGAGCTACTGAGGAAGCACTCTCTGAGGTATGGAGGCAGATCTATCTGAGTTATAGAGGGTGCACTATCTGACGTACTGAGGAAGCACAATCTGTGGTATTGAGGGAGCAATTTCTGACATATAGAGGGTGCATTTTCTAAGGTATTGAGTGAGCACTATTTGAGGTATTGAGGGAGCACTTTCTGTGGTATTGTGGGAGCAATATCTAAAGTATTGAGGGAGCACTTTCTGAGGTATTGAGGGAGTACCTTCTGAGGTATTGGGTGTGCACTATCTGAGGGACAGAGGAGGCATTATCTGAGGTATCGAGGGAGCACTTCCTGAGGTATTGAGGGAGCAATTTCTGATGTACTGAGGGTGCACTATCTGAGGTATTGAGAGAGCTCATTCTGAGGTATTGAAGGAGCTCCGTCTGAGGTATTGAGCAAGTAGTTTTTGAGGTATTGAGGGAGCACTATTTGAGGTACTGAGGGAGCACTTTCTGAGGTATGGAGGGAGCACTATTTGAGGTACTGAGGGAGCACTTTCTGAGGTATGGAGGGAGCACTATTTGAGGTACTGAGGGAGCACTTTCTGAGGTATGGAGGGAGCACTATCTGTGGTACTGAGGAAGTACTATCTGAGGTACTGAGGGAGCACTATCTTAGGTATTGAAGGATCACGGCTGAGGTATTGAGGAAGCACTATATGAGGTACTGAGGGAGCACTTTCTGAGGTATGGAGGAAACACTGTCTGAAGTACTGAGAGAAAACTTTCTAAGGTATTGTGGGAACACTTTCTGAGGTACTGACAGAGCACTTTTTGAGGTATTGAGGGATCACTTTCTGATGTATTGAGGGAGCAGTTCCTGAGGTACTGAGAGAGAGCTTTCTGAGGTATGGTGGGAACACTTTCTGAGGTACTGAGGGAGCACTATCTGAGGTACTGAGGGATCATTATCTGACATACTGAGGGAGAATTATCTGATGTACTGATGGAGCACTTTCCGTGGTACTGAGGAAGCACTTTCTGAGGTATTGATGGTGCATTATCGGAGGTATTGAGGGAGCATTATCTGAGGTGTTGAGGGAGCACAATCTGAGGTATTGAGGAAGCACTATCTTAGGTATGGGGGAGCAGTATCTGAGGTATGGTGGGAACACTTTCTGAGGTATTGAGGGAGCACTATCTGATGTATTGCTGCAGCACTTTCTGAGGCATTGAGGGAGCACTTCCTGAGGAATGAGGATGCACTATCTGAGGTATTGAGGGAGCACTAACTAAGGTATTGAGGGAACACTATCTGAGGCACTAACTGAGCACTTCTTGAGGTATTGAGGGAGCACGATCTGAGGTATTGAGGGAACACTTAGTGTGGTATTGACGTAGCACATTATGAGGTATTGCGGGAGCACTTTCTGTATTATTGAGGCAGAATTATCTGAGGTATTGAGGGAGCACTGTCTGAGGTAGTGGGGCAGAGCTTCCTAAGGTATTGGAGAAATACTATGTGAGGTATTGTCGGAGCAGTTTCTGAAGCACAGAGACAGAACTTTCTGATTTCTGAGGGAGCAATTTCTAAGAAATTGTGTTTGCACATCTGAGGTATTGAGGAAGCACTATCTGAGTTATTGTGGCAGCACTTTCTGAGTTACTGACAGAGCACTTTCTGAGGTATTGAGAGATCATTTCTGTTGTTTTGAGAGAGCAGTTTCTGAGGTACTGAGAGAGCATTTTCTGAGGTATTTAGGAAGCACTTTCTGAGGTGTTGAGGAAGCACTATCTCAGGAATTTGGGGAGCACTTTCTGAGGTATTGAGGCAGCACATTCTGACGAACTGAGGAAGCACTTTCTGAGGTATGGAAGGAGATCTATCTGCGGTATTGAGGAAGCACTACCTGAGTTGTTGTGGGAACAATTTCTGAGATACTGACAGAGCACCTTCTGAGGTATTAAGGGATCAATTTCTGATGTATTGAGAGAGCGGTTTCTGAGGTACTGAGAGAGAACTTTGTGAGGTGTAGAGGGAGCACTTTCTGAGGTATTGAGGAAGCCCTATCTCAGGTATTGAGGGATCATGTCTGAGGTATTGAGGAAGCACTATCTGAGGTACAGAGGAAACACTATCTGAGGTAGTGAGAGAAAATGTTCTGAGGTATTGAGGGAACACTTTCTGAGATACTGACAGAGCACTTTCTGATGTATTGAGGCATCACTTTCTGAAGAATTGAGGGAGCACTATCTGAGGTATTGAGGGAGCACTAACTGAGGTATTGAGGAAAAACTTTCTAAGGTATTGAGGGAACACTATCTGAGGAATTGAGGGAACACTTAGTGTGGTATTGAGGGACAACTTTGCGTAGCATTGAGGTAGCACTTTCTGAGGTATTGAGGAAGCACCATCTGAGCTACTGAGGAAGCGCTATCTGAGGTATTGAGGGAGCACTGTCTGAGGTATTGTGGGTGAATGATCTAAAGTATTGAGGGATCAAGTTCTGAGGTATTGAGGAAGCACAATCTGAGTTATTGAGGATTCACTATCTAAGGTATTGAGGGAGCCATTTCTGAGGAATTGAGGGAGCACTATCTGAGGTATTGAGGAAGCACTTTCTGAGGTACTAAGGAAGCAGTTTCTGAGATATTTAGGAAGCCCTTTCTGATGTGTTGAGGAAGCACTATCTGAGGAATTTTGGGAGCAATTTCTGAGGTAATGAGCGAGCACTTTCTGAGGTATTGAGGCAGCTCATCATGAGGTATTGAGGGAGCACTTTCTGAGGTATTGAGGTAGTACTATGTGAGGTATTGATGGAGCACTATCTGAGGTACTGAGGAAGCACTTTCTGTGGTATTGGGGGAGCAATATCAGAGGTATTGAGGGAGCACTTTCATCAGTACTGTGGGAGCACCTTCTGAGGTAATTAGGATGCCCTTTCTGATGTGTTGAGGAAGCACTATGTGAGAAATTTGGAGAATACATTCTGAGGTAATGTGGGAGCACTATCTGAGGTATGCAGGACCAGTTCAGTGGTACTGAGGCAGCGCGTTCTGAAGTATTTAGGGAGCACTTTCTGAGGAACTGAGGAAGCACTATCTGAGGTATTGAGGGAGCACTTTCTGAGGTATTGAGGAAGCACTATCTGAGTACTGAGGGAGCATTATCCAAGGTACTGAGGAAGCACTATCTGAGTACTGAGGGAGCACTATCTGAGGGTGGGCAGAAGCACTTTCTGAGGTACTGAGGGTGCACTATCTGAGCTATTGAGGAAGCACGATCTGAGTACTGAGGGAGCACTTTCTGAGGTAATGAGGTAGTACTTTCTGAAGTCCTGAGGCAGCACATTCTGAGGTATTGAGGGAGCATTTTCTGAGGTATTGTGGTAGAACTATCTGAGGTATTGTTGGAGCACTACCTGAGGTATTGAGGAAGCACTTTCTGTGGTGTTGAGGGAGCATTTTCTGAGGTATTGAGTGATCACTTTCATCGGTACTGTGGGCGCACTTTCTGTGGTATTTAGGAAGCCCTTTCTGATGTGTTGAGGAAGCACTATATGAGGAATTTTGGGAGCAATTTCTGAGGTAATGAGCGAGCACTTTCTGAGGTATTGAGGCAGCTCATCATGAGGTATTGAGGGAGCACTTTCTGAGGTATTGAGGTAGTACTTTCTGACGCCCTGAGGCAGCACATTCTGACGTGTTGAGGAAGCACTTTCTGAGGTATTGAGGTAGTACTATGTGAGGTATTGATGGAGCACTACCTGAGGTACTGAGGAAGCACTTTCTGTGGTATTGGGGGAGCACTTTCTGAGATATTGAGGAAGCACTATCTGAGTACTGAGGGAGCACTCTCTAAGGTACTGAGGAAGCACTATCTGAGTACTGAGGAAGCACTATCTGAGGTACTGAGGGAGCACTATCTGAGGTACTGCGGGAGCACTTTCTGAGGTACTGAGGGTGCACTTTCTGAGCTATTGAGGAAGCACTACCTAAGTACTGAGGGAGCACTATCTGAGGTATTGCGGGAGCACTTTCTGAGGTACTGAGGCAGCACATTCTGAAGCATTGAGGGAGCACTTTCTGACGTATTGAGGGAGCGTTTTATGAGGTATTGAAGGATGGACTATCTCAGGATTGAGGGAGCAATTATAAAGTGTGCATTTTCTAAGGTATTAAGTGTGCACTATCTGAGGTATTGAGGGAGCACTTTCTGTGGTATTGTGCGAGCATTATCGAAAGTATTGAGGGAGCACTTTCTGAGGTATTGAGGGAGCACCTTCTGAGGTATTGGGTGTGCACTATCTGACAGACGGTGGAAGCACAATCTGAGGTACTGAGCAAGCACTTTCTGAGGTAGTGGGCAAGCACCATCGGAGGTACTGATGGAAGCAGTATCTGAGGTATTGAGGGAGCACTTTCTCACGTATTCAAGGAGTACTATCTGAGGTATTGATGGAGCACTATCTGAGGTACTGAGGAAGCACTCTCTGTGGTATTGAGGAAGCAGTATCTGAGGTATTGAGGAAGCACTTTCATCGGTACAGTGGGAGCACTTTCTGAGGTACTTAGGAATCACATTCTGGGGTGTTGAGGAAGCACTATATGAGAATTTGGGGAGCACATTCTAAGGTAATGAGGGAGCACTTTCTGAGGTATTGAAGCAAATATTGATTGGAAGCTCTTTAGATCAGGTAGATTAAATGGGGCGGTGTTTGTGCAGTGTGTCCAGGAAGCTTTTCTAACGCAGTATGTAGATTGTCCAACCAGAGGGGAGGCCATATTGGATTTGGTACTCGGTAACGAACTGGGACAAGTGGTGGGCTTGTTGGTGGGTGAACATTTTGGTGATGGCGACCACAATTCTGTGACTTTCACCTTGGTTATGGAGAGAGATAGGTGCGCACAACAAGGTAGATTTTACAATTGGGGGAAGGGAAATTACGATGCTGTAAGGCAGGATTTGAGGAGCATACGTTGGGAGCATAGGCTGTTAGGGAAGGATGTGGTGGAAATGTGGGACTTTTTCAAGGAGCAGATACGACGTGTCCTTGATATGTATGTACCGATCAGGCAGGAAAGAAATGGTCGTGTGAGGGAGCCTTGGTTGACGAGGGAGGTTGAATGTCTAGTAAAGAGGAAGAAGGAGGCTTACATAAGGTTGAGGAAACAAGGTTCAGACAGAGCAGTGGAGGGATACAGGATAGCCAGAAGGGACCTGAAGAAAGGGATTAGGAGAGCTAAGAGAGGTCATGAAAAATCCCTGGCGGATAGGATCAAGGATAACCCCAAGGCATTCTATGCATATGTGAGAAACCTGAGAATGACGAGAACGAGGGTAGGTCCGATCAAGGACAGTGGTGGGAGACTGTGTATTGAGTCGGAAGAGATAGGAGAGGTCTTGAACAAGTACTTCTCTTCAGTATTTACGAACGAGAGGGACCGTATTGTTGAAGAGGAGAGTGTGAAACGGACTGATAAGCTAGAAGAGATACCTGTTAGGAAGGAAGATGTGTTGGACATTTTGAACAACTTGAGGATAGACAAGTCCCCCGGGCCTGACGGGATATATCCTAGGATTATGTGGGAAGCAAGAGAGGAAATTGCAGTACCGTTGGCAATGATCTTCTCGTCTTCACTGGCAACTGGGGTGGTACCAGGGGACTGGAGAGTAGCGAATGTTGTGCCCCTGTTCAAAAAAGGGAATAGGGATAACCCCGGGAATTACAGGCCAGTTAGTCTTACTTCTGTGGCAGGCAAAGTAATGGAAAGGGTACTGAGGGATAGGATTTACGAGTATCTGGAAAGACACTGCTTGATTAGGGACAGCCAGCACGGATTTGTGAAGGGTAGGTCTTGCCTTACAAGTCTTATTGAATTCTTCGAGGAGGTGACCAAGCATGTGGATGAAGGTAGAGCAGTGGATGTAGTGTACATGGATTTTAGTAAGGCATTTGATAAGGTTCCCCATGGTAGGCTTATGCGGAAAGTCAGGAGGCATGGGATAGAGGGAAATTTGGCCAATTGGATAGAAAACTGGCTAACCGGTAGAAGTCAGAGAGTGGTGGTAGATGGTAAATATTCAGCATGGAGTCCAGTTACAAGTGGAGTTCCGCAGGGATCAGTTCTGGGTCCTCTGCTGTTTGTAATTTTTATTAATGACTTAGAGGAGGGAGTCGAAGGGTGGGTCAGTAAATTTGCAGATGATACAAAGATAGGTGGAGTTGTGGACAGTGAGGAGGGCTGTTGTCGGCTGCAGAGGGACTTAGATAGGATGCAGAGCTGGGCTGAGGAGTGGCAGATGGAGTTCAACCCTGCCAAGTGTGAGGTTGTCCATTTTGGAAGAACAAATAAGAATGCGGAATACAGGATTAATGGTAGGGTTCTTGGTCAGGTGGAGGAACAGAGGGATCTTGGGGTCTATGTACATAGATCTTTGAAGGTTGCCACTCAGGTGGATAGAGTTTGTAAGAAGGCCTATGGAGTATTATCGTTCATTAGCAGAGGGATTGAATTCAAGAGTCGTGAGGTGATGTTGCAGCTGTACAGGAATTTGGTTAGGCCACATTTGGAGTACTGTGTGCAGTTGTGGTCGCCTCACTTTAGGAAAGATGTGGAAGCTTTGGAGAGGGTGCAGAGAAGATTTACCAGGATGTTGCATGGAATGGAGAGTAGGTCGTACGAGGATAGGTTGAGAGTTCTCGGCCTTTTCTCGTTGGAACGGCGAAGGATGAGGGGTGACTTGATAGAGGTTTATAAGATGATCAGAGGAATAGATAGAGTAGACAGTCAGAAACTTTTTCCCCGGGTACAACAGAGTGTTACAAGGGGACATAAATTTAAGGTGAAGGGTGGAAGGTATAGGGGAGATGTCAGGGGTGGGTTCTTTACCCAGAGAGTGGTGGGGGCATGGAATGCGCTGCCCGAGGGAGTGTTAGAGTCAGATTCATTGGCGACCTTTAAGCGGGATTTGGATAGGTACATGGATGGGTGCTTTCTCTCGGATAGAAGTTCGGCGCAACATCGTGGGCCGAAGGGCCTGTTCTGTGCTGTATTGTTCTATGTTCTATGTTCTATGTTCTACATTGTGAGGTATTGAGTGAGACCTTTCTTAGGTATTGAGGGAGTACTATCTGAGGTATTGAGGGAGCACTTTCTGCGGTACTGTAGGAGCACTTCTGAGGTACTTAGGAAGCACTATCTGAGGTATTGAGGCAGCACATTCTGAGGTATTGAGGCAGCACATTCTGAGGTATTGGGGAAACACTATGTGAGTTATTGAGGGAGACGTTTCTGAGGTACTGGGAGAGAACTTTCTGAGATACTGAGGAAACGATTTCTGAGGTATTGAGGGAGCATTTTCTGAGGTATTGAGGGAGCACTAACTGAGGTATTGAGGGAAAGTTTCAAAGGTATTGAGGGAACACTATCAGAGGAATTGAGGGAACACTTACTGTGGTATTGAGGGATAACTTTGCGTGGCATTCAGGGAGAACTTTCCGAGGTATTGAGGAAGCACCAGCTGAGCTACTGAAGAAGCGCTATCTGAGGTATTGAGGGAGCACTTTCTGAGGTATTGTGGGAGAATGATCTAAAGTATTGCGGGAGCAATTTCTGAGGTATTGAGGAAGCACAATCTAACTTATTGAGGATGCACTATCTGAGGTATTGAGGGAGCACCTTCTGAGGTATCGGGTGTGCACTATCTGACAGACGGTGGAAGCACAATCTGAGGTACTGAGCGAGTACTTTCTAAAGTAGTGGGCAAGCACCATCGGAGGTACTGATGGAAGCAGTATCTGAGGTATTGAGGGAGCACTTTCTCACGTATTCAAGGAGTACTATCTGAGGTATTGATGGAGCACTATCTGAGGTACTGAGGAAGCACTCTCTGTGGTATTGAGGAAGCAGTATCTGAGGTATTGAGGAAGCACTTTCATCGGTACAGTGGGAGCACTTTCTGAGGTACTTAGGAATCACATTCTGGGGTGTTGAGGAAGCACTATATGAGAATTTGGGGAGCACATTCTAAGGTAATGAGGGAGCACTTTCTGAGGTATTGAAGCAGTATATTGTGAGGTATTGAGTGAGACCTTTCTGAGGTATCAAGGGAGTACTATCTGAGGTATTGAGGGAGCACTTTCTGCGGTACTGTAGGAGCACTTCGGAGGTACTTAGGAAGCACTATCTGAGGTATTCAGGCAGCACATTCTGAGGTATTGAGAGAGCACGTTCTGAGGCATATTGGGAGCACTTCCTGAGCAATTGAGGATGCACTATCTGAGGCACTAAGTGAGCACTTTCTGAGGTATTGAGGGAGCATGATCTGAGGAATTGAGGGAACACTTAGTGTGGTATTGACGTAGCACATTTTGAGGTATTGCGGGTGCACTTTCTGTAGTATTGAGGCAGAATTATCTGAGGTATTGAGGGAGCACTGTCTGAGGTAGTGGGGCAGAGCTTCTGAAGGTATTGGAGAAACACTATGTGAGGTATTGAGGGAGCAGTTTCTGAAGAACAGAGAGAGCACTTTCTGATTTCTGAGGGAACACTTTCTGAGAAATTGTGTTTGCACATCTGAGGTATTGAGGAAGCACTATCTGAGTTATTGTGGCAGCACTTTCTGAGGTACAGACAGAGCACTTTCTGAGGTATTGAGGGATCATTTCTGTTGTTTTGAGAGAGCAGTTTCTGAGGTACAGAGAGAGCACTTTCTGAGGTATTTAAGAAGCACTTTCTGAGGTGTTGAGGAAGCACTATCTGAGGAATTTCGGGAGCACTTTCTGAGGTATTGAGGCAGCACATTTTGAGGAACTGAGGTCGCACTATCTGAGGTACTGAGGGATCACTTTCTGAGGTATGGAGGGAGATCTATCTGCGGTATTGAGGAAGCACTATCTGAGTTATTCTGGAAACAATTTCTGAGGTACTGACAGAGCACCTTCTGAGGTACTGAGGGAATACTTTCTGAAGTATTGAGGGAGCAGTTTCTGAGTTTCTAAGGGAGCACTTACTGAGGTACTGAGAGAGCACTAACTGAGGTCTTGAGGGTGCAGTGTCTGAGGTATTGAGAGAGCACTTTCTGAGGCATTGAGTGAGCACTTCCTGAGGAATTGAGGATGCACTATCTGAGGTATTGAGGGAGCAGTAACTGAGGTATTGAGAGAGCACTTTCTAAGGTATTGAGGGAACTCTATCTGAGGCACTAAGTGAGCACTTTCTGAGGTATTGAGGAAGCACGATCTGAGGTATTGAGGGAACACTTAGTGTGGTATTGAGGGACAACTTTGCATGGCATTGAGGTAGCACTTTCTGAGGTATTGCGGGAGCACGTTCTGTAGTACCGAGGCAGAAGTACCTGAGGTATTGAGGGAGCACTGTCTGAGGTAGTGGGGCAGAGCTTCCGAAGGTATTGGAGAAACAATATGTGAGGTATTGTCGGAGCAGTTTCTGAGGTACTGAGAGAGCACTTTCTGATTTCTGAGGGAGCACTTTCTGAGAAATTGTGTTTGCACATCTGAGGTATTGAGGAAGCACTATCTGATTTATTGTGGCAGCACTTTCTGAGGTACAGACAGAGCACTTTCTGAGGTATTGAGGGATCATTTCTGATGTATTGAGGGAGCAGTTTCTGAGGTACTGAGAGAGCACTTTCTGAGTTATTTAGGAAGCACTTTCTGAGGTGTTGAGGAAGCACTATCTGAGGAATTTGGGGAGCACTTTCTGAGGTATTGAGGCAGCACATTCTGAGGAACTGAGGAAGTACTATCTGAGGTATGGAGGGAGATCTATCTGCGGTATTGAGGAAGCACTATCTGAGTTATTGTGGGAACAATTCCTCAGGTACTTACAGAGCACCTTCTGAGATATTAAGGGATCAATTTCTGATGTATTGAGAGAGCAGTTTCTGAGGTACTGAGAGAGAACTTTGTGAGGTGTAGAGGGAGCACTTTCTGAGGTATTGAGGAAGCCCTATTTCAGGTATTGAGTGATTATGTCTGAGGTATTGAGGAAGCACTATCTGAGGTACTGAGGAAACACTATCTGAGGTAGTGAGAGAAAATGTTCTGAGGTATTGAGGGAACACTTTCTGAGATACTGACAGAGCACTTTCTGATGTATTGAGGCATCACTTTCTGAAGTATTGAGGCAGCAATATCTGAGGTATTGAGGGAGAACATTCTGAGGTGTAGAGGGAGCACGTTTTGAGGTATTGAGGAAGCCCTATCTCAGGTATTGCGGGATCATGTCTGATGTATTGAGGAAGCACTATCTGAGGTAGTGAGAGAAAATGTTCTGAGGTATTGAGGGAACACTTTCTAAGATACTAGCAGAGCACTTTCTGAGGTATTGAGAGATCACTCTCTGATGTATGGAGGGAGCAGTTTCGAGGGTTCTGAGGGAGCACTTTCTGAGGTACTGAGGGAACACTACCTGAGGTATTGAGGGAAAAGTTTCTAAGGTATTGAGGGAACACTATCTGAGGAATTGAGGGAACACTTAGTGTGGTATTGAGGGACAACTTTGCGTGGTATCGAGGTCGTACTTTCTGAGGTATAGAGGAAGCACCAGCTGAGCTACTGAGGAAGCGCTATCTGATGTATTGAGGGAGCACTTTCTGAGGTATTGAGGGATCAAGTTCTGAGGTATTGAGGGTGCACAATCTGAGGTATTGAGCAAGCACTGCCTGAGGTACAGAGGAAGCACTATCTGAGATATTGAGGAATCATGGCTGAGGTATTGAGGAAGCATAATCTGTGGTACTGAGGAAACACTATGAAGTACTGAGAGAAAACGTTCTGAGGTATTGTTTGAACACTTTCTGAGGTACTGACAGAGCACTTTTTGAGGTATTGAGGGATCACTTTCTGATGTATTGAGGGAGCAGTCCTGAGGTACGGAGGGAGCAATATCTGAGGTATTGTGGGATCACTCTCTGAGGTATTGAGGGAGCACTACCTGAGGTATTAAGGCAGCACTTTCCAAGGCATTGAGGGAGCACGTTCTGAGGCATTGAGGGAGCACTTCCTGAGGTATTGACGATGCACTATCTAAGGTATTGGAAGCACTTTCTGAGGTATTGAGGAAGCTCTATCTCAGGTATTGAGGGATCACGTCTGAGGTATTGAGGAAGAACTATCTGAGGTACTGAGGAAACACTATCTGAGGTAATGAGAGAAAACGTTCTGAGGTATTGAGGGAACACTTTCTGATGTATTGAGGGAGCAGTTTCTGAGTTTCTAAGGGAGCACTAACTGAGGTACTGAGGGAACACTAACTGAGGTACTGAGGTAGCACTAACTGAGGTATTGAGGGTACAGTTTCTGAGGTATTGAGGGAGCATTATCTGATGTATGCTGGAGCACATTCTGAGGTGTTGAGGGAGCTTCTTCTGACGTATTGAGCAAGTACTTTCTGAGGTATTGAGGGAGCAATTTCTGAGGTATTGAGGGAGCACTTTCTCAGGTATTGTGGAAGTCCTTTCTGATGTACTGAGGAAGGTCTATCTAAGGTAGAGATGGAGCACTTTCTGAGGTATTGAGGGAGCACTTTCTCAGGTATTGTGGAAGCATTATCTGCTGTACTGAGGAAGCTCTATCTGAGGTCGAGAGGGAGCACATTCTGAGGTAGTGAGGAAGCACCATCTGTGTACTGAGAGAGCACTACCTGAGGTACTGAGGCAGCACTATCTGAGGTATTGACGGCGCACTTTCTGCGGTACTGAGGAAGCACTGTCTGACATACTAAGGGAGCACTTTCTGAGGACCTTCGGAAGCACTATCTGTGGTATTGAGGGTGCAGCTTCTGAGTTATTGAGGGAACACTTCCCGAGGTACTGAAGGAACTCCTTCTGACGTACTGAGGGAGTACTTTCTGAGGTTTTGAGGGTGCACTTCCTGAGGTTTGAGAGAGCACTTTCTGAGGTATTGAGGGAGTACATTCTGATGTATTGAGGGATCACAATCTGTGGTACTGTGGAAGCACTATCTGAGGTACTGAGTGAGCACTTTCTGAGGTATTGCGGGAGCACTTTCTGATGTATTGAGGGAGCTGTTTCTGTAGTACTGAGAGAGCGCTTTCTGAGGTATAGAGTGAGCACTTTCTGAGGTATTGAGGGAGCACTATCTGAGGAACTGAGGGAGCAATTTCTGAGGTACTGAAGACGCACTATCTGATGTACTGAGGAAGCTCATTCTGAGGTATTGAGGGAGTACTATCTGAGGTACTGAGAGTGCACTATCTTAGCTGTTGAGGAAGCACTATCTGAGTACTAAGGGAGCACCATCTGAGGTATTGCGGGAGCACTTTCTGAGGTACTAAGGCAGCACATTCTGAAGTATTTAGAGAGCACTTTCTGAAGTATTGAGGGAGCACATTCTGAGGTATTCAGGGGCGGACTATCTGAGGTACTGAGGAAGCACTATCTGAGGTATTGAAGGAGCACTTTCTGTGGTATTGTGGGAGCATTATTTAAAGTATTGAGGGAGCACTTTCTGAGGTATTGATGAAGCACCTTCTGAGGTATTGGGTGTGCACCATTTGAGGGAGAGAGGAACCACAATCTGAGGTACTGAGGCAGCACATTCTGAGGTATTGAGGGAGCACTTTCTGAGGTATTGAGGGAGCATTATCTGAGGGAGCACTTTCATCGGTACTGTGGGAGCACTTTCTGAGGTATTTGGGAAGCCCTTTCTGATGTTTTGAGGAAGCACTATCTGAGGAATTTTGGGAGCAATTTCTGAGGTAATGAGCGAGCACTTTCTGCGGTATTGAGGCAGCACATTCTGAGATATTGAGGGAGCACTTTCTGAGGTATTGAGGTCGTACTATGTGAGGTATTGATGGAGCACTATCTGAGGTACTGAGGAAGCACTTTCTGTGGTAATGGGGGAGCATTATCAGAGGTATTGAGGGAGCACTTTCATCAGTACTGTGGGAGCACCTTCTGAGGTATTTAGGATGCCCTTTCTGATGTGTTGAGGAAGCACTATGTGAGAAATTGGAGAACACTTTCTGAGGTAATGTGGGAGCACTATCTGAGGTATTGCAGGACCAGTTCAGTGGTACTGAGGCAACACGTTCTGCAGTATTTAGGGAGCACTTTCTGAGGAACTGAGGAAGCACTATCTGAGGTATTGAGGGAGCACTTTCTGAGGTATTGAGGAAGCACTATCTGAGTACTGAGGGAGCACTATCTAAGGAACTGAGGAAGCACTATCTGAGTACTGAGGGATCACTATCTGAGGTATAGCAGGAGCACTAACTGAGGTATTGAGGAAGCACTATCTGAGGCATTGAGGTAGCAAATCTGATGTACTGACGAAGCAGTATCTGAGGTACTGAGGAAGCACTATCTGAGGTATTGAGCGAGCACTTTCTGAGGATTTGAGGGGGCACTATCTGAGGTGTTGAGGGAGCTCCTTCTGAGGTATTGGGCAAGTAGGTTCTGAGGTACTGAGGGTGCACTTTCTGAGGTATTGAGGGATCACTTATGATGTATTGAGTGAGCAGTTTCTGAGGTACTGAGGGAGCACTTTCTGATGTATTGAAGGAGCACTTCCTGAGGTATTGAGGAAGCGCTATCTGAGGTATTGAGGGATTGCGTCTGAGGTATTGAGGGAGCACTATCTGAGGTACCGATGAAACACTATCTGATGTACTTCGGGAGCACTATGTGAGGTTTGGGGGGAGATCTATCTGCGGTATTGAAGAAGCACTATCTCCGGTCCTGAGGAAGCACTACCTGATGTATTGAGGGCGCACTTTCTGAGTTACTGAGGGACACTTTCTGAGGTAATGTGGTAGCATATCTGAGGTATTGAGGAAGCACTACTTGTGTTATTGTGGGAGCACTTTATGAGGTACTGAGAGCAATTTCTGAGATATTGAGGGAGCACATTCTCAGGTATTGATGAAGCGCTATCTGATGTACTGAGGCAGCACATTCTGAAGTATTGAGGGAATACTTTTTGAGGTATTGAGGGAAGGAATATCTGAGGTATTGAGGGAGCACTTTATGAGGTATAGAGGGTGCACTATCTGACGTACTGAGGAAGCACTATCTGTGGTACTGAGGGAGTAATTTCTGACATATAGAGTGTGCACTTTCTAAGGTATTGAGGGAGCACTTTCTGAGATATTGTGCGAGAATTATCTAAAGTATTGAGGGAACACTTTCTGAGGCATTGAGGGAAGGACTATCTGAGGTATTGAGGGAGCACTTTCTGAGGTATAGAAGGAGCACTTTCTGAGGTCTCTCTTGTCGTCCCCGGTGTCTCTCGCCCCTGGTCTCTCAGGTGCCCCCAGTCTCTCTCATCCCCCCCTCCCCGGTCTCTCTCGCCCCCCTGTCCCTCGTCACCCCCCAGTCTCTCTCACCCCCAGTCTCTCGCATCACTCCCTCTCTCTCGCCCCCCCCGTCTGTCTCTCTCTCTCACCCCCCGGTCTCTCTCGCCCACAGTCTCTCACATCACTCCCTCTCTCTCGCCCCCGTCTCTCTCTCTATCTCACCCCCTGGTCTCTCTTGCTCCCAGTCTCTCTCGTCCCCGGTCTCTCGCTGCCCCCACTCCACCCCGTCTCTCTCGTCCCTGGTCTCTCTTGTCACCCCCGGTCTCTCTCGCCCCCGGTCTCTCTCGCCCACAGTCTCTCTCATTGCCCCCGGTCTCTCTCGACCACAATCTCTCTCGCACCCAGTCTCTCTCTCCCCCGTGCTCTCTCGTCCCCGGTCTCTCGCCCCCGGTCTCTGTCACCCGCAGTCTCTCTCTCGCCCACGGTCTCTCTCGCACCCAATCTCTCTCGCCACGCACCTCTCTATCACCCCTGGTCTCTGTCTCTCTCCATGGTCTCTCTCTTGTCCCCGGTCTGTCTCGCCTCCCCAGTCTCTCTTGTCACCCCTCTCTCTCACCCTGAGTCTCTCTTGCCCCCAGTTTCTCTGACCCCCCCCACCCCCGTCACTCTCGCCTTCGGTCTATCGCCCCCCCAGTCTCTCTCGCACCCGGTTTCTCTCATAATCCCCTCTCTTTCGATCCCGGTCTCTCTCGTCACCCCATGTCTCTCTCGCACACAGTCTCTCTCATTGGCCCCGGTCTCTCTCGCCCCCGGTCTCTCTCATCCCTCATCTGTCTCGTTGCCTCCGGTCTCTCTTGCCCCGGTCTCTTTCGCACCTGGTCTATCTCGCCCCCAGACTCTCATCACCCCGGTCTCCCTCGCCCACATTCTCTCTCTTGCCCCCGGTTTATCTCTCGCCCCCAGTCTCGCTCTCACCCCCGGTTTCTCTCTTGCCCTCAGTCTCTCTCTCGCCCCCGGTCTGTCTCGTCACTCCTGGTCTATCGTCACCCCAGTCTCTCATCAACCCCGGTCTCCCTCGCTCCCGGTCTCCCTCGGCCACAGTCTCTATCATCCCGGGTGTCTCTCTTCACCATTGGTCTCTCTTGTCCCCGGTCTCTCTTGTCACCCCCGGTGTCTCGGTCCCTCTTATCACCCCCTGTGTCGCAGACCCTCTTATCACTCCCGGTGTCTCGGTCTCTCTTGTCACCCCCGGTGTCCCCAGACCCTCTTGGACCCCCCCGTATTCCGGTCCCTCTTATCACCCCCGGTGTCTCACTCTCTCCTGTCACCCCCGGTGTCGCGGTCCCTCTTGTCACCCCCGGTGTCTCGGTCCCTCTTGTCACCCCCGGTGTCTCATTCCCTCTTGTCACCCCCGGTGTCTCGGTCCCTCTTGTCACCCCCGGTGTCTTGGTCCTTCCTGTCACCCCCGGTGTCTTGCTCTCTCTTGTCACCCCCGGTGTCTCGGTCCCTCTTGTCACCCCCGGTGTCTCGGTCTCTCTTGTCACCCCCGGTGTCTCGATCTCTCTTGTCACCCCCGGTGTCTCAGTCCCTCTTCTCACCCCCGGTGTCTAAGTCTCTCTTGTCACCCCCGGTGTTTCGGTCTCTCTTGTCACCCCCAGTGTCTCAGTCTCTCTTGTCACCCCCGGTGTCTCGGTCTCTCTTGTCACCCCCAGTGTCTCGGTCTCTCTTGTCACCCCCGGTGTATCGGTCTCTCTTGTCACCCCCGGTGTCTCAGTCCCTCTTGTCACCCCCGGTGTCTCGGTCTCTCTTGTCCCCCCGGTGTCTCAGTCCCTCTTGTCACCCCCGGCGTCTCATTCCCTCTTGTCACCCCCCGGTGTCTCGGTCCCTCTTGTCACCCCCAGTGTCTTGGTCTCTCTTGTCACCCCCGGTGTCTCGGTCCCTCTTGTACCCCCCGGTGTCTCGGTCTCTCTTGTCACCCCCGGTGTCTCAGTCCCTCTTGTCACCCCCGGTGTCACCGTCCCTCTTGTCACCCCAGGTGTCTCAGTCCCTCTTGTCACCCCCGGTGTCTCAGTCCCTCTTGTCACCCCCGGTGTCTCGGTCTCTCTTGTCACCCCCGGTGTCTCCGTCTCTCTTGTCCCCCCCCGGTGTCTCGGTCCCTCTTGTCACCCCCAGTGTCTCGGTCCCTCTTGTCCCCCCCGGTGTCACAGTCCCTCTTGTCACCCCCGGTGTATCAGTCCCTCTTGTCCCCCCCGGTGTCTCAGTCTCTCTTGTCACCCCCGGTGTCTCAGTCCCTCTTGTCCCCCCCGGTGTCACAGTCCCTCTTGTCACCCCCGGTGTATCAGTCCCTCTTGTCACCCCCGGTGTCTCAGTCCCTCTTGTCCCCCCCGGTGTCTCGGTCTCTCTTGTCACCCCCGGTGTCTCGGTCTCTCTTGTCACCCCCGGTGTCCCCAGACCCTCTTGTCCCCCCCCGTATTCCGGTCCCTCTTATCACCCCCGGTGTCTCACTCTCTCCTGTCACCCCCAGTATCTCGGTCCCTCTTGTCACCCCCGGTGTCTCGGTCCCTCTTGTCACCCCCGGTGTCTCATTCCCTCTTGTCACCCCCTGTGTCTCGGTCCCTCTTGTCACCACCGGTGTCTCAGTCCCTATTGTCACCCCCGGTGTCTCGGTCCCTCTTGTCACCCCCGGTGTCTCAGTCCCTCTTGTCACCCCCGGTGTCTTGCTCTCTCTTGTCACCCGCGGTGTCTCGGTCCCTCTTGTCACCCCCGGTGTCTCGGTCTCTCTTGTCACCCCCGGTGTCTCGATCTCACTTGTCACCCCCGGTGTCTCAGTCCCTCTTCTCACCCCCGGTGTCTCAGTCTCTCTTGTCACACCCGTTGTTTCGGTCTCTCTTGTCACCCCCAGTGTCTCAGTCTCTCTTGTCACCCCCGGTGTCTCGGTCTCTCTTGTCACCCCCGGTGTATCGGTCTCTCTTGTCACCCCCGGTGTCTCAGTCCCTCTTGTCACCCCCGGTGTCTCGGTCTCTCTTGTCCCCCGGTGTCTCAGTCCCTCTTGTCACCCCCGGTGTCTCAGTCCCTCTTGTCACCCCCGGTGTCTCGGTCTCTCTAGTCACCACCGGTGTCTCGGTCTCTCTTGTCACCCCCGGTGTCTCGGTCTCTCTTGGCCCCCCCGGTGTCTCGGTCCCTCTTGTCACCCCCCGTGTCTCGGTCCCTCTTGTCCCCCCCGGTGTCTTAGTCCCTCTTGTCACCCCCGGTGTCTCAGTCCCTCTTGTCACCCCCGGTGTCTCAGTCCCTCTTGTCCCCCCCGGTGTCTCGGTCTCTGTTGTCACCCCCGGTGTCTCGGTCTCTTTTGTC
Organism: Chiloscyllium punctatum; assembly: GCF_047496795.1. Classification (NCBI taxonomy): domain Eukaryota; kingdom Metazoa; phylum Chordata; class Chondrichthyes; order Orectolobiformes; family Hemiscylliidae; genus Chiloscyllium; species Chiloscyllium punctatum. Next base: position 20,488,296 of record NC_092772.1, read on the forward strand.
ACCCCCGGTGTCTCGGTCTCTCTTGTCACCCCCGGTGTATCGGTCTCACTTGTCACCCCCGGTGTCTCGGTCCCTCTTGTCACCCCCGGTGTCTCGGTCTCTCTTGTCCCCCCGGTGTCTCAGTCCCTCTTGTCACCCCCGGTGTCTCGGTCTCTCTTGTCACCCCCGGTGTCTCGGTCTCTCTTGTCACCCCCGGTGTCTCAGTCCCTCTTGTCACCCCCGGTGTCTCGGCCACTCTTGTCACCCCCGGTGTCTCGGTCCCTCTTGTCCCCCCCGGTGTCTCGGTCCCTCTTGTCACCCCCGGTGTCTCAGTCCCTATTGTCACCCCCGGTGTCTCAGTCCCTCTTGTCACCCCCGGTGTCTCGGTCCCTCTTGTCACCCCCGGTGTCTCATTCCCTCTTGTCACCCCCGGTGTCTCAGTCCCTCTTGTCACCCCCGGCGTCTCATTCCCTCTTGTCACCCCCCGGTGTCTCGGTCCCTCTTGTCACCCCCAGTGTCTTGGTCTCTCTTGTCACCCCCGGTGTCTCGGTCCCTCTTGTACCCCCCGGTGTCTCGGTCTCTCTTGTCACCCCCGGTGTCTCAGTCCCTCTTGTCACCCCCGGTGTCACCGTCCCTCTTGTCACCCCAGGTGTCTCAGTCCCTCTTGTAACCCCCGGTGTCTCGGTCCCTCTTGTCACCCCCGGTGACTCATTCCCTTTGTCACCCCCCGGTGTCTGGGTCCCTATTGTCACCCCCAGTGTCTTGGTCTCTCTTGTCACCCCCGGTGTCTCGGTCCCTCTTGTAACCCCCGGTGTCTCGGTCTCTCTGGTCACCCCCGGTGTCTCAGTCCCTCTTGTCACCCCCGGTGTCACCGTCCCTCTTGTCACCCCCGGTGTCTCAGTCCCTCTTGTCACCCCCGGTGTCTCGGTCTCTCTTGTCACCCGCGGTGTCTCAGTCCCTCTTGTCACCCCCGGTGTCACCGTCCCTCTTGTCACCCCCGGTGTCTCGGTCTCTCTTGTCACCCCCGGTGTCTCAGTCCCTCTTGTCACCCCTGGTGTCTGGGTCCATCTTGTCACCCCCGGTGTCTCCGTCCTTCTTGTCACCCCCGGTGTCACCGTCCCTCTTGTCACCCCCGGTGTCTCGGTCCCTCTTGTACCCACGGTGTCTCGGTCTCTCTTGTCACCCCCGGTGTCTCGGTCCCTCTTGTCACCCACAGTGTCTCGGTCTCTCTTGTCACCCCCGGTGTCTCGGTCTCTCTTGTCACCCCCGGTGTCTCAGTCCCTCTTGTCACCCCCGGTGTCTGGGTCCATCTTGTCACCCCCGGTGTCTCGGTCCTTCTTGTCACCCCCCGGTGTCTGGGTCCCTCTTGTCACCCCCGGTGTCTCGGTCCCTCTTGTCACCCCCGGTGTCTCAGTCTCTCTTGTCACCCCCGGTGTCTCGGTCCCTCTTGTCACCCCCAGTGTCTCAGTCCCTCTTGTCACCCCCGGTGTCTCAGTCCCTCTTGTCACCCCCGGTGTCTCAGTCCCTCTTGTCACCCCCAGTGTCTCGGTCTCTCTTGTCACCCAGAGTGTCTTGGTCCCTCTTGTCACCCCCTGTGTCTCAGTCCCTCTTGTCACCCCTGGTGTCTCGGTCCCTCTTGTTCCCCCCAGTGTCTTGGTCTCTCTTGTCACCCCCGGTGTCTCCGTCTCTCTTGTCACCCCCGGTGCTCAGTCCCTCTTGTCACCCCCGTTGTCTTTGTCTCTCTTGTCACCCCTGGTGTCTCAGTCCCTCTTGTCACCCCCGGTGTCTCGGTCCCTCTTATCACCCCCGGTGTCTCGGTCTCTCTTGTCACCCCCGGTGCTCAGTCCCTCTTGTCACCCCCGGTGTCTCGGTCCCTCTTCTCACCCCCGGTGTCTCGGTCCCTCTTGTCACCCCCGGTGTCTCGGTCCCTCTTGTCACCCCTGGTGTCTCGGTCTCTCTTGTCACCCCCGGTGTCTCAGTCTCTCTTGTCACCCCCGGTGTCTCGGTCCCTCTTCTCACCCCCGGTGCCTCGGTCCCTCTTGTCACCCCCGGTGTCTCGGTCCCTCTTGTCACCCCCGGTGTCTCGGTCCCTCTTGTCACCCCCGGTGTCTCCGTCCCTCTTGTCACCCCCGGTGTCTTGGTCTCTCTTGTCACCCCTGCTGTCTCAGTCCCTCTTGTCACCCCCGGTGTCTCGGTCTCTCTTGTCGCCCCCGGTCCCTCTCGCCCCTGGTCACTCGTCAAACCCGGTCTCTCTCACTCACAGTTTCTCTTGCCACCGGTCTCTCTCGTCACCCACAGTCTCTCGTCACCCCCTGTCTCTCTCGTCCCCGATCTCTCAGTTGCCCCCAGTCTCTCTCGCCCCCGGTCCCTCGTCACCCCCCAGTCTCTCCTGTCACTTCCTCTCTCTCGCCCTCGGTATTTCTCATCGCCCCCGATCTTTCTCGTCCCCGGTCTCTCTCGCTCCATCAGGTGTCTCTCGATCCCAGACTCTCTCGGCCCGGCCTCTCTCGCCATCCCCAGTCTCGCGTCCCCCCCTCCTCGGTTTCTCTCGCCCACCCCATCTCTCTCTTGCCCCCAGTCTCTCTCTCTTGCCCCCGGTCTCTCTCTCTCTCTTATTCCTGGTCTCTCTATTCCCCCAGTCTATCTCATCGTCCCCAGTCGCTCGTGCCCACAGTCTCTCTTGTCATCCCCTGGTCTCTCATTGTCCCTGGTCTCTCATCGCCCCTGGTCTCTCTCGCCTCCTGTCTATCTCATCATCCCTAGGTCTCTCTCACCCCCAGACTCTCTCGCCACCGGTCTCTCGCACCCCACCCCCCAGTCTCTCACGCCCCGCTCTCTCTCTTCGCCCCCGGTCTCTCTTGCCCCTGTTCTCTCATCGCCCCCAGTCTCTCTCTCGCCCCCGGTCTCTCTTATCTCTCCTGGTTTCTCTTGCCCCCCAGTCTCCCTCGCCCCTGACCTCTCTCACCCCCGGTCTCTCTCTCACCCCCGGTCTCTCTCGCCCCCGGTCTCTCTCACCCCTGGTCTCTCTCTCCCCTGGTCTCTCTCGCCCCTGGTATCTCTCGTCGACCCCGGTCTGTCTCGTTGCCTGTCTCTATCAACCCCCGGTCTCTCGTCGGCCCCGGTCACTCGTCACCCTTGGTCTCCTGCCCAAGGTCTCTCTCGTCCTTGATCTGTCTTGCATCCCCCCCAGTCTCTCTTACCCCTGGTCTCTCTCGCCCCCCGTCTGTCTCGTCGCCCCCCAATATCTCTCACCCCCTGGTCTCTCTCGTCCCCCACTCTCTCTTGCCTCCGGGCCGTCTCGCCCCAGGTCCCTCACCCCTGGTCTCTTTCGCCACTACCCCCCCGGTCTCTCTCGCCCCATTATCACTCCCGGTCTCTCGTCGTCCCCGGTCTCTCGCCCATTGTCTCCCTGGCTCCTGATCTCTCTTGCCCCCGGTCTCTCTCTCACCCCCTCCGTCTCTCTCACCCCCAGTATCTCTCTCACCCCTGGTCTCTCTTGCCCCTGGTCTCTCTTGCCCCCGGTATCTCTCTCTCGCCCCTGGTATCTCTCGTTGACCCTGGTCTGTCTCGTCGCCTGTCTCTATCAACCCCCGGTCTCTCATCGGCCCCGGTCACTCGTCACCCTTGGTCTCCTGCCCAAGGTCTCTCTCGTCCCTGATCTGTCTTGCACCCCCCCAGTCTCTCTCCCCGCCCAGTCTCTCTTACCCCTGGTCTCTCTCGCCCCCCCGTCTGTTTCGTTGCCCCCAATATCTCTCACCCCCAGGTCTCTCTCGTCCCCCACTCTCTCTTTGCCTCCGGGCTGTCTCGCCCCAGGTCCCTCACCCCTGGTCTCTTTCGCCACTCCCCCCCGGTCTCTCTCGCCCCATTATCACTCCCGGTCTCTCGCCGTCCCTGGTCTCTCGCCCATGGTCTCCCTGGCCCCTGGTCTCTCTTGCCCCCGGTCTGTCTCGCCCCCGCTATCTCTTGCTCCCGGTATCTCTCTCTCACCCCCGGTCTCTCTCTCTCCCCCGGTCTCTCTCTCACCCCCTCCGTCTCTCTCACCCCCAGTATCTCTCTCACCCCTGGTCTCTCTTGCCCCTGGTCTCTCTTGCCCCCGTTCTCTCTTGCCCCCGGTATCTCTCTCTCACCCCTGGTCTCTCTCGTCGACCCCGGTCTGTCTCGTCGCCTGTCTCTATCAACCCCCGGTCTCTCTCGCCCCCGGTCTCTCTCGCACCCCCGGTCTCTCTTGCCCCCGGTATCTCTCTCTCGCCCCTGGTCTCACTCGTCGACCCCGGTCTGTCTCGTCGCCTGTCTGTATCAACCCCCGGTATCTCTCTCGCCCCCGGTCTCTCTCACCCCCGGTATCTCTCTCGTCGACCCCGGTCTGTCTTGTCGCCTGTCTCTATCAACCCCCGGTCTCTCGTCGGCCCCAGTCACTCATCACCTCTGGTCTCACGCCCGTGGTCTCTCTCGACCCTGGTCTGCCTCCCCCCCACCCCCAGTCTCTCTCCAACCCCCCCATTCTCTACCCCCCACCCTGGTCTCTCTTACCCCTGGTCTCTCTCACCCACGGTCTCTCTCGTCCCCCACTCTCTCTCATCCCCCACTCTCTCTCGTCCCCTGGTCTCTCGCCCATGGTCTCCCTGGCCTCCGGTCTCTCTCGTCACGCCCTCTCTCTCACACCCAGTCTCTCTCATTCCCGGTCTCTCTTGGCGCCCCCGGTTTCTCGTTGCCCCCAGTCTCTCTTGCCCCCGGTCTCTCTCGCCCCCGGTATCTCTCTCGCCCCCTATCTCTATTACCCCTGTCTCTCTTTCACCACGGTCTCTCTCTCACCCCCGGTCTCTTTCGCCCCACGGTTCCTCTCGCCACCCTGGTCTCTCTTCGTCCCGGTCTCTCACTCGTCCCCAGTCTCTCTCACCCCTGGTCTCTCTTGTCACCCTGAACGCTTGCCCCCAGTCTATCTTGTCGCCCCCGGTCTCTTGTCACTCCCAGTGGCCCACCCCCGGTCTCTCTCGCACCTGGCCTCTCTTGCTCCCAATTTGTCTCATCGCCCCCAGTCTCTCTTGTCAACCCCTCTCTCTCTCACCCCCCTGGTCTCTCTCGCCCACGGTCTCTCACCCCCCCAGTCTCCCTCGCCCCCGGTCTCTCTCGCCTCCAGTCTCTCTCACCCCCACGGACTCTCTCACCCCCGGTCTCTCTCATCCCGGTGTCTCTCGTCATCCCCTTTCTCTTGCCCCCGGTCTCTTGTCACCTCCGGTGTCTCGCCCCCGGTCTCTCTCACCCCCGGTCTCTCTCTCTCACCCCCGTTCTCTCTCTCTCACCCCCGGTCTCTCTCTCACCCCCGGTCTCTCTCTCTCACCCCCGGTCTCTCTCTCAGCCCCGGTCTCTCTCGCCCCCGGTCTCTCTCACCCCTGGTCACTCTCTCCCCTGGTCTCTCTCGCCCCTGGTATCTCTCGTCGACCCCGGTCTGTCTCGTTGCCTGTCTCTATCAACTCCCGGTCTCTCGTCGGCCCCGGTCACTCGTCACCCTTGGTCTCCTGCCCAAGGTCTCTCTCGTCCCTGATCTGTCTTGCACCCCCCCCAGTCTCTCTTACCCCTGGTCTCTCTCGCCCCCCGTCTGTCTCGTCGCCCCCCAATATCTCTCACCCCGGTCTCTCTCGTCCCCCACTCTCTCTTGCCTCTGGGCCGTCTCGCCCCAGGTCCCTCACCCCTGGTCTCTTTCGCCACTCCCCCCCCGGTCTCTCTCGCCCCATTATCACTCCCGGTCTCTCATCGTCCCCGGTCTCTCGCCCATTGTCTCCCTGGCTCCTGATCTCTCTTGCCCCCGGTGTCTCTCTCACCCCCTCCGTCTCTCTCACCCCCAGTATCTCTCTCACCCCTGGTCTCTCTTGCCCCTGGTCTCTCTTGCCCCCTGTCTCTCTTGCCCCCGGTATCTCTCTCTCGCCCCTGGTATCTCTCGTTGACCCCGGTCTGTCTCATCGCCTGTCTCTATCAACCCCCGGTCTCTCATCGGCCCCGGTCACTCGTCACCTTTGGTCTCCTGCCCAAGGTCTCTCTCGATCCCTGATCTGTCTTGCACCCCCCCAGTCTCTCTCCCCCCCCCCAGTCTCTCTTACCCCTGGTCTCTCTCGCCCCCCGTCTGTTTCGTCGCCCCCAATATCTCTCACCCCCCGGTCTCTCTCGTCCCCCACTCTCTCTTGCCTCCGGGCTTTCTCGCCCCAGGTCCCTCACCCCTGGTCTCTTTCGCCTCTCCCCCCCGGTCTCTGTCGCCCCATTATCACTCCCGGTCTCTCGTCGTCCCTGGTCTCTCGCCCATGGTCTCCCTGGCCCCTGGTCTCTCTTGCCCCCGGTCTGTCTCGCCCCCGCTATCTCTCGCCCCCGGTATCTCTCTCTCATCCCTGGTCTCTCTCTCTCCCCCGGTCTCTCTCTCACCCCCTCCGTCTCTCTCACCCCCAGTATCTCTCTCACCCCTGGTCTCTCTTGCCCCTGGTCTCTCTTGCCCCCGTTCTCTCTTGCCCCCGGTATCTCTCTCTCACCCCTGGTCTCTCTCGTCGACCCCGGTCTGTCTCGTCGCCTGTCTCTATCAACCCCCGGTCTCTCTCGCCCCCGGTCTCTCTCGCACCCCCGGTCTCTCTTGCCCCCGGTATCTCTCTCTCGCCCCTGGTCTCTCTCGTCCACCCCGGTCTGTCTCGTCGCCTGTCTGTATCAACCCCCGGTATCTCTCTCGCCCCCGGTCTCTCTCACCCCCGGTATCTCTCTCGTCGACCCCGGTCTGTCTTGTCGCCTGTCTCTATCAACCCCCGGTCTCTCGTCGGCCCCAGTCACTCATCACCTCTGGTTTCACGCCCGTGGTCTCTCTCGACCCTGGTCTGCCTCCCCCCCACCCCCAGTCTCTCTCCAACCCCCCCATTCTCTACCCCCCACCCCGGTCTCTCTTACCCCTGGTCTCTCTCACCCACGGTCTCTCTCGTCCCCCACTCTCTCTCATCCCCCACTCTCTCTCGTCCCCTGGTCTCTCGCCCATGGTCTCCCTGGCCTCCGGTCTCTCTCGTCACGCCCTCTCTCTCACACCCAGTCTCTCTCATTCCCGGTCTCTCTTGGCGCCCCCGGTTTCTCGTTGCCCCCAGTCTCTCTTGCCCCCGGTCTCTCTCGCCCCCGGTATCTCTCTCGCCCCCTATCTCTATTACCCCATGTCTCTCTTTCACCACGGTCTCTCTCTCACCCCCGGTCTCTTTCGCCCCACGGTTCCTCTCGCCACCCTGGTCTCTCTTCGTCCCGGTCTCTCACTCGTCCCCAGTCTCTCTCACCCCTGGTCTCTCTTGTCACCCTGAACGCTTGCCCCCAGTCTATCTTGTCGCCCCCGGTCTCTTGTCACTCCCAGTGGCCCACCCCCGGTCTCTCTCGCACCTGGCCTCTCTTGCTCCCAATTTGTCTCATCGCCCCCAGTCTCTCTTGTCAACCCCTCTCTCTCTCACCCCCCTGGTCTCTCTCGCCCACGGTCTCTCACCCCCCCAGTCTCCCTCGCCCCCGGTCTCTCTCGCCTCCAGTCTCTCTCACCCCCACGGACTCTCTCACCCCCGGTCTCTCTCATCCCGGTGTCTCTCGTCATCCCCTTTCTCTTGCCCCCGGTCTCTTGTCACCTCCGGTGTCTCGCCCCCGGTCTCTCTCACCCCCGGTCTCTCTCTCTCACCCCCGTTCTCTCTCTCTCACCCCCGGTCTCTCTCTCACCCCCGGTCTCTCTCTCTCACCCCCGGTCTCTCTCTCAGCCCCGGTCTCTCTCGCCCCCGGTCTCTCTCACCCCTGGTCACTCTCTCCCCTGGTCTCTCTCGCCCCTGGTATCTCTCGTCGACCCCGGTCTGTCTCGTTGCCTGTCTCTATCAACTCCCGGTCTCTCGTCGGCCCCGGTCACTCGTCACCCTTGGTCTCCTGCCCAAGGTCTCTCTCGTCCCTGATCTTGCTTGCACCCCCCCCAGTCTCTCTTACCCCTGGTCTCTCTCGCCCCCCGTCTGTCTCGTCGCCCCCCAATATCTCTCACCCCGGTCTCTCTCGTCCCCCACTCTCTCTTGCCTCTGGGCCGTCTCGCCCCAGGTCCCTCACCCCTGGTCTCTTTCGCCACTCCCCCCCCGGTCTCTCTCGCCCCATTATCACTCCCGGTCTCTCATCGTCCCCGGTCTCTCGCCCATTGTCTCCCTGGCTCCTGATCTCTCTTGCCCCCGGTGTCTCTCTCACCCCCTCCGTCTCTCTCACCCCCAGTATCTCTCTCACCCCTGGTCTCTCTTGCCCCTGGTCTCTCTTGCCCCCTGTCTCTCTTGCCCCCGGTATCTCTCTCTCGCCCCTGGTATCTCTCGTTGACCCCGGTCTGTCTCATCGCCTGTCTCTATCAACCCCCGGTCTCTCATCGGCCCCGGTCACTCGTCACCTTTGGTCTCCTGCCCAAGGTCTCTCTCGATCCCTGATCTGTCTTGCACCCCCCCAGTCTCTCTCCCCCCCCCCAGTCTCTCTTACCCCTGGTCTCTCTCGCCCCCCGTCTGTTTCGTCGCCCCCAATATCTCTGACCCCCCGGTCTCTCTCGTCCCCCACTCTCTCTTGCCTCCGGGCTTTCTCGCCCCAGGTCCCTCACCCCTGGTCTCTTTCGCCTCTCCCCCCCGGTCTCTGTCGCCCCATTATCACTCCCGGTCTCTCGTCGTCCCTGGTCTCTCGCCCATGGTCTCCCTGGCCCCTGGTCTCTCTTGCCCCCGGTCTGTCTCGCCCCCGCTATCTCTCGCCCCCGGTATCTCTCTCTCATCCCTGGTCTCTCTCTCTCCCCCGGTCTCTCTCTCACCCCCTCCGTCTCTCTCACCCCCAGTATCTCTCTCACCCCTGGTCTCTCTTGCCCCTGGTCTCTCTTGCCCCCGTTCTCTCTTGCCCCCGGTATCTCTCTCTCACCCCTGGTCTCTCTCGTCGACCCCGGTCTGTCTCGTCGCCTGTCTCTATCAACCCCCGGTCTCTCTCGCCCCCGGTCTCTCTCGCACCCCCGGTCTCTCTTGCCCCCGGTATCTCTCTCTCGCCCCTGGTCTCTCTCGTCCACCCCGGTCTGTCTCGTCGCCTGTCTGTATCAACCCCCGGTATCTCTCTCGCCCCCGGTCTCTCTCACCCCCGGTATCTCTCTCGTCGACCCCGGTCTGTCTTGTCGCCTGTCTCTATCAACCCCCGGTCTCTCGTCGGCCCCAGTCACTCATCACCTCTGGTTTCACGCCCGTGGTCTCTCTCGACCCTGGTCTGCCTCCCCCCCACCCCCAGTCTCTCTCCAACCCCCCCATTCTCTACCCCCCACCCCGGTCTCTCTTACCCCTGGTCTCTCTCACCCACGGTCTCTCTCGTCCCCCACTCTCTCTCATCCCCCACTCTCTCTCGTCCCCTGGTCTCTCGCCCATGGTCTCCCTGGCCCCCGGTCTCTCTCGTCACGCCCTCTCTCTCACACCCAGTCTCTCTCATTCCCGGTCTCTCTTGGCGCCCCCAGTTTCTCGTTGCCCCCAGTCTCTCTTGCCCCCGGTCTCTCTCGCCCCCGGTATCTCTGTCTCACCCCCGGACTCTCTCCTCGTCCCCGGTCTCTCTCTCGCCCCCTATCTCTATTGCCCCTGTCTCTCTATCACCACGGTCTCTCTCTCACCCCCGGTCTCTTTCGCCCCACGGTTCTTCTCGCCACCCTGGTCTCTCTTCACCCCGGTCTCTCACTCGTCCCCAGTCTCTCTCACCCCTGGTCTCTCTTGTCACCCTGAACGCTTGTCCCCAGTCTTTCTTGTCGCCCCCGGTCTCTTGTCACTCCCAGTGGCCCACCCCCGGTCTCTCTCGCACCTGGCCTCGCTTGCTCCCAATTTGTCTCATCGCCCCCAGTCTCTCTTGTCAACCCCTCTCTCTCTCACCCCCCTGTTCTCTCTCGCCCACGGTCTCTCACCCCCCCGGTCTCTCTCGCCCCCAGTCTCTCTCGCCTCCGGTCTCTCTCACCCCCACGGACTCTCTCACCCCCGGTCTCTCTCATCCCGGTGTCTCTCGTCATCCCCTTTCTCTTGCCCCCGGTCTCTTGTCACCTCCGGTGTCTCGCCCCCGGTCTCTCTCACCTCCGGTCTCCCTCACCCTCCAGGTCTCTCTCGTAACCCCCAGTCTCTCTCACCCACGGTCTCTCTCGCCCCCCGGGTCTCTCTCACCTCTGGTCTACCTCACCCTCCCGGTCTCTCTCTCTCACACCCAGTCTCTCTCATCCCAGTCTCTCTCATCCCAGTCTCTCTCATCACCACCGGTCTTTCCCATCGCCCCCTGTCTCTCACATCGCCCCCGGTCTCTCTCGCCCCCGGTCTCTCTCGCCCCCAATCTCTCTCGCCCCCGATCTCTCTCGCCCCCGATCTCACTCACCCCCGGTCTCTCTCGCCCCCGATCTCTCTCGCCCCCGATCTCTCTTGCCCCCGATCTCTCTCGCCCCCGGTCTCTCTCTCTCACTCACCCCTGGTCTCTCTCGCCCCCGGTCTCTCTCGCCCCCGATCTCTCTCGCCCCCGATCTCTCTCGCCCCCCCCTGGTCTTTCCCATCGCCCCCCCGGTCTCTCTCGTCCCCGATCTCTCTCGCCCCCGATCTCTCTCGCCCCCTCGGTCTTTCCCATCGCCCCAGGTCTCTCTCGCCCCCGATCTCTCACGCTCCCGATCTCTCTCGCCCCCGGTCTCTCTCGCCCCCCCGATCTCTCTCGCCCCCGGTCTCTCTCGTCCCCCCGGTCGCTCTCGCCCCCCCGATCTCTCTCGCCCCTGGTCTCTCTCGCCCCCGATCTCTCTCACCCCCAGTCTCTCTAGCCCCCGGTCTCTCACGTCGCCCCCAATCTCTCTCGTCCCCGGACTCTCACGTTGCCCCTGTTCTCTCACGTCGCCCCCGGCCTCTCTCGCCCCCGGACTCTCTCGCCAACCCCCAGCCCCCGGCCTCTCTCGCCCCCGGACTCTCTTGCCAGTCTCTCTCCAACCCCCAGCTTTCTCACCCTCGGTCTCTCACACCCCGGTCTCTCTTGCGCCACGGTCTCTCTCGTCACCCCCGGTCTGTCTCGTCGCCCCCCCGTCTCTCTCTTCACCCCGTGTATCTCTCTTCTCCCCATGTCTCTCTCGCTCCCGGTCTCTCTCTCTCGCCCCGGTCTCTCTCGTCACCACCAGTCTTTCCCGTCGCCCCCGGTCGCTCTCGTCGCTCCCAGTCTCTCTCGCCCCCGATTTCTCTCACTCCCCGGACTCTCACGTCACCCCCAGTCTCTGTCTCTCTCAGCTTCGGTCTCTTGCGTCGCCCCCCTCTGTACCTCTCGTTGCCCACGGTCTCTCTCGCACCACCAGGTCTCTCTCGCCACACGGTGTCTCTCGCCCTGGTCTCTCTCGTTGCCCCCGGTCTCTCGTCACCCCTGGTCTCTCTTGCCCTCAGTCTCTTACACCCTCCGGTCTCTAATCGGTCCCGGTCTCGCGTCACCCCTGGTCTCTCACCCCCGATCTCTCTCGCCCACGGTCTCTCTCGTCACTCCCTCTCTCTCGTCCCCAGTCTTTCTTGCCCCCGGCCATTCTCACACCCCGGTCTGTCTCGCACCTAGTCTCTCTCGCACCCCCCATCTCTCTCGGCCCAGGTCTCTCGTCACCCCCGGTGTCTTGCCCTAGGTCTCACTCGCACCTGGACTCTCTTGCTCCCCGGTGTCTCTCGGCTCCGGTCTCTCTCGCTCCCGGTCCCCCTCGTCCTCCCAGTCTCTGTCATCACTCCAGGCCACTCTCGTCACGCCCAGACTCTCTCTTCACCCCACATCTCTCTTGCCCCCGGTCTCCCTTGCCCCCGGTCTCTCTCGCCCCTGTTCTCTCTCTCACCCCCGTTCTCTCTCACCCCCGGTCTCTCTCTCACACCCGGTCTCTTTCTTACCCCCGGTCTCTCTTGCCCCCCGTCTCTCTCGCGCCCGGTCTCTCTCACCCCCGGTATCTCTCTCACCCCCGGTCTGTCTCTCTCCCCCGGTCTCTCTCACCCCCAGTATCTCTCTAGCCCCCGGTCTGTCTCGTCGCCTGTCTCTATCAACCCCCGGTCTCTCGTCGGCCCCGATCACTCATCACCCCTGGTCTCATGCCTGTGGTCTCTCTCGTCCCTGGTCTGTCTTGCACCCCCACCCCCCAGTCTCTCCCCCCCACCGGTCTCTCTTACCCCTGGTCTCTCTCAACCCCGGTATGTCTCGTCGCGCCCAATATCTCTCACCCCCCAGTCTCTCTCGTCCCGAACTCTCTCTCGCCTCCGGGCTGTCTTGCCCCAGTTCCCTCACCCCCCGATCTCTCTCTCTCTCTCCCCCGGTCTCTCTCTCGCCCCCCGCCCCGGTCTGTCTCATCCCATTATCACTCCCAGTCTCTCATCGTCCCCGGTCTCTCTCGCGCCCGGTCTCTCTCACCCCTGGTCTCTCTCTCCCCCGGTCTCTCTCACCCCCGGTATCTCTCTCGCCCCCGGTCTAACTCGTCGCCTGTCTCTATCAACCCCCGGTCTCTCGTCGGCCCCGATCACTCATCACCCCTGGTCTCATGCCCGTGGTCTCTCTCGTCCCTGGTCTGTCTTGCACTCCCACCCCCCCAGTCTCTGTCCCCCCCAGTCTCTCTCACCCCCAGTCTCTCTCGCCCCTTGTCTGTCTCGTCACCACCAATATCTCTCACCCCTCGGTCTATCTCGTCCCCCACTCTCTCTCGCCTCCGGGCTGTCTCGCCCCATATCCCTCACCCCCCCGGTCTCTCTTGCCCCCAGTCTCTCTCTCACCCCCGGTATCACTCGTCGACCCCGGTCTGACTTGTCGCCTGTCTCTATCAACCCCTGGTCTCTCGTTGGACCCGGTCACTCTCACCCCCTGTCTTTCTCACACCCAGTCTTTCTCACCACCGGTCACTCTCTTTGCGCCCCCAGTCTCTCTAGCGCCCAGTCCCTTTCTTTGCCCCCCCGGTCTCTCTCGCCCCCAGTCTCTCTCGCCCCCACGGTCTCTCTCACCCCTGGTCTCTTTCTTTGCCCCCCCGGTCTCTCTCGCCCCCTGTCCTTCTCTTTGCCGCCCCCCCGTTCTCTCTTGCCCCTGGTCTCTCTCATTGCCCCCCCCGGTCTCTCTCTTTGCCCCCCCGGTCTCCCTCTTTGCCCCCCCGGTCTCTCACGCCCCCTGTTTTTCTCTTTGCCCCCCCGTTCTCTTTTGCCCCTGGTCTCTCTCATTGCCCCCCCCCGGTCTCTCTCTTTAACCCCCGGTCTCTCTCGCCCGCGGTCTCTCTCTTTGCCCCCCCCCGGTCTCTCTCTTTGCTCGCCGGTCTCTCTCTTTGCCCCCAGTCTCTCTCGCCGCCCCCGGTTTCTCTCTCCCCCGGTCTCTCTCACCCCCGGTCTCTCTCGTTACCCCCTCTCTCTCGCCCCAGGACTCTCTCTCGCCCCCGGTCTCTCTCGCCCTCGGTCTCTCTCGCCCACAGTCTCTCTCACCCCCGATCTGTCTCATTGCTCCCTGCCTCTCTCGCACCCGGCCTCTCTCGCTCCCTGGCCTCTCTCACTCCCGGTCTCTCTCTCGCCCACAGTCTCTCTCGCTCCCGGTCTGTCTCGTTGCTCTCTGCCTCTCTCGCTCCCTAGCCTCTATCGCTCCCCGGACTCTCTCTCGCCCCCAGTCACTCTCGCCCCCGTCTCTGTTTGCCCCCGGTCTCTCTCTCTTGCCCACGGTTTCTCTCATCCCGGGTCTCTCTCACCCCCGGTCTCTCTCGTTACCCCGTCTCTCTCGCCCCAGGACTCTCTCTCTCCCCCGGTCCCTCTCACCCCCGGTCTCTCTCGCCCACAGTCTCTCTCGCCCCCGGTCTGTCTTGTTGCTCTCTGCCTGTCTCGCTCCCCGGCCTCTCTCGCTCCCGGTCTCTCTCTCGCTCACAGTCTCTCTCGCCCCCGGTCTGTCTCGTTGCTCTCTGCCTCTCTCGCTCCCCGGCCTCTCTCGCTCCCGGTCTCTCTCTTGCCCCCAGTCACTCTCGCCCCGGTCTCTCTCGACCCCACTTTCTCTCGCCCCTAATCTCTCTCGTCGCCCCTGGTGTCTCTCGTCTCCCCCTGTCTGTCTCTCCCGGTCTCTCTCACCCCAGAGCTCTTTTGCGTCCTGGTCTCTCTCGCCCTCGGTCTCTCTCTCTCTTGGCCCCGGTCTCTCTCTCTTACCCCCGGTCTCTCTCGCCCCCTGTCTCTCTCTCTCTCACCCCCGGTCTCTCTCGCCCCCGGTCACTCTCACCCCCGGTCTCTCTTTTCACCCCCGCTCTCTCTCGTCACCCCGTCTCTCTTGCACCCGGACTCTCTCTCGCCCCCGGTCTCTCTCGTCACCCCCTCCCTCTCACCCCCTCCCTCTCACCTGCAGTCTCTTTCTCGCCCTGGTCTCACTCTCGTCCCCTGTCTCTCTCGCCCCCGGTCTCCCTTGTTGCACCCCATTCTCTCTCGACCCTCAGTCTCTCTCACCCCAGGTCTCCTTTGCGCCCCAGTCTCTCTTGCCCCACCTGTCTCTCTGTCTCTCTCGCTCCCCACCCGGGTCTCTCTCAACCGCCCCAGTCTCTCTCGCCCTCCGGTCTCTCTTCACCCCCTGTCTCTCTCTCTCGGGCCCCCGGTCTCTCTCGTCACCCCCTCTATCTCTCACCCCCGGTCTCTTTCTCGCCCCCGGTCTCTTTGTCGCCCCCGGTCTCTCTCGCCCCTGGTCACTCTCCACCCCCCAACTTTCTCACCCTTGGTCTCTCTCGCCCCCTGGTCTCTCTCGCCCCCCTGTCTTTCTCACCCTCGGTCTCTCTCGCCCCCGGTCTCTCTCCCCCCCCGTCTCTCTCGCCCATAGTCTCTCTCACTCCCAGTCTCTATTGTTGCCCCCCAGTCACTTGTCACCCCCGGGTTTCTCTCGCCCCCAGTCTCTCTCGACCCCAGTCTCTCTCATTGTCCCCGGCCTCTCGTCACCCCTGGGTCTCTCTCCACCCCAATCTCTCTCGCCCCCAGTGTCTTTTGCACCCCCAGTCTCTCTCGCCCCTGTTCTCTCTCGCCTCCCCGGTCTCTCTTGCCTCCACCGGTCTCTTGCCCCCGGTCTCTCTCACCCCCGATCTCTTGTCACCCCCGGGTCTCTCTCGCCCCCAGTCTCTCTCACACCTGGTCTCTCTCTCTTCCCCCTGTTTCGCTCGGCCCCCCAGTCTCTCTCACCCCCCCAGTCTCTATTGTCGCCCCCGGTCTCTCGTCACCCACAGTGTCTTGCCCCCGGTCTCTCTCGCCCACAGTCTCTCTCGCCCCCCGGTCTGTCTTGTCTCTCACTGTCTCTCTCACACCTGGCCTCTCTCCCTACCCGGCCTCTCTCATTCCCGGTCTCTCTCTCTCGCCCCTGGTTTCTCTCGACCCCACTTTCTCTCGCCCCCGGTCTCTCTCTTTGCCCCCAGTCTCTCTCACCCCCGGTCTCTTGTCAGCCCCGTCTCTCTCACCCCCGGTCTCTCTCATCGCCCCCAGTCTCTCTCACCCCAGGTCTCTTTTGCGCCCCGTCTCTCTCGACCCCGGTCTCTCTTGCCCCACCTGTCTTCTCGCTCCCCCCCCAACCTGGTCTCTCTCACCACCCCCCCCCCGGTTTCTCTTCACCCCGGTCTCTCTCGTCACCCCCTTTCTCTCACCCCCGGACACTTTCTCGCCCCCGGTATCTCTTCCCAACTCTCTTTCTCACCCCCAGTCTCTCTTGCCCACAGTCTCTCTCGCCCCTGGTCTCTATGCCCCCTCACTCTCTTGCCCCCAGTCTCTCTCGCCCCCGGTCTCTATTGTCGCCCCAGGTCTCTCATCGCCCCCCCAGTCGCTCGACACCCCCAGGTCACTCTCACCCCCGATCACCATCTCACCACGGTCTCACTCACGCTCCCAGTCTGTCTCGTCATCCCAGTCTGTCTTGTCAACCCCTTTCTTTCACCCCCTCGGTTTCTCGTCATTGCCGGTCTCACGCCCACGGTCTAACTCGCCCCCGGTCTCTCATCACCCCCAATCTCTTGCGCCCTGGTTGCACTCAGCCCCCCCCTTGTCTCTCGTCACTCCTGGTCTCTCTCGCCTCCGGTCTCTCACACCCCTGTCTCTCCGTCGCCCCCCCCGTCTCTCTCTTCACCCCGTGTATCTCTCTTCACCCCATGTCTCTCTCGCTCCCGGTCTCTCTCTCTCGCCCCCGGTCTCTCTCCACCCCCGGTCTCTCTCTCCACCCCCCAGCTTTCTCACCCTCGGTCTCTCTCTCCCCCGGTCTCTCTCTCCCCCGGTCTCTCTCTCCCCCGGTCTCTCTCACCGCTGGTCTCTCTCTCTCCCCCGGTCTCTCTCTCCCCCGCTCTCTCTCACCCCCGGTCTCTCTCTCTCACCCCCGGTCTCTCTCTCACCCCCGGTCTCTCTCACCCCCGGTCTCTCACTCACCCCCAGTCTCTCTCACCCCAGGTCTTTCTCACACCCAGTCTTTCTCACCCCCGGCCTCTCTCACGCCCCAGTCTTTCTCACCCCAGGTCTCTCTCACCCCCGGTCTCTCTCACACCCGGTCTCTCTCTCTTACCCCCCGGTCTCTCTCTCACCCCCGGTCTCTCTCTCACCCCCGGTCTCTCTCACCTCCGGTCTCTCTCACCCCCGGTCTCTCTCTCTCACCCCCCGGTCACTCTCTCACCCACGGCCTCTCTCACGCCCCAGTCTTTCTCACCCCCGGTCTCTCTCACCCCCGGTCTCTCATCACCCCTGGTCTCTCTCTCTCACCCCCGTCTCTCTCTCACGCCCGCTGTCTCGTCACCCCCGGTCTCTCTCTCGCCCCCGGTCTCTCTCACCCCCAGTCTCTCGTCATCCCCGGTCTCTCTCGCCCCCAGTCACTCTTACCCCCCAGTCTCTCTCTCGCCCCCAGTCTCTCTCTCGCCCCCAGTCACTCTTACCCCCCAGTCTCTCTCTCGCCCCCGGTCTCTCTCTCGCCCCCAGTCACTCTTACCCACCAGTCTCTCTCTCGCCCCCGGTCTCTCTCGCCCCCAGTCACTCTTACCCCCCGGTCTCTCTCTCGCCCCTGGTCTCTCTCGCCCCCAGTCACTCTTAGCCCCCGGTCTCTCTCTCGCCCTCGGTCTCTCTCTCACCCCCAGTCTCTCTCTCACCCCCGGTCTCTCTCTCGCCCCCAGTCAGTCTTACCCCCCGGTCTCTCTCTCGCCCCTGGTCTCTCTCTCGCCCCCAGTCACTCTTACCCCCCGGTCTCTCTCTCGCCCCTGGTCTCTCTCGCCCCCAGTCACTCTTACCCCCCGGTCTCTCTCTCGCCCTTGGTCTCTCTCTCACCCCCAGTCTCTCTCTCACCCCCGGTATCTCTCTCGCCCTCGGTCTCTCTCTCGCCCCCGGACTCTCTCTTTGCCCCCCGGTCTCTCTCGCCCCCAGTCTCTCCCTTTGCCCCCCCGGTCTCTCTCTTTGCCCCCCCCGTCTCTCTCGCCCCCGGTCTCTCTCTTTGCCCCCCGGTCTCTCTCGCCCCCAGTCTCTCCCTTTGTCCCCCCGGTCTCTCTCTTTGCCCCCCCCGTCTCTCTCGCCCCCGGTCTCTCCCTTTGCCTCCCCGGTCTCTCTCTTTGCCCCCCCAGTCTCTCTCACCCCCAGTCTCTCACTTTGCCCCCCCGGTCTCTCTCTTTTCCCACCCCTGTCTCTCTCGCCTCCGGTCTCTCTCTCGCTCCCAGTCTCTCTCGCCGCCCCCCACCAGTCTCTCTCGCCGCCCGCCCCCCCCACCCTTACCCCCGGTCTCTCTCATCCCCGGTCTCTCTCTTGCCGCCCCTGGTCTCACTCGCTGCCCCTGGTCTCCCTTACCCCCGGTCTCTCTTGTCCCTGTTCTCTCTCGGTGCCCCCGGTCTCTCTCGCAGCCCCCGGTCTCTCTCGCCGCCCCCGGTCTCTCTCACCCCGGTCTCTCTCGCCGCCCACCCCCCCGGTCTCCCTTACCCCCGGTCTCTCTCGCCGCTCCCGTCTCTCTCTTTGCCCCCCTTGGTCTCTCTGGTCCCCGTTCTCTCTCTTTGTTCTCCTGGTCTCTATCGCCCCCGGTCTCTCTCACCCCCGGTCTCTCTCTTTGCCCCCCGGTCTCTCTCGTTCCCAGTCTCTCTCGCCGCCCCCAGTCTCTCTCGACCCCGGTCTCTCTCGCCCCCGGTCTCTCTCACCCCCGGTCTCTATCGCCCCCGATCTCTCTCGCCCCCGGTCTCTCTCTTTGCCCCCCGGTCTCTCTCGTCCCCAGTCTCTCTCGCCACCCCCAGTCTCTCTCGACCCCGGTCTCTCTCGCCCCCGGTCTCTCTCGCCCCCGGTCTCTCTCGTCCCCGGTCTCACTCACCCCCCGTCTCACTCGCCCCTGGTCTCTCTCGCCCCCGGTCTCTCTCGCCCCTGGTATCTCTCGCCTCCTCCGGTCTCTCTCGCCCCCAGTCTCTCTCACCCCCGGTCTCTCACTCACCCCCTGTCTCTCTCGCCCCCGGTCTCTCACTCACCCCCGGTCTCACTCGCCCCTGGTCTCTCTCGCCTCCCCCGGTCTCTCTCGCCTCTGGTCTCTCTCACCCCCGGTCTCTCTCGCCCCTGGTCTCTCTCGCCTCGCCTGGTCTCTCTCGCCTCCCCCGGTCTCACTCGCCCCTGGTCTCTCTCACCCCCAGTCTCTCTCTCGCCCCCGGTCTCTCTCGCCCCTGGTATCTCTCGCCTCCTCCGGTCTCTCTCACCCCCAGTCTCTCTCACCCCCGGTCTCTCACTCACCCCCTGTCTCTCTCGCCCCCGGTCTCTCACTCACCCCCGGTCTCACTCGCCACTGGTCTCTCTCGCCCCTGGTCTCTCTCGCCTCCCCTGGTCTCTCTCGCCTCCCCCGGTCTCACTCGCCCCTGGTCTCTCTCACCCCCAGTCTCTCTCTCGCCCCCGGTCTCTCTCGCCCCTGGTATCTCTCGCCTCCTCCGGTCTCTCTCACCCCCAGTCTCTCTCACCCCCGGTCTCTCACTCACCCCCGGTCTCTCTCGCCCCTGGTATCTCTCGCCTCCTCCGGTCTCTCTCGCCCCCAGTCTCTCTCACCCCCGGTCTCTCACTCACCCCCTGTCTCTCTCGCCCCCGGTCTCTCACTCACCCCCGGTCTCACTCGCCCCTGGTCTCTCTCGCCTCCCCCGGTCTCTCTCGCCTCTGGTCTCTCTCACCCCCGGTCTCTCTCGCCCCTGGTCTCTCTCGCCTCCCCTGGTCTCTCTCGCCTCCCCCGGTCTCACTCGCCCCTGGTCTCTCTCACCCCCAGTCTCTCTCTCGCCCCCGGTCTCACTCGCCCCTGGTCTCTCTCACCCCCGGTCTCTCACTCACCCCCGGTCACTCTCGTCCCTGGTCTCTCTCACCCCCGGTCTCTCTCACCCCCGGTCTCTCTCACCCCCAGTCTCTCTCACCCCTGGTCTCTCTCTTACCCCCAGTCTCTCTCGCCCCCGGTCTCTCTCACCCCCGGTATCTCTCTCACCCCCGGTCTCTCTCACCCCCGGTCTCTCTCACCCCCAGTCTCTTTCTCACCCCCTGTCTCTCTCACCCCCGGTCTCTCTCACCCCCTGTCTCTCTCACTCCCGGTCTCTCTCATCCCCTGGTCTCTCTCACCCCCGTTCTCTCTCTCACCCCCAGTCTCACTCGCCCCTGGTTTCCCTCGCGCCCGGTCTCTCTCGCCGCCCCCTGTGTCTCTCGCCGCTTCCCCACCCCCGGTCTCTCTCGCCGCCCCCCACCGATCTCCCTTACCCCCGGTCTCTCTCTTTGCCCCCCCCAGTCTCTCTTGCCCCCGGTCTCTCTCTTTGCCCCCCGGTCTCTATTGTTCCTGATCTCTCTCGCCCCCGGTCTCTCTCTTTGCCCCCCGGTCTCTCTTGCTCCCCGTCGCTCTCGCCTCCAGTCTCTCTTGCCGCCCACGGTCTCTCTCACCCCCTGGTCTGTCTCTTTGCCCCCCCGGTCTCTCTCGCCCCCCGGTCTCTCTCGCCCCGGACTCTCTCGCCCCCGGTCTCTCTCGCTGCCCCCCGGTCTCTCTCGCTACGAGTCTTTCTCGCCACCCCCTGTCTCTCTCGACCCCGGTCTCTCTCTTAGCCCCCCCGGTTCTCTCTCGCCCCCCCGTCTCTCTCTTTGCCCCCTTGGTCTCTCTTGGCCCCAGTCTCTCTCTTTGCCCCCTTGGTCTCTCTCGCCCCCAGTCTCTCTCTTTGCCCCCCACCACAGTCTCTCTCACCCCCGGTCTCTCTCTTTGCCCCCCCCCAGTCTCTCTCGCCCCCCGGTCTCTCTCGCCCCTGGACTCTCTCGCCCCCGGTCTCTCTCGCTGCCCCCCAGTCTCTCTCGCTCCGAGTCTTTCTCGCCGCCCCCTGTCTCTCTCGACCCCGGTCTCTCTCTTAGCCCCCCCAGGTCTCTCTCGCCCCCGGTCTCTCTCTTTGCCCCCCTGGTCTCTCTTGTCCCCGGTCTCTCTCTTTGCCCCCTTGGTGTCTCTCGCCCCCAGTCTCTCTCTTTGCCCCCCCCGGTCTCTCTCGCCTCCAATCTCTCTCTTTGCCCCCCCGGTCTCTCTCGCCCCCGGTCTCTCTCTTTGTCCCCCAACTCAGTCTCTCTTACCCCCGGTCTCTCTCTTTGCTCCCCCCAGTTCTCTCGCCCCAAGTCTCTCTCACCGCCCCCGTCCTCTCTCGCCCCCGGTCTCGCTCTTTGCCCCCCCCGGTCTCTCTCGCCTCCAATCTCTCTCTTTGCCCCCTTGGTCTCTATCGCCCCCCGGTCTCTCTCTTTGCCCCCCCCGGTCTCTCTCACCCCCAGTCTCTCTCGCCCCTCCCCCGGTCTCTCTCGCCCCCCCGGTCTCTATCGACCCCGGTCTCTCTCTTTGCCCCCCAGTCTCTCTCGCCCCCAGTCTCTCTCTTTGCCCCCCCAGTCTCTCTCGCCCCCGGTCTCTCTCTTTGCCCCCCTGGTCTCTCTCGCCCCCGGTCTCTCTCACCTCCGGTCTCTCTCTTTGCCCCCCCCAGTCTCTCTCGCCCCCAGTCTCTCTCGCCGGCCCCGTTCTCTCTCGTCCCCAGTCTCGCTCTTTGCCCCCCCCGTCTCTCTCGCCCCCAATCTCGCTCTTTGCCCCCCTGATCTCACTCGCCCCCGGTCTCTCTCTTTGCAACCTTGATCTCTCTCGCCCCCAGTCTCTCTCTTTGCCCCCCCCCCCGATCTCTCTTGCGTCCAATCTCTCTCTTTGCCCCCTTGGTCTCTCTCACCCCCGGTCTCTCTCTGTGCCCCGCACCACAGTCTCTCTCACCTCCGGTCTTTCTCTTTGCCCCCCCCAGTCTCTCTCGCCCCCAGTCTCTCTCGCCGCCCCGTTCTCTCTCGTCCCCAGTCTCGCTCTTTGCCGCCCCGTCTCTCTCGCCGTCCCCGGTCTCTCTCACTGCCCCCCTGGTCTCTCTCGCTGCCCCCCCGGTCTCTCTCGCCCCCGGTCTCTCTTGTCCCCTGTCTCTCTCGCCGTCCCCTGTCTTTCTCGCCGACCCGGTCTCTCTCGCCGCCCCCCCAGTCTCTCTCGCCCCCGGTCTCTCTCGCCGCCCCCCCAGTCTCTCTCGCCCCCGGTCTCTCTTATCCCTGTCTCTCTCGCGGCCCCCAGTCTCTCTCGCTGCCCCCATCTCTCTCGCTGCTCCCCCAGTCTCTCTCGCCCATGGTCTTTCTCGCCACCCCCCCGCCCAGTCTCCCTTACCCCCGGTCTCTCTCACCGCCCCCGACCCCAGTCACTCTCACCCCCCGGTCTCTCTCTCTGCCCCCCCCGGTCTCTCTCTTGCGCCTGGTCTCTCTCTTTGCCCCCCCCACCCCAGTCTCTCTCATCCCCGGTCTCTCTCTTTGCCCCCCCCCCGGTTTTTATCTTGCACCTGGTCAATCTCTTTGCCCCCCCACCCCAGTCTCTCTCACCCCCAGTCTCTCTCTTTGCCCCCCCGGTCTCTCTCTTGCGCCTGGTCTCTCTCTTTGCCCCCCCACCCCAGTCTCTCTCGCCCCCAATCTCTCTCACTCCATGTCTTTCTCGCCACCCCCTGTCTCTCTCGCCCCCAATCTCTCTCGCCCCTGGTCTCTCTCTTTGCCCACCTGGTCTCTCTCGCCCCCGCTCTCTCTCTTTGCCCGCCCCGGTCTCTCTCGCCTCCAATCTCTCTCTTTGCCCCCTTGGTCTCTCTGACCCCCGGTGTCTCTTGCGCCTGGTCTCTTTCTTTGCCCCCCACCCCAGTCTCTCTCGCCCCCAGTCTCTCTCACTCCATGTCTTTCTCGCCACCCCCTGTCTCTCTCGCCCCCGGTCTCTCTCTTTGCCACCCGGTCTCTCTCACCCCCAACCTCTCTCTTTGCCACTCGGGTCTGTCTCACCCCCGGTCTCTCTTTTTGCCCCCCCCCAGTCTCTCTCGCCCCAGCTCTCTCGCACCCCAACCCCCCAGACTCTCTCTTCCACGGTCTCTTTCGCCCCCTGGTCTCTCTCACCCCCGGTCTCTCTTGTCGCCCCCCTGTCTCTCGTCAATCCCGGTGTCTTGTCCCCACCTGTCTCTCTCGCCCCGGTCTCTCGCTTCCAAGTCTCTCTCGTCACTCCCTCTCTCTCGTCCCCAGTTTCTCTTGCCCCAGGTCTCTCTGTTAAACCCTGGTCTGTCTCGCCCCGACCTCTCTTGCCCCCCCACTCTCTCTCCCCCACGGTCTCTCTCACCCCCATCTCTCTCGTCCCCGGTCTCTCTCCTCACCCCCAGTCTCTCTCTCGCCCCCTATCACCCCCACGTCTCTCTTTCGCCACGGTCTCTCTCTCTCTCTCGACCCCCAGTCTCTCTCTTTGCCCCCCCGGTCCCTCTCTTTGCCCCCCCCCGGTCTCCCTCACCCCAAGTCTCTCTTGCCCCCACCCCGGTCTCTCTCGCTGGCCCCCCGGTCTCTCTCACCCCCGCTATCTCTCTCTCTCCCACGCTCTCTCTCGCCCCTGCTCTCTTTCGCCACCTCCGGTCTGTCTCGCCCCCTGTCTCCCTTTGCCCCCGTCTCTCTCTCTTGCCCCCAGTCTCTCTCACCCTCGGTCTCTCTCATCACACCCTCTCTCTCACTCCCGGTCTCTCTATCCCGGTCTCTCATCACCCCCAGTGTCTCGCCCCCAGTCTCTCTCACCCACAGTCTCTCTCACCCCCGGTCTCTCTCACCCACAGTCTCTCTCGCCCCCGGTCTCTCTCACCCACAGTCTCTCTCGCCCCTGGTCTGACTCATTGCTCCCTGTCTCTCTTGAACCCGGCCTCTCTTGCTTCCCGGCCTCTCGCCCCGATCACTCACCCCCAGTCTTTCTTACCCCCGTTTCTCATCACCCCAGGTGTCTCACCCACAGTCTCTCTCGCCCCCGGTCTGTCTCATCGCTCCCTGTCTCTTTCGCACCTGGCCTCTCACACTTCCCAGCCTCTCTTGCTCCTAGTCTCTCTCTTGTCCCCGGTCTCTCTCGCCCCTTGGTCTCTCTCACAAACCCGTTTCTCTCGCTCCTCGGTCTCTCTCGCTCCCCGTCTCTCTCACCCCCGATCTCTCTCGCCCTCCGGGTCTCTCTCTCTCTCTTGCCCCTTGTCTCTCCCATCGTCCCTTGTCTCTCTGGTCGCCCCTGGTCTCTCGCCTGTGGTCACTCTCGCCCCCAGTCTCTCATCATTCCTGGTCTCTCTTGGCTCCCCCCTTCCGTGTCTTTCGTCACCCCCGGGCTCTCTCGCCTCTGGTCTCACTCGCTCCTGGTCTCTCAGGCGTCCCCTCTCTGTCTCGCCTCCAGTCTATCTCTTCCCCTGTCTCTCAGGCATCCCTGGTCTCTCTCGCCTCCCACTCTCTCTCGCCCCCGGTCTCTCTCACCCCCGGTATCATCCGCCCCCACCCGGTCTCTAATCGGCCCCAGTCTCTCATCATCCCCGGTCTCTCGCCTCTGGTCTCTCTCGCCCCCGGTTTCTCTCGCCCCCTGTCTCTCTTGTTGCCCCCCGTCTCTCGTCCCACCCGGTACCTTGCCCACAGTCTCTCTTGTCACCCCCTCTCTCTTGCCTGCGTCTCTCTCACCCCCCATTCTCTGTCGCCGCCCCCAGTGTCTTGCCACTGATCTCTCTTCGCCCCCACCCTCCACGTCTCTCTCACCCCCAGTCTCTCTCACCCCTGGTCTCTCTCGCCCCCGGTCTCTCTCACCCCAGTCTCTCTCTCACCCCAGGTCTCTCTCTCACCCCCGGTCTCTCTCACCCCAGTCTCTCTCTCACCCCCAGTCTCTCTCACCCCCGGCCTCTCTCACCCCCAGTCTCTCTCTCACCCCCAGTCTCTCTCGTCCCCGGTCTCTCACGTCCCCGGTCTCTCTCACCCCCAGTCTCTCTCTCAACCCCGGTCTCTCTCTCACCCCCCAGTCTCTCTCTCACCCCGATCTCTCCCACCCCCGGTCTCTCTCACCCCCAGTCTCTCTCTCACCCCCAGTCTCTCTCACCCCCGGTCTCTCTCGCCCCCCCGGTCTCTCTCACCCCCCGGTCTCTCTCTCACTCCCGGTCTCTCTCACCCCCGGTGTCTCTCGTCCCCCCAGTCTCTCTCACCCCCTGGTCTCCCTCTCTCATCCCCGGTCTCTCTCACCCCTGGTCTCTCTCGCCCCCGGTCTCTCTCTCACCCCCGGTCTCTCTCACCCCCGGTCTCTCTCTCACCCCCGGTCTCTCTCTCACCCCCCGGTCTCTCTCTAACCCCCCGGTCTCTCTCACCCTCGGTCTCTCTTCTCCCGGTCTCTCTCACCTCCAGTCTCTCTCACCCCCAGTCTCTCTCATCCCCGGTCTCTCTCACCCCCCGGTCTCTCTCTCACCCCCGGTCTCTCTCTCACCCCCGGTCTCTCTCAACCCCGGTCTCTCTCGTCCCCGGTCTCTCTCACCCCCAGTCTCTCTCGCCCCCGGTCTCTCTCACCCCCAGTCTCTCTCGCCCCCGGTCTCCCTCACCCCGGTCTCTCTCACCCCCAGTCTCTCTCTCACCCCCGGTCTCTCTCTCACCCCCCGATCTCTCTCTCAGCCCCCGGTCGCTCTCACCCACGGTCTCTCTCCTCCCGGTCTCTCTCACCTCCAGTCTCTCTCGCCCACAGTCTCTCTCACCCCCGATCTTTCTCATTGCTCCCTGCCTCTCTCGCACCCGGCCTCTCTCGCTCCCTGGCCTCTCTCACTCCCGGTCTCTCTCTCGCCCACAGTCTCTCTCTCGCTCCCGGTCTGTCTCGTTGCTCTCTGCCTCTCTCGCTCCTTGGCCTCTATCGCTCCCTGGACTCTCTCGCGCCCCCAGTCACTCTCGCCCCCGTCTCTGTTTGCCCCCGGTCTCTCTCTCTTGCCCACGGTTTCTCTCATCCCGGGTCTCTCTCACCCCCAGTCTCTCTCGTTCCCCCGTCTCTCTCGCCCCAGGACTCTCTCTCTCCCCCGGTCCCTCTCACCCTCGGTCTCTCTCGCCCATAGTCTCTCTCGCCCCCGGTCTGTCTCGTTGCTCTCTGCCTGTCTCGCTCCCCGGCCTCTCTCGCTCCCGGTCTCTCTCTCGCCCACAGTCTCTCTCGCCCCCGGTCTGTCTCGTTGCTCTCTGCCTGTCTCGCTCCCCGGCCTCTCTCACTCCCGGTCTCTCTCTTGCCCCCAGTCACTCTCGCCCCGATCTCTCTCGACCCCACTTTCTCTCGCCCCTAATCTCTCTCGTCGCCCCTGGTGTCTCTCGTCTCCCCCTGTCTGTCTCTCCCGGTCTCTCTCACCCCAGAGCTCTTTTGCGTCCTAGTCTCTCTCGCCCTCGGTCTCTCTCTCTCTTGGCCCCGGTCTCTCTCTCTTACCCCCGGTCTCTCTCGACCCCTGTCTCTCTCTCTCGCTCTCACCCCCGGTCTCTCTCGCCCCCGGTCACTCTCACCCCCGGTCTCTCTTGTCACCCCCGCTCTCTCTCGTCACCCCGTCTCTCTTGCACCCGGACTCTCTCTCGCTCCCGGTCTCTCTCGTCACCCCCTCCCTCTCACCCCCTCCCTCTCACCTGCAGTCTCTTTCTCGCCCTGGTCTCACTCTCGTCCCCTGTCTCTCTCGCCCCCGGTCTCCCTTGTTGCACCCCATTCTCTCTCGACCCTCGGTCTCTCTCACCCCAGGTCTCCTTTGCGCCCCAGTCTCTCTTGCCCCACCTGTCTCTCTGTCTCTCTCGCTCCCCACCCGGGTCTCTCTCAACCGCCCCAGTCTCTCTCGCCCTCCGGTCTCTCTTCACCCCCTGTCTCTCTCTCTCGGGCCCCCGGTCTCTCTCGTCACCCCCTCTATCTCTCACCCCCGGTCTCTTTCTCGCCCCCGGTCTCTTTGTCGCCCCCGGTCTCTCTCGCCCCTGGTCACTCTCCACCCCCCAACTTTCTCACCCTTGGTCTCTCTCGCCCCCTGGTCTCTCTCGCTCCCCTGTCTTTCTCACCCTCGGTCTCTCTCGCCCCCGGTCTCTCTCCCCCCCCGTCTCTCTCGCCCATAGTCTCTCTCACTCCCAGTCTCTATTGTTGCCCCCCAGTCACTTGTCACCCCCGGGTTTCTCTCGCCCCCAGTCTCTCTCGACCCCAGTCTCTCTCATTGTCCCCGGCCTCTCGTCACCCCTGGGTCTCTCTCCACCCCAATCTCTCTTGACCCCAGTGTCTTTTGCACCCCCAGTCTCTCTCACCCCTGTTCTCTCTCGCCTCCCCGGTCTCTCTTGCCTCCACCGGTCTCTTGCCCCCGGTCTCTCTCACCCCCGATCTCTTGTCACCCCCGGGTCTCTCTCGCCCCCAGTCTCTCTTGCACCTGGTCTCTCTCGCTTCCCCCTGTTTCGCTCGGCCCCGCAGTCTCTCTCACCCCCCCCGGTCTCTATTGTCGCCCCCGGTCTCTCGTCACCCACAGTATCTTGCCCCCGGTCTCTCTCGCCCACAGTCTCTCTCGCCCCCCGGTCTGTCTTGTCTCTCACTGTCTCTCTCACACTTGGCCTCTCTCCCTACTCGGTCTCTCTCATTCCCGGTTTCTCTCTCTCGCCCCTGGTTTCTCTCGACCCCACTTTCTCTCGCCCCCGGTCTCTCTCGTTGCCCCCAGTCTCTCTCACCCCCGGTCTATTGTCAGCCCCGTCTCTCTCACCCCCGGTCTCTCTCATCGCCCCCAGTCTCTCTCACCCCAGGTCTCTTTTGCGCCCCGTCTCTCTCGCCCCCGGTCTCTCTTGCCCCACCTGTCTTCTCGCTCCCCCCCCAACCTGGTCTCTCTCACCACCCCCCACCCGGTTTCTCTTCACCCCGGTCTCTCTCGTCACCCCCTTTCTCTCACCCCCGGTCACTTTCTCGCCCCCGGTGTCTCTTCCCAACTCTCTTTCTCACCCTCAGTCTCTCTTGCCCACAGTCTCTCTCGCCCCTGGTCTCTATGCCCCCTCACTCTCTTGCCCCCAGTCTCTCTCGCCCCCGGTCTCTATTGTCGCCCCCGGTCTCTCATCGCCCCCCCAGTCGCTCGACACCCCCAGGTCACTCTCACCCCCGATCACCATCTCACCACGGTCTCACTCACGCTCCCAGTCTGTCCCGTCATCCCAGTCTGTCTTGTCAACCCCTTTCTTTCACCCCCTCGGTTTCTCGTCATTGCCGGTCTCACGCCCACGGTCTAACTCGCCCCCGGTCTCTCATCACCCCCAATCTCTTGCGCCCTGGTTGCACTCAGCCCCCCCCTTGTCTCTCGTCACTCCTGGTCTCTCTCGCCTCCGGTCTCTCACACCCCTGTCTCTCCGTCGCCCCCCCCGTCTCTCTCTTCACCCCGTGTATCTCTCTTCACCCCATGTCTCTCTCGCTCCCGGTCTCTCTCTCTCGCCCCTGGTCTCTCTCCACCCCCGGTCTCTCTCTCCACCCCCCAGCTTTCTCACCCTCGGTCTCTCTCTCCCCCGGTCTCTCTCTCCCCCGGTCTCTCTCTCCCCCGGTCTCTCTCACCCCTGGTCTCTCTCTCTCCCCCGGTCTCTCTCTCCCCCGCTCTCTCTCACCCCCGGTCTCTCTCTCACCCCCGGTCTCTCTCTCACCCCCGGACTCTCTCACCCCCGGTCTCTCACTCACCCCCGGCCTCTCTCACGCCCCAGGCTTTCTCACCCCCGGTCTCTCTCACCCCCGGTCTCTCTCACCCCCGGTCTCTCTCTCTCACCCCCCGGTCTCTCTCTCACCCCCCGGTCTCTCTCTCACCCCCGGTCTCTCTCACCCCCGCTCTCTCTCACCCCCGGTCTCTCTCTCTCACCCCCCAGTCTCTTTCTCACCCCCGGTCTCTCTCACCCCCGGTCTCTCATCACCCCTGGTCTCTCTCTCTCACCCCCGTCTCTCTCTCACGCCCGCTGTCTCGTCACCCCCGGTCTCTCTCTCGCCCCCGGTCTCTGTCACCCCCAGTCTCTCGTCAACCCCGGTCTCTCTCGCCCCCAGTCACTCTTACCCCCCAGTCTCTCTCTCGCCCCCAGTCTCTCTCTCGCCCCCAGTCACTCTTACTCCCCAGTCTCTCTCTCGCCCCCGGTCTCTCTCGCCCCCAGTCACTCTTACCCACCAGTCTCTCTCTCGCCCCCGGTCTCTCTCGCCCCCAGTCACTCTTACCCCCCGGTCTCTCTCTCGCCCCTGGTCTCTCTCTCCCCCAGTCACTCTTACCCCCCGGTCTCTCTCTCGCCCTCGGTCTCTCTCTCACCCCCAGTCTCTCTCTCACCCCCGGTCTCTCTCTCGCCCCCAGTCACTCTTACCCCCCGGTTTCTCTCTCGCCCGTGGTCTCTCTCTCGCCCCCGGTCTCTCTCTCGCCCCCAGTCACTCTTACCCCCCGGTCTCTCTCTCGCCCCTGGTCTCTCTCGCCCCCAGTCACTCTTACCCCCCGGTCTCTCTCTCGCCCTCGGTCTCTCTCTCACCCCCAGTCTCTCTCTCACCCCCGGTATCTCTCTCGCCCTCGGTCTCTCTCTCGCCCCCGGTCTCTCTCTTTGCCCCCCGGTCTCTCTCGCCCCCAGTCTCTCTCTTTGCACCCCCGGTCTCTCTCTTTGCCCCTCCCGTCTCTCTCGCCCCCGGTCTCTCTCTTTGCCCCCCGGTCTCTCTCGCCCCCGGTCTCTCTGTTTGCCCCCCGGTCTCTCTCGCCCCCAGTCTCTCCCTTTGCCTCCCCGGTCTCTCTCTTTGCCCCCCCAGTCTCTCTCGCCTCCAGTCTCTCACTTTGCCCCCCCGGTCTCTCTCTTTGCCCACCCCTGTCTCTCTCGCCCCCGGTCTCTCACTTTTCCCCCCCTGTCTC
This sequence comes from Chiloscyllium punctatum, assembly GCF_047496795.1. Classification (NCBI taxonomy): domain Eukaryota; kingdom Metazoa; phylum Chordata; class Chondrichthyes; order Orectolobiformes; family Hemiscylliidae; genus Chiloscyllium; species Chiloscyllium punctatum. The sequence continues at coordinate 20,517,382 of NC_092772.1, forward strand.
TCTCGCCTCCGGTCTCTCTCTCGCTCCCGGTCTCTCTCGCCGCCCCCCACCAGTCTCTCTCGCCGCCCGCCCCCCCCCACCCCGGTCTCCCTTACCCCCGGTCTCTCTCATCCCCGGTCTCTCTCTTGCCGCCCCTGGTCTTACTCGCCCCCGGTCTCTCTCTCGCCCCTGGTCTCACTCGCTGCCCCTGGTCTCCCTTACCCCCGGTCTCTCTTGTCCCCGTTCTCTCTCGGTGCCCCCGGTCTCTCTCGCAGCCCCCGGTCTCTCTCGCCGCCCCCGGTCTCTCTCACCCCTGGTCTCTCTCGCCGCCCGCCCCCCCGGTCTCCCTTACCCCCGGTCTCTCTCGCCGCCCCCGTCTCTCTCTTTGCCCCCCTTGGTCTCTCTGGTCCCCATTCTCTCTCTTTGTTCCCCTGGTCTCTATCGCCCCCGGTCTCTCTCACCCCCGGTCTTTCTCTTTGCCCCCCGGTCTCTCTCGTCCCCAGCCTCTCTCGCCGCCCCCAGTCTCTCTCGACCCCGGTCTCTCTCGCCCCCGGTCTCTCTCACCCCCGGTCTCTATCGCCCCCGATCTCTCTCGCCCCCGGTCTCTCTCTTTGCCCCCCGGTCTCTCTCGTCCCCAGTCTCTCTCGCCACCCCCAGTCTCTCTCGACCCCGGTCTCTCTCGCCCCCGGTCTCTCTCGCCCCCGGTCTCTCTCGTCCCCGGTCTCACTCACCCCCGGTCTCACTCGCCCCTGGTCTCTCTCGCGCCCGGTCTCTCTCGCCCCTGGTATCTCTCGCCTCCTCCGGTCTCTCTCGCCCCCAGTCTCTCTCACCCCCGGTCTCTCACTCACCCCCTGTCTGTCTCGCCCCCGGTCTCTCACTCACCCCCGGTCTCACTCGCCCCTGGTCTCTCTCGCCTCCCCCGGTCTCTCTCGCCTCTGGTCTCTCTCACCCCCGGTCTCTCTCGCCCCTGGTCTCTCTCGCCTCCCCTGGTCTCTCTCGCCTCCCCCGGTCTCACTCGCCCCTGGTCTCGCTCACCCCCAGTCTCTCTCTCGCCCCGGTCTCACTCGCCCCTGGTCTCTCTCACCCCCGGTCTCTCACTCACCCCCGGTCACTCTCGTCCCTGGTCTCTCTCACCCCCGGTCTCTCTCACCCCCGGTCTCTCTCACCCCCAGTCTCTCTCACCCCGGTCTCTCTCTCACCCCCAGTCTCTCTCGCCCCCGGTCTCTCTCACCCCCGGTATCTCTCTCACCCCCGGTCTCTCTCACCCCCGGTCTCTCTCACCCCCAGTCTCTCTCTCACCCCCTGTCTCTCTCACCCCCGGTCTCTCTCACCCCCTGTCTCTCTCACTCCCGGTCTCTCTCATCCCCTGGTCTCTCTCACCCCCGTTCTCTCTCTCACCCCCAGTCTCACTCGCCCCTGGTTTCCCTCGCGCCCGGTCTCTCTCGCCGCCCCCTGTGTCTCTCGCCGCTTCCCCACCCCCGGTCTCTCTCGCCGCCCCCCACCGATCTCCCTTACCCCCGGTCTCTCTCTTTGCCCCCCCCAGTCTCTCTTGCCCCCGGTCTCTCTCTTTGCCCCCCGGTCTCTATTGTTCCTGATCTCTCTCACCCCCGGTCTCTCTCTTTGCCCCCCGGTCTCTCTTGCTCCCCGTCGCTCTCGCCCCTAGTCTCTCTCGCCGCCCACGGTCTCTCTCACCCCCCAGTCTGTCTCTTTGCCCCCCCCCCGGTTTCTCTCGCCCCCCGGTCTCTCTCGCCCCGGACTCTCTCGCCCCCGGTCTCTCTCGCTGCCCCCCGGTCTCTCTCGCTACGAGTCTTTCTCGCCGCCCCCTGTCTCTCTCGACCCCGGTCTCTCTCTTAGCCCCCCCGGTTCTCTCTCGCCCCCCCGTCTCTCCCTTTGCCCCCCTGGTCTCTCTTGTCCCCGGTCTCTCTCTTTGCCCCCTTGGTCTCTCTCGCCCCCAGTCTCTCTCTTTGCCCCCCACCACAGTCTCTCTCACCCCCGGTCTCTCTCTTTGCCCCCCCCAGTCTCTCTCGCCCCCCGGTTTCTCTCGCCCCTGGACTCTCTCGCCCCCGGTCTCTCTCTTTGCCCCCTTGGTCTCTATCGCCCCCGGTCTCTCTCTTTGCCCCCCCCAGTCTCTCACACCCCCGGTCTCTCTCTTTGCCCCCCCCGGTCTCTCTCGCCCCAAGGCTCTCTCGCCACCCACGGTCTCTCTTGCCCAAATTCTCTCTCTTTGCCCCCCCCGGTCTCTCTCACCCCCAGTCTCTCTCGCCCCTCCCCCGGTCTCTCTCGCCCCCCCGGTCTCTATCGACCCCGGTCTCTCTCTTTGCCCCCCCAGTCTCTCTCGCCCCCGGTCTCTCTCTTTGCCCCCCCAGTCTCTCTCGCCCCCGGTCTCTCTCTTTGCCCCCCTGGTCTCTCTCGCCCCCGGTCTCTCTCACCTCCGGTCTCTCTCTTTGCACCCCCCCAGTCTCTCTCGCCCCCAGTCTCTCTCGCCGCCCCCGTTCTCTCTCGTCCCCAGTCTCGCTCTCACCCCCAGTCTCTCTCACCCCCGGTCTCTCTCGCCCCCCCCCGGTCTCTCTCACCCTTCGGTCTCTCTCTCACTCCCGGTCTCTCTCACCCCCGGCCTCTCTCGCCCCCCCAGTCTCTCTCACCCCCTGGTCTCTCTCTCTCATCCCCGGTCTCTCTCACCCCCGGTCTCTCTCGCCCCCGGTCTCTCTCTCACCCCCGGTCTCTCTCCCCCCCGGTCTCTCTCTCACCCCCGGTCTCTCTCACCCCCGGTCTCTCTCACCCCCAGTCTCTCTCTCACCCCCGGTCTCTCTCTCACCCCCCGGTCTCTCTCACCCTCGGTCTCTCTTCTCCCGGTCTCTCTCACCTCCAGTCTCTCTCACCCCCAGTCTCTCTCATTCCCGGTCTCTCTCACCCCCCGGTCTCTCTCTCACCCCCGGTCTCTCTCTCACCCCCGGTCTCTCTCACCCCCGGTCTCTCTCACCCCCAGTCTCTCTCTCACCCCCGGTCTCTCTCTCATCCCCCGGTCTCTCTCTCACCCCCCGGTCTCTCTCACCCTCGGTCTCTCTTCTCCCGGTCTCTCTCACCTCCAGTCTCTCTCACCCCCAGTCTCTCTCATCCCCGGTCTCTCTCACCCCCCGGTCTCTCTCTCACCCCCGGTCTCTCTTTCACCCCCGGTCTCTCTCAACCCCGGTCTCTCTCGTCCCCGGTCTCTCTCACCCCCAGTCTCTCTCGCCCCCGGTCTCTCTCACCCCCGGTCTTTCTCTTTGCCCCCCGGTCTCTCTCGTCCCCAGCCTCTCTCGCCGCCCCCAGTCTCTCTCGACCCCGGTCTCTCTCGCCCCCGGTCTCTCTCACCCCCGGTCTCTATCGCCCCCGATCTCTCTCGCCCCCGGTCTCTCTCTTTGCCCCCCGGTCTCTCTCGTCCCCAGTCTCTCTCGCCACCCCCAGTCTCTCTCGACCCCGGTCTCTCTCGCCCCCGGTCTCTCTCGCCCCCGGTCTCTCTCGTCCCCGGTCTCACTCACCCCCGGTCTCACTCGCCCCTGGTCTCTCTCGCGCCCGGTCTCTCTCGCCCCTGGTATCTCTCGCCTCCTCCGGTCTCTCTCGCCCCCAGTCTCTCTCACCCCCGGTCTCTCACTCACCCCCTGTCTGTCTCGCCCCCGGTCTCTCACTCACCCCCGGTCTCACTCGCCCCTGGTCTCTCTCGCCTCCCCCGGTCTCTCTCGCCTCTGGTCTCTCTCACCCCCGGTCTCTCTCGCCCCTGGTCTCTCTCGCCTCCCCTGGTCTCTCTCGCCTCCCCCGGTCTCACTCGCCCCTGGTCTCTCTCACCCCCAGTCTCTCTCTCGCCCCGGTCTCACTCGCCCCTGGTCTCTCTCACCCCCGGTCTCTCACTCACCCCCGGTCACTCTCGTCCCTGGTCTCTCTCACCCCCGGTCTCTCTCACCCCCGGTCTCTCTCACCCCCAGTCTCTCTCACCCCCGGTCTCTCTCTCACCCCCAGTCTCTCTCGCCCCCGGTCTCTCTCACCCCCGGTATCTCTCTCACCCCCGGTCTCTCTCACCCCCGGTCTCTCTCACCCCCAGTCTCTCTCTCACCCCCTGTCTCTCTCACCCCCGGTCTCTCTCACCCCCTGTCTCTCTCACTCCCAGTCTCTCTCATCCCCTGGTCTCTCTCACCCCCGTTCTCTCTCTCACCCCCAGTCTCACTCGCCCCTGGTTTCCCTCGCGCCCGGTCTCTCTCGCCGCCCCCTGTGTCTCTCGCCGCTTCCCCACCCCCGGTCTCTCTCGCCGCCCCCCACCGATCTCCCTTACCCCCGGTCTCTCTCTTTGCCCCCCCCAGTCTCTCTTGCCCCCGGTCTCTCTCTTTGCCCCCCGGTCTCTATTGTTCCTGATCTCTCTCACCCCCGGTCTCTCTCTTTGCCCCCCGGTCTCTCTTGCTCCCCGTCGCTCTCGCCCCTAGTCTCTCTCGCCGCCCACGGTCTCTCTCACCCCCCAGTCTGTCTCTTTGCCCCCCCCGGTTTCTCTCGCCCCCCGGTCTCTCTCGCCCCGGACTCTCTCGCCCCCGGTCTCTCTCGCTGCCCCCCGGTCTCTCTCGCTACGAGTCTTTCTCGCCGCCCCCTGTCTCTCTCGACCCCGGTCTCTCTCTTAGCCCCCCCGGTTCTCTCTCGCCCCCCCGTCTCTCTCTTTGCCCCCCTGGTCTCTCTTGTCCCCGGTCTCTCTCTTTGCCCCCTTGGTCTCTCTCGCCCCCAGTCTCTCTCTTTGCCCCCCACCACAGTCTCTCTCACCCCCGGTCTCTCTCTTTGCCCCCCCCAGTCTCTCTCGCCCCCCGGTTTCTCTCGCCCCTGGACTCTCTCGCCCCCGGTCTCTCTCTTTGCCCCCTTGGTCTCTCTCGCCCCCGGTCTCTCTCTTTGCCCCCCCCAGTCTCTCACACCCCCGGTCTCTCTCTTTGCCCCCCCGGTCTCTCTCGCCCCAAGGCTCTCTCGCCACCCACGGTCTCTCTTGCCCAAATTCTCTCTCTTTGCCCCCCCCGGTCTCTCTCACCCCCAGTCTCTCTCGCCCCTCCCCCGGTCTCTCTCGCCCCCCCGGTCTCTATCGACCTCGGTCTCTCTCTTTGCCCCCCCAGTCTCTCTCACCCCCGGTCTCTCTCACCCCCGGTCTCCCTCACCCCCAGTCTCTCTCTCACCCCCAGTCTCTCTCTCGCCCCGGTCTCACTCGCCCCTGGTCTCTCTCACCCCCGGTCTCTCACTCACCCCCGGTCACTCTCGTCCCTGGTCTCTCTCACCCCCGGTCTCTCTCACCCCCGGTCTCTCTCACCCCCAGTCTCTCTCACCCCCGGTCTCTCTCTCACCCCCAGTCTCTCTCGCCCCCGGTCTCTCTCACCCCCGGTATCTCTCTCACCCCCGGTCTCTCTCACCCCCGGTCTCTCTCACCCCCAGTCTCTCTCTCACCCCCTGTCTCTCTCACCCCCGGTCTCTCTCACCCCCTGTCTCTCTCACTCCCAGTCTCTCTCATCCCCTGGTCTCTCTCACCCCCGTTCTCTCTCTCACCCCCAGTCTCACTCGCCCCTGGTTTCCCTCGCGCCCGGTCTCTCTCGCCGCCCCCTGTGTCTCTCGCCGCTTCCCCACCCCCGGTCTCTCTCGCCGCCCCCCACCGATCTCCCTTACCCCCGGTCTCTCTCTTTGCCCCCCCCAGTCTCTCTTGCCCCCGGTCTCTCTCTTTGCCCCCCGGTCTCTATTGTTCCTGATCTCTCTCACCCCCGGTCTCTCTCTTTGCCCCCCGGTCTCTCTTGCTCCCCGTCGCTCTCGCCCCTAGTCTCTCTCGCCGCCCACGGTCTCTCTCACCCCCCAGTCTGTCTCTTTGCCCCCCCCCGGTTTCTCTCGCCCCCCGGTCTCTCTCGCCCCGGACTCTCTCGCCCCCGGTCTCTCTCGCTGCCCCCCGGTCTCTCTCGCTACGAGTCTTTCTCGCCGCCCCCTGTCTCTCTCGACCCCGGTCTCTCTCTTAGCCCCCCCGGTTCTCTCTCGCCCCCCCGTCTCTCTCTTTGCCCCCCTGGTCTCTCTTGTCCCCGGTCTCTCTCTTTGCCCCCTTGGTCTCTCTCGCCCCCAGTCTCTCTCTTTGCCCCCCACCACAGTCTCTCTCACCCCCGGTCTCTCTCTTTGCCCCCCCCAGTCTCTCTCGCCCCCCGGTTTCTCTCGCCCCTGGACTCTCTCGCCCCCGGTCTCTCTCTTTGCCCCCTTGGTCTCTATCGCCCCCGGTCTCTCTCTTTGCCCCCCCCAGTCTCTCACACCCCCGGTCTCTCTCTTTGCCCCCCGGTCTCTCTCGCCCCAAGGCTCTCTCGCCACCCACGGTCTCTCTTGCCCAAATTCTCTCTCTTTGCCCCCCCCGGTCTCTCTCACCCCCAGTCTCTCTCGCCCCTCCCCCGGTCTCTCTCGCCCCCCCGGTCTCTATCGACCCCGGTCTCTCTCTTTGCCCCCCCAGTCTCTCTCGCCCCCGGTCTCTCTCTTTGCCCCCCCAGTCTCTCTCGCCCCCGGTCTCTCTCTTTGCCCCCCTGGTCTCTCTCGCCCCCGGTCTCTCTCACCTCCGGTCTCTCTCTTTGCACCCCCCCAGTCTCTCTCGCCCCCAGTCTCTCTCGCCGCCCCCGTTCTCTCTCGTCCCCAGTCTCGCTCTCACCCCCAGTCTCTCTCACCCCCGGTCTCTCTCGCCCCCCCCCGGTCTCTCTCACCCTTCGGTCTCTCTCTCACTCCCGGTCTCTCTCACCCCCGGCCTCTCTCGCCCCCCCAGTCTCTCTCACCCCCTGGTCTCTCTCTCTCATCCCCGGTCTCTCTCACCCCCGGTCTCTCTCGCCCCCGGTCTCTCTCTCACCCCCGGTCTCTCTCCCCCCCGGTCTCTCTCTCACCCCCGGTCTCTCTCACCCCCGGTCTCTCTCACCCCCAGTCTCTCTCTCACCCCCGGTCTCTCTCTCACCCCCCGGTCTCTCTCACCCTCGGTCTCTCTTCTCCCGGTCTCTCTCACCTCCAGTCTCTCTCACCCCCAGTCTCTCTCATTCCCGGTCTCTCTCACCCCCCGGTCTCTCTCTCACCCCCGGTCTCTCTCTCACCCCCGGTCTCTCTCACCCCCGGTCTCTCTCACCCCCAGTCTCTCTCTCACCCCCGGTCTCTCTCTCATCCCCCGGTCTCTCTCTCACCCCCCGGTCTCTCTCACCCTCGGTCTCTCTTCTCCCGGTCTCTCTCACCTCCAGTCTCTCTCACCCCCAGTCTCTCTCATCCCCGGTCTCTCTCACCCCCCGGTCTCTCTCTCACCCCCGGTCTCTCTTTCACCCCCGGTCTCTCTCAACCCCGGTCTCTCTCGTCCCCGGTCTCTCTCACCCCCAGTCTCTCTCGCCCCCGGTCTCTCTCACCCCCGGTCTCTCTCGTCCCCGGTCTCTCTCACCCCCAGTCTCTCTCACCCCCCAGTGTCTCTCACCTCCGGTCTCTCTCCTTGCCCTCGGTCTGTCGCCCCCAGGTCACTCTCGCCTCCGGTCTCTCTTCTTGCCCCCGGTCTCCATTTGCCCTCAGTCTCTCTCTCGCCCCCAGTCTCTCTCTCTTGTCCCCGGTCTCTCTCCCATTCCCGGTCTCTCTCTCCCCGGGTCTCTCTCGTCCCCCGTCTCTCTTGTCACCCCCCTCTCTCGCCCCCGGTCTCTCTTGCCCCCAGTTTCTCTGACCCCCCGTGTCTCTCTTGACCCTGGTCTCTCTCTCACACCCCGGTCTCCATCACCGATGGTCTCTCTCACCCCTGGTCTCTCTCACCCCTGGTGTCTCATCGCCCTCAGCCTCTCATCGACCCAGTCTCTCATCACAAGCAGTCTCTCGCCGTCGGTCTCTCGACCCGGTCTTTCTCGCCCCCGATCTCTCTCACCGCCCTCGGTCTCTCTCTTGCCCCCTGTCTCTCTCTCGCCCCCGGGCTCTAACTCCTCCTGGTCTCTCTCGCCCCCGGTCTCAAAATCTCCCCAGTGTCTCTCGCCCCTGGTCACTAATTCTCCCCGGTCTCTAACTCTCCCCAGTGTCTCTCGCCCCCTGTCTCTAACTCTCCCCGGTTTCTCCTCGCCCCCTGTCTCTAACTCTCCCCAGTGTCTCTCGCCCCCTGTCTCTAACTCTCCCCGGTTTCTCCTCGCCCCCTGTCTCTAACTCTCCCCAGTGTCTCTCGCCCCCTGTCTCTAACTCTCCCCAGTGTCTTGCGCCCCCTGTTACTAACTCTCCCAAGTGTCTCTCGCCCCCTGTCTCTAACTCTCCCCAGTGTCTATCGCCCCTGGTCTCTAATTCTCCCCGGTCTCTAACTCTCCCCAGTGTCTCTCGCCCCCTGTCTCTAACTCTCCCCAGTCTCTCTCGCCCCCGGTCTCTAACTCTCCCCGGTTTCTCCTCGCCCCCTGTCTCTAACTCTCCCCGGTTTCTCCTCGCCCCCTGTCTCTAACTCTCCCAAGTGTCTCTCGCCCCCTGTCTCTAACCTCCCCAGTGTCTCTCGCCCCCTGTCTCTAACTCTCCCCAGTGTCTCTCGCCCCCGGTCTCTAACTCTCCCCGGTTTCTCCTCGCCCCCGGTCTCTAACTCTCCCCAGTGTCGCTCGCCCCCTGTCTCTAACCTCCCCGGTTTCTCCTCGCCCTCTGTCTCTAACTCTCCCCGGTTTCTCCTCGCCCCCTGTCTCTAACTCTCCCCAGTGTCTCTCGCCCCCTGTCTCTAACCTCCCCAGTGTCTCTCGCCCTCTGTCTCTAACTCTCCCCAGTGTCTCTCGCCCCCTGTCTCTAACTCTCCCCAGTGTCTCTCGCCCTCTGTCTCTAACTCTCCCCAGTGTCTCTCGCCCCCGGTCTCTAACTCTCCCCAGTGTCTCTCGCCCCCTGTCTCTAACTCTCCCCGGTTTCTCCTCGCCCTCTGTCTCTAACTCTCCCCAGTGTCTCTCGCCCTCTGTCTCTAACTCTCCCCAGTGTCTCTCGCCCCCTGTCTCTAACTCTCCCCAGTGTCTCTCGCCCCCTGTCTCTAACTCTCCCCAGGGTCTCTCGCTCCCTGTCTCTAATTCTCCCCAGTGTCTCTCGCCCCCGGTCTCTAACTCTCCCCAGTGTCTCTCGCCCCCTGTCTCTAACTCTCCCCGGTTTCTCCTCGCCCTCTGTCTCTAACTCTCCCCAGTGTCTCTCGCCCCCTGTCTCTAACTCTCCCCAGTGTCTCTCGCCCCCTGTCTCTAACTCTCCCCAGTGTCTCTCGCCCCCTGTCTCTAACTCTCCCCGGTCTCTCTTGTCGACCCCTGTCTCTAACTCTCCCTGGTCTCTCTCGCCACCGGTCTCTCTCTCAGCCCCGGTCTCTCATTGCCCCCGGATTCTCTCCTGCCCCTGGTCTCACATCCCCCCACCTCCCCCCCCCCCCCCGGTGTCTGTCTGCCCCGTTCTCTCTTGTCCCGCTCGGTTTCTCGTTGCCCCCATTCCCTCTCGTCCCCCGGTCTCCCTCGGTCCTGGTCTCTCTCGTCGTCTCCTGCCTTGCTCACCTCCCGTCTCTTTTGTCGCCCCCGGTCTCTGACTCTCCCCAGTCTATCTCGCCACCAGTCTCTAACTCTCCTCGGTCTCTCTCGCCCCCGGTCTCTAACTCTCCCCAGTCTCTCTCGCCCACGGTCTTAACTCTCCCCGGTCTCTCTAGCCCCCGGTCTCGAACTCTCCCCAGTCTCTCTCGCCACCTGTCTCTCACTCTCCCCGTTCTCTCATCGCCCCGGTCTCTCTCTCCCCTCGATATCTCTCACCCCCTGGGTCTCTCTTGTCCCTGTTCTCTCTCGCCCCCAGTCTCTCTCACCCCCCGTCTCTCTTGTCATCCCCGGTCACTCATCAGCCCCTCTCTCTTGCCCCCGGTCGCTTTCGCCCCCGGACTCTCTCGCTCCTTGTCTGTCTCGTCGGCTCCTGTCTTGCTCACCCCCCGGTCTCTCTTGTCGCCCCCTGTCTCTAACTCTCCCCGGTCTCTCTCGCCCCGGTCTCTCTCACCTCTGGTCTCTCATCTCCCCGGGTCTCTCTCTCCCCTTGATCGCTCTCTTGTTTCTGTTCTCTCTCGCCTTTTGTCTCTCTTTCGCCCCCGGACTTTCTCACCCTCCCCCCCACTGTCTCTCTCACCCACCCCCCACCCCCACCCCTGTCTCTCTTGCCTCTGTTCTCTCTTGCACCCGGTCTCTCTCTCATCCTCCGGTTCCTCTCGCCCCAGTCTGTCTCATCGCCCCTGGTCTCTCGTTGCAACCCCCCCACCCCCCCACCAACTCTCTCTCGCCTCTGTTCTCGCTCGCCTCCCCCCGGTCTCTCTCGCCCTCTGTCACTCATCCCCCACAGTCTCTCTCTCCCCTCGGTCTATTGCCCCAGTCTCTCTCTTCACCCCTCGTAACCCTCGTCACCCCCGGTCTCTCTCTCCACCGTTCTCTCGTCATTCCTGGTCTCATTTACGCCCAGTCTCTCTTGCCCCCAGTCTCTCTTGCCCCCGGTCTCTCATGTCAACTCCTCTCTCTCACCCCAGGTCTCTCTCTCGCCCCTGTTCTCTCTCGCTCCTGGTCTCTCTCAACCCCCAGTCTCTCTCATCACTCCCGGTCTCTCTCACCCCAAGTCTCTCTCGTCACCCCCGGTCTCTCGTCACCCCCTCTCTCTTGCCCCAGGTCTCTCTCAACCCCCCGGTCTCTCTCGCCGCCCCCCCCCTCTTCCTGCTCTCTCGTCCATCTGCGTCTCTCGCCCTCCCTTCTCTCTCTCATCAACCCCAGTCTCTCTCATCACCCCTGGTCTCTCTCATCGCCTCCAGTCTCTCGTCACCCCCTCCATCTCGCCCCCAGTTGCTATAAACCCCCAGTCTCTCATGTTCCTGGTTTCTCTCGACACCCCCTCTCTCTTGCCCCAGGTCTCTCTCACTCCCGGTCTCTCTCATCGCCTCTGGTTTGTCTCGCCCCAGTCTCTCTCACCCCCCCCCACGCCCCTGGTCTCTCTCGCCGCCCCCCCCCCCGTGTCTCTCGCCCCAGCCTTGCCAACCCCGGTCTCTCTCAACCCCCAGTCTCTCTCATCACTCGCGGTCTCTCTCACCCCAAGTCTCTCTCGTCACCCCCGGTCTCTCATCACCCCCTCTCTCTTGCCCCAGGTCTCTCTCAACCCCCCGGTCTCTCTCGCCGCCCCCCCCTCTCCCTGCTCTCTCGTCCCTCTGCGTCTCCCGCCCTCCCTTCTCTCTCTCATCAACCCCTCTCTCTCTCATCACCCCTGGTCTCTCTCAACCCCCAGTCTCTCTCATCACTCGCGGTCTCTCTCACCCCAAGTCTCTCTCGTCACCCCCGGTCTCTCGTCACCCCCTCTCTCTTGCCCCAGGTCTCTCTCAACCCCCCGGTCTCTCTCGCCGCCCCCCTCTCCCTGCTCTCTCGTCCCTCTGCGTCTCTCGCCCTCCCTTCTCTCTCTCATCAACCCCAGTCTCTCTCATCCCCCCTGGTCTCTCTCGTCGCCTCCAGTCTCTCGTCACCCCCCTCCATCTCGCCCCCGGTTGCTCTCACCCCCCGAGTCTCTCATGTTCCTGGTTTCTCTCGTCACCCTCGGCCTCTCTCGCCCCTGGTCTCACATGTCCCCGGTTTCTCTCGTCGCCCCCAGTCTCTCTCTCGTCCCCCTCTGTCTCGCCCCCCTCATTCAGTCGGCCCCCTCTCTCTCTCGCACCCCCTCCCTCTCTTGCCCCCCTCTCTCGGCCCCTTTTCTTTCGCACCCCACCTCGCCCCCCTCTCTCTCTAACCGCCTCTCTCTCTCTTACTGCCTCTCTCTCTCGTCACCCCCTCTCTCTCGCCCCCGGTCTCTTTTGCCCCCCCCCCCCACCCCCAGTCTCTCACGGCCCTGGTTTCTCTCGTCGCCCCGGTCTCTCTCTTGTCCCCAGTCTCTTTCATCACCTCCAGTCTCTCGTAACCCCCCCCTCTCTCTCACCCCTCTGTCTCTCTAGCGCCCCTCTCTCTCGCCCCTCTCTCTCATCCCACCTCTCTCGCACCCCTGTCTCTCTTGCCTCGCCTCTCTCCCCCTCCCCCTCTCGGCCTCCCCTCTCTTGCCCTCCTCTCTGTCGCACCCCCCGTTTCTCCCACCCCTTTTGTCCGTCCCCTCTCTCTCTCGCCTGCCTCCTCTCTCTCTTTTGCCCCTCTCTCTCACCCCCCCTGTCTCTCGTCCCCCTACCCTGTCTCTCCCTGCTCTTTCACACTCTCTCGAATCACTGTCGCCTCATCTCCCTTTCTCTCCTCCCTCTCTCTCTCATTCTCGGCTCTGTCTCTCTCTCTCTCTCTTTCTCTTGCTGCCATCTCCCTCCCTCTCTTGCCCCCTCTGTTTGCCCCTCTCTCGTTCCCTCTCTCAACTCCATCCTTATCTCCTCTCTCTCTCTCAGGGAGGGAGAGAGGGAAGAGTGGAGGCAGGTGGAGAAACCGGGACTGGGTGTGTGTGTGATAGAGACGGGGGAATGAGTGAGAGTGAAAAGGAGAGGTGTTGAGAAGGAAAGAGTATGCAGAGATAGAGAGGGAGAGCAATGAGGAGAAAGGGTAGGGGAGAGGAAATGGGGAGTCCAGGTTGGAGTGGGGAGGGACAGAGGGAGTTAAACCCAGCTCCTGAGCTCAGGGCGCGGTGCCCTCCCCTTCCCTGAGGACCAGGACTTGGGGCTGAGTCTGTATCTCTCCAGCTCAGCTTCTCCAACACGAAGATTCACAACACCATCAGTCACTCTGCTGCTCGGCATGCTTTAATCAACATTTTTATTGGTTACAGTCAGTGGGATGGTGCTTTTTCTCACTGGCCCCTGAGTTGTGAGAAACATTGAAATGTTTCCCTGTAACCCCCCCTGGGGGATAAGGATGGACAAACCAGCGCTACCCTCAGTCTGTTACCATAGCGACAGGCTGTTCCATCGCTGAAACACTGAATTGAAATGAGAAAATCCCGGATTGATTGATTAATGAGGGAATTTGACGGATGGATGGTTTTGGGTGAAGGGATATTTCAGCACATTCTTCAGCTGCTGCCTGAACTTAGTCTGGGTCACGGCATAAATCGCGGCGTTTGTGCAGCAACTGAGGAGCTGCAGCATGAAGGCCAATTCCTGCACAAAGGGATCGAGATACACAGGGGTATCCACAATCCACGACATCCGGTACCATATAGAATACAGCATGAACGTTGACCATAACAGGATGAAATTGGCCGAGATCACAAACAGTAAAATGATGGATTTTTTTCGGTTTCTCATTTCAGTGTCAGACTGAGCGTCCCCATTGGTGTGAGCGTGGAGTCTCCTGCGGGCTCTGCTGGTCACTAAAATGTGTCTGACGGTGAGAACATTGAGCAGCAGAATCAGGAGAAATGGGACACACGTGGTTAGAATGTAGTGGAGGAGCTCGATTGTGACCCAGACAGTGGAGAATAGAACAGCCTTTGTTACACCACAAAACCAGGGGAGGTTGTGCAGCAAATACCGAGCCTCGAGCATAAAATACCAGGAAATGTTCTTTAAACAGCTCAGCACAGTCACTGCTCCCAGAACCACAGCCGCCGTTTTCTCACTGCAATATTTACTTTTCAGCTTCTGGCAACAAATGGCCACAAACCGATCAAAGGTGAAAGTGACGGTGAACCAGACAGAGCAGTCAGTGGCTGCATAAAGCAGGACGGCGTGGATATTACACACGGGGACGGAGTACATCAGGAAATAAAACTGTTCCCGATAGACAATGGGAATGTGTCTCAGGATCAGGTCGAAGATAATGACCAGGAGATCCGCCGCTGCCATGGCCCCCAGGTAACGTCTGACACATGGAGACAATCCACAATCTTTATAAAGCAGGACGTAGATGGTCACTACGTTAACTGTGAGGAAGGAAAACAAACCCATTATCCATCAGCCTGGAGGCAAAGGGACCCGTTTGATCGGGGACCCAGTGAGATTTTCAAATGTGTCCCTGTATTCAGGGATTTATTAAAATAATTGGAGCTGGAATAACAAATGGGAAGGTTGGAATTACTGACAAAAATGTAACATAAACCACAAGAAACCCTCCCTCCCCAAACACACAGAGACACATCCATAAGGACAGATGGTTTCTAGAACATTCCCACACACTCGATCACTCGAGAACAGACACAGGTCACTCCTTCCCAGTTCCTAATACGGAGAGTGGAAACGTTGCTGTCCTGAAGGATTCTCTCCCAGTTTCCTGAAGACAAATGGAGTTTGGAAATTCCTGTATTTTGGTCTAAATTGTGGTCGATCCGGTGTCGTGGAGAAATGTAAACACAGGGAAAACGTATTCACCCCTTTAACTGCCTGAGGGGCCTTCGGAACAGTGTCTCCTTCTCCCTGGAACGGGGATCTCATCCCTCGGGATCTTATCGTTTGTACAATTCACTGACGTCCGGCCGTTCACAAACAATGTCAGGGACAGAACGTTCCGGGGAATGTCAGTTATAGAATGTCAGGGACAGAACGTTCCGGGGAATGTCAGTTATAGAATGTTGGGGACAGAACGTTCCGGGGAATGTCAGTTATAGAATGTCGGGGACAGAATGTTCCGGGGAACTCCTTGACCTGTCCATGACCTTCCCCCCCATCCACCCGACCCTCCTCTCTGACCTATCACCTCTTCACCTGTAAACCGGAAGCCGTCCCCCCCCACCCCCCCGCAGCATGTAGGACTGAGTACAACGACACAGTGCATTGATCTGAAACCCAGGAGCAGTTACCCTCCCAGCATGTAGGAGTGTGTCCACCACCCCAGTGCATTGATCTGTAACCCAGGAGCAGTTACCCTCCCAGCATGTAGGACTGTGTATACCACCCCAGTACATTGATCTGTAACCCAGGAGCAGTTACCCTCCCAGCATGTCGGACTGTGTACCCCACCCCAGTGCATTGATCTGTAACCCAGGAGCAGTTCCACACCCAGCATGTAGGACTGTGTACCCCACCCCAGTGCATTGATCTGTAACCCAGGAGCAGTTACCCTCCCACCATGTAGGACTGTGTACACCACCCCAGTACATTGATCTGTAACCCAGGAGCAGTTACCCTCCCAGCATGTAGGACTGTGTACCCCACCCCAGTACATTGATCTGTAACCCAGGAGCAGTTACCCTCCCAGCATGTAGGACTGTGTACACCACCCCAGTGCATTGATCTGTAACCCAGGAGCAGTTACCCTCCCAGCATGTAGGACTGTGTACACCACCCCAGTGCATTGATCTGTAACCCAGGAGCAGTTACCCTCCCAGCATGTAGGACTGTGTACACCACCCCAGTGCATTGATCTGTAAACTAGGAGCAGTCACCCTCCCAGCATGTAGGACTGTATCTGTCCCCCCAGTGCATTGCTCAGTAACACTGTGTTAGACCCCTGCCCAGTGTGGGGAAACTTGCAGCCCATGCTGGAACTGACAGGATGTACAGCTCCCACCCATTTACAGCTCCATATCTCCATTATTGCCCTGACAAGGGGGTGCCGTGGGTGTGAACATCACTGCCAGAGAGAGATGGCGGGGGATCAGTTTAAATATCACCACATGGGGCGGGGTTTGGGAAATAGACAGAGAGGGGGAGACTGCGAG
Organism: Chiloscyllium punctatum; assembly: GCF_047496795.1. NCBI lineage: Eukaryota > Metazoa > Chordata > Chondrichthyes > Orectolobiformes > Hemiscylliidae > Chiloscyllium > Chiloscyllium punctatum. Next base: position 20,532,922 of record NC_092772.1, read on the forward strand.
ACAGTGTCATGGAAGGATGTATTCCCAGGTTTCAGAATGCAGAAATGTAGACACTTCGATAGCATCCTGTAACATGAGCCAGTCTTCCCAGGAAAGATGGGAAAATGGGATAGTTGAGCATTTGCACTACAGCTTTGTAAATGGGAGTTGTTTTAACAGAATCTATGATTCACTAGGTTGAATCAAACAAAAAACTGTCTCAGTGACATTTTCCCTTAGTCTGACAGAACGATTATCTGCACAATGCTGAGCTAGTTTCCTGGTGCTATTGGATCAAACTCACCTCATTAACAACCCAGCCCACCCCATGGTGTCCCTCTCATTCAATGCCAGCCCGATTCTCCCACCCATCATGGCTGGAGGTACTCACCATCTCCCGGGTGACCCTGGATATTCATCGTTCCCTGACACTGGGGCAAACTATAAAAGGCCAATGAGCACACGGTTGCGCTTTCTCAGTTAGGAGCTGCCCTGCGCAGTTTACCCTGAGCATGGGGGATAAGGGGCAATTACACTGCGGTTTGTCGACAGTGGCACGGAGGTCCTGGTGGATGGGCTAGTACAGAAGGGGACCATTCTCTTCCCAGAGGGTCCACACCACCAGACCCACTGATCATGCAATCTTCTTCCTGACCTCTCCGCCCCCACCCCATTCCGGCCTAGCACACTCACCTTGACCTCCCTCCACCTATAGCATTTCCAATGCCCCCCCCCCCCCCCAAGTCCCTCCTCCCCACCTTTTACCTTCGCCTGCTGGACACACTTTCCTCATTCCTGAAGAAGGGCTTATGCCTGAAACGTCGATTCTCCTGTTCCTTTGATGCCTCCTGACCTGCTGCGCTTTTCCAGCAACACATTTTCAGCTCTGATCTCCAGCATCTACAGTCCTCACTTTCTCCTCGGATAATAAGCAGTTAAGTGAAAGAGGGTCCCAGAGTTTGTGAAGTTTTGATGTAAAGTGTTCACTTTCAGAGTGAAAAAATAAATTGATGTTTTTATTTAAACAGTGGAATTTTGGAGTTCTCTGTCCCTCATATTTTAACAGTATACGAGGCGAATTGAGCATTTCTTTATATTTAGTTTAAGTTACCAGATGAGCTTCACGCCGTGTCGTAACAATTCCTGTCAGTATATGTGTGTGTCTCTGTGTGGGGCAGGTCTGGCTGTCTCTGTGGTGCTTAAAGTGATACAATGCCACCCTCTACTGGCCTCCCCACGCCACTGCACAGGCATTGGCAGAGGGTGAAAACCAACAGGGATTCTTTCAGAGATGAGGAGACTGTGTGTGGAGTCCTAAATGATCTGGATGGGTCCTAAATGGGTTCAGGCAACTGCTCACAGCACCATCCAAACTGATGTCTGATCCATGTACTGATCTAAATATCCTTTAAACGATGTAACTGTCCCTGCTTTCACCGCTTGCTCTGCAAGTTCATTCCACACACAAGCCAGATTCTGTCTAAAATAATTACCTCTTATGGCTTTTGTAAATCTTTTTCCGCGCACCTTAAAATATCCCTCAGTTTTGAATCCCCAACTCTAGGGAAAAGACATCAGCCCTTCAGCTTATCTGTACTACTCATTATTTTGTAAACTTCTGTGAAGTTGCCCCTTAACCTCATCCTCTCCAGTGAAAAAAGTCCCAGCATACCCAGCCTCTCCTTATCGCTCACTCCCTGCATTCCCAACAGCATCCAGGTTCATCTGTTCTCAATCCTCTCCAGCTTAATAATATCAAGGTCAATAATATCAAAGTGAATAGTCAAGGTATTTTCTAAGGGTAGGGGAGACCAAAACTAGAGGGCATAGGTTTAAGGTGACAGGGGAAACATTAAAGCGACCTAAAGGGCAGCTTTTTCATCCAGAGGGTGGTGTGCCTAAGGAATGAGCGGGCAGGATGACCAGACTGGACACAGTATTCCAGAAGAGTTCTCAACAATGTCCTGTACAACCTGAACATGACATCCCCATTCCGATACTCAAAGGGTCTGACCAATGAAGACAAGTGTGTTAAACACCTTCTTAACCGCACTATCTATATGAGATGCAAATTTTAAAGAATTATACCTGACGGCCTAGGTGTCTATTCTACAACACTGCCAAAGGCTCCAGTTTTAATTGTATAGGTCCTTCTCTTTTTTGATTTACCAACTCCAGTACCTCGCATTAATCCAAACTAAACTCCATCAGCCATCCCTCAGCCCAGTGTGTGATATTACTGCCACCTTCCCTCCCCCATCAATTTTAAAATGCCCATCCCTCTGCAGGAGGCCTGCACACTCCGGCCTTGATTTTCACAAAGACCCTGAGCTTGGGTTGCCTTGTGTGGTTACGGGGAGGAGGGACAGATTGCAGACACAGTCAGTGGGGAGGAGAGGCTGGACAGTAATCAGCGACCAGGAAGAGGGGAGTCGCACATTAGAGTTGGGTAAGAGTGATCGGTGTTTTGTGACCAGAAATTAAGCTCTTCTTTTGTCTCTGCTGTTCAGTAATAAATATCCATTTGAGACCCTTCATTGGGCAGAGTGTGTCTGCAGGATTTCTTTCCGAAATATTGCAGACTACAGATAATAGCGATTAATCAATGGCATAGCACGTCACTCAATATCCTACAGTTGAGGCAAATATCTTGCATTTGTTTCACAATACAAAGTGTTTTGTGTAGTTCAGTAATGGTAACCTGATTATAATAAATCCACACCGAGCTGAAAGTGGGCACTAAAATATGACCCAAAATCTGGGTATAGTTATGTAGTGGGTAGTGTCCCTGTCTCTGAGCCAGAACTCTGGATTTGATTCCAATTCCTGAACTTGTGTGGTAGTGTTCCTCGCTCTGGACTATAAGGCCTGGATTTAAGTCCTGCCTGTTGCAGAGGTATGTCTCAGCATGTCAGGACAGTCTGATGAACTAACACACAGGAGAATACTGTGACAGCTTTATGGGTATTGCTGAGTGATGCTAGTCCCTCCCTCTGGGCACAAAGTTCTCGGTGTAAATCCCACAGAAGGTTCTCATGATACATCTGAACAAACTGATTAAAATGGATTTAGAATTGTGACTTGATGGATAAGGGAGCGGTGTCAGTATTGAATTTCAGAATTTAGGCCCAGGATGACTGAACGTACAGCTATTCGTGTTGATTGGAGTCACATTTCGCAGCAGTAGTGGTTTATAAAATCAGAATGGCCATGGATAGGGTGAGTATGTCAGGGTTTATCCCCAGGTTACGGGGGGCCAAAACTAGAGGGCATTGTTTGAAAGTGAGAGGGGAAAGGTTTTGATGAGGCCGAAAGGACACCTTTTCACACAGAGAATAGTGTGTGTATGGAATGAGCTGCCAGAGGAAGTGGTGGAGGCTGGTACAACTACAGCATGTAAAAGGCATCTGGATGCTGACAGACATGCCGAGCTTTTCCAGCAATTTCTGCATGTGTTAAAAAATGCAGTCATTTTAACACAGGTATTCTGAATAAATTAAATATTTTATTTTTTTAATGACGCTGGGCCATGTAAACATATTTGAAATCAGTCGAGACCATTTTCTGTGAAGGGTATGGCTCTGTGTATGACAGCAGCAATGATACACCTACATGGAGCAGGGAATGTGATGGAGACATAGTTTGGACAATGTACAAGGAGACCTCACATGGTCCAGTTTGGGAGAGAATGACATTATTGTGTGATTCAACTCAGAGAGGGAGAAAATGTAATCTGCCTGAGAAGGAATGGCCGATTACACTCTCTCTCCTTCATTGTTCCTCATCACAACAATGTTTGCAAGCTAAAAAAAAATCTACAGTCATCGTTACGTTTAAAGAATCACTGCAGTGTTGAAACAGGCCCTTCGGCCCAACAAGACCATACCAACCTTCCCAACCCATTTCCCTATATTTGCCCCTGACTAATGCACCTAACCAAGAATTCCCTGAACACTACAGACAATTTAGCATTACCAATCCACCTAACCTACACAGTTTGAGCAGTGGTAGGAAACTGGATCACCCATTAAAAGCTCACACGGTCAAGGGGAAAATTGCAATTTTCACACAGACAGTCACCCAAGGCTGGAATCGAAGCCAAGTCCCTGGTGCTGGGAGGCAGCAGTGCTAACGACCGTGCTGCCATTTGGGTGATCCTGACCAGAATTCACTGGAATCTCTTCAGTGCCTAAAGCAAAGGGAATTAAGCCAAATCCAACTCTCCCAGGATGAAATCCCATTGCTAGCAGCTGTGTGCGTACAATATCTTCAGAAGCAGAATAACGTTTTGGAAAATCTCAATTTTTACTTTTGTCATGAGTTCCAATAATATTTGGACAAAATTCTTTCAAATTAAATTGCAGAAATTTTGTTAATCTGTGTTGTGTTTGTGTGTGTGTGTGTTTACATGCGTTTGTTTGTGTGTGTGTATGTGTGTGCGTTTGTTTATGTGTTTGTGTGTGTGTGTGTGTTTAGAATGGGAAATATTAGACCATAAGATATAGGAGTGGACGTAAGGCCATTAGGCCCATCGAGCTCACTCTGCCATTTAATCATGGCAAATGGGCATTTCAACTCCACTTACCCGCATTCTCCCCGTAGCCCTTAATTCCTTGTGACATCAAGAATTTATCAATCTCTTCCTTGAAGACATTTAGCGTCCCAGCCTCCACTGCACTCTGTGGCAATGAATTCCACAGGCCCACCACTCTCTGGCTGAAGAAATGTTTCCGCATTTCTGTTCTGAATTGACCCCTTCTAATTCTAAGGTGTAACGGAAACAATTTCTTAGCGTCCACCCTTTCCAAACCATTGATTATATAATTGCAATACCCAAACAGTTTGCCATTCATCTTTCCACAATAGTTTGAGTAACGTTGCTCTGGATCATAAACGTGTTGTTTTAGCAGATTAAAGAAACTAGCCTGACTTGTTCCTAAAACTGACACTGACCCAGTCTGAGACCGATATCATCGGCCATATCACCAACTTGGTTACATTTAATATTTGTTGTGAGCAGTGGAGGAGTGGGACTAGAAAAGGAAACAGTGACCCAAAAAGCTGGGGAACTATAGATCGGTGAGCCTGATGTCAGTGGTGGGTAAGTTGTTGGAGGGGATTCTGAGGGACAGGATTTACATACATTTGGGAAGGCAAGGGCTGATCGGGGTAGACAATGTGTCTTTCTGCATGGGAAATCATGTCTCATTAATTTGATTGAGTTTTTTGAAGAGGGGACAAAGAAGATTGATGAAGGCAGTTTGGTAGACATTGTCGATATGGACTTCAGCAAGGTGTTCATTTAAAGAACAAAGAGCAAAGAAAACCTACAGCCCAGGAACAGGCCCTTCACCCTCCAAGCCTGAGCCAATCCAAACGTACTGTCTAAATCTGTCGCCCAATTCCTAAGCATATGTATCCCTGTACTCCCCACCTACTCATGCATCTGTCCAGACACATCTTAAATGAATCGACCGTGCCTGCCTCTACCACCTCTACTGGCAACACGTTCCAAATGCCCACCACTCTCTGTGTGAAGTACTTACCATGTGTATCCCCCTTAAACATCCCATCTCTCACTTTGAAAGCACGACCTCTCGTTATTGAATCCTTCACAAAAAGCCCCTCTCTATCCACCCTGTCTATACCCTTCATGATTTTGTAAACCTCAATCAGGTCCCCCCTCAATCTCCTTTTATCTCGTGAAAATAAACCGAACTTACTCATCCTCTCTTCATAGCTAGTATTTCATTCTGATTGATAGACAGATTAGTAAGTTTCAGTCACATAAGATACAGAGGAAGCTGGTCACAATTGGCTTGAAGGAAGAGGGATATTTTTCAGCCTGGAGGCTTGTCAGCAGCAGTGTACTGTAAGAATAAGTACTGAGGTCACTGCATTTCATCATTTATGTAAAGGATTTAGATGTGAATATAGGGGCAATAGTTAGTAAGGTTACAGATGACATCAGAAAGGTGGTGTAGTAGATTATCTCAGAGTACAACAAGACCACAATTAGATGGGACAAAGGGGCAAGGAGTGACAGATGAAGTTTAATTTAGATAAATACGAGGTTTTGTATTTTGAGAACGCACACCAGGGCAGGAATTATACACTTAATGATAAGGTCCTGGGGTGTGTTGTAGAACAAAGGGACACAGGACTGCAGGTATATTGTTCCTTGAATGTGGACTCGCAGGTCGACAGAGTGGTGCAGAACACATTTGGCATATTTGTCTTAATCAGTCAGAGCATTGAGTATAGGAATTGTGGTGGGATGTTGTATCTGTACAGGACGTTGTGAGGCCACTTTAAGAATACTGCGTACAACTCGGTTTTCTGCAGAAATAACTTACCCGGATGTTCCAGGACTGGAGGTTTGAGCTTTAGTGAGAGGTTGATTAGGTTGAGGTACTTTCTCCTGGAGTGTCAGAGGCTGAAGAGTGACATTATAGAGGTTTATAAAACCATCAGGGACATGGATATTCTGAACAGCCACGTTCTGCTCTCCAGGATAGCTGAGTCCAGAACAAGAGGGCATAGGTTGGAGGGGAGAGGGTGAATGATTTAGAAGGGACCTGAAGGTAAATGTTTCACACAGAGAGTAGCGTATGTACAGAAAGTGCTGTCAGAGGAAGTGCTGAAGGCGGTTAGAATCGAACATTTAAAAAGTATCTGAAAGAGGAGAGATATTTACCAAATGCTGGCAAAAGGGACTGGATCAGATTTGATATCTGATCGGAGTGAACAGATTGGACTAACGGGTCTGTTTCCGTTCTGAATGACTCTCTGATTCTATAAGAAGGATGTTGAACAATTCTGAAAGGACCTTCCAAGTGGGAATTCTCTTCAGTGGAAGGTTATCGTGCCTCTATGTTCACATTGATTGAAAGCTGCATTAGTTAAATATTTGACAGGGAAGTGAGTCATGCATAATGGGATATAGACAGGAAAGTGGGGCTGAGACCACAACTTGATCAGCCACAATTTTACTGCCTGGTGGAGAAGGCTCAAAGTATCTAATGACCCACTCCTGCTCCTCACTCCCATGTTGCTGTGTTCCATTCAGCCCCTCAAACCTGCTAGACAGGAGCGGTTGGAGGCCACTTACTCCTATAATCTGGTGCACAGAAACAGAGGAGACCATTCAGTCCCTCAATACTGTCCCACATGCTTTGAAGTGATTTGGGAAATGTAATTGCAAAATCCAGGCACAGGTATGAAAGAGGCCCCTCATCTCTCTTTAAAGAGCTTCCCCTCTCTGCAACTTGTGATTCATTTGTTGGTCATGTTGTAGACCCAGATTCACTGAGAATACAGCCCCCATACCTCAACCAGAGTTGGCTCACAAAATCCTCTGGTCTCCCTGTCTGCAACATTCAGTAATTGCACATTCATGAAAATAACACCCACTAACTCTCCAATAACAGAATGAGAGAACATCAGGAACAGGGACAGGTCATTCACCCCCCAAGCCTGCCTTGCCCTTCACTAAGATCATGACTGATCTGCTCTTGGTCTCAAATCCTCTTTCAAACCAAATTCTTCATCGCCCTCACCTCTCTGTCAGGTCAATATCCATCTACCTCTTCTTCAAATACTTTCAGCCATCTAGCTTCTCTTGAGAACAGAAATCCTGACATTCAATCCCACCTGTTTGAAGAAAACACTTGCTGCTCCAAAATCATGGTTTATTGATATGAACAAAAGAGGTTGAGACAAGGGTTCAGGTAAAAATGATCGACCCTGATATCAAGGCAGTGGTTGACTTCTGTTGACATCAAGGATCTTAACAAATCTGGACTTAATGGGAATCAGAGTAAACTCTCCAGTGTTTGGGGTCAAACATGGCACAAAGGAAGATGGTCATCATCTCAGTCCTGGGTCACCTCTGTGGGAGATCCTCAGGGTAGCTTCCTCTTCACAAACAGCTTAAGCTGCTTCATCAATGTCTCCCCTCCCCACCCTCCCCACCATAAGGTCAGAAGTGGGGATGTTCACCGAAGATGCCACAATGTTCAGAACATTTAGTTCCCCCCTCAGCTCCTGAACTAGTCTGTGTCCTTGTGCAGCAAGACCCAGACTCCATTGAGACTTGTGCTGTTAAATGGTCCGTAACATTCATCTACCAGCACTGCCTGTCACTGCACATTGCCACAGTAAAATAAGAGTTCATTCAGCACCTCACGCTGGTTTCACAGGAATATGAGGAAGCCATTCAGCCCATTGACACTATTGGAGAAGAACAGGGACAGCCCATTCAGTGCTTCCAGCCTATTACTCAGGAAGAGAAGGAGTGTCGTGTGATGGACCACACGAGAGCCCCTTGAAAATATTTGAAGGCGGTCACCTAGACTCTATTTTTTTTTATTTTAAAGGGAATATAAAGTGACTGTTCCAGATGCAATGTGACAGGTCAAACTACTCGGTGTGAAGCTAAACACTATTTATTGAAACGGGAAAGATAAAATGAAAGCAAAGAAAGAGGAGTTTAGAAAATCATAATTCCATTAGACAAGTTAACAGAATAACAAATCTAGGAACTATTACTAATGAACTGTACCCATATCGGAAAATCCCAAAAACACAGCTCCTGGCAGAAAGGAAGATTCAGACACAGATCGTCACAAACATTTCTCTAATCCGGGAATTAAAAACAGTACCAAGAGAAAATTCAGAGAGAGTAGCACCCAGGAGATAGTCACTGAAGATTCCAACTCTGTGCAGACCCCAATAGTTTCTGATACTACTGAGAAACCAAAACCCAGAGATCGTAATTTGTGAGAGCTGGCCACACCCATTCAGGCTGCATTAAAATTAACCCAAGGCCTCCCTTGCTGTTTACTCAGTGGTCTTAACTAACCAGTTTGGTAATGATCATTCAATCTCTCTCTTAAAAGAAACCAGGACAAAATAACCTCTCAAAGCCTGCAGCATCATCACACTTGTCAGTACATCGAGCTGTCAAACAGGAACCGGGGTAACCCAATCAGGCCCTTGGTTCTGTCCAATCGGAAGAGGAAGAAGCCATTCAGACCCTTGAGTCTCTTACACAGGAAAAAGAGGAGGCCATTCAGCCCCTAAAGCCACTTCCAAAGCAACAGGATGAGGCCATTCAGCTCCTTCAGTCTCTTAAACAGGAACAGAAGGAGGCCATTCCCCCCTCAACGCACTTGCAAAGGGACAGAATGAGGTAATTGATGCTGATTCCTGATGAATGGCTTATGCCCAAAACGTGGATTCTCCTGCTCCTCGGAGCTGCCTGACCATCTGTGCTTTTCCAGCAATCTACTGTCTACTACAATCTCCAGCATCGGCAGTCCTCACTGTCTCCAGATTGATGCTCCAACATGATAAACAAGTGGAGCAGATGCACATTAGTGCACAGACAGACTGCTCCACGTTGTTCCTCCTGGCTCCGTTGCTCATGATAAACACGTGGGACTTTAACGTGGTTTTCTAGTGTTGAGGAGGGAAGTCATATGACTTGTGTGAAGTCTCAAGAAGGCACCTTCCATCTCTGAGAAGCCAGCCTTTCTCTATGCAGGGTGGAAGCTGGTGGGAATGGTTACCTGTTTCAGATCGAAGGTATTATGGCTGATGTTGGGGATTGTGAACAACATGGCGTTCAGTACGGGTTCACACGCCAACAGCACAATAACATGGGGAGAGTTAATTTAGGCATATAAACTATTAGGAAAGTCACTTTAGACTGATGAATCGACTCTCTGTGTTCAAATAATGCTGATCTTGCTCATGTTTATCTTTAGGAGTGCTTGTCTTGTGCAGTGTATCCTGTATGCCTTACTCTGTCCAAGTCTATTTCCACCCTATGATCTGTCTGGCCATGCTTACTATGATCTGCCTCCACTGCTCATAAATAAAGTGTTTCCCTGTACTGAGGTACACGTGACAATAAATCAGATCAATCAATCCTGAGTAAAGTATGGAATTTCTCACCCTATCAATGTGTCTTTTGGAAATATACCTGCTACACCTCGTGTTTCAGCGTCACCATTTCAGATTTTACAGCTCTGCAGATTAAACTCTCAGGTTCTTCACTCTACCCTCATGATACTGCCATCTGTATCTGTGGTAAGGAGATCATTCCTTACAAAGGAGATCAAATCTGTACAGAGTGCCCCAAATGCTTTCTCAGCAAGGCTCTACAACAGCAGGAGGATGGCTTTACTCATGTACTCGAATCATCTTACAATGAATGACAGCATACCATTGACTGCACCCATTACGTACACAGGGTTTGATTCGGAGCAGTCATCATAGACTTGTGAGTGGGAGATCATGCTTCCCAACTTTGTTAGAGTTCTTTGATGAAGTGACCAAGAAGGTTTACGAGGACAGAGGTGTAAATTTAGTCTCTATTGATTTCAGTAAGGCCTTTGATAAGGTTCCACATGGCAGGCTGCTCTGGAAGGTTCCATCACGTGGAATGCTGGGGGAACTGTCCAGTCGGATACACAGTTGGGTTGATGGTCAGAAGCAGAAGGTTTAGTGGAAGGATGATGGTCAGACTGAAGGTTGTGTCCATTGCTGTTTGTTATCTATGATTTGGTTGAGAATGTACAAGGCATGATTAGTAAGTTTGCAGATGATACTAAAATAAGTGGTAGCGTGATCAGTGAGGAAGTTTATCAGAAATTGCAGCAGGACCTTAATCAGGTGGGGAAGTGGGCCGAGAAATGGCAAATGGAATTTAATATAGATGTGTGAGGTCTTGCATTTTGGAAAATCAAATCAAGGTAGGAGTTTCACGGGGAATGGGAGGGTCATAAGGGGTGCAGTGGGCAGAGAGACCTTGGTTTTCACAGGCATGGTTCTCTCAGAGTAGAATCACAGGTAGACACGGCAGTGAAGAAGGCTTTTGGCACATTGGCCTTCATCAGGCAGGACATTGAGGATAGAAGTTGGGAAGTTATGTTGCAGTTAAACAGGACTTTGGTAATGCCGCACTTGGAGTATTGTATTCAGTTTTTGTAACGTTGTTACAGGGAGGATGTTATGAAATTAGAAAGAGTGCAGAAGAAATTTACAAAGACGTTGCCAGGACCCAATGGTCTAAGTTATAGGGAGAGGTTGGAAAAGCTAGGACCTTTTCTTTAGCGTGTAAGAGACTGAGGGAGTCCTTATAGAGCTGTATAAAGTCATGAGGGGTATGGATAGAGTTAATGCTCTCAGTCTTTTTCCAAGGTGTAGAGAATCGAGGATTAGAGGGGATCAGTTTAAGGTTAGAGGGGAAGGAATAAAAGGGAACCTGAGTGGCCACTTCTTTACACAGAGGGCTGGTACATGGATGAGCTGCCAGCAGATGTGCTTGGTGGTGGGGCGGGGGGGGGGGGGGTGTACATTAACAACATTTCAAAGCATTTGGATAAATATGTCGATAGGAAAGGAATGGAAGGATATGGGCCAACTGCAGGGAAATGGGGCTAACGTGGATGGACATTTACAAGGTGGACTCGAACCCCTCTGTTAATTAAAACCAAACACCCAGAAAAGCTCACCTCACCTCATAATCTGTTAAAACATGAGTGACACTGATCTCCACTATTCCACTATTTAAACAAAAATTAAAAAGTTTGTTTCTTAACTTTAATAGTGAACACTAAACAACAACTATTGACAAATACAAGCCCCTCTTTTCTTAGCTACTTACTATCTGACTCCAACTCTGTAAAAATATGCTGTTCCAACAGCCCACATATAAAACATTACAATCTCAAGAGCACACAGTCTCTATCTTCCCCACTGTGTTCACTCTTCCAGCTGCTGATCTCCCTGGGTCATTTTTTTTTATTGCAAGTAGGTTTAGATGAACATGTGTCTTTGATAGAGAGTGTTTGAGATGGTCAGTTAGCACTCCTGCTCTACTGCAATTGCTCTGCTGTTGGATGGCAGCAGCTCTCCCACCAGTGTTCAAAATGCTGGGTATGCATACTCCCCATGATATAGTAATTCTCATAATTTGGTTGCTGACCAGGTGTCCAAACAATAATATTCAAATTCCATTGGCTTCTGGTTTACTGAGCGTTATTTAAACTCTTTGGTTGCAGTTGAATGGCTGTCAAAACAGCAACCAAAACTCAGGTATCCATTTCTCAGCTAATGGTGACATGTGGAACAGTTTGACCTTTAGCTGGCATCTGTGGCTTTAATTTCTATTAGGCAAAACCCATTCTGTTTTAAAGTACTCTACATGTTTTTGGCTTCACAACATCTCCCCGCTTCAGAAAATAAAGTGAACCAGCAGAATGAAAAGATGACTACATTTCTTCTCCTCTAATTTTAAATCCCAATTTTATGAAATGCAAAAGTATTTATCTCAGTTATATCATTCATATTAATTCTGCACACCATTATAACACTGGAATAACACTAAATCTTATCTACACTTTTTCCTTTAAATCCGCGATAACACATCTGCTATCACATTGTAGGAGCCGCAGCATGTACCTTTTGTAAGTTTAAAGTCAGGAAGGTAAAACTTCAATGAAATAGTCTCATATTCTGGTCTTTAACTATTCCAAAAAATGCGAGAGATTTGTCATTGTCCACAACCATCTCCGACAATTTGTTTGTCATATACACGTTAAAATATTGTCAGGCCAGTGCGAAACATAATCATTCTTGTTCAATAATGGAGATTTTGTATCTTTGTTCTGGTAGATATTGAGTTTTTTCGACAAGTAACCAAATAGCCATTCAGTTCCATCCTCATCTTTCTGTATCAATACATCTCTGACCCCGATATCCCGAGCATCAAACACAATTTTCAAAGGGTTTCAGAATATTTGGTTTAGCTAAAATGGGTGCGGTGATTAATCCTGCCTTAAAATTCTCAAATGCCTCCTGGCATTGTTCTGTCCACCACAATTCTGTGTTCTCCTTTAATAAATCTATCAGTGGTGCCAATACGCTGCTGAAGTTTGGAACAAACTTCTGATAGAATCCACTCAGTTCCAAAAATTGAAGCATCTCTTTCTTCGAGGATGGTTGTGGAAATTCCTCAAAGCCCTTTGTCTTTGTGTTTTTCGGGGCCAACCTTCCATGTCCAATGTAATATCCCAAGAACGTCCCCTCTGCCTTCGCGAATTCTGTTTTCTTTAAGTTTATTACCAAGTTTGCTTCTTGTTCAACATAATCTGTCAACTGTAACATGTGAGCTTTTAATCACTTGCTAAAGATCACCACATCATACAGATAAACTACACAATTTGTTCATCTGGCCACAGCTCTGTTCCTGAGTCATAAATGTGTCTGGAGCATTATTCATCCATATAAAATACTCGATAAAATTTTTTGTCATCTCCAGTATCTTTACTAGATAGCTGAACTGACTCCACATTTTTTTTAATTTGAAAGGGGCCACTAAACCTGGTTTTGAAGGGATTACCTACCACTGGTGGTTATACTAATACGTCATCCCCACGGGATATCCTCAAAGTTTCAGAGTTTTTATCTGCCACCTGCTTCACTCTATGTTGTGCTCTTCAGATACTATTCAGATATAGTAGTTAGCAAACTCACCTACTCCATCTGCTCTCTCCTTCACCTCACACACAGAATCCAAGTGTGAGATTTCCGACTTCGGTCCTGTCAAATTATATTTAATTAATTTCAAAGGACCTCTCAATTCATGTATGAATATTAACTCAAAGGAAGTAAAGTGAGTAGATTTATTTGGGGCATCTCTAATTGTAAACAATATAATGGGACACCTTTATTCCAATCTTTCGGGTAATCATAACAGTACGCTGTGAACATGGTCTTCAGCGTCTGATGCTAACTTTCCAAGGCTCCCTGGGATTCAGGATCCGACGCACTTGATTTAAACTGCTGCATGCCGAAGCTATCCATGACTTCCTTAAACAGCTGAGCGGTAAAATGAGATCTTAGGTCTGACTCAATCTTACTGCCTAGCCCACAGCGAGTAAAGAAAGCTACCAACCCCTCCACCTCCCTTTTTATCTTAACATTCCGTAATGGAATTGCCTCTGGAAATCTGGTAGACATATTCATTATGGTCAGCAAATATAGTTTTCCACTTCTATGTTAGGAAGCGGAGCTACACAATTAATCACAAACCACGTGAAATGTTCTTCGAATGCAGTAATGGGCAAGAAAGGTGCTGGTTTTATTCCTGCCTGTTACTTACCTACCATTTGGTATGTATATCATGTGCAAAAAAAAAACCCACGTCCTTGTGCATTCCAGGCCAGTGGAAATGCTTCTGAACCTTAGCCTGAGTCTTCCGTACACCTAAGTGACCGCCTGCAGTTAGTATATGAGCTAGCCATAACATTGTGTGCTACAGGTAACACAATGTGGTGTACTTCAGCCCATGTCCCTTCTGCAGTCACCTATCGGGGTCTCCATTTTAATTTTATGATTCTATCTTTAAGTTAATAACGTTCAACAATATATTCTGATTCCTTTTCTGTGTGTGTGCATGTGTATGTGTGTGTGAATGTGTGTGTATATATCTGTTGTAAGTCCATGAGCCTTTCAGGACTAAACCCCTCTGCCTGATCCTCTGCCTGTTCAGGGTTGTCCTGCACCGTTACATCAAACAGGGTGTCAGTTCACCGAGCATCAATTCATTTGTCTTTTTCTTTTGTTTTTCCTTCCTGCTGTAACTTATGACAGTGGGATCTTATTACTACACACTCTGGAAAGATTCCTCGGTATTTTTCCTTTAACACCCCAATTCCCTAGCCTTCTTTCGGCTTCTTCACCACAAGGGGTGCGACTCCCACCTCGCCTCCTGCTAAATCGTTCCCAAGAACAAACTGTATTCCTGGAACTGACACTCTGTTACTCACTGTCACTGTTACTTCCCTAATCTTGATTTGGCATTCGATCCTGATGTTACACAAGGGAATGCTTAATTTCTGTCCCCATTCCAAAACTTAACACGCTCTTGATTAACATGCCAGAAAGAGTGAAAAAAAAACTTTCATCTCTTACAATTAGAGGGTGAGAGAAAGTGAGGGCTGCAGATGCTGGAGATAAGAGTTGTAAAGTGTGGGGCTGTAAAAGCACAACACGTCGGCAGCATCCGAGGGGCAGGAGAGTTAACGTTTCAGGTATACGTCCTTCATCAGGAAAGTGGGGGGTAAGGGAGGGGGAAGGAGGTTGAGAAATAAATAGGAGGGTGGGGTGGAGCTGGGTGGAAGGGAGCTTGGAAGGCAATAGGTAGATGCAGGTGGGGTGTGATGGTGACAGGTTGGACAGGAGGGTGATAGGACTCCTATCGGTGGTAGGACAGCTGGAACCTCAAACTGTACAGCATCAAAGTTGACTTCACCAAATTCCAAATCTCCCCTCCACCAACCTCTCCCAGATTCAACCGTTCAACCTAGCACTGCCCTCTTGGACTGCCCTAAGTAGCCATCTTCCTTTCCACCTATCTACTCCACCCTACCCTCCGACATATCACTATCACTCCCACCTACATCTTCTTATTGCCTTCCCAGAGACCCTCCCACCAGCACAGCTACTCCCCTCGTATTTATCTTTCGGCCCCATTGTCCCCCCACCATGTTCCTGACGATGGGTTTCTGCCTGATATTCGATTGTTCTGCTGTTTTGATGCTGCCTGATCTGTTGTGCTCTTCTGACGCCTCACTTCTCAACTATTAGAGACTGAGCAGATCCCATATCTAACAAAATTATAACTTCTTGTCCTTCTCCCCCTGTTCTTTCTGAGTAAACTTTATCTACAGAGGTGAATTCTTTAGAGAGATCAGGATCTGCCTCCATACCCAGCCCTTGCCGAGGCTGTGCAATTTCCTGCAGGTCCTCGGCTCCACTTGGGATCTTCTTTACCAGTTTCACTAATGGCACTGGGCTTAGCCTCTTCTACCACATCTTTCCCCAAAATGTCTTCCTTTAACGCCCAGCACGGTGTGTCCCAGCTTACTGCAGTGAAACCACCTTTTCCCAGTGCCCTTCTTAAACCATCGGTACTTTCATTTTATGTTTTCCACTCCCTTATAGTGAGAACACCTGAGGCCTTTCACCACCTTTCAACCCCCCTTGGGCTTCTTTCTTCACCTGTGGTAAAGTATTGTGCGCTACTGTTTGCTTTGTAATGTGTGATCGTCCCTTCTCCCAATTTCTATCCCTCACAGAATGAAGCTCCTGCCAGAAGCTAAATATCATCTCATGCCCCAGTGCATATTTACCTGCCCTTTCTGCCGTGCTTCTCACTTCTTGAACTTTCGGTACATTCACATGAATTCTTACTATCTCTGGAAGTGAGTCTTTTAACTTCTCCAGCAAATTAATCTCCCTTCAAGCCTCATAGGTCTTATCCATTTTTAAGGCCAGCACCCATTGATTAAAATGACTGTGGTTACTTCTTTCAAACTCAATATAAGTCTGACCTGGTTCCGTCTCTATTTTTCTGAACATCTGTCTATATGCTTCTAGTACCAATTCATAACCAATCAATATAGCCAATTTGACATCTTGATAATCTCTTGACCCCTCATCTGATAGCGCTGCACATACCTCACCAGCTGTGCCCACCACCTTAGTCTGAACTAGCATTACCCACAAGTTCACTGGACACGTCATCTGACTAGCCATTTTTTCAAATGAAATAAAAAAGGTTTTGACATTTTTGTCACCGAAATATGGCAAGTTATTAACATAGTTGTATACATCCCTATGTTCTCCCTTCATCTCCATCCTGTTAACTTAACTTTCTTGTCTAATTCCCAACTTCTGCATTTCAAATCCTCTCTCTCTTTCTTTTTCCTCTTTCTCTTTCTTCTCTCTCAATTTCCTTCCCTTTAGTTATCTTCTATCTCCAGTTGCCACATTTGCAATTTAAGCTTTTTCTAACTCCACTGCAGTTGCCTATTTCTCGGATACATCAAAGTGCTTGACCAACTCCATAACAATTTCAGCTTCCCTTTTCTCCCTGGTTAAACTCAATTCCAACCTATTTGCTAATTCTAAAAAAAATGTCCTCCTTCTGTCCTTTTAAACTTCCTTGGAAAATTTGGGAATCTCTTTAGTAATGTTAAAAGCCATTTCCCTCACTTTTGATTTAATCAACCACAAGTAACAAAATTTAACGAATTTTCCCACTGGTTTTATTTGAAGATCAAAGTCACTAATTGCAATGAGTAGGAATTTGCTGGGACCTGTTGTATCTCAAATCTGTTCAAGTCGGTCCAAGTGCCACACGGCAAGGCCCCAATCTATTATGACATCAATGTCGAATCCCTCTGTTAATTAAAACCACACACCTAGAAAAGCTCACCTCACATCATCATCTGTTAAAACGTGAGCGACAGAGAACTCCGAAATTCCACTAATGAACAAAAATTAACAATTAATATGTATGCAAGTGAGCTTGTTGAGCTTGAAGGTTTGTTTTCAGAAGTTTCGTCACCATGACTAGGTGACATAATCAGTGAGAGTATCTGCTGAAGTGCTGGTGGTATGTCCCACCTCTCTATTTATAGGTCTTGGTTTCTTAAAATGGGTGATGTCATTTCCGGTTATTTTAACAAGACAATGTAGACAGGATCTAAATTGATCCGTTTATTGATGGACTTCTGGTTAGAACGCCATTCCTCGAAGAAGGTCCTTGCATGTCTTAGTATGTGTGTGTGTTTTGTCCCAGTCAAAGTGATGCCCTTCTTTGTCTGTATGTATGGAACATATTGATAGTGCGTCATGTCTTTTGGTGGCCAGTTGGTGTTCATGTATCCTCATAACACGACAACAGGACAGTTTCAATTGTCGAAAAGTGATTTTATACACACTGTTTAATCAATGTTTGTGTGCAGTTAAGTAGCATTTTTCACACGTGCAAACACATTGTAAATGAACAACAGAGACACAGTTAACGAAAAATGATGCACATGATTTATAAAAATGATAAAACATTAAAACATGATTTGATCCTCTCGACGTTCCCTACTTTTCTGGAATTCCCTACTCTACGCTCTCATTCTTACCAGGATGAGTGCTCCAAATTCTTGATTCTCGTGTCCCAAATTATTCCAGTTAACACCCTTCTATATATTGGCCTGTTGGGTTCTTTCCAAAAGCTAGTCTCTGTCATATAATCGGAGATAAATATTCTGGCATCAGACTCAGCATTTGAACATATTACTCTGTTGTACATGCACTGTACCAAGGATCACAGCACACAGGCGTTGCCAAACCATTGGGTAATGTTCATCTACTTCTTTCGATCATGTAGTTTTCTCATTTTCCACATCTCCAGATCTATATCCTCTCTCTCGTTCTCCCTTTGCATCTAGTTATGAAATCCACCAATTATTCTTCGTGTCCCATCTCCCAAAACTCCTTCTTTCAGTTTATATCTAATGCTCTCTTCAAGATGTAATGTGGTTATAATTAAGCAATGTAACAACCAAGACATGCGGGCGGAGCTGGCCAGAGTTAATTGGAAGGGGAGCTGAACAGGAAAGACCATGGAGCAGCAATGGGAGGAGGTTCTGGGGATAATTCGGAAGATAATACCAGAAATGCAACCCCAAGAAGATGAAACATACTCATGGGAGAACAAGGCAGCCATGAGTGATAATGCATCAAACCAAAAGAGAAAACATACATTGTGGTGAAGATGATTGGGAATCCGGAGAATTCATTGGTTCTGAAACTACATAAGGCTGGCATTACTGACACTACAGAGCTCTTAATCATAGTCAGGGAAAGGAACAGAGGAAACACATTCACTTTAAACACAGAAGATGGTATTTCTCAAGGAGAAAGTTTCAGGTGAATTAAACATTTGCATTAAGATCAGTTAAATGCTTTTGCGGAATGTGTCACATTGGAAGCAAGACCCGGGAAGACAGATCCTCAGCAGAATGAGAGTTTGAAAATGGAAGTATTTCCACATCAGAAACCAGGTCAGGTCACTGAGTGCAGGGCTGATGAGTGAATGGGTCTCAGTGAGAATTGGGGAACAGACAGCAGAATTGCAATGCAGATATTGCAGCTCGAAACTGCGTATTCATGTAGTGCTGTAGACCACAGCAGCAGTAGAGGCAGACCTGCATTCAACAACAACCTGTAACTTTTTGCCAGGGTAACACTTCAGTCTGTCATTACCATCAACACCATCTATGGCTCAGTGACGAGTGTGGGTGAGCATGTCAGGGTCAGAGTCACATGAACTTTAACCTGATGCTAACTCATTAAAGCTACCAGACTTTACCAACAGATCTGATCGAAGCCCTGCAGTCCTGTCACGTTCAGTCATAAATGGTGATGGATGATTAAACAAACGACTGGAGGTGAGGGCTCCACAAACATTCCCATCCTAAATAATGGAACAGGCCTGCACATCAGTGTAAAAGTGAAGGATGTTTCATCTGCAGCATCCTCTGCCAGAAGTGTTGTGTCGATGATACAACACCCTCGTCACGATGCCCACAGAATCACAGATGTCAGTCTTCAACCAATTTCAATTGCTGAACGTGACATGAAGAAACAGCTGAACAGAGTAGATAAGACACAGGCAATGGGCCCTGACACCATTTCTGCAATAGGACTGAAGACTTGTGCTGCACAACAAGCTGTGTCCCTGGGGAAGCTGTTTCATTCCAGCTCCAACTCCGACATCTCCCTGGCAGTGTGGAAAATTACTCAGCTATGTCCCGCTCACTAAGAGGGGAATAATTACAATCTGAACAATTACTACCCCCTCAGTCCCATCACGACAGTCAAATCGGTGGGAGTTCTTTTTGACAGAGCTGGCAAACAGCAGAGAAATAACCAGCTCAGTGTGGTTTCCAATAGGTCCCCATGTCGAGACGGTGCTGTTGTGGAAATGTCACTGAATTACTAATCCAGACCAGGCTAATGATCTGCCAGCGGGTGCAAGTTAAAGACAATTAATAAAATATCGAGATCTAAAATCTGGTGTCAGGAATAGTGACTTTGAAGCCAATATCGATGTAAACAGAATTTCCTTCTCCAATGTACTTTTAGGAAGTGAATCTCCCATGATTTCCTGGGCTGGACTAAAACTGACTCCAAAGACCCTGACATGTGATAAACATTTCAATCGTCTCTGAACCCCAAGCAAGGGCAGTCATTTGTATCAAACTACTCCGAGGACTGAAAGGATGAAACCGGACAGAACACCCGGCCTCTGCATCAGTGTTGGAAAAGGGAATCGGAACACAGTCCTGTCGACTCTTCAGAAACCTCCTTCCTAACATCTGAGAGCTTGTGACAGCATTTACAGAGCTTTCCCACAGACTGCACAGAAACAGCGGGAAAGGAGTACGTCATTCAACACATTGAGCTTTCCCCATGCTAGTTCATGGAAAAAATCTCCTCAATACACTTACCCCACACGATATACATATCCGTTAATGTGAGTAACCTTGGGAAGCTATAAAATAGGAAGTGCAGTAGTACATTTGGTCTATCGAGTTTGCTACCCAATTCATTGTAATGATAGTTGGCCCTTCATTTCCACACCCTACTCCTGCTCTCCCACCATCCCTTTACTGTCTCTAAATCCTTATCTATAATCAATGTCTCGGTTTCCAGGTGCGAGCGAATTCTCCAGGTTCACCTGCCTGCGAGTGCAGACATTTATTCTCATCTCAATGCAGAGTGACCTGCTTCCAATCTGACTCACCCTGTCAGAGTTTTGTATATTTCACTGAGATCTCCACTATTTCCTAAACACCGTGGAATACTTAGCCAGTCTCCCCAATCTCTGCTTCCACAACAAGCCCGTCATCCCAGAGATCAGTCTGGTCATCCTTCACTGCTCTCCATCAATGTCAGGTTTGCCCTTTATTAGGTAAGGAGACCAAAACTACACACAATACTGCACAATGTTCGGGATGATATCTCACCAGGCCCTGTACAGCTGCAGTAAGACACCCTTACTTCTGGACTCACATCCCCCTGAAATGAAGGTCAACACTTCATTTATCTTCCTCACTGTTTTCTGTTTCTGCAATATTACTTTCAGCGACTGGTGTACAGGGAGATGCGGATCCTTTTTAATGTTACAGCTCCCCACTTGGTGGGTCTGTATACACTGGGCAGTGTGCCAGTCTCCATGCCCAGTATTGACTTCTGGTTACAGAACTCATTGCACTGCAGGGGACTCAGAGGTTTATGCAGAAGGAAACAACAAACAGGAACATACGCCCCTTTGTAGATCAACATGTTTCAACCAATCCCTTTCAAATGGTAGGCTGCCAATTTATCGTTTCCACCAAAGAGCACACCGTCACCTCTATCCACATTGTTCTCCATCTGTCACGTATTTACCCATTCACTCCACTTGTCTTAGTCTTCTCGGTGCTTTTTTATAACCTCCTCACCCACTCACAATCCCACATCCGTTAGTGCTGTCAGCAGGCTGGGATATATTGTATCTGATTCCAGTAACCAAATGTTTAAAGGGCGTTGTGAACAGCTGGGCCCCAAGCACCGATCCCTGCGACACCTCAGCAAACTTCCTCTGTTAATTTCTATTTATTTATTTCGTGAATCTGGGAGTCACTGGCTGGGCCAGCATTTATTTCCTGTTCCTCATTGCCCTTGAGAAGGTGCTGGTGAGCTGCCTTGTTGAACGCTGCAGTCCACCTGCTGTGGTTGACCTCCAATGTCATTAGGGAGGGAATCCAAGGATTCTGACCCAGTGACTGTGAAGGAGCGGTGATATATTTCCAAGTCAGGATGGTGAATGGCTTGGAGTGGAACCTGAAGATGATGGTATTCCCATAAATCTGTAGCCCTTGTCCTTCTACATAGACATGGTCGTGAGTTGGGAAGATGGTATCTGAAGATCTTTGGTGAATCATTTCATGGCAGCATGTAGATAGTAAAACACTGATGCTGCTGATGCTGAGTGTTGATGGTGGAGCATTGTGGATGAAGGGACAGTCAAACTGGATGCTTTGTCCTGGATGGTATTAAGGTTCTTGAGTGTTGTTGGGGCTGCACTCAACCAGGCAAATTGGGAGTCTCCTATTACACTTCTGACTTATGCATTGTAGATGATGGACAGACTTTTGGAAGTCAGGATGTGAGTTATTCGCCGCAGTATTCCTAGCTTTGGACCTGCTCTGATAGTTACTGTGTTCATGTGGCGAGACCAGTGAGTTTCTGAGCAATGATTACCCACCAGGAATTTGATACTGGGGATTCAGTGATAGCAACACCATTGAATGGAAAGGGGCAGGTTAGATTGTATTTTATTGGTGATGGTCATGGTCTGGCATTCGTGTGGCCTGTATATTACTTGCCACTTTTCAGCCTGGATACTGTTCAGATCTTGTCGTGTTTGAACATGGACTGCTTCAGTATCTGAGGAGCCACAAATGTTGCAGAACATTGTACAATCATTGGTGAACATCCCCACTTCTGACCTTAAAATGGAGGGAAGGTCATTGATGAAGCAGCCCTGAAGAAGTTTTCGGTCACTGATCGAGGGACTCCTACAGATTCGGAGCTGACTTGACTGACCTTCATCAACCATGACCACCTTCGTATGTGTCAGGTGTGATTCTAACCAGCAGGGATTTTGCCCCTGATACCCATTGATTCCAGTGTTGCTAAGGCCCCTTGATACCACACAGGGTCGAATACAGCCTTGACATAAAGGGCTGTAACTCTCACCCTATCTCTGGAATTCAGCTCTTTTGTCCATGTTTGAACCACGGTAATGAGGTCAGGAGCTGAGTTGCCCTGGTGGAGCCCAAACTGGGCGTCATTGACCAGGGTATTGCTGAGCAGATGCTGCTTAAAAGCACTGAGACCTTCCACCACTTTACTGATGATCGAGAGTAGACTGATGGGGTGGTAATTGGCCGGAGTGGATTTGTTCTCCTTTTTATATACAGGAGATACTTAGGGTAATTTTCCACATAATGAGGAAAAGCCATTGTTGTAACTGTATTGAAACTGTTTGGCTCGGGGAATGGCAAGTTATGGAGAACAAATGTTCAGTACTATTGCCAGAATGTTGTCAGAGTATGGACCCTATGGAGTATCCAGTATCTCCAATCCTTTCTGGATATCGTGTGGACTGAACCAAATTGGTTGATGACTGGTAACTGAATTGCTGAGGACCACTGGAGGAGGCTGAAATGGATCATCCACTCAGCACTTCTGACTGAAGATTGTTGCGAATGCATCAGCCTTATCTTATACACTGAATTGCTGGGCTCTTTCATCATGGAGAAAGGGGTTATTTGTGGAATCTCTTCCTCCAGTGAATTGTTTAATTGCCCCCAACGTTTCTCGACAAAATGAAGAAGGGCTGCAGAGCTTAGATCTGAACCATTGCTTGTGGGATCACTTAGCTTTATCTATCACTTACTGCTTATGCTGTTTGGTGCACAAGTAGTCCTGATTGCTGGCTTCACCAGGCTGACACCCCATTGTCAGGTATGCCTGGTGCTGCTCCTGCCATCCTGCACACTCCACTGAACCAATGTTGATCCTCTGGATTGATGGCAATGGTTGCGAGGGGGATATGCCAGGCCATGAGGTTATGCGGGAGTACAATTCCACTGCAATTGATGACCCACAACACCTTATGGACATCCAGATTTGAGCTGCTAGATCTGTTCGAAGTCTGCCCTATTAAACACCGTGATAGTACCACCCAAAATGGTGGTGGTTATTCTCAATATGCAGGTGTGACTTTGTCTCCACAATGACTATGCGGTGGTCACTCTTACCGATACTGTCATGGACAGATACTTCTGCAACTGGCAGATTAGTAAGGCTGTGGTCAAGTATGTATTTTCCTCTTGTTGGTTCCTTCACCACCTGCCGCCAGTTATATCCTTTAGGACCCGGCCAGCTCGATCTGTAATGCTGGAGCTGAGATACTGTTGGTGGTGAACATTGAATTTCCCCACCCAGAGTCCATCTTGCGTACGTGCTACCCTCAGTGCTTCCTCCAAGTGTTGGTCAGTATGGAGGAGTACTGATTCATCAGTTGAGAGAGGCTGGTACATGGTAATCAGCAGGAAGTTTCCTTTCCCATGTGCAAACTAATGCCATGAGACTTCATGGGATACAGAGTCACTGTTGAAGACTCCAAGAGCAATTCCTTTCCGACTATATCCCACTCTACCGCCACTTCTGCTGTGTCCGTCCTGCTGATGAGACAGGAGATATCTGGGGAAGGTAATGGGGTGTCTGGGACATAGTCATACTCACAGAATCAAACTTTTCAGAAAATGTCAGGCTGTTGCTTGACGAGTCTGTTTATTTCGATTCACTGTTCCCTGCCAGCTGTCCCATTCAAGAAACATGGCCATATATTCGCCCCAATCCACTCAGATTTGATTTTGCAAATTGGGCTTGGAGCTTTACCAACATTTTTCTAAAAATCATAATGATTTACATCATTGCTTCTCTTTCATTTGTCTCCCAGTTTGTTTCTCAAGCATAATTCCCATTTCATAAATCTATGTTAGTGTTGTCTATGACCATTACTTTCAGCCACAATAATTTCTGCTAAACCATTTACCTACTATGTTCTATGTTTCATGTACTCTATCATTTTCCCACACCAGACTCGGTTTTCCTTGTATTGTTAGAAAGTTTTGTGAAGACAGAACAAAATAGTGGCTTCATACTTCTGCCATTTCCCTGTTCCCCATTTTCCATTCTCTGGTTTCAAACAGGAAGGAAACTGCACTTGTTTTCTCATATTTCTAACATTGATGTAATTTAACAAGCAAATACAGTTCACTCATATAACCCTTTTGAATATAACTCTTCAGAAACTCATCAATTCTTGCCTTAGACTGCTCAATAATTGACCTTCCACACCATACACTCACAGGGGCATAGACTCTGTGCCGACAGAAATGCAGCACGATCTATACTAGTCCCACTTTCCTACACCAGGCCCATAGCCTGGAATGTTATGACACTTCCAATTGCTCGTCCAAGTGCTTTTTAACGATTGTGAGGTGATCATTCCCCTCTCAGGAAAAAATCGCTGAACCCCACACCTCGAGGTGAAAAAATGTTTAAATCATCTCTGAACCGCAAACTCTTCACTTTAAAAGTGTGCTCCTTTGTTCTTGACCCTCTCACTAAAAGGAACAGCTGCTGTCTATCCACCCTGTCCATGTCCCTTATAATCTTATCCTTCTGAATCACTGACTCCTCAGCTTTCTCTGATCCAAAGGAAACAACCCGAGCTTATCCAGCCTCTCTCCATAGCTGATATGCTCCACCCCAGGGAACATCCTGGTGAATCACCTCTGCACCCTCTCCAGTACAATCACATCCTTCCTGGAACGTGGTTCCCGGAGCTACACACAGTATTCCATTTTGTCCGAACCAAAGCCCTGTATTGCTCTTAATTTCGACAAGGAGAAAGTGAGGACTGCAGATGCTGGAGATCAGGCCTTTAAAAATGTGTTGCTCGAAAAGCGCAGCAGGTCAGGCAGCATCAAAGGAGTAGCAAAATCAACGTTTCGGGCATAAGCCTTCTTCAGGAATCTGCCCGAAACATCGATTCTCCCGCTCCTTTGATGTTGCCTGACCTGCTGCGCTTTTCCAGCAACACATTTTTAAGCATGAACCTGTCCAGTCACATTCAGGGATGTGTGGAGAAGCAAAATCTGACCTTCCCAGTGTGCTGCCATTCATTGTGTCCTCCCCTGCCTGGTTCCTTCTCCCAAAGTGCATTACCTCATATTTATCAGGGTTACATTCTATCTGCCATTGATCTGCGCATCTGACCATTCCTTCTGCATCTTCCTGTAACTTAAGGCCTTCCTCCTCACTGCGAACCACCCAGCCAATCTTTATGTCAAACATACACTTACTTATCACACCTCCCCCACCTCTCCACCTAGCCCCCTCCACATTCACATCTATATTTTGTTATGAATAACACACACAATAAGGGACACAGCACTGATCCCTGTGATACACCAGGTGCTACTGGTCTACAGTCACACAAACAGCCTTCTCCCACCACCCTCTGTCTCCTGCCACTAATACAATTTTCATTGTAACTTGTCAAGTTATCCACCATATTGTGAGATTTCACTTTATTTTTCAGTTTCCCAGGTGGAAATTTGTTAAAGGCCTTCCTACAAAACTAAATAATCAACCTCCTCAAACTAATTCAATCAAATTCATTGGATGTGACTTCCTTCTGATAAAGTCATCCCTGATCAAACCTTGTGACTCTGATTGGAGTTCGATATTCTCATTCCCTATTCTCCAGTAGTTTCCTGAACAGTGATCTAATACTCACTCGTCTATAGTTCCCTGGTCTATCTCTCCCACCCTTACTGTGAAGTGGAATCATATTAGCAGTTCTCCAGTTCTCTGGCACCTCCCCTTGGTCAGATTCTAATTAAAATATTCAGTCAGGGTCTTTCCTCCTTCGACCCCAACAGCCGCCTGTGATACAACTCATTCAGACATGGAGATTGGTCCAAATTTGTCCAGAACAAAGCCTCAAATCCTTTCTCATGTTTTACATCAATCTGTTCAAGAGCTTCCCAGTCCATCTTCTTGAATTCTGTAACTGCCTCCTCCTTCTTCCAAGTAAAATAGTTGTGAAAGTCTCATGTAACAATCCATCAATGTTCTGCAGCTTGACACACAGATTGCCACTTGGTTTCTAATGGACACGAACTGTTTGCTGATTATTCTGTTATACTTGCCGTGTGGAATATCGTGGGATTCTCCCTTATCTCGTCTACTTGTACTTCTTCATGTCCCTCTGTTATTCAGTCCTTTCGATGTTTCTAAGATTCACCACAATCAACTTTCATGTTTTGAAACTCGAGATTACAGGCTGAGGTTCCCCATCAGACAATCTTGTCATTTTACGGATAAATCTGGACAATACCTTTGCAGTTCCTCTGTAATCAGTATATTCTTTTTTAGATTGGGACTCTGAACGATACACAATATTCTACGTTTGGTCTCACCAACGCTCGATGCAACTGGTGCACGACATCCTCTATCTTCCAATTACATTCACATGAATGTAAACCTAATTTTTACTTTCCCATTTGCATATGTTGTTCCCAATACCTCTCGCTTTAATCTTTCTTATGAACTTGCTGTGTGAGTTATTTTAAAAAAAGCTCATGAATATCCAACTATACGTGATCCAATGGTTCCTCATTGCCTATGTCCACAAGAATCATCTTCAAACCACTCCAAATAATGGTTGACACTTCTGGTTTTCCTTCCATTGGTACATTCTCACACTCTCCAGTTATGTTATTACCTTCTAAATATATAGTAGCATGTTCTTTGTAATCGAGTCCAAGAGATACCTGACTGCGGATGACAAGATAACTGGTCTGTAGTTCACCATTCTCCAAATTAATCCTTTCTTAAACTATTGGACAATATTTATAAGCTTTGCCTTATCCAGATTGGCTAAATGCCTTTCGGGAATGTGTCGGAAAATAAAGTGAAAATCCGCGATGCATTCAACATGTCTATTGCTGCTTCCTCTGAAATTCTTGTGTGATGTGCATCTAGTCTGTCAGATTTATAAATACTCAATCCAGCTTTCTTTGCAAAAATAACCCCAACACTGATAAGAATGATCTTAGACGTTACTTACACAAGTCCCATTGTCACTTGGTATTTCTGGAAGAATTTCTGGACATTCTTCCATGAAGATAGATGCAAAGAAACGGTTTCTTTTCCCTGCCATTTCTCTGTTCTCTGCAATAAATTATCCTGAACACGCACCAACTGCTCCACATTGACCTTGTTTTTATCTTTTTCTTACATCGATAGACGCTTTTTAGCAGTCTTTATGTTTTTCTTTCGTTTGCACGCTTTTTCTCTTTTTGATTTTCTTCTCAGTCTCTTGATCATCCTTTGCTGGGTCCGACATTTCTCTGAATCCACTGGCTTACTGCAACACTTGGCATTTTTCCAAGCTGCCTCCTTTCATCTAATAGGTGATGAAGGTGGGGTTGAAAGTGATCGTCAGAGAGGAAGGAGGGTGGAACAGACTGATGGGGAGGAAGGTGGCCACATAGGAATGTTCAAAAGGGCGGTGCTGATTTGGAAGTTTGGAGTAGGATAAGGTGGGATTAGGGAAAATGGGGAAATGGGGAAATCCATTATGATCCCCTGTGGTTGGAGGGTCCCAAGGCAGAAGAGGAGGCTTTCTTCCTCCAGGCTTCTGGTGGCGAGGATTTGGCGATGGAGCAGGCCCAGGATCCTCATGTACTTGGCAAAGTGGGAGGGGGAGTTAAAGTGCTCAGCCACAAGATGATGGATTTATTCAATGTTTCTGTCCTAGAGATATTCTCTGAAATGATCCAAAAGTTGACCTCCTGCATCACCAATGTAGAGAAGACCACATTGGGTTTAATGGATGCAGTAGATGAGGCATTCTGTCTCCCTTCGTCACCTATCACTTTCAACCCCACCTTCATCTACATATCACAATCCCAGCTACCTCTCCCCTGCCGCACCCCCTTCCCATTTATCTCTCAGCCCCCTTGGCCCAGAAGCTTCATTCCTGATGAAGGGCTTATGCCCGAAAAATCGATTTATCTACTCTTAGTATGCTGCCTGACTGTGCTTTTCCAGCACCACACACTTCGACTCTGATCTCCAGCATCTGTAGGCCCCACATTCTCCTCACACCTTCATGGCTGGCATGACTCAGATTTATGACGGTTACTTCAAATAAAACAAAAACTGTCGTGTACTCAAACAGCATAAAAGAAAACTAATACATTGTGGTCATTGTTCCCAAAAGGTCCTTGACAGCAAAATTTACAATTAGCTCTTCTGATCACCCAACACCAATTCCTAAATAACCTGATCTCGAGCTCAGTGCTCGACATAATGTTAATGTAAACCTTCTCACACGTGGTTATGAAATCCAGTTTTCCCAGCATTAGCATTCAATTGGGTTAACACAGTTTAGATATAATTTAAACAGTACATTATTACTGAAGTACCCACAAATGTGCATATCTCATTTCCTGTTTTATAACATGTCCAATATTTGTATTGCAGCTTTCACTTTGATATCTAACTCCCATCAATGTTTGCTCCTCCTTGCTGTTTTTGCGCTCCACCTTACTCGATTCTGTCGAATGTGAGCGACATGGGCTCTGGGTAGATTAATAGTAGAGATCATCTCGCCACATCATTTTTGATCTTCTCAAACTTTAATTTCTCCAGAGTTCCCATTATACTGATGGAGTAGAGAAGGAAATTAATAGTCCAGCAATGCTTTGTTTCCCCCAGAGAGCTGAGACAGCTCTAACCTGGGTGGGAACCTTACAAAAGGCTAGTAAAGTGTTGCTGCTGCTGTACAGGTTCTTAGTGAGATGACATCTAGAGTAGTGTGTACAGATTTAATCTCTTCAATGAAGAAAGGATGTTGTTATATTGGAAGCAGCTCAGAGATGGTTCCCTCAACTGATTCCTTCAATGAAGGTGCTAGCTTATACCGAAACGATGATCAGGTTGACCCAGTAGCCATTGGAGATTACAAAAATTAAAGATGAACTTATTTGAACATAGATGACAGAAGGAGTCAACAAATGAAGCGAATTACGCAGATAGTGGACGAATCCATTCTGTTCTCCAGCCTGTTACACAGGAACAACAGGAGAATATTCAGGCCTTCGAGCCGGTTACATCAAAACAGGACGAGGCTATTCAGCCCCTGGAGCCTGATATACATTTACAGAAGGAGGCCAATCAGCCACTCGAGCCTATAACAGTAGGCCATGATGCACCAGTATCCTGTTAAACAGCAACAGGATCAGTCCATTCAGCCGCCTCAAGTCTGTAACATAGGAACTGGAAGAGGTCACACAGTGACTGGAGATTGTTACACTGGGATAACAGGAGGCCATTCAGACGTACCTAGCGTATTGCAAGGGAATTGGATATGGATAAAAAAAAACTATCTGAGAGTTCTTTCATGAGAAAGGAAGAGGTAATTTAGACACGTGTCTGTTGTATGGGAACAAGAGAAGACCAATCAATCTCTCGGTCCCATCTCCGGTATACATGAGGAGACCATTCAGTATATCCACCTGTTATGGAGAAGTATGAGAAGACGCATCAGCCTCTCAAAATGTTACACAGCAACAGGAAGATTCCATAGTCTCCCAATCTTCTAAAGCATCAACTTGCGGAGGTCATTCTGGCCTTGGAGATGACAAAATGGGAATTCCAGAAAGATGTCAGCCCATCGATATTGTACACCAGCAGGATGATGAGTCCATTCAGCCACACATGGCTCTTTCACAGCAATTGGAGCAGACCTTTTAAAGCCTTGTGCCTGTTAAACAGGAATTCAAAGAAAACGTAAAGGCTGAGGAAAGGGAAGAACCTATAATAATGGTATACATTAGGGACTAAAGTGTAACAATAAACTATTATAATTGAAGGCTAATTGTTAGAGTCCATTGTTCAGGACATTTGCAAAGTTAAACTACAATCCGTCAGAGTCAACATGGTTTTACAAAGGTTTTACAAGTTTGAATTCTTTGCTTGAGTTATTTGAAGATGTCACAAAAAAGGTGGATCGTGGGAGATGGAACATATCTGGTCTTCCTGAAGGCATCAGATATGTCACTTCTCCAAAGAGTAAATGGTAAGATCAGACAACATGGGTTTAGGGGTAATTTATTAGCTCGGATGGAAGATTGGTTAATCAACAAAATGCAGTCACATGGAATAAATGTGTCCTTTTATTTTGCCAAATGCAATTTGTGGGGTGCCATTGATTTCAGTACTCATTCTTCAACCATTTGCGATCGATGGTATTACTGTACTCGGTTGATGGGATAGAAAATACGATGCCACATTTTGAGATGACACTAACATCGGTGGGAAATTACTTCGGAATGATGATGCAAGAGAATTTAAAACTATATGGATAGGTTGGGTGAATGGGCCAACATTTAGCAAGGAAAATTAAAGTGAATAAATATGGGGCTATTCAAGTTGGCCAGGATAATAGAAAGACAAATTATTATCTAAATGGAGAGAAAGTTCAAAGTGCTTAGGTGCAGAGGGATCTGGGTGTCTGCTTGCATATCACAGAAAACCTGCCTGCGGGTACTTCAAGTAATGAGAAATGCAAGCATAATTTCAGTGTTTATTTGTAAAAGGATAGAGTAGAAAGGTAGGGAGTGTTGGTGTAGCTATGCAAGGCATTAGTGAGGCTGCAACTGGAGTACAGTTTGGATGTCCTGCAGAATGAGGTATTTCCATTGGAGGCAATTCAGAAGAGCTTCATCAGATTGATTCCTTATTTGAAGTGTTTGTCTTATGAGGAGAAATTGAGCAGTTTAGGGCTATATTCTCCAGTTTATAAGAATGAAAGGAGATCTCATTGAGGTCTGTGAAACGCTAAAAATAATTGAATGTGTAGATATGGAGTGGATTTTTTTTTCATGTGGCACAATCTACAATAAGAGACCAGAGGTTTAGGATAGAGAGATGGCAAGAATGTCGAACAGAGGGCGCGTTGACATCAGCCTCATTGAGGGGTTGGATTCCTCACAGATGCTCCTTGTTCTTTTTCAACCCTTCGACTGTGTTGCATATCAATGGGGAAGGAGAGGGTATCATGCAGGAGCAGGCACTCAGGATAAATCAGTCTCAATCAGTGAGACAGAACGTAACCAGTAGGGTCACACAGTGACCAGTACTTGGTTCTCAACTATTTACAGTCTTTATTAATGATCAGGAGGATGGAACAGATATACAGATGCTGAGTTTGGTGATGTCGCTGTGGTAAGCAAGAGATTAAATTATCAAGAGAGGGTGGAGAGTCTGCAAATAGATTCAGAGAGGTAAAGGCAATAGATAATAGTTTGTTCAGGTGGAATTCAATATGATATAACCTGTCATTTCATTTACTGGAATAACAGAAAGCAATATGTTACTGAAATGGAGAGGGAGTTTAGGACTTATTGATACTGTGTACTAGGGGGTTCACTCAGACCCGTTCAGACCTGGAAGGTTTTGCTCCATCCCTGATCATCTGCTCCCAGACACTCCAAGTGACCCAATTGCTCTCCGTACACATGGAATACTTTGATGTGGTTGATTGGTGGTGGGAATGATATTTTGAAACGTACATCAAGGGGACGGCATTGATCTGAGATATATTCATTTCTTTCTACGTGGAGACCCAATGACGATGGGAATGGCTGACTGCTTCTGAATGAAGAGACCATGACTGCTGCCAGGACAGTGGGTGTTCACCAACATGATGTACTGTGCATGGGCATACTGTAACATTAACAGAGAGAGAGAGAGAGCTCCTTCAGTTCCTCTACCTCTCCCCATTGACATGGGTATTCTGCAGATGCCATGCACACCATCGGGAATACCACTATACTGAATACACCCGGCAGCTCCCTGCTGTGGGAGAAACAATGTATTTACCTCATCCAACATATATATACCCTCCATCACCGAATGGTGACATCAATGTTGAGATACTGGGAAATGATGGATATGTCACCTAGTTCTGCCTAGAAAATTATGGATCATAGAAGCTGAATGAAACAGTGACCCTAATAGGCACTGGCAGCACCATCCGCCCCCTGGTGTGAAGCTGCAGGATGTGTTAAAGGAGGTGACACCACTCTGTGACCAGCTTCTTGTTCAGTCAGGGTACCCTCACTATCTGCTCCTGGGTTAAGTGTAGCTTGGGAAGCTGTTCATGGAATACTTGGGGTGGATACAGCAGATCATTTTCCCCACACACACTCACTCCGTGGTTTCAGAGTTTCCCTTCTCTGCAGCCTCTGCTTCATTTGTTGTTCATGTTGCAGGCTCAGATGTTGTAACTACAGCCCCCATGCTCCATCCAGAGTTGGCTCACCAAATCCTCAGGTCTCCCTGAATGTCTGAGGCAGCTCATAGCACATCCTCCAGCAAACCATCCCCAGCGACTCCACTAAATTTTCAATTACAGGAGTCAGTCAGAAACCCCTCGGCTGCAAGTGTTGTGGACCAGACCAGATCCCCGCAAAATATTTTAAGAAGGCCGCTTAGACCCAAACCTATTCTTATTTTAAACATAGATGTGAAGTTTGCGTTCCAGATATGTTGTGACTGATCAAACCTCTCGACATGAAGAAAAATATAATCTATTCAAACGTTTTGTTTAAAATCCAATCGAAGAAAAGAACATTTTGGGATAGCTTATATGTTGGAAAACTTACACAAACAATAGATACTGTACCTTCTTGGTATACACTGCTTGGCACAAAGATATATTCAAATACAGATTCTTACATGCAATTTTCTGATCCAGGAGGAAACAACATGAACAGAGATCTCAGAGAGAAAAGCAGCTGGGGATCATGTATTGATACTTCCAACCCTTCGACGATCCCCAACAGCTTCTGAATGCTGCAGATAAAAACAAAACGAGAAAACCTGGTCTGGGAGAGCTGGCAACTGCCCTTCGATTGTTACCACCATTTAATAAAACCTAAAGGCCTCCTCAGTTATTTACTTAAACTGTGTTCAGACAGCAGTTCTGCACCTCTGCCTTTATAACCTCTCTTCAAAAACAACCTAAGTGAACATAACCTCTTTACAGTGATAGTAAACTCACAACTCACCTTTAATAAAATGATCCATCAATATACAAAAATGGATTAATTTTAGACCTGCTAATCTTCCTCTATTAGTAGACTGAAATGCATATATATTACACTGACTCTGAGCATACAAATTTTCACAACTCGATTCGATTTCAGTCATTTTACTCCTGCCACAGAATGCCTTTGTCATTCGTCATCCAAGTCTCAACAAAGTGTAAAATCTTAGGTTTCTCGCCATATCACCGGTATAATTTCAAATTGAATAGCAGCAATAATCAGTTCAATCGAAACAGACTGGTATTCGTCTCCCTAAACTTCTTCAATAACTTTAAGGGGTCACGATCAGTGATAAAGATTTGTCTCAGGTATGTTATTGGCAATTGAAATGCTGAAATTTTGTAACGCCAACACCAAGCTCAAGGCCTCCTTCCCCATTGTGGAATAAATCTGTTGATGTTTCCACTGGACACTCCAACCACACGTTACATAATGGAGCACTTCTCATCTCTCCAATAGTCCTTCTGAATGACATAGCTGCTCATGTTTCAGCATAAAAGAATTACATGCTCCTGTGCCTCTTAATGTTGTAACCACTTTACCTGCTACTCCTGGCCTATGCCAATAAACCTTACTCTCACAGGGATATGTTTTAAGAAGATCTCGCACATTCTTCTCAATCCCTCACAGAAACCAGCCTTTGATTTCTGAACCAAATCATTATCATCAGCCATTTCAGCTTCTAATCTTGCCATTGTAACTCTCTGCTCTTCCACACGAGTTGTCATGACTGCAGGAAGTGAATTGTTGAACTTCTCCAAAACAAGAATCTCTCTAACAGTGCTCTAGCTTTGCTCTGTTGTTAATACCCTTCCCCACTTTTCAAAATTACTTTGTTTGATTCTTTCAAACTCAATGTGCATTTAACCATGGACGCTATTTTAGATTCCTGAAACACTGTCTGTCGGCTTCTGGCACAAGCTCTTATGCTCTTCAGATGGCTTTCTTCACCTCCTCCTCCTCCTCAGATACCACCTCCGATAGGGATGGCAAATACCTATCAGCTTTGTTTGAATCAACTAAATCCACATGGTCACCGGGCACTGCATTTGTTTCACCACTTTCTCAAATGAAATTAAAAAGGCTCCCCCATTCTTCTCATCAAATTTAGATAATGCCTGGGTTTATTTAAACAGATCTCCATCAGGCCTTTGGCTACTATGGGGTTGCTCATCCTCACTATCCTCCTTATCCAGCCTACCATCTACCTTCATCTCGACCCTATATGTCAACTTTCCTCTCTAATTACTAACTTTTGAAGTTGAAACTCTCTTCTTTTCTTCTCTCTTTTTCTTTCTTTCTTCTTCATTTCCTTTTCTTTTATTTCTACTTTTCATCATAATTCAAACAGTTTCAATTCGTTCTCATGTTCAAGGCACCTCATTTGAAATTGAATTCTAGCCATTTCCAAATAATCTGATGGCGTTTCCACCAAATGCAATTGCCAAGCTCTAGCTGTAATTATCTCTCATTTTCTCACAGACAAACACAATTCCAACTCCAGCTTGTCTGCCTATTCCTACAGCTTTGCCTTCATTAACTTTTGTAAAACCCCCAACTTCATTTCTTCCACACCCAGCGAACCCTTATTCACCGAACGAATGTTTATACATAAAACACTGTTTAAACCATCCGAATTCAACATCCGGAACCAAAGACACGAACAACTATCATACACGACCTTTGAACCCAATAGCCTCCCGGCGCATACTCTCCAGTGTCTGCGTGAGCTTATTCTGGATGCTCTGGTTTCCTCCCACAACCCAAATATGTGCATGTCAGGTGAATTGGTCATGGTTAGTTGTTCAAAGTTTTCAGGGATGTGTGGGTTAGGTGCCTTAGTTGAGGTAAATGTGTAATAATAGGGTAGAGGAATGGGTCTGGGTAGGTTACTTCTTGGAGGGTCGGTGTGGACTTGTTGGGTCGAATAGCTTGTTTGCACACTGTAGGGATTGTAATTCTAAACCCAATTTGATATTATCGGTTTAGACCCAGACAAGAGTCCACAGTTTGCTATAGACTAACCAGACTGCCTCAAACTAGTTTAACGAGGTAGCTTGGATGCCAAACCTTTCCTTATTTTAAAGGTAGATGTGAAGTGGGAGTTCCAGATATGATGCTGCTAGTCAAACCACTCACCATTAAGCAAAACACAACATACTTAAAGACTCTAATGAAAAGCCATACAAAATGAAGAGGAATTTAGAATAATTTAACTATTGGAAACCATAACCGAATAATGGATACAGCACCTTCTACAAATGAACTGTTCCAATATACCAACATCCCATAAACACATCTCTTGGAAAAATGGAACTTTCAGACATACATTCTCGCATACAGTTCTCCAATTCAGGAGGAAACAGCTTCAGGTCAGGTTTCAGAGAGAGTAGCAGCTGGGTATAAGTTACTAGGCCGTTGTTACTGCTATTTATTATAAACCCTAAAAGTGTCGTAAGTTATTTACTTAAGCCGTTTTTAGTAGGCAGTTTAGTAGGCAAATCTCTTATTTAAAGAAAGGAGAAAAAAATCTTTTTTAAAATGTGACAGCATTGTCACACACTTTAGATCCCGGGCCCTTTATTTGAGGGGCTTCCTCGATCGGAAGATCACCTGAGAGGGACAAATACAGGTACAGACCAAGTTATAAGGATGTATCTCATAACTTCTGAAGCACTCCTGTCCGTGGACCATCACGTGGGACATGCCAGGAAGTGACAAACAGCCTGACACACACCATTTCCCTATTTCTGAGCTTCACAATGCCAGCACTCGATACACTAGAGAGCCATAAACAAAGGCCAGGGAAAGAAACAGAGGGACAGAAAGATTCACATTAAAGACAGAAAGAGACAGTTAATTAACTGAAAAGATGTTGTGGAAATATGGGGAAAAAGACAGGGCAGTGGGACTAACTGGAGAAGTGAGAATCTTCGAGAGTAAACTTAAAAGAATGAGAACATTGAATAAAGGTATTGTCAGATCAGCTGGAATGGTTTGTTTCATCAAATTCTGAATCTGCTTCACAGAACATTCCAAACAACATAAACTGGGACAAGATGACAGCCCACCATGTAGAGCTGTGCAGACCATGCTAGTGTGTTGCTCAGTAAACTGCACTATCTGCCCAGCATAGAGAGTATTGCAAACTTTACTATCATATGCTAACTATACTCGCATCAAATTACTGCAATGTCGACAATGAGAAGGTTTGCTGTGTGTGTGTTCATCAGAGACTGAGAGAGAGTGTGTGTATGCGCGATTGGCATGGTTGAATGCGAAACTCATTGTTTGAGAAGGAACGCACATGGAGGAAACTATTTTAAATAAGAACAACTGGCAGGTTTTTTGTTAATCAACAGAGAGAGAACGAGAGAAGTTTCATGGACAGATACGGTAAAGTGTTTGAGAATGTCAAAATAAAGGTATTGCCAGAAAAAACAGCAATATACATCGGCGTGCACATGAATGACAGATGGATGGGTGTTTGGTGTGAGTTCGAATCAGATTTGTTTCGGCAGGTTTGAAACCGGGAGCATCAGCAGCAGATTATTGGCTTCATTAAGACTGTATTTCATAGCTCAAGGTTCAAACAGCAGATGGACTAAACCAGTGAGATATATTCTGGAGTGGTGAGTATTTCAAGTTAGAAATGGTCAGGATATGGTGTCATGAATCAGCTCATGGTCAAAGGGATCTCCCACAGTTGTGACTTGTCTGCTTCAGTCGCAGATATTGGCCAGGGATGGGATGGAAACAGTGGCAGCAAGTGGAGTTTGTAACCAGAACAGTAGACAGTGACCTCCCTGCTCTCAATATTTAAATAACAATGGCAATGATACAATAAATTGTAGTTCTCCGCTGGAACTGAGTAGGTCAACATGGAGAGTAACACTGCCAGAGCAGAGAGGGAGACAGTCATTGAACACATGCATTGATGTTGTTAGCAGTGGTCTGTAGAGTAAATATCTGGAATGAGAGTTTCAACAGTAAAATAATAGTGACAAGAAGTGTAGACGATATAAAAAAAACAGTAATACAGTCATAATCGGTTTTTAGAACAAAAAAATCTGGACGTTGACACTTACCAGGAACACCAACGATAGCCACGAAAGGATAATAAAAATATTGAATAATGAGAAGAGCATAATAGATCCGCCATGATAATGACGACCAATAAAATGCAGAAAGATGCCAAACATAAATGTATAAACTCCTGTCTATTGTTAGAACTTGCCAGTCTAATGTTTCCAGATTCTGATACATTTTTGGAACGTTCCAGTCTCATGTTCTCAGATACTGATCTCTCCTCCCCCTCTCTCTGGGTCTGCTGTTCCCTCCCTGTCAGTGCTGTCGGTGATGCTCCCGCTCATGTTATGGGATACCACATTGAACGGCGCCCATTTATCATTAAAAGATGGAAACTCTCCACTGGGACAATTAGAATCCATGGAGATTGGCATTAAGCACAGTCACTGAACAAACACTGGGAAAAATTAGCAAAGGCTACGACAACGGATGAATGGGCACTGCCCAACAATCAACAGACAGGAGGGTTCCCTCCCAGTTGGGGAACACTTCAGTGGTCCCGGACATTCAGCCTCGGACCTTCTGGTGACCATCCTTCAAGGCAGATTTCAGGACAGGCAGCAGCGAAAAGTGGCCGAGCAGAGGCTGATGACAAATTTCGGTTCCCATAGGGAGGGCCTCAACTGGGGCCTTGGGTTCATGTCACATTGCAGGTGACCACCATTGTACTATATACACACACACACACACACACACACACACACACACACACACACACACACACAGGCACTTCTATACACACACATACGTACGGACACATATGTACACATACATACACACACACACACGCACACACACACACACAGGCACTCCCATACACACACATACGTACGGACACATATGTACACAGACACGCACACAGACACACATGCACCCTTACAGACACACTCACTCTCACAGGCATCCGCTCAGAGACTTAGACCACTCTACACTCATGCATACACATATACACTCTCTCTCACTGATACTCAAGCCCCCCACCCCAGACACACACACACTCCCACACTCACACATGCACCCCCTCATAGACTTAAGACACTCTACATCGCTACACACACATATACACTACCTCTCACACTCACAACCCCCACCTAAGAGAAAAACACACATACAAACAGACAAAGACCCACAGACACACGTATATTTTGTGGGGTGAATTTGTACTTGCAGAGATACATTTTACTTTGCTCAAAAACTGCATGCATTCATGTAGAACTCTGAGCTCAAAAACGGCATGAATTTATGTAAAACTCTGTTATCTCACTTTTTAGATTAGAATCAATCTAAACATTATGGCATAGACAAAGAACACAGGGGCTAACACCTTCAAAATATTGTCTAACTAGCACTCGTTGTTACTGCTAACCTGAGAATGCAACTTTAACAGAAAAAGGTTTTGTAATTTACATATGAAAGGAATGAAACTATCATGATATTCGAACAGATGAAAGACTCAACAGACAATCAAGGTATTTTTCAATGTATAATTTCAGTTACATCACACTGTAAATTTTTGCAATAAATTCTGTGCCTTAGAAGTGTGTCCTCCACTATCACCTGATGAAGGAGTGGCGCTCTGAAAGCTAGTGTGCTTCCAATTAAACCAGTTGGACGAAAACCTGGTGTTGTGTGATTTTTAACTTTGTACACCCCAGGCCAACACCGGCAATCTCCAAATCATGACTAAACAAACAGGTTCAGTTAACCAGTTCCACACCTCATTTTTCATAACACTATAAAAGGGAACATTTTCCGGGTTTGAAAGGAATGGATGAGGGTTGCTGAGGGATGGACCAAAAATCTTTAAATGTTTGAATCTTTTTTTAAAACTTGCATATGAGAGTATTAAAAGGCACTGCACTGGTCTAGATGGATTCCAGTCTGTTTATGAAATGAGGCAGTTATAAAATAACAAATTGGTTGCATTAAAAAAAAGTCAGGTGGGCAAGTTTCTAGATACCTTAACCCAAAGCATAATCCTTATTGACCAGAATGAGGCTCCTCCTGGTTTTAAGTGCCCTGTTATCAAATCCTTTCATAACCTTGAGACAGAGCATTGAGATTGCTGCTCAGCAACAGGCCAAAGCAATTCTCTCCCTATGGGCCTCTTACAGAGGGATAAGAGAAGGCCATTCAGCCCATATTAGTCTGTTGATACTTAAAAAGGTGGAAATCTAAAATATTGGCACATTTTGCCAACAGAATCATTCAAAACAAAGAGATGTGTCGCTGCAGCTGTATGAGGTGTTACTGAGAGGGCACCTGGAGTACATTGTGTTGTTTGTGTTTCTGTAACTGAGAAAGGGATGGACCTTCATCAGATACAGTTTAACGGCTGCTCGTAATCCACGGGTTGCTGTGCCATTTAAGGTCTCGGGTCTGTTACACAAGGACAGGAGGAGGCCATTCAGCCTTTCCAGTCTATTACAGAAGGCCACGAGGAGCCCATTCAGCCTCTCGAGCCTGTTACAGAGGGGCAGGAAGTGTTTCTTTAACTTTCTGTTACGCATAAATATTAGTTTCAAACTAGTTGTGGAATAGGAAAGACCTGATGTCAACATTAAAGTTCTAACTTTGAACAAGGCCAATTTTGAAAGTGTTAGGCGAGACCTGTGAAAGGTTGATTGGAATACCCTATTCACAGGTAAAGGGATGGTTGGAAAATGCAAGGCCATCAAAACATGGTTTCAGAGAGTCCAGAGCCAACGTGTTCCCATTAGTAAGAGGGGCAAGGCTGGTGGGTGCAGGGAGTGCTGGATGGCTAGATATATTGATGCTCTGTTCAAGGTAAGGAAGGAGGCATATGTCAGGTAAACAGAGCTGAGATCAAGTAAATCCCGAGAGGTGTGTAAGGGCAACAAGTGGACAGTCAATGGGGAAATCGGGCCAGAAAAATGTGGACAAGAGATGGCTTTAGAAATACGGTTAACGAGGTATTGAAGAAATTATACAAATCCTTTAATGTCAAAATATTAACTAGGGGGAGAACAGGGCCCCTTAAAGATCAGTAAAGCTACCTGTGTATGGAACCACAGGAGATTGGAGGGATACGAAACATGTATTTCTTCTCAGTATTTGATGTGGAGGAGGTTACAAGAGCGAGAGAATGAAGAAATACCTTGAAAGTATCTATATTACAAGGAGGTGTTGGATATTTTAAAACACATAAAGGTGAACAAATCCATGGGATCTGAGCAGTTGTATCCCAGATGTTTGTGGGAAGCTAGGAAAGAGATTGCTCAGCCTTTTGCTGATATATTTGTAACATTGATTTCCACAGGTGAGGTGTCAAAAGACTGGAGGACTGCGAACACAGTTTCATTATTTAATAAATTAAGGAAAAAACAGGTAACTATAGATCGGTGAGCCTGACATCAATGGCGACTAAATTGTTGGAGGGGATTTCGAGGAAAAAGATCGATATGCATTTGGAAAGACAAGGACTGAAGAGGGCTTTGTATATTGGAGATCACATCCGACTGACTGGGTGGAATTTTTTGAGGAAGCGATGAAGATGATTGTTGATGGCAGGACAGTGGATGTTTTCTTTATGGAATTCAGTGAGAAAACCAAAATGTTCTACGTGGTAGTCTGGTTAATAAGGTTAGACTGCCTGGGATCCAGGGAGAGTTCGCCATTTCGATCCAAATGGAGACCTGTGACCAGTGGCGTGCCGCAAAGATCAATAGTGAGTCCACTGCGTTTTGTCACTGATACAAATCATTTACATTTGAGTAGATGAAGTATGGTCAGAAAGTTTGTAGATAATTCCAGATTTGATGGTGTAGTCGACAGTGAAGAATAATCTCTCAGACTAAAATGGGACTTTGATTAGGTGAGCTGAGGGATGGCAGATGGAGTTTATTTTAGATAAATGTTAACTATTGCATTTTAGCAAAATAAAGTAAGGCAAGATATACAGGTAGGGTTCTGTCGAAAGCTGCCAATCAAGGAGAACTCCATCGAAATTATCGAATTCCTACAGTTAGGAAACAGGCTTTTCAGCCCATCGAGGCCACACCGAACCTCTAAACAGTATCCCACTGGACAAAGCCCTACCCTATCCCTCTGAGCCTGCATTTCCCATGGCTAATCCACCTCGTCTACTCATCCCTGGGTACTTTACGCAATTTAGCATGGCCGATCTACCCTTATCTGTATATCTTTATACTGCCGGAGGAAAACATAACATCCGGAGGAAACTCATACAGACATGGGGAGAATGTGCAAACTCCACACAGGCTGTCATTCAAGGATGGAATTAAACCCAGATCGCTGCGCTCTGAAACAGCAATGCTAGTCACTGAGCTACTGTGTCACCTGGTGGTGCAGGTTCTCCGTTCCTTGAAAGTGCCGTCACAGGTAGACAGTGCAGTGAAGAAGGCACTTGGTGATCTGCCCTTTTTTAGTTCGTGCTTT
Source organism: Chiloscyllium punctatum (assembly GCF_047496795.1). NCBI lineage: Eukaryota > Metazoa > Chordata > Chondrichthyes > Orectolobiformes > Hemiscylliidae > Chiloscyllium > Chiloscyllium punctatum. The sequence goes on from NC_092772.1 coordinate 20,575,080, forward strand.
GAGTCTAAACATTTGCATGACATGTTGCATCTGTACAGGACATTGGTTTGGCCACCTTTGTAATATTGCCCTTAATTCTGGTCTCCCTGCTGTCGGAAAGATGTTGTCAAACTTGAAAGGGTACAGAAGAGATTTAAAATAATGTTGCAGGTGTTGGAGGGTTAGAACCACAGGGAGAGTTTGAATAGGGTGGGACTATTTTCAAATGTTGAGGCTGAGGGGTGACCTGAAAGACGTTTATAAAAGCATGAGGGGCATAGATAAGGTAAACAGTCAACATCTTTTACCCAGGATAGGCGAGTCCAAAATTTGAAGACAAAGGTTTAAGGTGAGAGAATAAAGCCTTAAAAAGGAACATGAGGGACAAGATTTTCACACAGAGACTGCTTTTTGTTTGGATTGAACAGCCAAAAGAGGTGATGGAGGCAGGTACAGTTACACAATTTAAAAGGCATGGATGGATACATGCATGGGAAGTGTTTAGAGAGAGATGGGCGAAGTGTTGGCAAGGGGGACGAGATTTATTTAGGATATTTGGTCAGAATGGGCGATCAGACCGAAAGGTATTTTTCCGTGCTGAACATCTCTGAAACTCTATTGCCTCTTAAGTGTATAACACAGGAACAGGAGGAGACTATTCAGCTTCTGAATTCTGTCAGTCAACTTGTTTGTTCAATTGCTGAGAGTAAAATACAAAATAACATCATTCAGATTTTGATGGTGTTTTACAGAAACAGGGGAAAGGCTTTCAGTCAAGAAAAGCTGTAAGTAATGTGAAGAGGCCATTCAGGCCCTCGACTCCATTCCACAGGAGCAGCAGGTGAGCACAGAGCTATTGGAACCTGTCAGTCAGTCGCAGGAGGGAGACATCTACTTTCGCAAACCTTGGATCAGGAGGCAGTCACTCAGCTGCTCAAGACTGGGACACATAACAGGATGCAGTCATTGAACTGCTTGAGACTGTGACACAGGGACAGGAGGGAGTCATTCAGAACTCGATACTGGGGCACAGGGAAATCTGGAGATAAGTGAGGCTCCAGCATCCTGTTATGCAAGGACAGCAGGAGGTGACTCACTTCCCATCAGTATGGGACACTGGGAGAGAAGGGGAGTTTGCTTGGAACAAACAGAAATATATGAATAGGTTGCATTAATGGTCCATTCAATCCTGCCCCAACATTCACTAAGACCATGGCTGATCTGATTGTGATTCCCTCATTCCATTTTACGGAGACTCCCCTCTCTGCAGCTCCATTTGTTGGTCATGTTGCAGACTCAGATGCTGCAACAACACTCACCATGACTCATCGAGAAGGATGGGTCTAACAGGATAAGTCAGGATTTGAGGGGTCCAATGACAAGAATGAAAACACAACATAAAGGTATTGTGAGATGTTTCGTACTCTCACATTCGCAATCCAACTCGCATAACCAGCCCATCCATTACATATTTAGGATGGAGCACTGTGTAGATCTGGCAAGTGTACAGCTGTATGTAACGCAGCAATGTCCAGAGTGAAACACTATGCAGCCCACACCAATACTTGATCTATAATCCTGGACTAAATGTTCTGTGTCGGGAGCTGTGCAGTCTGCACTGGGTCATTCATATACAAACACAGGCTGTTGCATTGTTAGGTAGCACTGTATTAGATCACTGCCCAGTGTGGAGAAACATGTAACCAATGCTGGAAGTGACAGAATGTGCAGTTCCCATCCATTTCCAGCTCCATATCTGCACTCTACCTTGACAAGGGGTGCTGCGAATGTGAAAATCAATGTGAGGAAGAGATATAAATGGAAACAATTTAAATACCAATAGTTCTGATTAAGGTGCATATCACTCTAGTATTTAAAGTTGAAATAACTGAGATAATATCCAATGAGGTCTTGTGAACGGAGCAAAGGATTAAGAGGAGGATGGTGATGTTATAGTGATTGCACTATAAGCCTCCAAATAATCAATGGGAATTAGAGGAACAAATATTCAGGGAGACTGGCGAGACTTGCAGGAGCAATAGGGTTGTTATAATAGGTGATTTTAATTATACTAACATCGACTGGGACTTCGAGCTGGTTAAGAACTTAGATGGAACGTAATTTGTTAAGTGTGTTCAGGAAAGCTTCCACAAGCAATATAGAGAGGTTCATATTGGGGAAGGGACAACCTCGACCTACTGTTGGGAAATAAGCTCGGATAGGTGACAGAGGTAAAGTGGGGGAGCATTTTGGGAATAGTGACCAGAGCTTATTAGTTTTAAAATAGTAATGGTAGGGACAAAATTGGTCCACAGAATCAAGTTCGAAATTGGGGAAAGTCGTATGTTGTTGGAATTAGACAGGGGATTGCAGGGGATGATTGTAGCAGTTTGTTTCGAGGTAAAATGATCCCGGGCAAGTGGGAGGGCTTCAAAAGTGAGATAGCTCGAGTTCAAGGTCTATATGTTCCTGTGAGGGTGAAGGGAAAGTGAGACTGGAAGAGACAACCCTGGATAACAAGAGATATTGAGGCTCTGATCAGCAAAAAAATGAGGCGTGGCTCAGGTACAGGGAGCTGGGACCAAGGGAATACCTGGACGTACACGGGGGATACAGGAGTTTACTGAAGAAGGAAAGCAGCAGGGCTAAAGTGGGGTATGATATAGCCTTGGCTGAGCAGATTAGGGTGAATCCAAATTCAGTATAGTAAAGAAAAAGAACAACCAGAGAGAGAATACGACGCCTTATAATCCAAAATAGGCATGCATGTGTAAAACGTCAAGAGATGGGTGAGGTCCTCAATTCCCCTTCTGTGTTTATTATGAAGAAAGACATGAAGATCTCTGACCTTTGGGACGTTAGTTGTGATATCTTGGTACAGTCCATATCACAGTAGAGGTGCTGATGGACATATTAGAATGCACAAAGTCAGATAAATCTCTTGGTCCTGACCAGACATATCCATGAGCACTGCACGAGGCGAGAGAAAACAGTTCAGGGATCAAGGACCCGGAAGACTGGGCGGTGACAAATGTACCCTTATTCAAGAAGGGTTGCAAAGAAAAGTCTGGGAAAGATAGACCAGTAAGCTTCATATCTGTTTTCGGTTATCCATTTGAGAAGGTACACAAATATAAGATATGTATGCATTTGGAAATACAGAGTTTGACTTGGAGCAGTCAGCATAGCTTTGTGCGTGGCAAATCATGCCTTAGAATTTTTGTTAGAGTTTTTGAGGAAGTGACCATAAAGGTTGCCAAGGGCAGGGTGGTGGACATAGTCTATATGGATTTCAGTAAGGCCTTTGATAAGGTTCCACATGGTAGGCCGCTCTGGAAGGTGAGATCGCATGGACTCCAATGTAAACTGGCAAATTGGTGGCACAATTGCCTTGACGTTATGGAAAAAATGGCTAGGGTGGAGGTATGCTTGTCAGACTGGAGGCCTGTGACTAGTGGAGCGCCTCAGTGATCGGTCCTGGGCCCATTGCTGTTCGTTATCTTATACCAATGATTTGGACCAGAGTGCACAACACAAGGTTAGTAAGTTTGCACATGACCCGAAATTAGGAGGCATCATTTACAGTGAGAAACATTATCAGAAATTGCAGCAGTACCTTGGTCAGCTGAGGAAGTGGGCTCAGAAATAGGAATTTGAGTTTAATACAGATCAGTATGACGTCTTGCATTTTGGAAAGTTAAATCCAGGTAGGAGTTAAATGATGAGTGAGAGGGCCTTAAGGAGTGAAGTGGAACAAAAGGACGTTGGAGATCAAGTGCACGTTGCCTGAAATTTGAGTCACAGATACATAGGACAGTGAAGAAGGTTGTTGGTACACTGGTCTTCATCAGCACATTGAGTATAGAAGTTTGGACGTTACGTTTCAGTTGCACAGGATGTTGGTAAGGCTGCAGTTGGTGTATTGGGTTCAGTTTTGTTCATCTTGCTCTAGATAGGATATTATTGAACGAGAAGGAGTGTAGAACAAATTTACAACGATGTTTCCTGGGCTAAAGGCTCTAAGTAATAGGCAGATTTAGGACAGGTGAGAACTTATTTCTTTTCAGCATAGGAATCTGAGAGGGTTCTTATAGAAGTGTAGCTCTTATAAAATCATGAGAGGTGTGCATGTGGTGAATACTTCAATTTTATTCCCTAAGGTTGGAGAATCGAGGACGAGAGGACATCCATTATTGTTTAGAAAGGAAAAAAGTATATAAAAAGGAACCTGAGGGTCAACTTTTTTACACAGAGTGTGGCATGCATACAGACTGAGCTGCCAGTGGAAGTGATTGAGGTGAGTACAATAACAACATTGAAAAGGCATTAGGACAAATACAAAGATAGGAAAGGATTAGAGGGATACAGAGCAAGAGCAGGGAAATGGGGTGAGTGTGGATGGATATTTTTGTTGGTATGGACCAGCTGGGCCAAATGGCCAGTCATATTGGCAGTCTCGTGCAGTATGACTGTAAATGAGTGGAGGCAGAGTAGGGGAGACTGAGAAAAAAAATGTCATGGAAGGATATGTTCACAGGTTTCAGAATGCTGAAATGAAGACATTTCGATAGTATCATGCAACACGGGTCAGTATTTTAAAGAATTATGAGTGAAAGGCAATGGAGTGTTTTGGATGAGCATTTGTTCTGCAGCTTTGTAACTACGAGTGAGGACAGCAGAGTGTTCGCCTCACTGGACTGAATCTAACAAAAAACTGTCTCAGTGACATTTTCATTGAGTGTGACAGAGGGATTGTCTGCACGAGGCTGAGCTAGTTTCATGGTGCTATCTTACCAAACTCATCTCATTAACTACCCACCCCACTCCATGGTGTACCTCTCATACAATACCCGCCCGCTTCTCCCACCCATCATGACTGGAGGTACTCAAAATCGCCCGGATGCCCCGGATATTCCATGACCCCTGACACTGGGGCCACCTTTAAAAGGCCAAGGGGCACACGGTTGACCTTTCTCAGTTTGGAGCTGCCCTGCACAGTTTACCTCGAGCATGGCAGAGAAGGGGAAATTACATCACGGTTTGTCGACAGGCCACGGAGGTCCTGGTGGATGTGGTAGTACAAAGGGGGACCAATCTCTTCCCAGAGGGACCACTCCACCAGACACAACGAGCATGGTCTGAGCTCACCACCCAGCTCAGTGCAGTATCTGCGGTCTGAGTAAATGTCCAGCAAAACAGGACAAGCTTCAATAACCTTCCCCACTCTGTTAGGATAAGGGTCACCATATTCTCTCTGCTCCCTCACACTCACTATAAGTCTGTTATAACACCGGCTCCCAAACAAGACCCATGCTCTCCCACTCTCACTACTGCATACAGCATCTTCCCTCTCTTTCTCTCTTGCATCTCTAATGCTCCCCACACAGTTATAGAATATTCTGGAGAATGCCAATTATGGGATTTTCCAGATCATTTTCCAATTTATTCCCAGTTTCAGTAAAGCGGCTGTGCCCCAGTGTGTGACATGTGAGAGGATGGAGTAGAGTTTTACGTTTTTCAAATCACACACAATTAAAATCCATCATGAGGCCATTCAGTATTTCAAACATGCTCCAACATTCAATACGTTTGGAGGTGAAATGATGGTTTTCTCAGCTCCACCTCACAGGAACTTTCAGTCATTCAACCCCCAGCTTCCTGTTACCGAGCAGACGATTCTCAGAAACATTTTACCCAGTGTTTCTTCTTGCATGTGTTCCGAAGGCATTTCCAATGGGGACAGACTCTCCAAACAATATATTTCATCTGCTTTATAAATTCATGCAACAGTCAGCATGCTTTCCACAGACCAATCAAAAACATGCACTTATTTTATGGTTATCGATATACAATCACAATTAGTCCTTCTGGTTATTTCACTTGTCTCACCTATTGTATTCAGCCAAAGACACCTCCCAAACACTTGTCTCAATGTAAAATACAATTTCTAGCAGAGAACGCTTTTATCCTCAGCCGTTATCATGACCGTTATCTCAAATATACCTTTTACTTTGTCATGAATGTTTCTCTTGCCCTTTGTCTGTCACTGATTCTGTGTGTAACAGTTACACAGTCTGCCACACAGTTGGCTGGATGGTTGGTTTGTGATGCTGAGGGAGGCCACCAGCACAGGTTCAATTCCCCTCACTGACAGAGGTTACCAAGAAGGGGATGCTCTCTCAACCTCACCCCATCACCCAAGGTGTGGTGACATTCAGCGTAAACCACCATGAGTGGTCAATCTAATGAGAGATCTTTCGGACTCCATTCTATCAATGTTGGCAATTTAATTTTTTTTTACCAATTTTTTTTACTGAAAAATATATTTTTATTATTATATTAAACCAATAACAAAACAACTCAAAAATAACTGAACAGAATTATACCCATGTGCATGTACAGATAAAACAAGTTAAAGTCTCTTAACGGACATAAGAAAACCAAAAATAAACAATAAATAATAAATAAATAATATGACTCAGAATAACAAAACGATAGCTCTTGTTCTTCGAGAGCATTAACTGATACACAATCATATGTTCACAATTCTTCAAATGTGATTCACTAGACAATATCTATATTTCTATATAAAAGCCCTTTTTACAGTGGCAGATAAGCTTAATCGTGGTAATCCAAAAGGTTGCTATATTTTATATAAATCTCTGCTTTCTAGTGCACTATACAGGTGAAAACGTCCAAAGAGATATTCTCCATGACGAGCTTATGATGAGCCAATAGACCTGGGGTGGGGGTGGGGGGGGGGGGGAGTGATTCAGACATCCAACACAACAGAATACTTTTCCTAGCACAGGAAGTGTGGGGGAGATACTCAACGAGTATTGTGCATCAGTATTTACTGTGGAAAAGGATATGGAAGATATAACATGTAGGGAAATAGATGGTGACACCTTGCAATATGTCCATATGGCAAGTGCTGGGTACCTTAAAACGGTTGAAGGTGGATAAATCCCCAAGACCTGATTAGGTGTACCCTAGAACTTTGTGGGTAGCTAGAGAAGTGTTTGCTGGGCCTCTTGCTGAGATAGTTGTAATAGGGATAGTCACTGGTGAAGTGCTGGAAGACTGGAGGTGGCGAACGTGGTGCCACTGTTTAAGAAGGGGGGTAAGGACAAGCCAGGGAACTAGAGACCAATGAGCCTGACGTTGGTGGTGGTCAAGTTATTGGAGGGAATCCTGAGGGACAGGATGTGCATGTATTTGGAAAGGCAAGAACTGATTAAGGATATTCAACATGGCTTTGTGCTTGGGCAATCATGTCTCACAAACATGATTGAGTTTTTTGAGGAAGTATCAAAGAGGATTGATAAGGGCAGAGGGATAGATGTGATCCACATGGACTTCAGTAAGGCGTTCGAAAAGGTTCCCCCTGGGAGGCTGATTAGCCAGTATAGGTCTCATGGAATACAGGGAGAACTAGCCATTTGAATACAGAACTGGGTCAAAGGTAGAAGACAGAGGGTGGTGGTGGAGGGTTGTTTTTTAGACTGGAGGCCTGTGACCAGTGGAATGCCACAAGGATCGGTGCTGGATTCACTACTTTTTGTAATTTACATAAATGACTTGGATGCGAGCATAAGAGGTGCAGTTATTAAGTTTGCTGATGACACCAAAATTGGAGGTACAGTGAACAGTGAAGAGGTCACCTCAGATTACAACAGGATCTTGACAAGATGGACCAATGGGCTGAGAAGTGGCAGATGGAGTTTAATTCAGATAAATGCGACGTGCTGCATTTTGGTAAAGCAAATCATAGCAGGACTTATACACTTAATAGTGAGGTCCCAGGGACTTTTGCTGAACAAAGAGACCTTGGAGTGCAGGTTCATAGCTCCTTGAAAGTGGAGTCGCAAGTAGATACGATAGTGAAGAAGGCATTTGGTATGCTTTCCTTTATTGGTCAGAGTATTGAGTACAGGAGTTGGGAGGTCATGTTGCAGCTGCACAGGATATTGGTTAGGCCAATGTTGGAATATTGCGTGCAATTCTGCTCTCCTTCCTATTGGAAAAATTTTGAGAAACTTGAAAGGGTTCAGAAAAGATTTATAAGGATTGGAGGAATTGACCTATAGAGAGAGGCTGAATAGGCTGAGGCTGTTTTCCCTGGAGCTTCGGATACTGAGGGATGACACAGTGGTTTTCAAAAGTAAGGGGCATGGATAGGGTATATAGGGAAAGTCTTTTCCCTGGGGTCAGGGAGTCCAGAAGTGGAGGGCTTAATTTTAAGGTGAGAGGAGTAAGATATAAAAGAGACCTACAGGGCAACTATTTCTCACAGAGGGTGGTACATGTATGTAATGAGCTGCCAGGAGAAGTGGGGGAGGCTGGTGCAAGTGAAACATTTAAGAGGCATTTGGATGAATATATTGAATAGGAAGGGTTTGGAGGGTTATGGGCCAGGTGCTGGCAGGTGGGACTAGATTGTAATGGGATATGTGGTCGGAATGGACGGGTTGGACCGAAGGGTCTGTTTCCATGCTGTACATCTCTATGACTCTATGACTTATATTAATCTCTGTGTTTTCGTGCACCATACTGGTGAGAAAGTCCAAAGGGATATTCTCCATGATGAGCTTACAAAGATCCAACACATCCTGGGAGTTTCAGACATCCAACACAACAGAATATTATTTCCTAGCACAGAAAGTAAGGATATTTTTTGCAATGTGCATCTGTGTAAGATTCTCTGGGCAGGCGCAGGAAAAGAGAAACCGTGTCCATCTCCAATTCGGTCCCCAAGACCCACTCAACCACACCTAAAACAGAGCTCCAATATATACGAAACCTGCAGCAGGACCATATGCAATGAGTCAGAGTGCCTGTAGTCATTCTGTATTGTGGACATGCTGAAGATAATCCCACATTGAATTTTGAGAGAAAATCTGGGGTCAGATAGACCCTATGAAGAATTTGCAACTGCATGGAATAGGTCCTATTACAGATCAAAATCCTTCGATCAATTCCACAAATATCCTCCCACGTCTCCAAAGAGACCTCACCCCCCAACTCTCTCGCACAGACGTCACGAAGCTGCACAGTTTTGTCTGAGGGGACACTCTCCAACCAATGATAATGGGTACTGACAGAGAGTATATTCTTAGCAATAAGCACCCACTTCTCTGTATCAGATCTGTAAGAGTCTGTTAAAAGTGTGTGTTTTTAAAAGCAAATCTCTAATCTGGAAAAAAAAACAGAAGAAATCTCCACTAGGTAGTCCATACTTAGGAGTTATTTGATCAAATGATATCATTGTTTCTCCCTCAAGTAACACGTGGTGGCTCAGTGGTTTGCACTGGTGACTCACAGCACCAGGGTCACGGGTTTGGTTCCAGTCTTGGGTGACTGGCTGTGTGGAGTTAGTATGTTCTCAACTGTGACAGCGCAGGTTTCCTCCTACAGTCACAAAGATGTGCAGGTTGGATGACTTGGCCATTGCTAAATCTCTCAAAGTGTTTAAGGATTTGTAAGTTCAGACATTAGTCAGGATAAATACAGAATGGTAGGGGAATGGGTCTGGGTGGGTTACTCTTCAGAGGGTCGAAGTGGACATGCTGGGCCCAAGGACCTGTTTCCACACTGTAGGGATTCTACTGATTCTAAATCACCCAAACAAGGTATCCCCCTCGCTGCTCACAGTTTAAACCTGGAATCCATTATCCCCGGTTGACAACCCGGTATACCAGTTAAAGGGATAAGAAACATGGTTTTGGCTGTATTGCCCTCAATCTGACGGATTGTTCTTCAAGTTTTAACAGTATTGATAATCATTAGTTTTTGGTAATACTCCATAAATGTTGTCATTTTATCTAAGAACAACAGACTAATACGGGTTCACTTTGTCTGAGAGGGCTCAATTTCTCGCCGTATTGACACCGAGTCCCCAGCGGCCCAGGCACGAACATAGGATGATTAAAACAAACTTAATTCATTGCTTTTAATCTGGGAGATCTAACACCTCGCCCCCCCCCCCCCCCTCGCCTGCCGCCCACAATCTGTGGGGCAGTTTGTTAGCTTGATAAGGAATCGCTTATGGTGTCAAATAAAAAAGCTAAACCAGCCATTCTGTTTCCGAAGTATCTGTCTGGGAAACATCAAAGAAAACATTCACACGGGATCTAGGAAATGAGGAAGGACATTCATTTTAATAACAGCTATCAGACCTAGCCAGGATATTTGAAATGCCTCCCATCTTTGAAGGTCTTGTTTAATTTTGTCAAACAAATGGTCACATTTCACGTTAAATAAATGATCAAAGACAGATGTAGTGAATATACTCAATTAGGGAAACCACCCCCGCGACCAGTTAAAAGGAAACCAGGATTTGGCCTCAGTATTAGGTATTTCCCTAAGACCTCCCATAGTCAAGGCCTCCAACTTTGTAAAATTAATCTTATCGCCCAGAAAGGCAACAAGTGAATTTATGCATTGCATTACATGACCTACCGAAATTGCGGGATTTGACAAAAACATAAGACCCTCATCTGCATACAATGTAATCTTTCATGACTTCTATCCCACCTTTGGGGCAGATATGTTAACATCCTACAGATGGCCTCCGCCAGTGGCTGAATCCCCAATGTAAACAACAATGGTGAAAGGTGTCAATCTTGTCGGCTGCCTGGAGAAATATTAATATTACTGGTTGGCCACACCATTATTGAGAACCACAGCCAGAGGATCGCGGTAAAGGACCCTCACCCACTTGATAAAAACTTTGCATGGACCAAACCGTTCTAATGTACAGAAGAGATCCGGCCACTCAACCCAATGAAATGCCTTCTCTCATCTAAAGAGATCAATAATCCCTGGACAGATTGTTGTTGAGACTCTTGGATCATATTGAGTAAACTCTTAACATTGTAGGAAGATCTGGGGCCCTTTATAAAGCCTGTTTGGTCCTCTTTGGCAACGGAAGGCAGCAACGTTTCTAGCCTTAATGCACGGGTTTCAGACAAGACTTTGAATCAAACATTTAAAAGTGAGATTGGCGTGTAAGAAGCACAATCCTCCAGGGTCTTCCTTTCTGCAGCATCAGAGAGATATGAGCCTCTCTTAAGGGTGGAGAGAGGGGTTTGTGACTGTATGAGTGACAGAACATGTTAAACATTAGCCCTGACAATAGGTTTATAAATTATTTATAAAATTCACGAGGAAATCTGTCAGGAACATGCACGCTTACATTCTGAAGCTGCTTCACACCCTCCTGCGCTGACAATGGTGCATTAAGGCACACCACTTATTCAGGGGTTACTCCTGAAAAATGAAAAATGACTCCATCTTAATCCATCTATCCACATAATGCTCAGTCTGAAATAATTCGGAGAAAAATCTCGTCCAGGAAGCATTAATCTTTTTGGAATTGAAGGTAAGGATCCCAGTACCTTCCTAATTGAGGTCATGGCTTGAGAGGGGCGCTAGTTTTCCTGGCAAGATAGAATAAATACCTGCCTGGCTTATCACCATGTTCAAACAGCCTTTGATTTGCAAAAGTAAGTTCCTTCTTGGCTGTCTGTGTGAGCGTGGAATTCACCGTAGACCGAAGCGTTGTGATCCTCTGCAGCTTAGCCACTGAGGGTCTATCACAGTATGCCCTCTCGGCGGCCCTCAGCTGTGCCTCAAACCAGCGATCCTGCTCCCCTTTCTGCTGCATCCTAAGGGAAAATTATTCCCTTGGCATAAGACTCAGCAATTTCCCATAAAATGGATGAGTTACTGGTTGAATCTGAATTAATGGCTAAGAAATATCTGAATTCATTACAGAAATACTCAATGAACTAACTAGTCTTAACAATAAAGGGATACATTCGCCAGTGTCTTGAATCTGTTATATTTCCCTAAATCTTTCTCAATAAGTATGGTCAGAAATGGTAATAAGTATGGTCAGAAATGGTAATTGTGCAGGATGCCTCCGAATCTAAGATTGTTGCAGGGATGGGGAAGAAATCAAACCTGGTGTGGCATTGCGGCGGGTTAAAGAAGATATTAAAAGCCCTACTTGTGAGGTAGATGTGCCTCCAGACATTCACCAGCTCTAGTTCTGTATACAAATCTACCAATTGGTTACATTATAACGAGTGTATTGAGGGACCTTCGGACATTCTGTCCAGCGTTGGTTCCATAAGACATTTGAAATCTCCTTCTACGATAATGTTCCACGAAGCAAGATAACTGAATTTGGAAAATGCATCTACCAGGATTTTAAGAGGGTGCACCAGGGTGGGGGTGGGGGTCGCAATTACTATTCAAAATATTAGATTATTTACCATAGTTCAAGACTTGGGGGATTATGATCCTTCCGTGAGTATCACATACAATCTAGTAATTTTGATGGAAGATTCTTCTTATCCAATATAGCTTCTCCCCTACTCCTAGTATTAAAAGATGAAAATAAAAGCCCGTTCAAACCCGCCCTGCTGTAACGTCAAATGTCCCTTGTCATCGAGGTGCATCTCCTGCATTAGGGCAAAATCCACCCTTTCTGTTTTAAGACTAGAAAGTAAGTTTTCCTCTTCACTGGGCAATGGCGTCCCTTAAGGTTCCACGTGCACCATTTAAGCATATCATTTTCCAGAACACACTGTAGCAACATTTGAACTCGAGAGAGGAAGAACTCGAATTACTGATCATTAATAAACAAATTCTCATAGAGCTTAAAAACAACACAATCTAAAACTATTACAACTGACAAGCTCTCAAAACTTTCCAAAACTAAACATTCCAAACTTTCGAAACTTTCCAAAAAAACAAAAAAACTAAAATAATCGATAGGGGAATTTAAAATTTCCACAAAGTTTTCGCTTTCTCTGCAGAGTCAGATGAGTTCTTGGATCCATTAAATGCAGTACGGCGAATCGTTGGGTACCAGAGGGAATACTGATTCCCGAGTTCCCTTACTCTTCTCTTGGAAGCAGGTGAGCACTTTGGTGATAGCGATCACAATTCTGTTCCGTTTACTTTAGTGATAGCAAGGAATAGGTGTATACCACTGTGCAAGAGTTACAGCTGGGGAAAAGGCAATTACGATGCGATTTGGCACGATATAGGAAGCATAGGAGGGAAAAGGAAACTGAAGGGGATAGGCACATAAGAAATGTGGAGCTTACTCAAGGAAAAGCTACCGTGTGTCTCCTAGATAGGTATGTGCCTGTTAGGCAGGGAGGAAGCTGTAGAGTGAGGGAGCCATAGTTTATGAAGGACATGGAATCTCTGGTCAAGAGGAAGAAGAAGGCTTATTTTAGGATGAGATGTGAAGGCTCACTTAGGGCGCTTGAGGGTTACAAGGTAGCCAGGAAAGGCCTAAAGGGAGAGCACAGAAGAGCCAGGAGAAGACATGAGAAGTTGTTGGCGGACAGAATCAGGATAAACCCCAAGGCTTTCTACAGGTATTTAAGGAATGAAAGAATGACCAGAGTAAGATTAGGGCCAATCAAGGATAGTAGTGGGAAGTTGTATGTGGAGTCAGATGGGCTAGGGGAAGCACAAAATGAATATTTTTTCAACAATATTCACTCTAGAAAATGACAATGTTGTCAAGGAGATTACTGAGATACAGGCTATTCGACTAGTTGGGATTGAGGTTCACAAGGAGGAGGTATTAGAAATCCTGCAGAGTGTGAAAGTCTGTAAGTCCCCTGGTCCGGATGGGATTTATCCTAGGATCCTCTGGGAAGCCAGGGAGGAGATTGCCGAGCCTTTGGCATTGATCTTTAAATCATCACTCTCTACTGGAATAGTGCCAGAAGATTGGAGGATAGCAAATGTGTTTCCCCTGTTCAAGAAGGGGAGTAGAGACAACCCTGGTAGTTATAGACCAGTGAACCTTACTTTAGTTGTTGGTAAATTTTTGGAAAAGATTATAAGAGATAGGATTTATAGTCATCTATGAAAGAATAAATTTATTAGGGATAGTCAGCACGGTTTTGTGAAGGGTAGGTCGTGCTCACGAATCTTATTGAGTTCTTTGTGAAGGTGACCAAACAGGTAGATGAGCGTAAACCAGTTGATGTGGTGTGTATGGATTTCAGCAAGGCGTTCGATAAGGTTCCCCATAGTAGGGTATTGCACAAATTGTGGAGTAATGGGATTGTGGGAGATATAGCAGTTCGGATCAGTAATTAGCTTGCTGAAAGAAGACAGAGGGTCGTAGTTGATGAGAAATGTTCATCCTGAAATCAAGTTAGTAGTGGGTCGGTGTTGGGTCCACTGCTGTTCCTCATTTTCATAAACGTCCTGGATGTGTGTAGAAGGGTGGGTTAGTAAATTTGCAGATGACACTAAAGTCGGTGGAGTTGTGGACAGTGAGGAAGGATGTTATAGGTTACAGAGAGACATAGATAAACTGCAGAGCTGGGCTGAGAGGTGGCAAATGGAGTTTAATGTGGACAAGTGTGAGGTGATTCACTTTGGTCAGAGTAACCGTAATGCAAAGTACTGAGCTAATGTTAAGATCCTTGGTAGTGTAAAGATGAGCAGAGAGATCTCGGTGTCCAGGCGCACAGATGCTTGAAAGTGTCTACCCAGGCTGACAGGGTGCACTTGGAGTATTGTGTACAGTTCTGGTCACCACACTATAAGAAGGATGTGGAAGGTTTGGAAATGGTGCAGAGGAGATTTACTAGGATGTTGCCTGGTATGGAGGGAAGGTTTTACGAGGAAAGGCTGAGGGACTTGAGGCTGTTTACGTTAGAGAGCAGAAGGTTGGGAGGTGACTTAATAGAGACATATTAGATAATCAGAGGGCCAGATAGGGTGAGCCTTTGCCCAAGAATGGTCACGGCGAAGATGAGGGGGCACAGCTTTAAAGTGAGGGGTGATAGATATGGGACAGATGTCAGAGGTAGTTTCTTTACTCAGAGAGTAGTAAAGGTATGGAATGCTTTGCCTGCAATGGAAGTAGATTCGCCAACTTTAAGTACATTTAATTCGTCATTGGACAAGCATATGGACTTACTTGGAACAGTGTAGGTTAGGTGGGTTTCAGATTGGTATGACAGGTCAGCACAATATCGAGGGCCGAAGGGCCTGTACTGCGCTTTAATTTTCTGAATCACCACCGCCGAAACGTTCCGAAAGCACATAATCCTGGAGCCCGTGAATTAAAGGCATTGGATCTTTCCCCTGGGTTCTGGAAGCTTCCACTCGTCTTTGTTTATCCCCATAACTATGTAACCGCACGCGGACAGGGCGAGAGCGCTGGTCTGAGCCTGACCTGTGCACTGTTACCCGATGAACTGTCTCAGCCTTCACCCGTCTCTCTTCAGTTTCGAAGTGAAGGAATCACTGCAGCCAGTTCTCAAAAAATACGCACTGGCTGACCACGTGCTGTCTGGGCCAGCAGACCAACGATGTGAACATTCTTCATCCTGCCCCTGTTCTCAAGGTCGTCATCATGTTCAATTAAGATCCTGTCTTGAGAGGAATTGATCGCAGACTCTGTCATGCAGTTCGGCGCTTGACATCGTCCATTTTGTTTCCAAGGCTGTCAAGTTGCTGCTCATGTTTTTGGAGTGCGTCTGAGAATGGTAGTGGTTCTAGCCACTGCTGAACCCTTCTTCAATCATAGCTTCAATCATTTCACATAACTTGGTGAACTCAGTGACCAAGGCCTGGTGAGTAACTGGGTCCATGGAACGAGCAGAGTGGGTTGCAGCTACAGCCTTAGGTATGCTCGATGCTTCTGATGGATGCACCAGTTGTTGGGACTGACTCGATTCATTCCCAT
Organism: Chiloscyllium punctatum; assembly: GCF_047496795.1. Classification (NCBI taxonomy): domain Eukaryota; kingdom Metazoa; phylum Chordata; class Chondrichthyes; order Orectolobiformes; family Hemiscylliidae; genus Chiloscyllium; species Chiloscyllium punctatum. The sequence goes on from NC_092772.1 coordinate 20,590,798, forward strand.
GTTTTGTCATTACCACTTGACTAACCGCGATCAGTAAAGATTCTATCACTCTGTTAGGGTTGAATTTTAAGTAAATTGCTGGGATGGAGTGGGTTTGCCCGTGCTGTGATGCAGAGCCCAACAAAGCAGACCTTCCGGATCACCATTATCTTGGATTCCCCCTTAACATTTTATCAATATTATCATTTTGGTTTGCATTATATTCCTGGATGTTCTGTAGCAGTGTGATTTTGTATCACTGTCAACATTTTCCCCTACACTGCAAATCGCTGCCCATTCCTCGATAATCCCTGACTCTGTTGTTAATTATAAACCTTCTGTCTGTGCCTCAAAAATATTCAATATATCTTCTTCCAAAGCTCTGCGGGGAAGAGAGTTCCAAATACTCTCACCACTGAGAAAACAAAAGTTAACCTCAACTGTGTGTGAGGTCATTTTTGTCTCCTTACCTGAGAAAGGATATAATTAAATTGGAAGCAGTTCGGAGATGTTTCACTACATGTATTCCAGGGATGAGGGTCTAAAATTATGGAGGCTTTAACAGGTTACTGATGGAATCAGAGGTGATGTTAATGAAACATACAAAACCTAGAGGAGAGTGGATCAGATAGATACCCACTGGGTGTTTGTATCGTCCAAATTTCTTGTCATTTTTATAGAATCTCTACAGTGTGGAAGCAGGACATTCCGTCCATCAAGTGCACATTGACTCTCGGAACAGTATCCCCCCTGGACCTGCCCCCCTACTCTATCCATGTATCCCTGCATTTCCCATCACGAACCAATCTAAATTTTACATCCCTGGGCACTATGGGAAATTTAGCATGGCTCATCCACTCTTAGCTGCATATCTTTGGACTGTGGGAGGAAACTGGAACACTGGGAGGAAATCCACATAGACATGGGGAGAATGTTCAAAATCCAAATAGAGGATTTCTAGAGGTTGGAACTGAAGGCAACTCCTTGGCGATGAGAGGTAGCAGATACCCCCCACGCAGGGGTTAAAACAAAAAATCCTCTGCTCTCCCTGAATGCAACATTTTACAACACGATTTCCATGAAAATAACCCGTTACTTTCCAAAAGCATAATATATGAAATTAATAAATAGGAACAGGAGTAGGTCAATCGGCCCCTCAAGCTAACCCTGTCATTTAATAAGAACATGGCTGATCTACTCCAGGGCTCAACTCCACTCTCTTGCCGACTCCTTGTATCCCTCCACACCTCTCTGGATTGGGGAATTCCTGACAATCACTACCTTCTGAGAGAAGACATTACTCTGCATCTCAGATTGAAATCGATGTTCCTTATTCGGTATCTATATCATCGAGTTCGACACTTTGCTCAAGAATGGAATAAACTTCTCAACCTCTACCTTCTCCAACCCATTCTGTGTCTCGTAGGTTTCAGCATTATCACTCCTCATTCATGTAAACCCCAATGAATTATCGCCTCACCATTTTAGAGATTCTCAATAACACAACCCTTCCTACCCAGGAAACCGTCTAATGTACCAACCGAGTTACTTGCTGCACCAGCATGCTGACTTTATGTTTCAGACACAGGAAGACTCCAATGCCTTTCCTGTTCCTTTTCTGGAAGTCCTCTCCATTAAATAACAGCCTGCCTTTTGATTGTCAGTGTCATCCTCAAACTCGGATGTACATTGCACTCAACTCCCTCCTTCAGGCTGTCAGTATAGATTGTAAATAACTGATGCCATCAGACTGATATTTGTGGTACTCCAGCAGATAAACCTTGACCATAAATATCCATTAATCCTGACTCTCCGATTTCTGCTTTAAACAATCATCATCCCATGTTAATACAATATCCGACGTCCTGGAGCTCCTGTTTTGTGTATGAACTTTTGTTTTGTAATACCTTGTGGAAAATCTCTGGAAAGCCTCGTGTCCACCAGATCCCCTTTATCAAGTCCACTTGTTACATTTACAGGCATCTCCAGAAATACTTTGCATCATTTTACACGGCAAAATATCATTTCCCTTTCACGAAACCACCCTGACTCTGGGTGAAGCTTTTCTAAATGTCCATTCTGGCCAAGTTTTCCAAACGATACTAGTCCCATCTGTTTTCATTAGGTCCATGTGCCTCTAAATGTTTCCCATTCATATGTTTGTCCAAATGAGTTTTAAATGTTGTAGCTGTCCTTGCATCTCCCACTCTTCCTTTGGAAGCTCATTCCATACCCACACCGCCCTCTGTGTAAAAAAGCTGCCCTTTAGTCCCTTTTAAATCTACCCTCTTTCACCTTAAACCTATTCCCTCTGTTTGGATTCCCCTACCCTTTGGAAAAGACCTTGGATATTCACCCTATCCATACCTCTCTTCATCTTATAATTTTCTATAATGTCATTCCTCAACATCCCACACTGGATCTGATACTAACTTGAAGAACAAGCGTTTAAGGATAAGCACTGCAAAATTAAACAATATTAAAAATGACAGGTAACTAACACTCGGCACAAAAGTCAAACTGTGATTTGTTTTTCACTGTGTTACAATACAAAGGCAGCATGAAACGCTTACTAGTGCCAATAAGAAGTCAAGCACCTGAACACCTTTATCTATAGGGGGTGATGATCACGACAGTGAAAACTTATCTGTGGCCAGATGTATATACCACATGGTCAACATTCTCCCTCCTGGCCTCCGTATAGCTTAATGTGGTTGTGTCTTTTTTTATCTTGCATTCAATAGAGAGAACCCCTTTCCCCCATTCACACCTTAAATTCGACCCGTTACACAGAATCTTTCCTTTCACCACTGCTAAAAGCCCGTTTTTCTTTTGCCACACCCTCTTTTTCCTGCAACCCATCCTCTGCATCTGGCAAGGAACGAAAAGACCATTTTGCAATTGTATTCAGTTTTGAAGAATTGTCACACTGGACTGGAAACGCTAACTCTGTTTCTCTTTCTCTGCAGATGTTGACAGACCATCTGAGTTTCTCCAGAATTGAATAGTCGCAGAACAATTTTTCAATTAAATAAATAATTATGGATACTAGAAATAAAAATAAAAAGCCTTTATAGAAGGTTCACTGGACCTGAAAGTTTAACTCTGCATTCACTCCAAAACATTCTTCAACATCGTTCGCAATTTCTTCAGCAATGTCTGTTTTTGAACAATTTCCAACGACATATTATCAAAGATGGTCAAACATCCTGTCCAACATGGAGTGCCATACACTGGGAACTGAACAGTAACGCATGGTGTCAAGTTCCTTGACTCTGAAACTGCATAAGGCTGGCATCACTGATACTGCAGAGCTCTGATTCGTGGTCAGGGAGAAAAACAGAAGGAAACACATTCACTTCACATACAGAAGATGGCATTACTGAAAGGAAAATATTCAGATTATTACCTTAAATTGATATTGTTTATGTAACAAATTGGATGTATGACACCAAGAAAAGAATTTCAGCAGAAAGAGAACATGAAAATGGAAGTATTTCCGCATCAGAAACCAGAGTAGGTCACTGAGTACAGGGCTGATGGGTGAATGGGTCTCGGTGTGAACTGGGGGGCAGTCAGTAGAATTGAATTGTAGATATTGCAGCTAAAACTGGGTTATCATCTGATGCGGTAGATTTCAATGACAATCTGTAACCTTTCCCCCAGGATAGTCCATCCATCTACCTTTTCCATCAAGCCGATTCATGGATCAGTGACGGGTGTGGGTGAACATGGTCGGGTCGGAATCACATGCACCTAAACCAGATGACAATCCTTTAAAGCTACCGCACTTAACTGGTTACACTACGAACAGCAGGACGAACATCTGATACAGAGAGAGGGAGATGATCCCAAGACTAACAAATCAGATATAAGCTCTGTCGTCCTGTCAAATCCATGCCTAAAAGTCAATGTAACATTAAGCAACTTACTGGAGGAGAGGACTCCACAAATATCCCCATCCCAAATAATGGAACAGCCCTGTGCATCCATGTAAAAGATGCAGTATCTGCACCATCCTCAGCCAGAAGTGTTGAGTCACCCTCACCCTCAATATGATACCCTCAGAAGCACAGATGCCCGTCTTAACCAATTCAATTCACTGCACGTGATATGAAGCAACAGCTGGACACTGTAGATATGACAAAGGCATTTGGCCCTGATGCCATTCCTGCAATAGGACTGAGGACTTTTGCTACAAAACAAGCCGTGTTCCTGAGGAAGCTGTTTCATTCCAGCTCCAACTCTGACAACTCCCTGGCAATGTGGGTAATTACTCAACAATGTCCCATCCCCTAAGAAGGGAATAATTACAATCGGAACAATTACCACGCCCTCAGTCCCATCACGATTGTCAAATTGGTTGGGGTTATTTTTGACAGAGCTGTCAAACAGCACAGAAATAATCGGTTCAATGTGGTTTCCGATAGGCCCCCATGTGGAGATGGTGCTGTTGGGGAATTGTCATTGGATTGATAATCCAGACCAGGATAATTCTCTGGCAACTGGTGCAAGTTAAAAACAATTCATAAAATATCGAGATCTATTATCTGGTGTCAGTAACAGTAATCTTGTGTTCAATGTTGATTATAGATGTCGATCTCCTTACCCAATATACTTTCAGGAAGTCAATCTCCCGTGCTGTCCTGCTCTGGCCTAAACGTGTGTCCAGACATACAGACATGTGATACACTCTTCAATGGTCTCTGAAACGGCCAAGCAAGGCACTCAATTATATCAAACTGCTCCGAGGTCTTAAAGGATAAACCGGAGAGAACAGCCGGCACCAGCCTTGTTAGAAGAAAAGGGAATGGGAAACACAATCCTGTCGACCCTGCAGAAACATCATTCCTAAAAGCTGAGAGCTTATAACAATATTTACGGAGCTTTCCCACACACTGCACAGAAGCATTGGGAAAGGAGTACATCATACAACTCATTGACCTTTCCCTATTCTAGTTAATGGCCGAACATCTCCTCAACGCAGTTTTCCCCATACAATATACATATCCCTTAATATGTTTAAACATTGTGAACCATAAAATGAGAACTGCTGTAGTCCATTCAGCCCATCAGTTTTGCGCCTCCATTCTATGTACAGGCAGTTCGCCAATAACACGTGCCGATTAAATACAATTCGGCTGCAATGCAATTCATGAACCTTTTTCTATAAAGTGAACTGGCGTTTACTGTGACGCGATTCCTTGGCTGGCACCAGCTGAACAGCAAACCCAGACGCACAAACCCTCTATCTACAAAAGGTACAACAGGAATTCAATCGAATCTGCAGGCCTTGAAACTGAGCCTGAAACTGGGAATTGTAGTCTATATTTACAAAGAACTATTTCAAACTGTGGGGAGAATCTTAGGGGAAACTGGAATTTGGCATCGGCATCACATGGTCGGTCAGCCCCCGCGCGCTTTCTGGTGAAGATTGTGGTGAAAGGTACAGTGCACCAGTGAGTGACTGTCGCGTGAAAGCGTTACATTTACAGCACTGTTCCATTACAACATGTAATTTAAAGATTTATTTAGACTGTCCTATTGCGTGTTAGACTAAATTTAAATTTTGGTTTTTACTGATATTTTTGGGAGTTCGCCACTTACCCTCTTTTTTCCATAGACCCCATTATTAATATTGCACGATTTTCTACAACACAGTGTTGTACAGGAACACAGTTATTGTGTTATTGGAGAACAACCTGGAAAAATAGCTGATCTTCTATCTTCACACTATACTCCTGCTCTCTCCCTATCCCTTTAGTTTCCAGAAATCCTTATTATATTCAGCCCCTTGATTTCCACAGCCTGATCTTGGAGAGAGTACCCCTGGTTCTCCACTCTCTGAGTGCAGGCATTTATTCTCATCTCAATGCAAAGTGGCCTGTCTGTGCCTAATATTGTGGCCCCTTGTTTTAGACGTTCCAGCCAGGTGATTTACTGATCTGCTTCTAATCTGTCTCTCCCTGTCAGAGTGTTATATATTTCACTGTGATTTTCCCTCATTTTCCTGAAGCCCATGGAATACAGGTCCAGTCGACCCAAACTCTGCTCCCACAACAAGTCTGTCATCCCAGAGATCAGTCTGGTCATCCTTTGCTGCTCTCCCTGAATGTCAGGTTTGTCGTCTGTTAGGAAAAGAAACCAAAACTGCACACAATACTACACAATGTTCGAGATGGGGTCTTGCCAAGGCCCTGTACAGCTGCAGTGAGATACATTTACTCCTATACTCAAATCCCCCTGAAATGAAGGTGAATACAGCATTTATCTTCCTTCCTGCTTTCTACTCCTGCAATATTGCTTTCAGTGACTGGTGCACAGGGAGATCCAGATTCCTTTCAAAGTTACAGTTCCCCACTTGCTAGGCCTATATACAATTGTCAGCGTGCCAATGCCATTCCCACTATTGACTTCTGGCTTCAGAACTCACTGCCCTACATGGACTCTAGGTCTACGCAGAAATAAACAAAAATGCAGCTTAAGTTCATTTAAAGAGCAACATTTTTCAAACACTCATTTTTCAAATGGGAGGCTGCCATTCATTGTTCCCATCAAAGTACACAACATCTCATCTCCCCATTACTCTCCATCTTCCACGTATTTGCCCAATCACTCGACTTGTCTCAATCACCTTGGAACCTTTTCACATCCTCCTCATCCACTCACAGGCTGACATCGTTTAGTGCTGTCAGCAGACTTGGGAATATTGCATTTGCGCCACTCACCCAAAGATATTGGGAATAGCTGGAGCCCAGGACACGATTCTTACAATATCCTCCAAACCTTCCATATAAAAATAAAACATTATTTTATTCCTACTCACTGTTTCCTGCCAGCTCTCCCATTCTAAATCTATATAAATCCGAGTCCCAGAGGATTCGAATTTGCACAATAGGCTTGGGGCTTTTTCAAAAATCTTTCTGAGATTCCACTCGCAGGGCATTGATACCTCCGAAATAATTTTACTAAAATCCACTTTCTCAAATATGATTCCCATGTCATAAATCTCGATTGACTTTGTCTATGCCCATTAATTTCAGTCCAATACTTTCGCTAAACTGTTTAGTTGCTGTTTTCATTCTATTCCCTTTTTCTCACAAGAGTGAAATTCCCTAGTATTGCGAGGAATTTTCTTTTTTATTTTGTTTTCGTCTGTGAAGGCATAACTAAGGTATTTGCTCCACAGTTCTGCTATTTCCCGGTCCTCAATTATCTGGCATCAGACTGTAAGAAATCTGCAATTTTTTTCTCTTAATTTTGCCATTGACATATTTCCAGAAAATATTACAAGTTCTCTATTGACAACTTTGTTACGATAATCTTCAGAAACCCATCAATTCCTACCTTAAGCTACTCAATGATTGACCTTCCACAGCCATACAATCACAGGAGCTCAGACTCTGTACTAACAGAACTACAGCACGGTCGACTTTAGGCCCACTTTCCGACACAAGATAGGAGCCGTGAATCTTAAAGCATTTGAAGTGCACAACCATGTGGTTTCTAATGGTTTGAGGTTACCATGACAACTCCACTCTCAAGAAGTGCATTCCAGACCCCAACACCCTCTGGTTGAAAAACAATTCCCAAATCTTCACTAAACCGCAAAGCCTTCACTTTAAGAGTGTGGCCCTCTGAGTCAAAGCAACAGCTGGTGTCTATCCACACTGTCCATGTACCTCGTAATCCTATCCCTCTGAATCACAGACCTCGCAGCCTTCTCTCCGCCAAACTAAACAACCTTTGGGGGCCCTCAGTCTCTCTCCATAGCTGATATGCTCCATCCCAGGGAACATCCTGGTGAATCTGCTCTGCACCTCCTCCACTACAATCACATCCTTCTTGTAATGTTGTTCCCAGACCCACACACAATATTCCATCTTGCCCTCACCACAGTTCTGCATAGTTCTTATAATCTATGCCTCGATGTATAAAGGCTATGTTTACATTCCCCTAGCCTTTCCCAGATTGTGTATTAACCTGTGCAGACACATTCAGCAATGTGTGGAGAAGCACCCTCTGAGCTTTCTAGTGTGCTGCCATTCATTGAGTACTCCCCTGTCTGGTTCCTTCTTCCAAAGTTGCATCACCTCATATTTATCAGGGTTACATTCCATCTGACATTGATCCACCCATCTGACCATTCCATCAGTATCGACCCGTAACATAAGGCCTTCCTCCTCACTGCCAACCACCCGGCCAATATTTGTATCAAATACAAACTTATTTATTACACACCCCACCCCTCGTCCATATTCACAGCTGCATCATTGATGAATACCACAAATAATAAGGTTAAAAATCTCTCAACATCAGTTCTATCACGTGGTTGTGCACGTTGATGAAGAAGCAGCGTATCGAAAGCTAGTGCTGCCGAATAAACCTGTTAGACTATGGTCTGGTGTTACGTTATTTTTAGGTTTACCACCCTAGCCCAACACTTGCACCTCCGAATCACAAATAATAAGGGACCCAGCACTGATGTCTGTGGTACACCATTGGGCACAAGCCTCCAGTCACACAAACAGCCTTTCACCACTCCCCTCTTTCTCTTACGACTAAAGTTGATTTAGATGCAACTTGGCAAGTCACGAATGAGTCCTACGTGTTCATTGGTTATTCTGCTCCACATGACACACTGGTAGGTTATCTGGGGATTCTCCGTAATCTCGCCTTGCCTTGCCCCTGTGTTAGTCAGTCCCTTCCACGCACAGACTTTCCTCCTTGTTGCAGTCTTAAATGGTCTGTCCCTTATCCTGGTATTATTTGCCTTGAATGTGGATTGGACAGCTAGATAAGCATCCTGTTAATTTCCAACTTGTCGTATGTTTTGTCAGTTTTATAAAGTTCACAGTGACCCACCGCTGGTTCTTTGAACCTCAAGAGAACATAGGCCGAGTTTCCTCATCACGCAATCTTGCCACCTGAGGGATTTGTCTGGATAATGTCCATTGCACTTTCTCTGAGGCCAGTATATTCTTTCTCAGATTCGGACACCAAAACTGTGCACAATACTCCAGGTACAGTCTCACCAACACACTGCTTCAACGTGTCTTTACATCTATATTCTTACTCCCTTAAAGGAAGGCAACCAAACTTTAGGTTTCCACTTACATATATTCCTCCAAATACCCTTCACATCATTGCATTTTCGAACTCACTGTGTGAGTTCTTATAGAAAGCCTTCTGATAATCTAAAATATGCCAATTTTACTGGATCCCCATTATCTATGCTATAAGAATCAACTACAAACAATTCCAAAGTTTGTAAAATATGATTTCCCTTTCAGAAATGCATCCTGAGTCTCTGCAATGTTGCTGTTAATGTCTAAGTATCCAATATCACATCCTATATAATAGATTCCAACAGTTTCCCGAGAAATATCAAGTAAATTTGTCAACAGTTCTCCACACTGTCTCTTCTTCCCTTTGTCGATGCTTGGATCCCTACCATTCATCTATAGTGCTTGGATCATGTTTACTAATGTACATTTATCGACATCAGCTTCTGGACTCTGCAGAATGTACAGGAAAATAGAACGCAGTCATCGACAATGCAATCAATACTTCTATTTGTGATTTATTTCTGAAGATTTTGGTATGAAGTACATCTGGTTTGTCAAGCTAAGCAATGCTCAATCCGGCTGCTTGTTCAATATTGCCTTGTTACTGATATGAATTTACTTTATGTCTTTACTTCCACAAGTCCTATACGATCACTTTGTATTTCTGGGTGATATTCTGGATCTTACTCCATTAAGACAGATGGAAACTAACTGGGCATTTGCTTTGCCATTTCCCTGTTATCCACCAGAAACTCGTCTCTCCCGATTGCAAATTTCCACATTTGACAATGGTTTTTTTTCTTTTGAAATATTTATCATAGATTTTTGCAGTCTTTGTGTTCCTGTTTGTTTACATGCATGTTCGCTTTTTGATTTCCTGATCAGTTTCATGGCCCTCCTTTTCTGGATTGCAATTTTCTGAGAATTCTTAGGATTCCACAATGTCTGGAATTCTTCTGAAGTCACTCCCTATGATTAATATTCTTTAATTTGTTATGTTAATCATCATTGAGTCACTTTCTCACTCTTTGGTGTTTTCATCTGAAATAAGTAGACATATCTTTCAGACTATGCAGTATTTCTAAAAATCTCCTGGTCCTGACCAGATATATTCAGGAACACTGCAGGAGGACAGAAGAGTAATAGTGGGGGCCCTGGTTGGTAGCCAAATGGTGACGTCCCGGAGGACTGGAGAATAGCGAAGCTGTTCCCTTATTCAAGAAGAGCTATAAAGAAAAACCTGGGACCTATAGACCAGCAAACCTGATATCTCTAGTAGACAAGTTTCTTGAGAAGATTCTGAGAGAGACGATATACATGCTTTTGGAAAGGCAGGGTGTGAGTATGAGCAGACAGCATGTCTTTGTGCATGGGAATCATGGATAAATAATTTGTTAGAGTGCTTTGGTGAAATGACCAGTAACTTTGACAAGTGCATGGTGGAATTTGTAGTGTATATGGATTTCAGTAAGGCCTTCAGTAAGGTTCCACATAGTAGGCTGCTCTGGAAATTTAGATCATATGGAATTGAGGGAGAGCTGGCAAATCAGATCATAGATTTGCTTCATTGTAGGAAAACAGAGGGTAATAGTGGAAGTATGCTTGTCGGGCTGAAGGCCTGTGATGAGTGGAATGCCTAAGGGGTCGGTTCTGGGACTATTACTGCTTGTTTTATGCATGTTTATTGTATATATATTTGCATATTACACACATCTATGATTTAGACGAGAATGTACAGGCATGAATTATAAGTTTCAAGATGACACTAAAATAGACGGTATCATGGACAGTGAGGAAGATGATCAGAAATTTCAGAAATTACAGCAGTGCCTTGATCAGGTGAGAAAGTGCGCCGAGAAATGGCAAATAGAGTTTTATACAGATAAGTGTAAGTTCTTGCATTTTAGAAAGTCAAATCAAGATAGGAGTTTCATGGTGAATGGCAGGGCCTTAAGGAGTGTATTGAGACAAAGGGACCTTGGAATTCAGGTTCAAGGTTCTCTGAAAGTGGAGTCACAGGTAGATAGGGTAGTGAAAAAGGCATTTGGCAAACTGGCCTTCATCAGTCAGAGTAATGAGTATCGAAATTAGGGAGTTATGTTGCAGTTATACAGGATGCTGGTGAGGCAATGCTGGTAGTGTTATGTGAAGTATTGTTCACTTTGCTACGGGAAGGATGTTATTATACTGGAAATAGTGCAGAAGAAATTTACAAGGATGTTGCCCAGATTCAATGGTCTGAGATATAGTGAGATGTTGGGCAAGCTAGGAGTTTTTACTTTAGAGTGTATGAGACAGAGGGGGATCTGATAGAAGTGTAGAAGATCATGGGAGGCATGGATAGAGTGAATGCAATCAGTCTTTTTCCCCAGGGTTGAGCAACCACGGACCAGAGGGCATCAATTTAAGATCCGAGGGGAAAGAGTAAAAGGGAAACTGAGGGGCAATTTATTTTACACACACGGTGGTGTGCACATGGAATGAGATGCCAGCAGAAGTGGTTGAGGTGGGTAGATACACAAATTTTAAAATGCATTTGGACAAATACACGGATAGGAAAAAATAAGAAGGATACGGGGCAAGGGCAAGGAAATAGGGTTAATGTGAATGGACATTTTGTTCGGAATGGACCAATTTGGGCTGAAGGGCCTTTCTCCGTGCTGTCGGACTCTATGAATCTCACAATTGTCTTCTCCCATTGATTGTTATATTATACTTCCCCAATCCATTGGAGTGAACTTGACCCTCTAGCCTCCGGGCTTCCATGATGATTGACCAGAATGTTCAAACATTCGATATGGTATTCAGACGCCGTGTAAAAATGGAACATATTGATGTCACTATTCCTCCAAAGCTGCTTCAGAGCAAGGTTATTAATTAGTCCTCCTGACAACACAATACCAAATCTGAAATAACCTGCTCTTTTTATTTTGGTTCACAACATACTGTTTAACCGACCTGATACACACTTACGGAAGTTTTTCTTCACAGTAGTAGTAGTCACTGCAGTTTTGGTGCAACATGAGACCATCTATTATTATTGCAGCACCACGATTATTTGTTATTCATTCACAGGATGAGGGCGTCGCTGGATAACCAGCATTTATTGCCCATGCCAGAGGGTAGTTAAGAGTCAGCAGCGTTGCCTTGAGTCTGGAGTCACATGCAGGCCACACCAGGTAGGGACAGCAGTATCCTTCCCTCAAGGACATCAGTGAACCAGATGAGTTTTTCCAACAATCGCCAATGGATTCCTGGTCATCATAAACCCTTGATACATATTGAATTCAAACACATATTGAATTCAAATTCCACCAACTGCCATGGCAGGATTTGAATTCATGTCCCCAGAATATTACCTGGGTCTCTCGGTGAACAACCCAGCGATAATATCACTGTGTCATTGCTCCCCCTTGCATATACTTGCATACCTAATTTTCATAGCATATGTGATAAAGTATTGACGTGACAGATTTGATTTTGATATATAACACACTGATGTTTGCTTCACCTTGCTATTTGTAAGATCCACCCAAACTGATACTGTGGGAAGTGAGGGAAAGTGTCTGTGGTGTTATTAGCGATAGCCTTGGACAAGACGTTCAGGGGGACTCACCTTAAAGCTGAGATGATCTGAAGAATTGGTCAGCAATACAACACCAATATTCTTTCCCCCCACTTTGCCAGGATAAGTGTCAACATATTTTTCTGCTCCCTCACACTCACTGTGTATCTGTTGTAACACCTACCCCCGAACAAGGCTCATACTCTATCTCCAAATAAGGCTCAAGCACGACCAAACTCACTGTTGAATTCAGCACCTTCCTTCCCCCACTTTTTTTGTCACTGACGCAATAGCCCCACACACTAATACCACTGCATGGATACAACACTGTGGTCAGACTCCCTCCGGATATCTCATCCTTCCCCCCTTCCCCTATACCAGCATTAACAGCAAGCAAACTTGAAGATGACTCTAAAATAGGTGGTATCGTGGACAGTGAGGAAGTATATCAGAAATTGCAGCAGGACCTTGATCAAACTGGAGAAGTGGGCCGGGGAATATTTTGGCAACGTTAGATCCAGGTAGGAGTTTCATGGTGATTGGTAGGACCTTCAGGAGTGTAGTTGAGCAGAGGGACCATGGAGTTTAGGTCCACTGTTCTCTGAAAGTGGGGTCATAGTTAAACATGGCAGTGAAGAAGGCTTTTGCCACACGAGCATGCATCGGTCAGGACATGGAGGAGAGCAGTTGGGAAGTTATGTTGCAGTTAGACAGGATGTTGGTGAGGCTGCACTTGTAGTGCTGTGTTCAGTTTTAGTCGCATTGCGATCGGAAGGATGTTTTTAATTAGGAATGTATGCAGACGGAATTTACAAAAATGTTGCCAGGACCCAACAGTATGAATTATAAGGAGTGGTTGGACAAGCGAGGACATTTTTCTTTAGAGCACAGGAGAGGGGTCTATAGAAGTTTACATGGATAGGGTGAATGGACCCAACCTTTTTTTCCTAGAGTTGGGGAATCAAGGAGGGGAGAGCATCAGTTTAAGGTCAGAGGGGAAAGAATAAAAGGGAAACTGATGGAAACTGTTTTATACAGAGTGGTACACAAAGGGAATGAGCTGCCAACGGAAGTGGTTGAAGCATTTATATTAACGATACGTAAATGGCATTTGGGTAATTACATGGACAGGAAAGGACGAGAATGCTATGGGCCAACTGCTGGGAATGGGGTTAGTGTGGTTTGATATTTGGGTCAGCATGGACGAGTTTAGGGCCAAAGGGCCTCTCTGCCTCTCTCCATGCTCTAGGATTTGATGACTCTACAAATTGAACAGCATTTGGGTCAAACTCTCATTTTTCCTTTGGTCATAAGTTCGAATCATATTTGGATAATGTTCTTTCAAGTTAACTTTGCAGATATTTTGCTTTTAAGTTTGTTATCGACAATACGTGTGTGTGTGTGTGTGTGTGTCTGTCTGTCTGTCTGTCTGTCTGTGTGTGCGTGTGTGTGTGTGTGTGTTTGTGTGTGTTTCTCAGTATTTTTCAAAGGAAAATATCTCTGTACATATTTGCAATATCCTCTCGTCATTCTTCTTTCCATCATAGTTTATTTTGGTCATAGACATGTTGTTTTAGTAGATTAAAGAAATCTGCCTGACTTGTTCCGAACACAGACCCTGACACACTCTGAGAACTATATCATTGGCCATATCACCAACATAGTTATAATTATTTTTTGTGGGCGGTGGAGGAGTGGGGCAAGAAAAGGTAGAAGGTTGCCAAAACAACACAGGGAATTATCGACTCAATCAGCCAACGTCAGAGACGAGCAGTTCCTTGGAGGGGATTCTGAGGGATAGAATTTGCATTTATTTAGAAAGACAAGGAATGATTAGGGATAGTCAATATGGATTTGTGAAATCATGTCTAATTAATGTGATTGAGTATTATGAAGAGATGACAAAGAAGATTGAAGAATACACTGTGGTGTACAATTTTTACACAAACTTCTGCAAAGCATATAATAAGGTTCCCCATTGTAGACAGATTACTAAAATTAGGTTATATGTAATCAAGGAAAAGCTAACCAATTGGATACAAATTTGAATTGAAGGTAATGGATTGTTTTCCAAACTGAAGACCTGTGGCCAGCGGTTTGCTGAAAGAATCAGTGCTGAGCTCACTGCTTTTTATCACGGCTATAAACAACTTTGATGTGATTATCGGAGGCATGGTTAGTAAGTTTACAGATAACATCACCAAATTGGTTCAGTGGACAGTGAAGAAGATTATCTCAGAATATAACGGGATCCTTGAACATCAATGAGCCAAGGACTGGCAGATGGAGTTTAGTTTAGATATTTGTGAGGTTTTATATTTTGGTAAGTTAACGCGGGGTAGTGCCCTGGGAAATGTTGCTTAACAAAGTGAACTATGTGTGAAGATTCATAGTTCCTTGAAAGTGGAGTTTAGGTCGGTAGAGTAGTGAGGAACGTGGTTGACATGCTTGTCTTAATCGGTCAGAACATTGAGAATAGGAGTAGGGGTAGCGTGAGGGGCTTGTACAGGACGTAGTTGAAGCCACTTTAAGAAAACTGTGTATATATCAGTTGACTCTTTTAAAGGATGGATGTTGTTAAGCTTGAAAAGGTGCAGAAAAGATTTACAATGATTTTCTTGAACCTGAGGGTTTGAGCTACAGGGAGATGATGAACAGGATGAGGCTTTTTCCACTGGACTGTCAGAGACTGAATGGTGACATGACAGAGGTTTAATAAAGTCCTGAGGTGCATGGATAGTCTGATTGGACAAGATCTTTTTCCCAGAGTAGGGGCGTCCAGATCTAGACGGCATAGAGTGAAGGTGACAGGGCAAAGACTTAAAAGGGACCTGAGGGGAAACCTTTTCATACAGAGGCTGGTGGGTGTACTGTCAGAGAAAGTAGTGAAAGCGTGTACAATTACGTGTTTACAATGAAACTGGATAGGTCCATAAATAGGAATGGATCATGTGATGTGGGCCAAATGTTGGCAAGTGGGACGAGATCTGATGAAGATGCCTGATCGGCATGGACAAATTGGACAAAAGGATCTTTTTCCACGCTGTATGATTCTCTTATTCTCACAGCGGGATGAGGAAGAATTCTAAAAGGGCCATTCGAATGGAAATGATCTTCCCCGGAAGTTTGTGGTGCCTCTCTAATTACAAGTATTCACAGCTGAGTTAGTTAAAGATTTGACAGAGAAGTAAGTCACAGATAATGGGACACAGACAGGACGATGAGGCTGAGACCACAATCTGATTAGCCACAATCTTAATGTCTGGTGGAGAAGGCTCAAATTCTCTAATGACCCACTCCTGCTCCTCAGTCCCATGTTTCTGTGTTCCATTCAACCCCTCTAACCTGCTAGACAGGAGCAGTCAGAGTCCACTTATTGTCATAGCATGGTGCACAGAAATAGAGGAAACAGTTCGGTCCCTCGAGACTGTCCCACTCGGTTTGGGAGATTTGGAAAATGTAATTTGAAGACCCAGGCTGGATATGGAAGAGGTTGCTCATTTTTATTTACAAAACCTCCCCTCTCTGTATCTTGTGCTTCATTTGTTGATCATGTTGTAGACCCAGATTCACTGTGAATACAGCCCCCAAATGTCACCCAGTGATGGCTCACAAAATCCACGGGTCTCCCTGATTGCAACATTCCATAAAAGACCTTCCAGGAAAATAACACATACGAACTTTCCAATAACAGAATGGGAGAGCATCAGAAACAGGGGCAGGTCATTCACATCCCAAGCCTGCCTTGCCCTTCACTAAGATCAAGGCTGACCTGCTCCAAGTCTCAAATCTTCTTAATGTCCAAGTCTTCTTGAGCACTTCCATAGAACACAGAACAAAGAACAGTACTGATTTGGAGATGTCGGTGTTCGACTGGGGTGTACAAAGTTAGAAATCACATAGCACCAGGTTATAGTCCAACAGGTTTAATTGGAAGCTCACTAGCTTTCGGAGCGACTACAAAATTTTCAGGACAGTTTGTTCCTCTTCAGCTCTTGAAACAATCTGTGACCATGTATAGCAAGACTCGAACAACATTCAAGATCGTGTTGTTAAAGTCTGGGTAACATTATGTAACAGTACAGTATATTTCCACAGTAAAAGGACAGGTTCATTCAGCAGCTCAATCTGGTTTCACGAGAAAGTTAGGAGGCCATTCATCCCATCAAAACTACTGGGCAAAAGAAGGATAACCCTTTCAGTCCCTCCTGCCTGTTGCATAGCAAGATGCGAGTCTGCTCTCTCCCACATGTCACGTACATGGGATCAGAAAGAACCATTTCACTCCTGGAGTCACTTACAAAGTATCAGGAAGAGGCTATTCAGCTTGTCAAGCCACTAACACAGGAACAGGAAAGTGTCAGAGATGCTCCAACGTCACAAACAAATGGAGCAGGGGCTACACAGACAGACTGTTCCAAATTGATCCACATGGCTTAATTACTCATGGTACATATGTGTTACTTTAACATGGTTTTCTGGCAGTCGGAATGAAGCCAACATTTTTTAGCCATTCTCCAAGTTATCTTCCATCTCCAAGAAGGCAGTCCCATGGTCTCCGTGGAGGTCAGAAACCGGTGGGCAATAACTAACTGTTTCAGAATGATGCTATTTTGGCTGCTGACAGGATTGTGTACAAAATGACACTCAATGCAGTGTCACACAGTAACACATTAAAGTGCTCAGAGTTCATTCAGAGCCTGCACCTCGCTGTCAATCGAAATGATGGTTCAGCAGATACATGTAAACTGTCGTGAATTAAACATTCAATGAAAAGTATGACATTGTCACCCCATTCAGCTGTTTGGGACATAATGAGTTGCTGTCCATACCCATCAAACTTTAACTTTTTATTCTCTCACAGCGCTACAGATTAAGCACATCGTTACTGCACTCTCTCCTTATGGTAACATCATGATAGTGTTTAGTCTGGTCAAACTCCTTTGCACTGTCTCGGTGACAAAGAGATCATTGATTATAAAGCAGACCAAACCTTTACACAAAGCACCAAATACTATCTCAACAAAACACGATCAGTGGGAAAGATATTCTAACTTTTGTACTTCAATCATTTTGTCTGAAGAGCCACATATCATTTACTTCCTGCCCCTGTATGAATTCTGTCAGTGACTTATTACCAAGGACATGCAGGTCCTTTTCAACAAAAGCACTCGCCAACCTCTCTACCATTTAATAAATATAAATGTACATTTGTTGTTTACATCTGAATAATTGTTATACCTTGTGAACAGCTATTGCTCAAACACTGATCCTGCTGCCACCCATCAATCCTTCAGTCCAGAGAAAAACACTACTCTTCTCGTATCTCTATTACCCAATTTTGAATTCATGTGGTATATATTCCACCCCGACCTACCCATGGTCTCTAACATTCCCCATTCACCTGTATTCAAACATGTCAAACGTCTTCTAAAAATACAAATACTCCAATACCATTGGTTCTCAACTTTCGATGTCACAACGGACAATGTCCACATACAGGTTTATCAAAGATCATTTCCCTTTCCTGAATCTAGGCCGAATGTACCAAACCATATCATTATTCTCCAAGTGTCTTGTCGTCACGTTCCTTATGAAAGGTTCCAATTTTTTTTTCTCACAGCTGACATCAAATTATTTAGTTTTCTGTTTTCCCTCTCCATCCTGTTTTAAATATTTAGGTTGACAATTGCTGCTGTCCAGTCTGCAGGATACTTTCCAGAATCTAATTAGCTTTGAAGAATAATCAGTAATTATTTCACTAGTTTGTTCTCATCTCAATCACTCTGAGATGTAACTCATCAGATGCAGCAACTTATGGAACTTCAATTTAATCAGATTTTCAATAACATACACTTCATTAATTCTGATTTCCTGCATTTTCCAATTTTTAACAATTCGTCTGTTCCTTAATATTTGTGGAAAGTAGTTTCTGTACCTTCCCCTGCAGAGATGGGACCAATGCATTCCTCTCAGCAGGCAGATGGTTTCAGTCAACTCGTGAATACATTGGAGGACTGCACTTCAGAGATGGTGGATACATTACCCACTGCTGCCTGCAAAGTTCCAGAATCAATCCAGTTTAATTCATCATGAGTGTCAGCGCAGTCCTGCTACTGGTGTGAGAACACAGGTTATACTGAAGGAGAGAATACAGCTCAGTGATCACCTCCATTTTGAGACAAGCTGGTTTTACACTTTACACCTGAATGGCTGCAGCTTAGACAAATGTTCCTGGAAATCCCAGAGAGGAAAATATTGTGCCTCACTCCTCCCTATTTATACAGCTTCCCGTCTTTGTAGTCTCAGCCTCATTTGTTTACTATGGACCCAGACACACTGTGAATGCAGTATCCAGAGTGAGGTTCCCAGACCACCGAGGCTCCCTGAATGAACCCAGTAGCAGACATCACTATCCTGAGAACACCATCCACAGAGACTCCACTGACTTTCCAGATGACAGCAGCAAGTGAATTCCCCACACCTACAATGCATCCATTCACTACTGAAAATGCCTCGGTCTCCTCAGTTTCTCTAGGAGACAGTGAGGACTGCAGATACTGGAGATCAGAGCTGAAAAATATATTGCTGGAAAAGCACAGCAGGTCAGGCAGCATCCAAAGATCTGGAGAATCGACGTTTCGGGCATGAGCCCTTCTTCAGGAATGAGGAGGAAGAGCGCCTCATCTTCCGCCTAAGAACCCTCCAAACACAAGGGATGAATTCAGATGTCTCCAGCTTCCTCAATTCCCCTCCCTCCACCTTGTCTCAATGCCAATCCTCGTACCCAGCATCACCTTCCTGACCTGCAATTTTCTTCCTGACCTCTCCGCCCCGACTCCCACTCCAGCCTATCACCCTCACTTTAACCTCTTTCCACCTCTCGCATTTCCAACTCCCCTCCCCTAAGTCCCTCCTCCCTACCTTTTATCTTAGCCTGCTTGGCACACTTTCCTCATTCTTGAAGAAGGGCATGCCCGAAACATCGATTCTCCTGATCGTTTGATGCTGCCTGACCTGCTGTGCTTTTCCAGCAATATATATTTTTAGCTCCTCAGTTTCTTTTCCTGGCTGAGAAAGCTCTTACATCTCCACACAGTCGCACAGTAACAGTTCCTGTCTCCAAATAAACAGTTGACCATGGAACATTACGTTTCTCTATATCTCAGCGACTATAAGTATTGCTGATGGAGTTGATCACCACACTCAGAGACGAGAGATAGAGTGAAAATAACTCACAGTAAGCAGGGAGATCCCATAATAAGTATGATATTCAGGAATATGTGAAAAGGGGAAATGGTAGAATAACTTCCCATTCTGTTTTCCTTCCAGTCCATCATCAGCAATCCTTTTGCTTGCTTTGCCTTTCTCTCTCTCTCTTTCTCTCTCCATCTCTCTCTCTTTCTCTCTCACTTTCTCTCTCTTGCTGGACATCACCCACTCAACACAAACCTCCCGCTCACCCTTCCTACCATCCCTGATATAATAATATTATTTTTCAGCTCCATTCAGTTTTGATAGGTTCACTGAACTCGAAACATGATTTTTTTTTTCCGTACGACTGCCATACCTGCTGAGATTCTCCAACATTCTTTCAGACGGTGCAGAATTTTATTTCAGATCGCCAGCATCAGCATTTCCTTGGTTATTTCACCTTTAATATTGTTGTTTCGCGGGATGCCAGCATCACTGGCAAGGGCAGTATTGATTGTCCATCCTAACTGCCCTTGACCACGCAGCCATTTGTCAAGGCAATATGGAGGCAACTAAATTGTTGTGGATCTGAGGTGACACTTAGTTCCGACAGGTCAAACATGTTAGGCTTCTTTACCAAAGGTTATCAATAAAATAAGAAAAGAAATCCTGATGGTTTATGCTTGCCATGAGTGAAATTAGGTTTCATTCCAATTTTTGACCTTGGAATTTAACTTTAGTCATCGGTGTGGTAGGATTTTAGACAATGCTTTTTGAATCATGACATGCGCCTCTGAATTATACAGCCAGTGACATTATTACTCTGTTTAAGAGTCACTGTTGTGAAGTAACTGTAGAGACAAGAACAAGTTTGTGGTCAAACTATTTGTAACTGGAAGAGAGGTCAGAAGAGAACTGGAGCCATAAAATCTGTCGTTAACGAAGGGATAGGTGATGGCGAAGTCAGCAACAGAACTCAGGCAGAGCTGGAAATTGGGGAGATTATGGAGGGGGTGTCAGCAGGTTTGATCACACAGAGAGAATATGGAGATATAAAACCGTTCACAGTAAAAACGAAACTCAATGTTCCGAACAGTCTTATTCCTTCTCAGATGTTTATGAGTAAGTAGTTTTGAAATGCATAAGAAGGAAGTGGGGTTTGTGACTGAAAGTTTATGTATTTGTTAAATATAATCAGCCAGAATAGCAATAACATTCAGCATCATTTATAGAATTGACAGAGATAGACTTACCAGGAACACCAATAATAGCGAGGATGGGATAGTACCCAGCTTGAATAATCATCAGTACTGCTCGTATCCGCAACTGTAACCACGCCCAATCCTGAGAAAGCCAGTAAAGACCCCAGGATAAAGCCCTGTCCATTGTTGGAACATTCAAGTCTAATGTTCTCAGATTCGGATCCATTGTTGGAACATTCTAGTATAATATTCTCGAATTAAATCCATTGTTGGACCATTCTAATGTTCTCAGATTCTGATTCCTCTCTCTTCCTCTGTAGCTGCTGATCCCAATCTTGTTGAGGTTGACTCTGCGCCGAATACTATGGCATAACAATTTAAAAGAATGCTCTAATTATGGAAGAGGGAAAGCCTCCAGTGACCCAGGTGGGTCCAGAAAGACTGATATTAATCACAGTCACTGAACAAACAGCTCCAGTTAACCAATTTCACGGCAACTCTGATATATCACAATAATTGTTGTGGGTGGGATTTTGATATCAATGATTATTGGGCTCATGGCACATCTTCAGTTGTAAACATCGAGGTGACGGAGAGACATAATTCTTTCTCTTCACAAGCGCGATTATTCTACTGTCTTTTGGCAATATAGGAATTGCTGGGCTCCCGAGGCCGTCTGTGTCTGATCACCGGGTCTGCTGCATCTTTTTGTTTTATTTATTTATGTTTAACTTTGACTTCTGTCTGTCCAGCACTTAACGGCTTAGGTGGGTTTAGGCATTTTTGAGAGACACCTACAGAACCATAGACGGTGTAGATACAGTCCATTCCTTGTGTTCTGCAGCCACGGCCTGGTCCTGTGGAGTGATGGCCAAACTCTCACTGAACCAGGACTCTTAATTTTACCTTTCACCAGTTATTGCTGGTGTCTCAGCAGGGTTGGAAGGCAGGAAATCTCTCCCCGGTTCTACACATTGTCTCTGTGATTTCTCTCGGAACTGTCTTTTAATGTTCTTTCCTCCTGGATTGGAGAACTGCATGTCAGACAATCTGTTTCCTGCATTTGTTTTTTAACCTTTGTGTGCTTATTGGATGATACCATATTGGAGCAGTTAGTGTATGGTAGTTAAATAAACTATTATTCTGCTAAGTTTTCCAACACAATTAAGTTATTGCAAGTTCGTCTTCCTTTTGTTGTCTTTTGTTGACAGTCTTCGAATAAATTGTGTTTTGCTTAATGTCCAACATTTTGACAAAGTAAATTCTATCTCAAACACAGCACCTTACATTTACCAGCGGAATGGCCGAGCTGGAGGAGTGATAATCATGTCAAGAATTATATCGGTTACCCAATCCATCTCTCAGATCCAGCCCGAACATGTATTAGCCCAGATGAGGTACCTCCTCAACATGAAGCGCTGCGTAGACCAGGCTAGTGTACTGCTCAGTAATCCGTTCAGAATCGAACACTGTTTAGAGCTCACAAGTTCACTACTTATGTGTCCAACAGTGCACTGATCTATAAATTTGGACTAAATGATCTGTTCAACACAGGGCGCTCTGCAGAACACACAAAGGCATTGTTCTATACACACGGACTGGAAACTGTGCAGCATGGGGAGCTGTGCAGTAACTAGCAGTGAATATGTCTTTTAATCTGGAGCAGTTACCTTCCCAGCACACGCAGCTGTGTGGACTAATTGATGCATTGCTGTGTAACACTGTACTAGATCACTGCCCAGCGTGGGGAACCTTGCAGCTCATGCTGGAAGCGACAGGATGTGCAGCACCTCTCCATTTACAGCTCCATATCTCCATTGTGGCATGACACAGGAGTGCTGTGGGTGTGAAAATCACTGCCAGAGAGAGATGGTGGGGGAATCAGTTTAAATACCAACAACTGGGAGGTGCTTTGTTAAAAGCGAGTGGAAGATTGAGAGAGAATTTCAGAGAATGATCTGATGGTAGGTTTAAAAATTGTGAAATGAGAACATTTTGATAGCGTCTTGCAATATAAGCCAGAGTTTCTAGGAATGATGGGTGAGCAGGATATTTATGTAAGTTATGATGATTGAGAATTTTGGATAAGCATTTCTCCTGCAGCGTTGTAACTGGGAGTAGGATCAGCAGAGTTTTCGATTCACTGGGCTGAATCATACAATAATTTGTCTCAGTGCCATTTTCATTGAATGTGACAGAAGGAATGTCTGCACGAGGCAGAGCTAGTTTCCTGGTGTTATCTTATAGAACTCAACTTATTAACTACCCACCCTACCTCATGGTGTCCCTCTCATTCAACGCCAGCACGATTTTCCCACCCATTATGGCTGGAGGTGCTCACCATCGCCCGGATGCCCCTGGATATTCAGTGATCCCTGGTACTGCTGCCATCATGGAAAGGCCAATGGGCACACGGTTGAGTTTTCTCAGTTTGGAGTTGCCCTGCACAGTTTACCCGAGCATGGCAGATAAAGGGAAATTACACCACAACTTGACGACAGAGGCACGGAGGTCATGGTGAATGGTCTAGTACAGAGGGGGACCATTCTCTTCCCAGACCATGGTCTGAGCACACCACCCAGCTCAGTGCAGTATCTGCGTCCGAGGAAACCTCCAGCAATACAGAAAAAGCATCAATAACCTTCCCCGTTCTGTCAGGATAAGGGTCAATGTATTCTCTCTACTCTCTCACACCAATTGTATATCTGTTAGTGCCTTTCCCAGAATAAGGCTCCATTACTCTTACCACTGCAATACAGCACCCTCTCTCTCTCTCTCTCTCTCTCTCTCTCTCTCACGTACGCAATACCCCCACATGGTTATAAAATGTTTTTATGAGTGCAGTTTCTAGAATTCTCTGGTTGATGTCGTTCGTACAACGTTCCAAATAATTTTCAAAATAATTCAATTTCAGCAAAATGTTCATCCCCCAGTATGCAACGCATCAGAGGAAGGAGCAGAGTTTTACTTTTTTTTTAAATCACTCAGGATGAAAGTGCATCATGAGGCCATTAATCCTCTCAAATATGCTCCACTAATCAAGCAAAGGGAGCACCTAAACACTTGAAGACTCACTCTCTTCTTGAAGACAGTCGCCACTTTCGAGTTTCGCCAATTTCACTGGAACACTCCTGAGAGTTATGGAATATTTCACACAGTGCCACCAGTCACTCTGCAACCATTTCTATTAAAACAAGCTATGAATTGCTGATGAGCTGTTTACCTTGGGTCTTTTCTGTTTGAGAAAAGCCTTGTTCATTTTGTTAGAGACAATGCAAAACTTTCATCTGACTACAATTTTGTTTATAATGTTGAAACTCTTCGTGCCTTCCCCTGCAAGGAACAATGTAAAATAATGTTTTTAATTCTCTGCATGTTCCCTGAAATCAGTTCCCCAGTCACATCGTACAGGTGTTCCACATATTCTTTCCTGCCTTCCTTCCAAGGGTCACACACACTTCATTATTTTTTTTATTTGATATGGGAAAACTCTTGCGGTTAGTTTCTTTTCATATTTCTTGCCAGTTTTGAAATGTTTTTTCTTTGCATTTTGTTTTATACAATCTGCTTCTTGTTCCAAAAGTAAACTTCCCAAATGTGGCCGACGCTAGAGCTCAACAATCTGAATTCTTTAGTTTGTGATTGATTAGCATACTTCACAGCCTTTGTGCATCATGGGTGGTTCATCTTCACATTTTCATATCATCTTCTTTTTCACCAGAGCCAAACATTATTGAGAGTTATTAATCAGTACCTGCTTAAATGTTCCCACACCCCTCCACCCCCACCCCACCCCCGCCACACACATATCTGCTGACCTTCATCGGTGTCTATTTTCACACTGCAGATATATTACATAAATCTGCATTTGAAATGCCTGGCTCTTTTCAATCATTCGGGGGAACCTACGTATGTGGCTGAATACATGATCAGCTGAAAGTGACTCCATTCTCCCAATTTCCCTGGCTCTGTCATTTCTGTTCGATGATGTCACATTCCAGTGGGAAGCTTCCTACATGTCATCCTTTTCTCTCAAACGAGAAATCCCCTAAATCTGATGGACTGATTTTTCAGCTGTGTCTGTCCCATCTCCCTCACTTCTGCCCTCACTCCGTCCCTTCCTCCCCAGAACAATGATAGATCTCCACTTGTCCACACTTCCTTCTGCATTAGAATCTGCATTCACAGAATCATCCTCCGTCACTTCCACCACCTCCAGCAGGACAGCACCAGCAAACACATCTTCCCCTCCCGTCCACTGTCAGAAATTCACAGGGACCATTCCTTCTGTGGCAAGCTCCATTACCTCGAACAGTTCCCCACACCCTCATGGCACCTTCCCATGTAAAGCTGCAACTTTTGCCCATTCATCTCTTCCCTCTTCACTGTCCAAGGCTCTATACACACCATCCAGGTGAAGCAGCATTTCACTTGTACGCTTTCAATCCAATCTCCTGTCATTGCTGCTGACAATGTAGTCTCCGTTACATTACTGAGCTAAACAGAAACTGATTTGATGAATATCTCCACTCTGTCTGTAGGAATGACACTGACATTCTGATTGCTCCCCATTTCAAAAACCTACATTGCTCTCAAGATAATGAGAATTCTTTGAGGAGGTAACAACGCGTTGGACAATAGAGAGTTACCTATCTGAACTTCCAGAAGGCCTCTGACATGGTACCCCACAGGAGGCTGCAGAGTAAGATGAGGACTCATGGTTCTCAGAGGACAGGTACTAGCATGGATAAAAGATTGCCTCTCTTACAGGTTGCAGAGTGAGGATAAAATTGTCTCTCTCAGGATGGCAGCCAGTGACCTGCAGTGTTCCACAAGAGTCAGTGTTGAGATCACAACATTTCACTTTATAGGTTAACGATCTGAGTGGCGGGACAGAAGGCATTCTGGCTACGTTTGCAGATGAAGCAAAGATAGGTGGAGATGCATGTAATATTGAGGAGGCAGGGATCCTGCAGAACGATTTCGACAGTTTAGGAGAGTGGGAAAAGGAGTAGCAGATGGAATACAATGTTGGGCAGTGTGAGGTCATGCACTTTGGTATGAAGAACACAGGCATGGACTATTTACTAAATGCGAAAAAATCAGAAATCTGAGGAACAAAGGGACTTGGGATTCCAAGCGCAGGATTTGCCTTAGATAAACTTGCAGGTTCAGTCAGTAGTTAAGAAGTCAGAATCAATGTTGTCATTCATCTCGATAGGAGTCGGATATATTGGTGGGGATTCTGAGGCTTTCTAAGGCTCTGGTCAGACCACATTTCCAGTATTTTATGCCTCATAACTCAGGAAGGATGTATTAGCCTTGGTGTGTGTCAAGAGTAGGTTCACCAGAAATGAAAAACTTTACACATGAGGAACGTTGGAGAACTCTGGGTTGAAACTCGATGGAGATTAGAAGGATGAGGGGGGATCCATTTAAAACTTACAGAATACTGAATGACCTGGATACAGACAAAATTGGGAGCACGTTGGCACTGGCAGGAGGACACAGGCTTAGAGCAAAGGGAAAACCCATTAGAATGAAGATAAGATGAAACGTCTTTAGACAGAGAGTGGTGAAATTGTGGAATTCCTTACCACAGAAGGCTGTGGAAACCAGAATATTTGGCACCAACAATATAGCCAGGAAAGGGACTGAGGATCTGAAACGTGACTACAGAGAGTTAGTTTGGATTCTGAAGGGCAGGACGAGTAGAGTAGTGATCTCAGGTTTGCTACCAGTGCCACGAGCTAGTGAGATGAGGAACATTCAGCAAATGCAGATTTACACGTGGCTGCGGGGCTGGTGCAGAAGGGAGGGCTTCAGTTACCTAGACCATCGGGATACCATCTGCGTAAGGTGGGAACTGTCCATGAAGGACGGGTTGCACCTGAACTGGAGGGGCACAAATGGCCTGTTTGGGAGGTTTGCTCGTGTGACTCTGGTGTGTTTAAAACACGTTTGGCAGAGGGGGGTAGGAATAAGACTACATTTCTGAGAGAGGGTGAGTTGAAGACGAAACAGTGACAGGATATATTGAATCTATCAGGAAGGTTTCTCACGCGATGAAACAAAGGGATCAGTTAAAGTGCATCTGCTTTAATGCAAGGAATGTCTGATCTAAGAGTGACAAACTTAGATTATGGCTCAGTACTTGGGGCTACGATATTGTGGCCTTAAC
Organism: Chiloscyllium punctatum; assembly: GCF_047496795.1. Taxonomy (NCBI): domain Eukaryota; kingdom Metazoa; phylum Chordata; class Chondrichthyes; order Orectolobiformes; family Hemiscylliidae; genus Chiloscyllium; species Chiloscyllium punctatum. Next base: position 20,617,987 of record NC_092772.1, read on the forward strand.
GGAGACGTAGGTTTCACAGCGGTAGGGATGGTTGCTTGATGTTCCAGGGTTTAAAACGTTTAAAAATGTTTCGGGGCAGCACAGAGTCTCAATGATTAGTAATGCTGTCTCACAGCGCCAGAGACCCGGGTTCAATTCCCAACTCAGAGAACTGTCTGTGTGGAGTTTGCACATTTTCCCCGTGGGTGTGCTCCGGTTTCCCTCCATAATCCAAAAATGTGCCGACTAGGTGAACTGGCACATGCTGAATTGCCCGTAATGTTAGATGAAGGGGTAAATGTAGGGGATTGGTTCTGGGTGGGTTGTTCTGTGGAGGGTTGGTGTGGACTTGCTAGGCCGAAGGGCCTGTTTCCACACTGTAAGTAATCTAATCTTATCTAAAAAAAGAACGGGGTGGGTGGGAAATGAGGAGAGGGTGTAACATTGCTAATCAGAGAGTCCGTCACAGCTACAGAAATGAAGGTTGTTGAGGATGGTTTGTCGACTGAGTCAGTATGGGTGGAAGTTAGGAACAGCAAGGGATCAGTCGCCGCATTTGGGGGCTTTCTAAAGACCATCTAACAGCAGTAGAGAGATTGAGGATCTTATAGGCGGGTAGATTCCAGAAAAGTTCAAAAGTAGCAGGGTTATTGTTATGGGTCATTTCAACTTTTCCAATATCGACTGGAACCTCCTAAGTGCAGATGGTGTGGATGAAGCCGTTTTTGTCAGGTATGTTCAAGATAGTTTCCTTGCTCAGTATGGAGACAGACCAACAAGGGGAGAGGTTATTTTGGATTTGGTGTTCGGCAACGAGCCAAGACAGGTGTCAGAACTCACGGTGGGAGAGCACTTTGTTGAAAGTGATCACAACTGCCTCACATGTAGCATAGTCTGCGAGAGTGAAAGGAGCAGTTTCCCAGGGAAGATATTTAATTAGGGAAAAGGAAATTATGATGCTATCAGACAGCAATTGGGAAGTACAGACTGGGAGCAATTGTTCCACAGAAAGGGCACAGCAGGCATGTGGAGACTGTTTCAGGATTAGTTGTTGCGAGTGATACACAAATTTGTTCCTCTGAGACAGGGAAGAAGGGGTAAGATTAAGGAACCTTGGATGACGAGAACAGAGAAACTTCTCGTCAAAAGGAAGCAGGCAGCTTATGGAAGATGGAGGAAGCAAGAATCTAACACAGCTTTAGAGGATTACAGACTTGCTAGAAAGGAGCTCAGAAATGGACCGAGGCGAGCCATGATGGGGCATGAAAAAGGCTTGGCAAGAAGTTTTAGGGAGAATCCAAAAGCATTTTTCTCATACGTGAGGAATAAGGGAATAATTAGGGAGAAGGTAGGCCCAATCAGGAATAGTGTAGGGAACTTATGCGTGGAGTCTGAGCAGATAGGAGAAGTCCTAAATGAGTTTTTTGCTTCGATTTTCACCAGGGAAAGGGAACTCGCTGTAAATGAAAACTTAGAGGAGCTGGTTCAGATCAAGATTGATGAAATTGATGTGCTAGAAATTTTGGAAAACATTAAGACAGATACGTCCCCATGGCCAGATTTATCCTAGACAGCTCCGGGAAGAGAGAAAGGCGTTTGCTAAGCTGCTGGTGAGGATATTTGCTTCCTCAGTCTCCACAGGAGTCGTACCGGAGGATTGGAAGGAGGCGAATGTTGTTCCTTATTTCAAGAAGGGTAATAGGGAAATCCCTGGCAATTACAGACCAGTCAGTCTTACGTCACTGGTCAGCAAAGTTTGGAAAAAATTCTGAGGGATAGGATTTATGACTATTTGGCAAAGCATTGTGTGATTAGACCATAAGACCATAAGACAGAGGAGTGGAAGTAAGGCCATTCGGCCCATCGAGTCCACTCCGCCATTCAATCATGGCTGATGCGCATTTCAGCTCCACTTACCAGCATTCTCCCCGTAGCCCTTAATTCCTCTAGACAACAAGAACCTATCAATCTCGGCCTTGAAGACATTTAGCGTCCCGGCTTCCACTGCACTCCGTGGCAATGAATTCCACAGGCCCACCACTCTCTGACTGAAGAAATGTCTCCGCATTTCTGTTCTGAAATGACCCCCTCTAATTCTAAGGCTGTGTCCACGGGTCCTAGTCTCCTCGCCTAACAGAAACAATTTCCTAGCATCCACCTTTTCAAAGCCATGTATTATTTTGTACGTCTCTATTAGATCTCCCCTTAATCTTCGAAACTCCAACGAATACAATCCCAGTATCCTCAGCCGTTCCTCATATGCTAGACCTGTCATTCCAGGGATCATCCGTGTGAATCTCCGCTGGACACGTTCCAGTGCCAGTATGTCCTTCCTGAGGTGTGGGGACCAAAACTGGACACAGTACTCCAAATGGGGCCTAACCAGAGCTTTATAAAGTCTTAGTAGTACATCTCTGATTAAAGCAATCAGCATGGCTTTGTGAGGGCCAGGTTATGCCTCACAAATCTTATTGATTTCTTTGAGGAGGTGTCAAGACAGGTCGACGACGGTCGAGCAGTGGACGTGGTGCATGTGAACTTCAGCAAGGCAGTTGATAGGGTTCCCCATGGAAGGCTCAGTCATAAAGTCAGGAAGTATGGGATACGGGGAGATTTGGTTATCTGAATTCAGAATTGGCTGGCTAGCAGAAGGCAGACAGTGGTTGTAGATGGAAAATATTCTGCTTGGAGGATAGTGTTGAGAGGGATCCCTCAGGGCTATGTCCTTGGGCCTCTGCTCTTTGTAGTTTTTATAAATGACTTGGATGCGGAGGTTATGGGGTGGGTTAGTAAATTTGCTTATGACACAAAGATTGGAGGCGTCGTCGATAGTATTGAGGGCTACTGTAGGCTGCAGCGCGACATAGACAGGATGCAGAGCCGGGCTGAGAAATGGCAGATGGAGTTCAACCTCGGTAAATGCGAAGTGATTCATTTTGGAAGGTCAAATTCGAATCCTGAATATAGCATTAAATACAGGATTCTTGGCCGTGTGGAGGAACAGAGGGATCTGGGTGCGCAAGTGCATAGATCCCTCAAAGTTGCCACCCAATGGATAGGGTGTCAAGAAAGCATATGGTGCTTTGGCTTTTATTAACAGGGGGATTGAGCTTAAGTGCTGCAAAGATTTTCTGCAGCTCTACAAGTCCCCGGTGAGACCACACTTGGAATATTGTGTCCAGTTGTGGACCCCCTACGATAGGAAAGAAACAGGGGCTTTAGAGAAGGTGCAAAGAAAGTTTACCAGGATGCTGCCTGGACTGGAGGGCTTGCGTTATGAAGAAAGTCTGAACAACCTTGGACATTTCTCTCTGGAGACAAGGAGGAGAGAGGAGAGCTGATCGAGGTGTACAAAATAATGAGAGGAATAGAGAGAGACAATACCCAGAGACTTTTCCCCAGGGTAGGATTAACTAGTACGAGAAATCATAGTTTGAAGATATTAGGAGGAAGGTAAAAGGGAGTCGTCAGAGGTAGGTTCTTTATGCAGAGAGTTGTGAAAGCATGGAATGCATTGCCAGCTCTGTTGGTGGAAGCAGAGTCATTGGGGAGATTTAAGCGACTGATGAACATGCACATGGATAGCAGTGAGCTGAGGGGTGCAGAGGTTAAATTACTACATTTTACATTAGGGTTAAATCTCAGGACAACATCGTGGCCCAAAGGGCCTGTTCGGTGCTGTCCTGTTCTACGTTCTATTTATTATAATTAAAAGAGACTCAGATAATTTATTGATTTACAAGGGGATCAAAGATAACTGGCAGGAAGCAGGAAAATGGGGTTGAAAACCTATAACTCGCGATCGAATGCTGGAGCAGACTTTATGGTCCGAATGGCTTCATTTCTGTTCGTATAGGGTTGTGGTCTTATAATAATTTGGTCCTGGATGGCACGGTGGCTCAGTGGTTTGCACTGGTGCCTCACAACATCAGGGAACTGGGTTCGATTTCCTCTGGGTGTTCTAGTTTCCTGCCACAGTTCAAAGTTGTGCAGGTTAGGTGAACTGGCCATGCTGAATTGCCGATTGTGGTCAGGGATGTTGATGTTTGGTGCAATAGTCAAGGGTCTATGTATAGTATTATGGTAGAGAATGGGATTGGTTCGCATACTCTTTGGAGGGTCAGTATTGACCTGTTGGGCTGAAGGGCCTGTTTTCACACTGTAGGGATTCTAAGAAAATGCAGGCTGCTGCAATGTTCCAATGAAGCACAACCCACGCTCGAGTAACAGGTCACTTTACACTTTGGTGCGTTACAGTCTGTAGGAATTAATATTGAATTCCATAAATTCACCGCCTGAATCCATTATGGCTGTTCTCCATTTTCCGTACACTCTCCCTCCTGAGCTCCCTAAGTTCGTGTTCTTGTTTATGTTCCATTCAACAGAAAAAATCAATTTCTTATATTTACACAGTAATTTACACACATTATATACCTGTGTCTCTTTCACCACAATTTCAATCCTATTTGTCTTTCACATTGGGCCTCCATACACACTTTCCCACCTCTGCCAAGATACTAAAGCGCTCACTTTCCAATCCTTTACACGTCTGAAGAAGATTTACACTGGACATGAAACATTACCATTGTTTCCCTGTCTCTGCAGATGTTGCCAGACCCCTGAGTTCCTTCAAAAATGAAAAGTTACAGAACACATTTTCAATATAGCAAAGATCATTGGATACAGGAAATCTGAAACAAAAACAAAAATTGTTGGACTTACTGGGTGCTTTGAGGAACAGTCACAGAACCCGAAAGATTAACTCTGCTTTCTCTCCACAGATGCTGTCAGACTGATCAGTGTCTTCAGCACTTTCTGTTTTTGAATAAGTTTCAAACATGTGTGTCAAAGCTGCTCACACGCCCTGTCCAACATGGAGCGTCATACACCGGGAAGTGGATGATAATGCAATGTGTACAAATTTCATTTGCTCTGAAACTACATAAGGCTTTCATCACCGACACGACAGAGCTCTTAATCATGGTCATGGAGAGAAACAGCGGGAAACACATTCGCTTTAAACAGAAGATGGCATTACTGGAGGGCAAAATATTCAGGTGAAAACGTTAAATGCTTTTGAGGAATGCGACAATTGGAGGCATGGCATCATGAAGATACCATAACAGGATGAGAATTTTTTTAAAAAGGAAGTGTTCCCACATGAGAAACCGGGATAGGGCACTGTGTACAGGGGAGGAGGACGACCGTGTCCCCGTGCGAATGAGGACAGGCAGCAGAATTGTATCACAGATAATGCATCTGAAACTGGGCATTCATGTGATGCTGTAAATCATAGCAGCTGTCGTAGCAGCAGCAGCAGCAGAATTATATTCAACCACAATATAATGTCTCAGTCTACCATTAACATGAAGTCGATCTCCGGTTCAGTGATGAGTGTGGGTGAACATGCCACGGTCAGAACCGTGTGTACCTAAAATTGATGACAACCCATTCAAGCGACCGCACTTACTGTTTACATTAACAAACAGCAGAACTAACATCTGATAGAGAGGGCGCCATGACCCCAAGACTGTGACCACTTCTTTTAAAACTAGCTGTGAATTACTGCTGGCCTGTCTACTCTTACTCTTACCTGTTAGAAAAATCCTTGTTCCTTTTGGTAGAGAAGGTTCAAGAACTTCCCTCCTATTACCATTTTGTTTACATCTTTGAAATACTCACTGTACCTTCCCCTGTGAGGAAAGATGTAAAACATGGGTGTAAATTATCTGTCTGCTCCCTGTAGCCAATTTTTCAGTCACACCCTCCAATTATCCTCAGTATACTTTCCTAATTAATTTCACCTAAGGTCACACACTCATCTAGAACTTTTTTTATATGCTCGGAAAAGATCGTGCTGCTTGTTTTTTATTTCTTGCCAATTTACTACGTCATGTCTTTTCTCCCCTTTTCCTCGCTTTCTAGATTGATACAGTCATATAGCACACAAACAGACCCTTTGGTCCAACTTGTCCATGCTGACCAGGTTTTTCAAACTAAACTAGTCCCATCTGATTGCATTGTGTCCATATGCCTCTAAACTTTTCCCATTCATATGTTCGTCCGACTGAGTTTTAAATGTTGTAGCTGTACTTGCACCTCCCACTCTTCCTCTGACAGCTCATTCCATATACACACGTCACCCTCTGTGTGAAAACATTGATCCTTCGTCCATTTCAAATCTCCCCTCTTTCACCTTAAACCTCTACCTTCTATGGTTGAACTCCCCCAACCCGTGGGAAAGACCTTGGCTGGTCACTCTATTCATGCCTCTCATGATTTTATAAACTTCTACAATGTCACCCCTCAACCTCCTACATTCTATCTGACACTAACTTTACGAACAAGCATTTCAAGATAAAGCACTGCAAATTTGAAACAGTATTCAAATGACAGGTAAATAACATTCAGCCCAAGCTTCATACTGTGATTTATTTTTCTCCATGTTATAATACTAAGGCAGCAGGAAACTGTTACGAGTACCAATAAGAGGTCAAACGTCTGAATTGCTTTGTCCAAATGGGGTGATGATCTCTACAGTGAAAGCGCAGCACAGGCCTGAACCATATAAGAAGGGGAATTCTTTTACCACACGGTCAGCGTGCAGTTGCCTTTAGCAGAGTGAGATGAAGGCTGAGTATACTTTTGAAATTTGGATCACAGTGTGAATATAGTGCAAAGGGGGAGAGGTCTTTTCAATAAGGTTTACTCAAAGAAGGAAACTTTCCGGAGTGAGATGTGAGTGGGAGGTGTAAAACAGCATGAATGGAGAGGCCGAGCCACACCGAGACCAGAGGCAAAGTGGCAGCACAAAATGCAGATTGATGCTACTGCAGAGTAGGTAGACTTGAACAAAGAATTTCAGGTGAAGTGGGGAGGGACCATAATGTGAGAGAATGTACTCTGTAATTTGAGAGGGAGAACCTGGAATCAGGAAGGGGACACGAGCAGGGAAGAGGATGGAGCAGCAATGGCAGCAGTTTCTGTGTGGAATTCAGGAAGCACAGCTGAAATTCATACCCAGCATCTGCTTCTGGTCCCTGAAATAAACATCCTAAATCTGGCCCTCCACTCATGCTCATCCATAGTATCCTTGAGAGCCTTTGTCAACCATGGGTGCTTCGTCTTATGATCGAGTTCATCTTTTTGAACAGAAACAATAATTACTGAGCAGTTTGGGATATCTGCTTGAATGTCTGCTCATGTATACTCACTGCGCTTCCTCTGGGTCTATTTTCACATTCCACTTCAGACCAGATGTGAGGCAGAAATCCTTAAATTAGATGACTGTATTTTTTCAATCATTCAGGGGGAACTTCTGCCTGTGGCTGAGCACAAGATCAGCGGAGGGTGACTCCATTCTCCAAGTTTCTCCATCTCTGTTGTTTCTGTTTGACGATGCCACATTCCTGTGAGCTGTGTCTAACGTGACCTCCTTTTCAATCAAACCAGAAATCCCCGAATTCTGGTGGAGAGGGCCTTCAGCTATGACTGTCCCATCTCCCACAGTGTTGCCCTCAATCCGTCCCCTCCACCCCAGAACAATGATAGATTTCTCCTTGTCCACACTTCCTCCTGCACGAGAATCCACATTCACACCATTTCCACCATCTCCAGCAGGACAGCATCATCAAACACATCTTCCCCTCCCGTCCTCAGTCAGTATTTCACAGCGACCGTTCCCTCTGTGTCCCCATCCATCACCCCGAACGTTTCCCCATTCCTCCATCGCACCATCCCATGCAATTACAGAAGCTGCAACACTTGTCCATTCATCTCTTCCTCCTCACTGTCCGATGCCCCAAACAGAGCTTCCAGGTGAAGCAGCATTTCACTTGTAACCTTTCAATCTGATCTCCCGTCATTGCTGCTCATAATGCAGTCTCTTTATATTGGCGAGACCAAATAGAGATTGCTTTGAGGAACACACCCACTCTATCTGTAGAAATAACCCTGACCTTCTCATTCCTTCCCATTTCAATAACTTACCTTGCTCTCATGCCAACATTTCAGCCCTGGGCTGCTGCAATGTTCCAAGGCAGCACAACCCAAGCTCGAGTAACGCACTTTACACTTTAGTACGTTACAGCCTTTAGACGTTAACGTACAATTTCATAATTTCACAGTCTGACCCCATTATAACTGTTCTCCAATTTCCGTACAATCTCCCTCCTGACCTCCCTATGACCTTGTGTGGTTGCATCTTCTTTATCTTTCACTCAAGAGAGAGAGAAACCCTTTTCCCCATTCACATCTTAATTTAAAGCTATTTCACATGGTCTTCTTGTTCACCACTACTAAAAGCATGTTTATCTTTTGCCACACCCTCTTTTACCTGTCAACCCACTCCCCACATCTGTCAAGGGATAATAAAGCTCATTTTCCAATCCTTTTTCAGTTCTGAAGAAGTGTCATACTGGACTTGAAACGCTATCTCTCTATCTCTGTCTCTGCAGATGATGCCAGACCTGTTGAGTTTCTCTAGAAATGAATAGGCTCAGAACAAGCTTTCAATTAAACAAATAACTATGGATACTGGAAATGAAAATGCATAAATTGCTGGAAAAAATGGGAGTTTTGTACAATGGTCACTGGTCCTGAAAGATTAAGTCTGCTTTCATTCCACAAGATGCTGCCAGACCTGCTGAGTTTCATCAGCAATTTCTGTTTTTGAACAAGTTCCATAGACGTGTGTTAAAGCTGCTCAAACGCTCTGTCTCACACGGAATACACTGTGATGTAACCGATCATGCAAGGTGCACAAATTCCTTGATCTGAAACTACATAAAGCTGGCATCACTGATACTGCAGATCTCTTAATATTGGTCAGGGAGAGAAACAGAGGGGAACACATTCATATCAAACACAGAAGATGGCATTGGGGGGAATGGAAAAGATTCAGATGCATATGTTAAGGGATTTGAGTAAAGTAACAAATTGGAGGCGTGACCAAGAAAGAGACCCTCAGCACAATGAGAATAGGTAAATTGAAGTGTTACCACATCAGACACCAGGTTAAGACACTGAGTACAGGGCTGATGGGTGAATGGGTCTTGGTGTCAACTGGGGGATAGTCAGTAGAATTAAATTGAACATATTGGAGCTCAAAGTGGGCATTCATGTGGTGTGGTAAAATCACAGCTGCAGCAGAATTGTATTCAACTACAATCTGTAACATTTTCGCCAGGATAATCCGTCAGCCTACCATTACCATCAAGCTAAATTATGGTTCAGTGATGAGTGCGGGTGAACATGATAGGGTCAGAACCATGTGTATCTAAACCTGATGACAACCCATTAAAGCTACTGCACTTGACTGGTTATATTAGAAACAGCAGGACTAACATCTGATACAGAGGGCGAAATGATCCCAAGACTAACAGATCAGATCGAAGTTCTGCAGTGCTGCCACATCCAGACGTAAATGTCGATGGACTATTAAACAACTCACTGGAGGAGAGGACTCCATAAATGTCAGCAACCTAAATAACGGGACAGCCCTGTACATCAGTGTAAAAGACATGGTTGTATTATCTGCACCGTCCTCAGCCAGAAGTGTTGAGCTGATGGTCCACCTCACCCTCGCCATGCTGCCCGCAGAATCACAGATGCCAGTCTGTAATCGATCTGATTCACTGCACGTGACATGAAGAAACAGCTGAACACAGTAGATACGACAAAGGCAATGGGCCCTGACACCATTCCTGCAATATGACTGAAGACTTGTGCTGCACAACAAGCCGTGTCCCTGGGGAAGCTGTTTCATTCCAGCTTCAACTCTGACATCTCCCTGGCAATGTGGAAAAGAACTCAGCTATGTCCAATCCCATAACAAGGGAATAACTACAGTCTGACCATTTACCATGCCCTGAGTCCCATTGCAATAGTCACATTGATGGGAGTTCTTTTTGACAGATCTGTAAAGTAGCACAGAAGTAATCAGCTCAGTGTGGTTTCAGATAGGTCCCCATGTGGAGATGGTGCTGTTGTAGAAATATCACTGGATTACTAATCGAGACCAGGCTAGTGCTCTGGAAGCTGGTGGACTTTATAATTAATAAAATATCGAGATGTATAACCTGGAGTCCTTAACAGTGACCTTGAAGCCAATGTCGATTGTAAACACCAATTTCCTTCCTCAATGTACTTTCAGAAAGTGAATCTCCCGTGCTTTCCTGGTCTGGCCTAAAAATGACTCCAGACACACAGACATGTGATAAACTCTTCAATGATCTCGGAAACGGCCAAGCAAGACACTCTATTGAATCAAACTGCTCTGAGGTCTTAAAGAATAAAACAACACAGATCACCCAGCACCAGCCTCAGTATTGGAACGGGAAACACTATCCTATTAACCCTGCAGAGTCCTCCTTCCTAACATCTAGGAGCTGGTGGCAACATTTACAGTGATTTCCTACACACTGCACAGAAACATCGAGAGTGGAGTAGGTCATTCACCACACTGAGCATCCTCCATTCTAGTTCATGGTGAAAATCTCCTCAATTCAGTTTTCCCCACACAGTGTTCATATCCTTTAGTATGTTTAAACATCGGAACATGTAAGATAGGAACTACTGTATTCGCTTTGGTCCATAAATTTTGATCCTCCATTCAATATACAGGCAGTTATCTAATGTGGTGTGTTTATTAAACGCAATTTCGCTGCAACACAATTAGTGAATTCTGCCCCTTTCTTTATAAAGCGAGCTCCCGTTCACTGTTATGGGAGACCGTCTCTGGCACCAGCTGAACATCAAATCCCAGCCTCAGGATCCCTCTGTCTGCCAAATGCATCCTCAGTGTGTTCAGATAAAGCAGGAATGTAATCCGCTCTGCAAGCCTTGAAACTCAGCCTGAATGTGGGATTTGTAGTCTACATTTAGAAGGAATTTTATTTCAAACTGGGATGGGAATACCTTGGAGAGAACTGGAATTCCGCATCGGCATCACGTGGTCAGTCAGCTCGCGCGCTTTCTGGTGAAGATCTTGGTGAAAGGTACAGTGCTGTAGTCAGTGACTGTCGTGTTAAAGTGTGACATTTACTGCACTAACTTCTTACAATACACAGTTTAAATGTTTATGTAGCCTGTGCTATTGTTTGTGTTAGGCTGACTATTATTTTTGTTTTGATTTTTACTGGCAGTTTTGGGGGTCCGCACCGAAGCCTCTTTTTCCCATTGGCCCCATTATTAATATTGCACCGTTTTCTATAACACGGTGTTCCACAGGAAAACAGCTGCCACATTATTGGATAACTGCCTGTAATTATTGCTGATTCCATACCTCCACAATCAAACTCCTGCACTTTCCCCATCCCTTCTGTGTCTTGAAATCTTTATTTATATTCAGTACCTTAGCTTTCATAACCTGATCAGGAAAATAATTCCCCAAGTTCACGAGTCTCTGAGTGCAGGCATTTAGTCTCATCTCAACGCACTTTGGCCTGTCTGTACCCAACACTGTGAGCCTGTGTTTTGGTCATCCCATCCAGGGGAATTATCATCCCTGCTTCCAATCTGTCTCGCCATGTCAGAGTTTTATATAGTTCAACCATTTTCTTAAACCTCATAGAATACAGACAGAGTCGCCTCAAATTCTGTTCCCACAACAAGCCTGTCATTCCAGAGACCAGTCTGGTCATCCTTCGCTGCTCTCCCTCAATGTCAGGTTTGTCCTTTATTAGGTAAGGAGACCAAAACTGCACACAATACTGCACAATGTTCGAGATGGGGTCTCACCAAGGGCCTGTACAACTGCAGTAAGACACCCTTATTCCTGTACTCAAAACATCCTGAAATGAAGGTCAGAACACCATTCATTTTCAACAAAATTGTGTATTCCCGTGACAGCTGAGCCTGCTCTAACCTGAGTAGGAACCTTACAGCAGGCTGGTAAAGTGTGGCTGCTGCTGTACAGGGTCTTAGTGAGATCACATCTGGAGTAATGTGCACAGATTTAATCTTCTCACTAAGAAAGGGTATTGGTATTAACTCAGATATTATTCCCTCAACTGATTTATGCAATGAAGGTGTTAATCATAGAATCCCTATATTGTGGAAGCAGACCATTTGACCCATTGACTCCACGCTGATCCTCTGAAGGCCATACCATACAAACCCCACTCCCTAACCCCCTTCCCAACCCAATCTCTGCAACCTCACATTTTCCATGCCTAATGCACCTAACTGGCACATCTTGGGACTTTGGGAGGGAACTGCAGTACCCGACAGGCACACCTTGCAGACACGGGGGAATGTGCATAATCCACACAAACAGTGACCCGAGACTGAAACTGAACCAGATCTCTGGTGCTGGGAGGTAGCAGTGCTAACCACTGAGCTACCTACTGTGGAAAACGCAACCTGCCTGCTCAATTCAACACTCAAAATGTGGCATAACAGCAGGGAGATTCCATAAGTCTCCAAACTTGTTATTGTGCAACAGGATGAGGACAATTATATCTTGAGCGGCTTGGTCAGGAGCAGGCGCAGGACATTCAAGATATCGAAGCTATAATGTAGGAACACCAGGAGGACATTCAGCCCATCGTGTCTTTAAAGCAGGAACAGAATGAGTCCAATCAGCCACCCATGCCTCATACACAGCAATTGGAGCCGATCTTTCACAGCCTCGTGCCTATTTCACAGGAATTGAAACGGACTGTCAAGGTTATGGAAAGGGAAGAACTTAGAATAACCAACTTCACTCGGGAATGGAAAGGTATGAGCAAATGATTGGGACTGAAGACAAATTGTTCGAATCTGTTATTAAGGAATCAACAACAGGAGACTTTGAAAGTCAAACCACAATCCATCAAAGTCGACATGGCTTTATTAAGGATAAATCATCTTTGAATGATTTTCCTAACCTTTTCGTATTAAGATGTATGACAAAAGAAGTTGAATAAGGGGGATCTGAAAGATATATTATATCTGGACTTCAAGAAAGCAATGCAAAACATGCTTGACGAAAGCTTAATATGCAAGACAAGAGCACATGGGGTTGGGACAATTTATTTGCTTGGAGAAAAAATTGGCTAACCAATAAAAACCATGATATGGAGCTGCTAGCTTTGGACTGCGTTGAGTAAGGTCAGTAATCGCATGGCACCAGGCTATAGACTGACGGGTTTATTTGAAAACACAAGCTTTCATTGTCCTGCTCCTTCGTCAGGTGTTAGAGAGAGAAGATCTTAGGCACAAAATTTATTCGGAAAAGATGAAAGGCTTATACAAAACATGCACATGAATTGAACGCATCTAAGATGGCAGCTAAATCTTAATTCGGGTCGAATGGAGATGCAGGTTTTGATTGATGAATATGCAAATTCCAGAGTTCCTTTCAACTCCTGCCTGGAAATACCTTCAGGTATTATCAATTTAAAGGAGGTGACCCTTCCAGTAAGACAACGTATTTTAGGCATGCGGTCTTGATTGGGGTCTGTATGTGTCTTCACCTGGAATCAGACTGGGTTTATTTCCAATTTTGGAGTTCATAAAATATCACATTGACTGACTGTCTACAAATTGTATATTTTTGAGAAAATATAATGCATCTGGAAATAAAAGCAGGCAAATGAAAATTCATCTTACAGATTAGATGCGTGTGTGTGTGTGTCCGTGTGTGTGTGTGTGTGTGTCGATGTGTCTTTGTGTTTGCATGCACGTGCATGTGTGTGTTTGAAAACAAGGTGGAGTGTCTGTGGGATGGAGAGAGAGTGTGTGTGTTTGTGAGAGAGTGAGGGGAGTATGTGAGTCTTTGGGAGGGAGAGAGAGGGTGTGCGTGCGTGTGAGAGAGGGGAAGTGTGTTTCTGTGTGGGGAGGAGACGGTGAATTTATATGGGTGTATTTAAAGGGGAGAGGGAAAGGATATGTGTCTCCTCGTTAAAACACAGGCAGATTTAACAGATCCCTTTCCCTACACACATTTTGTGGTTTCAGAGCTTCCCGTCTCTGCAGTCTCTGCTCCATTTGATGTTCATGTTACAGATCCAGATGCTGTAACTACACTCCCCATGCTCCATCCAGAGGTGGGTCACCAAATCCTCAGGTCTCCCTGAATGTGTGAGGCAGCTCACAGTACAACCTTCAGAAAACCATCCCCAGTCCATCCACTAACCTTTCCATAACAGGAGTCAGTCAGAAGCCCCTCAGCTGCAAGTAAGAGACCTTGAGAATATTACTCGAGGGGTTTCCTCATGTGATGAACCGCACAATCATGTAAGAGGGACAAACACAGGCTTTCAGTGGTCAGGCACAGACCAAGTTTCAAAGACGTGTCTCAATACTGCTGGGACCCCCTTTCCAACTTGGAGAAACAGCCCGCCACATGCCATTTCATTGTTTCTGAGCTTCACAATTCCAGCACTCGATACACTTGGGAGCCAAAAAAAAAAACACCAGGGAAAGGTACTGAAAAACAAACAATTAATTAACTGATAACATGTTGTGAAAATATGGATAAGGAAACAGGGGAGTGGGAGTAACTGGAGAAGTGAGACAATGGTGGGTCCAATCAGATAAATGAGAGCATTCAATATAATTATTGCCAGATCAGTTGAAATGGTTAGTTACATCAAATTGTGAATCTGCCTTACAGTACCATCTCAGACACCATAAACTGGGACAAGGGACCAGCCAGAATGGAGAGTTATGCACACCATGCTCGTGGACTACTCTATAAACTGTTCTACCTGCCCAGCATGGGGACCATTGCAAACCTTTGCCAGTATATTGCTACTATACTTGCACTACAGAAATGTCTTGCACGGGAAGATTTGTAACCCATGCAGTGAGTGACAGTAAATGGGCTCCCACAAATGCATGGCTCTGTATCTCCACTGCCGAAATATAAGGCAAGAGATTGTCTGTGTGTGTGTGTGTGTGTGTGTGTGTGTGTTGGTGGCAGTAGATTTGTAAATTACTATTTGAGAGAGAATAGACAGAGAGGAAATCAGCTTAAATGTGAACAACTGACAGGGCTTTGTGTCATTAACAGAGGGAGACTGAGGACCGTGTTATAGTCAGAGGTGACGACGTGCTTGTGAATATTAAAGTAAAGGCTTTGCCAGACTCAACAACAATATAAAGCAATGATGGGATTTTGGTCTGCTTTTAGATACACGCCATGGAATAACGACTCAGATTTGGTTAAGCAGCAGCAGATCATTGGCTTTATTAAGACTGTGTTTCATAGCTGAAGGTTCACACAGCAGATGGGATGAACCAGTGAAGTATAATCTGCAGTTGTCAATAGTTAAAATTAGGAATGGTCAGGATATAGTGTCTGTAATCAGCTTGGGGCCAAAGGGATCACCGTAGTTGTGACTCATCTGTTTCAGCCTCAGTTATTGGCCAGGGATGAGATGGAGTCAAAGGACGGAAATGGAGTTTACATCCAGAACAGAAGACAGTGACCTCGAGGCTTTCAATATTTAAATAGCAGGGGCAGTGATGCAATGAATCCTGGTTCATACCAGAAAGTGAGTAGGTCAACCAACAAGGCCCAGTGCCAGAACTAAAGAAGGAGAGAAAGAATGAACAAGTTCACTGTTGTTTGTTGTGGATTGGAGCGTGAATACTTACAGAGTACAGTAAATGAAAAGAACAGTAATACAGTCGTACATGGTTAATGCAAATAATATCGACAGTGAAACTTACCAGAGACACCAACAATAGCCAGTATAGGATAATAAAAACATTGAATGATGGAAAGTGCATATCTGATCCGCGATGATAACGGCCACCAATATGTGGAAAGAATCCAAACATAATAGGATAACCTCCTGTCCATTGTTGGAACATTCCAATCTATTGTTCTCAGATTATGATCCACTGTTGGAAATTTCCAGTTTATTGTTCTCAGATTCTGATCCATTATTGGAACATTCCAGTCTATTGTTCTCAGATTCTGATCCACTGTTGGAACATTCCAGTCTATTGTTCTCAGATTCTGATCCACTGTTGGAACTGTCCAGTCTAATATTCTCAGTTTCTGATCTCTCCCTCTCTCTGGGGCAGTCGATCCCTGTTAGTGCTATCGGTGATGCTCCCGCCCATACCATGGGATAACATATTGAATGGAGCTCTTTTATCATGAAAAGATGGAAACCCTCCACTGGCATAATTCGAATCCACGGAGACTGACATTAGTCACAGTCACCAAATAAACAGTTAACCAGTTCCTTACATCATTTTAAATAACACAATAAAAGGGAACATGAACTTGGTTTGGATGGAATGGATGAGGGTTATTGATGGATAGACCATAAATCTTTCAATCTTTTATAATCTGTCTTCCCTGTATGTGGGAGTATTGTGGGAACAGTGCACTGTTGTATACATTTCACCCTGTTTATAAAAGGAGACAGGAATAAAATAACAGCTGCATAAAATGTTTGGTGGAGACGTTTCTCGATATCTTTGTGTAATGCTGCTCCAAGTTTAAAATTCCCTGTTATCAAGTCCTTTCTTAACCTTGTGACATCATTCAGAGCATTGAAACTGCTGCTCAGGAACAGGGAGATACAGGAGGTAGTTACTCAACTGCTCGAGACTGGGACACAAGAACAGGAGGCAGTCCTTCAACTGTTCGAGACTGGGACACAGAGACATGAGACAGTCTTTCAACTGCTCGAGACTGGGACACAAGAACAGGAGGCAGTCCTTCAACTGTTCGAGACTGGGACGCAGAGAAATGAGACAGTCTTTCAACTGTTCGAGACTGGGACACAGGGACAGGAGGTAGACACTCAACTGCTCGATACCGGAACGCAGGACCAGGAGGCAGTCACTCAATTGTTCGAGACTGGGATACAGGGAAACCTGGAGGCTAGTGAGGACCCAGATTTCAGTTCCCCAGGAACAGGAGGAGGCGACTCACTACCCACCAGTCTGGGACATTGGGAGAAAAGGGAAATTGGCTTGTTACTAACAGGAATATCTGAATAAGTTGCATGAGCGAGCCATTCAATCCTGCTCCAACATTTTCAAAACTATGGCTGATCTGTTTGTGATTCCCTCATCCCATTTTGCAGAGGTTCCCCTCTCTGCAGCCTCTGCTCCATTTGTTGGTCATGTTGCAGATCCAGATACTGTAACTACAGTCACCATGTTTCATCCAGAGTTGGGTCACCAAAGCCTCTGGTCTTCCTGAATTTCCACAGCAGCTTAAAACACAGCCTCCAGAAAACCATCCCCAGCATTTCCACGAACGTACAAAAACTAGAGTTAAGTCAAATGTCAGTCAAAGGCAAATGAGAAGCCTGGTCTGAATCACTAACAGTTGTGAGGATTCCTCATGTTACTGAGCATATGAGCAGCAGAGAGTAATTAACACAGGCGTTCAATGAATAGGAACAGAGCAAGTTACAAAGGTGTGCCTCGAAACTGTGAAAACCCCATTATCCAACATGGAGCACAGGGCAGGACACTGGGAAGTCAAAGAAAACGCAAGCAATGCTTTTTTGAACACTGTTTCTAAGCTTCTTAGTGTTGGAAGCTGATGCTCTTGAGTGAGCAACATTCAAGGGCAGGAAAAGAAATAGGACAGTTATTCACATTGAAACTGAACAATTAAAACTAGATGGTGGGGAAGCAGTTTAAACACCAACAAATGGGAGGGATTTGGGAAATAGACAGAGGGAGAGACACTCTGAGCCAGTGTTATGGAAGGATGTGTTTTCAGGTTTCAGAATGCTGAAATGAAGACATTTAGATCATATCTAGCAACATAGGTTAGTATGTCCGGGAATGATGAATTAATACGATATTGGTGCAAGGTCAGAGAGAGTCAGAGTCTCGGAGATGTACAGCACAGATTAAGACGCTTCAGACTAACTCGTCCATGCTGATGAGATACCCCAAATTAACCTAATCGCATTTGACCAATGTCGATGTAAACCCTTCCTATTCATGTACCCATCCAAATATCATTTAGACGTTATAATTGTAAAAGTCCTCCTCCACCTCCTCTGGCAGCTCATTCCACACATGCACCACCCTCTGTGGGAAAAAGTTGCTCCTTAGGTCATTTTAAAATCTTTTCCCTCTCATCTGAAATCGATGCCCTCTAGTTTTGGGGAAAAAGACCTTGGCTATGAACACTGTACATGCTCCTCACGTTACAGGAATAAAATAACCCAATCATCAAAGTTTGTGAGAACCAATTTACTCGCACTCTCCCAAAAGCTCCAATCCTGGCAACATCCTTGTAAATCTTTACTGACTCCCTTCAAGTTTCACAATATATTTCCAAAAGGAAGGAGACCAGAATTGAATGCAGTACTCCAGGAATAACCTAAGTAATGTGCTGTACAGCAGCAACATGACCACCCAATTTATATAGTCAAAGCACTGGCCAATAAAGGCAAGCAGACCAAATGACTTCTTCACTATTCTACCTAACTGCGACTCTACTTTCAAGAAACTATGAACCTGCATTCCAAGGTCTCTTTGTTCAGCAACACTCCCCAGGACGTTAGCATGAAGTGTACATGTCCTGCCCTGATTTGCATTTCCAAAATGCAGCAACTCCCATTTATCTAGATTAAAACCCACCTGCCAATTGTCAGCCCATCTGCCCTTCTGATCAAGATTCCATTGTACTCTGAGGTAAACCTTCTTTGCTGTCCACTGCACCATCATTTTTGGTTTCATCTGCAAACTTAGCAACTATTGCTGCAATGATCACATCCAAATGATTTATGTGAATAGTGAAAAGCAGTGGAGCCAGCACTAACCCTTGTAGCACACCAATGCTCACAACCCTCCCAATCCTTCACCACCACCCTCTGTCTCCTGCCTTCGGGCTAATTCTGTATACCTATAGCTAGTTCTCCCTGTATTCCATATGAACTAAACTTGTTAACCAATCTACCATGCAGGAAGTTGGCAAATGCCTTACTGAATTCCATATCAACAATATACACCTCTGCCTCAATGAATCCTCTTAGTCACTTCTTCAACCATACTCAGTCAATTTAGTGAGATACAACTTTCCATGCTTCGAGCCATGTTACCTATCACTTATCAGTACTTGCTTTTCAAAATCCATGCAAACCTTGTGCCTCATAATCCATATCAACAGCTTGCTCCACGGAAGTCTGGCTCACTAGCTTTTCCTTATCATTCTTCAAAATGTTGTCAGTAATCGCACCAAGTTCGCAAGCTAAGTTACGGTACCTCATCTGTGACAATTCACGATACAAATATCGCAGCAAGGGGCCCAGCAATCACTTCACTCGCTTCCCACAGAGTTCTCAGGTACATCTGATCAGGTGCTGAAGATTTTCCCACCTTTCCGGGTTTACGAACTCCAGAATCTCCTTCTCTGTAATACAGGCACTCTTCAACATGTCGCGGTTTATTTCCAAAGTTCTTTAGCTTCCATATCCTTCTGCACAGCCAATACTGACGCATGATGCTTGTTTAATATCGTCTCCATCTCCTGCAGTTTTGCACATCGGCAACCAAAACTCTCCTGAGTGGCCCAAAACTCTCCTGAGCTATTCTTTTATCCTTAATGTATGTGTGGAGTCCCTTTGGATTCTCCTTAACCCTACTTGCCAGAACTATTTCATTTCCCCTTTATGGCCTCCGGATTTCCCTCTTATGTATACTCCTACTGGCATTAGACCCTTCTCAATATTCACTTTGAAACTGGAATTAAGAGCCAAATGACGATGATGAATCCATTTTCGATTTTTGGAAAAAACCATCAGGTTCGCTGATGGCCTTGAAGGAAGCAAACTGCCTGAGTTACATGTGACTCCAGACCGACAACAATGTGTGTGACTCGTAACTGGATTAGTGGTGCTGGAAAAGCACAACTGTTCAGGCAGCTTCCGAGGAGCAGTAAAATCGACGTTTCGTTCAAAAGCCCTTCATCAGGAATAAAGGCAGTGAGCCTGAAGCGTGGAGAGATAAGCTAGAGGAGGGTGGAGGTGGGGAGAAAGTAGCATAGAGTACAGTGGGGGAGGGGATAAAGGTGATAGGTCGGGGGCGGGGGGAGGGTGAAGAAGATAGGCAGGTAGGATAACTCAGGACAAGTCACGGTGACAGTACTGAGCTGGAAGTTTGGAACTGGGGTGAGGTGGGGGAAGGGGAAATGAGGAAACTGTTGAGGTCCACATTGATGCCCTGGGGTTGAAGTGTTCCGAGGCGGAAGATAAGGCTTTCTTCCTCCAGGCGTCTGGTGGTGAGGGAGCGGCGGTGAAGGAGGCCCAGGACCTCCATGTCCTCGGCAGAGTGGGAGGGAGAGTTGAAATGTGACTGCTAACTGCCCGCTGGCCAATTAGTAATGGGTAATGAATGCAGGTCCAACCAGTGATACCCTCAACCCGTGAATGAGTACTGAAAAAACCCTTGACTCCTGCTCTCCCTACCTGACATATGCTTCCCTCTTATCCATGACCAGACACTCAGTTTCTCCCGTCCTCCAGCATTCCTTACATCTACCAGCTTTACCCTTCACCCTAACAGGGACAGACTGTCTCTGTGATTTTGGCATCTCCCTTTTGAAGGCTTCCCTCTTCTCAGCTGGCCCCGTAACTGCGACTTTCTGTTCCACCCCAGTTTGGAAGTTCTTGATAATATCATCAAAATTGGCCTTTCTCCAACTTAGGGCGTTACCTTTTAGACCCAGTTCATCCTTTTCCATCTCTATTTTGAAACTAATAGAATTATGATTATGTATCTCAAAGTGGTTCCCCACTGATAGCTCAGTCTCCTGCCCTGTCATATTTCCCAAGGGGAAGATGACGTTGAGATCCTTCTCTGTGATGGAGAGCATTGATCAAGCAGCTGCAGCGTTGTAACTGGGATTGGGGTCAACATTGTCTTCGTCTCTTTGGGCTGGATCGAAACATAATTTATCTCAGGGCCATTTTCATTGAGTGTGACAGAGGGATTGTCTGCACAAGGTCGAGCTAATTTCCTGGTGCTACCTTAACGAACTCACCTCATTAACTACCTACCCCACCTCATAGTGTCCCTCTCATTCAATGCCAGCCCTATTCTCCCACCCATCATGGCTGGAGGCACTCACCATCGCACTGATGCCCCTGGGTATTCCGTGATCCCTGGCACTGGTGCCATCTTTAAAAGGCCAGTTGAGCTTTTTTGATGTTGGAGCTGGTTTGTACAGTTTACCTCGAGCATGGCAGATAAGGGGCAATTACACCACAGTTTGTCGACAGGGGCACAGAGGTCCTGGTAGATGGGCTAGTACAGAGGGGGACCATTCTCTTCCAAGAAAGGGTCACACTATCAGACCCAACGAGCATGGTCTGTGCTCCCCACTCAGGTCAGTGCAGTATTTGAGGTCTGAAGAAATGTCTAGCAATACAGGACAAGCATCAATAACCGTCTCCGCTCTGTTAGGATACGGGTCACCGTATTCCCTCTGCTTCCTCACACTCACTGTATATCTGTTGCAGCAGCGACCCAGAACAACATTCATGCTCCACCACTCTCACTGCTGCTTGCAGTACCTTCCCTCTCTTTCTCTCTCCCCATTATTCGCCCCCACCACACACACACTAATAACATTGCATGGATACAACACTGTGGACTGACTCCCTCCAGACACCTCACCATATCTCCCCCCACCTACACCAGCACTAACAGCAGAGATACCCACTCGCACCCTCCCTCCCTCCGTCCCTCCCTTTCTCCCATTCCAGAAGAAACAGCCTGGAATAGGACAGTAAGGGTCAAGCCGAGTGGTGGAGTGCCCGATATCCGTTCCCTCACGTGCCCCCTCCCCCTGCCATGTTCGGGGGAACCTGGTACAAGCCGGAGAGGACTGGGACGCCTCGATTGGAGATTTTGAAACGTCCCAGCAACCGATTAAGGAGCAATGTTCAGTGAAGGGCAATTCTCACTTTAAACCCACTGGCAGCTCCGTTTCCCCCCGGCACAACTTAGAAGCCGTGGCCCTGATGCCATCTCCCTTTTGTGTCGAGCTGGTACAAATGGAATCCCCACGGTCTCGGTGGGCAGGAAGGTGGGCTCACAACACATCGTCTCCATCACATCCCAGGAAGGGAGCACTGAGAGTCCCTCCTACACCTCCTCCTGTAAATAGCTCAGATACTGAAATTAATCTGTGAGATTTACTGCTCTCCCCACTTGTCCTGACATCTTCAATAACCTGTTCTCAAATACATCCTGGCCCTTTTCTCCTGCACCTCCTTTATAACGGTACAACCTGTTTTGTATTGTCTTTCAATGTCCTTCCTACTACAGAGCATCACCTCCCACTGTGCTGCATTGATCCTCATCTGCCATACACCTGAACAGTACATCAACATATAACTTTCCTGTTGGAATTCCACACCGTCCTCAACAAGCTTTACAATTCTTTCAGGTTTGGTATCTGCAAATATTGAAATTGTCCTACAGTCACACTCCACTCAAAAATACTGATACACACCAAACAGAGCGAGTGAAATATTGACACACTCTCCAGGTCTATATTAGTCAATGTATAGAGAGTGCTTCTATGTGTCTGTATTCGTGTGTGTATATCTGTGTAGGGTGGGTCTGGCAGTCTCTGTGGTGTTTAAAGTGATGCAATATCCCCTGATATGTGTTCTGAGTAAGGATCACTCGATCCAAAACGTCAACTTTCATTTTTGTCCAAAGATGCTTCCAGAGCTGCTGAGATTTCTCTTGTTTTCAATCTCTGTTGCACCCCCACCCCGATCCCCCACCCCCAACGACACTATAATCGCGGTGCTAAAGTGTGTAAACGATCAGGGATTCAGTCTGAGAGGGAGAGAGGGAGGGCAGCAGCTCGCAGCAAAATCCAACCTGAATTTTTATTGCACCAAACACACACACACGTGCATACACGCGCGCGCACACACTCACGCACATGCACACACTCGGTTGGTTTGGAGAGATTGTCATTGTACTTAGGCCCGCAGAGTGGAACATGTTCGTGTGGAGAAATGTCTGCGCTCCTTCTGCAATGTGGAAATGATTTGTCACTGGGTAGTGTTTCCAACACACAGTTTACACATTAAAGCATATTTCCATTGCAATGATATCCAAGCAGTTCCGAGTGAGCCACTTTCCAAGGCGATGAGAATAATTTTAATGCACTTCCTCTAACTTGGAATTTTTAATGTTTTACTCTTACAAATAATCTTACATTTGAGAAAGGATTGAAAATACCTAAACCAGACCAGCAGAGTGTGGGCTTGTATCACTTTTAGAAAAGAGGGAAATGGAGAGGAAGGGTGAGTGGTTTTGACCCAGTTTCAGTGATTCACACCAAAAACAAGAAGAGTTCCCATTGCACAGAGATACAGAGACAGAGATCCACACACTAACGCAGGAACACATGTGACTAGCACAGAGAGATAGACATGCAAACAGAGGTTAACAGAAACATATGTAGACACACAGGAATAGACAAACACGAACAGAAATCTGCAGACACACACTTGGACATGCAAACTCACATAGACTCATCGAGTTATACAGGGTATTTGCAAACAGGCCTTTCGGCCCATACAGTCCATGCTGACCATAATCCCAAGCTAAACCAGTCCCACCTGCCTGCGCTTGGCCCAGAGTTGTCCAAATGTTCTCTTATTCTTGTACATAACTAAATTCGTTTTAAATGTTATAACTTCAACCACAATCCATCACTTCCTCAGAAAGTACATTCCCTTCACGAACCACATGCACTGTAAAAATGAATCACCTCACAGGTCCTGATCAGGTGGACCCAATAAATTTGTAGGAAGCTAAGGAAGTGATTGCTTGGTCCCTTGCTGAGATGTTGTCATCATCAATAGCCAGACACTGTTCAAACAGACTTCATTTGGTTCAGTTTGGGGCCGGATAACGTTATTGTGTGATTCAACTCAGAGAGGGAAGAAATGCATCATTCCTGAGAAGTAACAGCCTGTTGCTCCCTCTCTCTCGCTGTTCCTCTTCCCAGCAATGTGTGTGAGCTGAAAACTTCTTAGTCGTCTTTACCACTCATGGAGGATTCCTGTCGAGGATTGATTGGAATCGCCCTACTGCCTGAAGTAAAGGCAATCCAACTAAATCCACCTGTTCCAGGAAGTTATCCTATTACCAGTAGCTTGTAAGAGCACAGTAGCTTCATAAGCTGACTGATGTTTGGAACTATCACTCATGTTTCCTTTCGTCATGAGTTCAATTAATATTTGGGCACAGTTCATTCAAGTTAACATTCTGCAGAGATTATATTTTTCCGTTTGTCATCAAACGTGTGCATGTGTCAGTATTTTTAGAGAGGGAAAGATCGACGCACAGATTTGCAGTAATCAAACTATTTGTCATTCATCTTTCCATCTTACTTTGAGTAACTTTGTTTCGGTCATAAACTTGTTAATTTTAGCAGATTAAAGACTCCTGCCTAATTCGTTCCTAATCATCACACAGTGTGAGACCGATATTCTTGATCATATCACCAACCCGGTTACATTAACATTTGCACTGAGCAGTGGAAGCGTGGGACCATAGATCAGTGAGCCTAACGTCATTGTTGGTCATATTGTTGGAGAGCATTGAGAGCGGCAGGATTTCCATGTATTTGCAAATGCAACTGATGAAGGATAGTCAACATGGCTTTGTGCATGGGGAATCATTTCTAACAAAGTTGATTGCATTTTGTGAAGAGGTGACAAGGAAGATTGAAGATGACAGTGTGGTCGACGCTGTCCATATAGATTTAGCAAGGCAGTCGGCAGGATTCCACATGGCAGACAAGTTAGTACCGTTAGGTAATAAATAGATCCAAGATAAGCTAGCCAATTTACGACAAAATTAGAGTGAAGATAGAAGACAGAGGTGGCAAAGAACTGTTTTTTTCAGACTGGAGGTCTATGACCAGAGATGTGCCACAAAGAGCCGTACTGAATCCACTGCTTTTCATTATTTACATAAATGATTTGAATGTGAATATTTGCCCGTTTATTATGTTTACACCTGACATTAAAATTGGAGGTGCAGTGGCCAGCAAGTTTTACCCCAGAGTACAATGAGACCTTGGTCAGATGGGCCATGGGCCAAGGAGTGATAGATGGAGTTAAACTTAGATAAATGTGAAGTATTGCATTTGGTAAGGTAAAATAGGGCAAGACATATACAATTAATGGTGAGGTCATAGGGAGCGTTATTGAACAAAAGAGCCCACAATCATAGATCCTTGAAAGTGAAGTCGCAGGTAGACAGAGTGGTGAAGGTGGGGTTTCATATACTTGCTTTCATTGATCAGTACATTGAGTATGCGAGTTGGGAGATCATGTTGCGACTGGGCAGGATGTTGCTGAGGCCAGATTTAGAATACTGTGTTTAATTCAGTTCGCACTCCTACAGGAAGGATGTTGTTAAACTTGATAGAGCACAGAAAAGATGTACAAAGATATTGCCGCGCATGGAGGGATTAGGCTACAGGGAGAGGCTGGACAGACTGGGGCTTGTTTACTCTGGAGCATCGGAGGCTGAGGCGTGACATTATAGAGGTTTATAAAATCATGAGGAACATGGATAATCTGAATAGCCAAGATATTTTTTCCCACGTTAGGAGAGTCCAAAACTATAGGACAAAGACTTTAGGTGACAGGAGAAAGATAGTAAAAGGTCAGTGTTTTCATGCAGGTTGTGTAGTGTGTATGGAATGAGCTCTCAGAGAAACTGATGGAGGCTGTTACAGTTACAACATTTAAAAGGCATCTGGATATGCATATTAATAGGAAGGATTTAAAGGAATATGAGCCTAATGCTGGCAAGTAGGACTAGATCAGATTGGGATGTCTGAGTTATGTGGACAGGTCTCCATGCTGCATGACACTGTAAGGCAGATGAGGAGAAATTCTAAAAGGACCATTTGAGTGGGAATTCTCTTCTCCACAGGTATGTGCTGCCTCTTTGTTCACATTTATCCAAAGCTGTGTTAGTTATATATTTGACAGAGAAGTGAGTCACAGATGATGGAATACAGACAGGAAAGTGGGGCTGAGACCACAAGCTGATCAGCCACAATCGTTGTGCCTAGTGGAGAAGGTTCAACGATCTAATCCTGCTCCTCTTCTGATGTTCCGTTCAGACCCACCAACTTGCTTAACACATGCGGTTGAAGGCCACTTACTGTTATAGCTCTCCTGACTCTCTGGAATAGAGAATTCCTGACATTCACTACCCCCGTTTGAAGAATTCACTGCCTGCTCCTACACGATGCCCTATTGATATGAGCAATAGAGGTGAATACAAGGACTTAGCAAAGAGCGACTGGCCCTGATATCAAGGCAGTCTTTAACATCAAGGAGCCTGAGCAAAATTGCACTTCATTAGAATCCATTGCAAACTCTCCAGTATTTGGAGTCATCCACAGCACAATGGAACATGTTTATCATCGGTGGACAACAATCATCTCAGCCGTGGGACATCTCTGCAGGGGATCCTCAGGGTAGCTACCTCAGCCCAGGCATCCCCATTTTGTCAGCAGGGAATCCCTGCTGTGAGGAAGTAGCCCATTCATCCCATTGAGCCCACATCGATCAGAAGTGGGGATATTTACTGTACGTTGCACAATACTCAGAAAGCTTCGTCAGCCCCGACCTCCTGATGCAGTCTGTGTCCATGTGCAACAAGACTTAGACAACGTTCCAGCTTGTGCTGTTAAACTGTCGGTAACATTCATGAAACAGCGCTGCACATTTCCACAGTAAACGGAGGAGTTCACTAAGTACCTCAATGTGGCTACACAGGAATATGGGAAAGTCATTCAGCCCATCAAAACTACTGGACAAGAAGAGTGATAGCCCATTCAATCCCTTCTGCCTTTACACAGGAAGACAAGGAGTTTGCTCACTCCCACACATCTTTTACACGGGATCAGCAAGTGACCATTTCGCACCTGGAGACGCTTACAAAGGAAAAGGAAGAGGCCATTCAGCTTCTCAAGACACTAACACAGGAACAGGAAAGTGTCAGAGATGCTTCAACATAATAAACAAATGGAGCAGGAACTGCACAGATGGACTGTTCCATGGTATTCTTCGTGGCTTCATTATTCGTAGTGCATCAGGGTTATGTAAGCATGCTTTTCTGGCAGTGGGAATGAAGCTTTTTTTAAACCAGTCTCCAAGGCATCTTCCTTCGCTGAGAGAGCAGACCTATGTTCTCTCTGGAATTCAGAAGCTGGTGGGGAAAGGCTAACTGTTTCAGAATGAAGGTATTGTGGCTGTTGACAGGATTATGAACAATGTATCATTGAGTGGAGGGTCACACGGTAACTGTGCATTACAGTGTTCAGAGTTCATTCGGACTCTCTGTTAATCGAAATGAGGTCTAAGCACTGGCTCGTAAACTATTGGGAATCAATCATCCTATGGAAAGTACGAAATTTCTCACCTTATCATTGGCTGCTTGTGAGTGTCTGTCCATAACCGTCAAGTTTCACCTTCGTATTCTCTCACAGTGCTACAGGTTAACTACATAGTTACCGCCCTCTCTCCTGATGATGCCATCATGTCAGGATCATTATTTATGAAGTCGACTCAGTCTGTACATAATACCCCAAATGCTCTTTCAACAAAACACTACTATTGAATAAGATATTTTTACTGTGGTACTTCAAGTATTTTGCATGAAAGACCAGACATCATTTTCAGTTATAATTACTTACTGAATTCTGTTAGTGACTTATAACCAAGAACATCCAGGTCCATTTCAACAACAGAACTTCCCAGCCTCTCACCATTTAATAAATGTAAATGAGAATCATTTTATCTGTTGTTCCTACCTGAAACATGTTATGCCATGCGAACAGCTATTGCCCAAGAACTGATCCTTCTGAAACCCCACGAGCCTTCCACTCACAGAAAAACACTACTCTCTTCATTTTGCCCATTATCCAATTTTTGATCCATTCTGTGTGTTTCACCCCTACCTACCCAAGGACACTAACATTCCCCACTCACCAGTACTCAACCGTGTCAAATGTTTTCTGAAAATTAAAATCCTCTACCCCCACTGGTTGTCAATTTTCGATGTCACAACGGACAATCTCCACAAACTGCAGCAAGTTTATCAAAGATCATTTCCCTTTCCTGACTCTAGGCTGACTCTACCAAATCATATTATTTTCCAAATGTCTAGTTGTGACATTCCTTATAAAAGGTTATATGCTTTTCTTACAGCTGACATCAAACTATTTAGTTTTCTTTTTGCCCTCTCCGTACTGTTTTAAAGGTTTAGGTTTACAATAGCTGTTTTCCAGTCCGCAGGATCCTTTCCAGAATCTAACCAGTTTTGACGAATAGTCAGTAGTTCTTTCACTAGCTCTGTTCCCACCTCCTCAATACTCGGGGATGTAGCTCATGAGTTCCAGCAAAATACCAATATTCAATTCGATTAGGTTTTCTAAAACATACGCTTCATTAATTCTAATTTCGTGCAGCCCCTCATTTTCACCAGGGACCCTGTTCCCTAGTATTTCTGGAAGTTAAATTCTGCACCTTTTTCTGTGGAGACAGAATTAATGTATTCCTCTCAGCAGGCAGGTGGCTAATATCAGCTAGTGATATATCGGAGGACTGCACTCTGGTTATGTTACGCACTCCTGCCTGGAAAGTTCGAGACTCAATCCAATCCATTTCCTTATGATGGATATGTCACCCACTCTTGCCTGGAAATTTCCAGAAACAATTCAGTTCACTTCATGGTGAGTGTCAGAACAGTCCTGGTGTGAGTTTGAAGGAGGGGACACAGCTCAGTCGCCACCTCATTTTTGAAAGACGCTGGTTTCACATTTTACACTTGGAATGGGTCCAGCTTAGACACATGTTCTTGGAAATTTCTGCAGGATCATGCAATGCCCTGCTCCTTCCTGTGTACGGAGCTTCCCTTCTGTGTAACCTCGACTCCATGTGTTTACCATGGACCTAGAATACTCTGTAAATGCAGTGCTCATATCTCTCCCGAGTGCGGTCACCATTCCTTTGGGTCTCTCTGAATGGACGCAACAGCTGATAACACAAACCCGTGAAAAGCGTCCACAGAATATCCCTTTATCTGTAATGAGAGTAACAAGTTAAAACTTCACACACACGGTGCACCAGTTTAGTGTTGAAAATGTTTCTGTTCATAGCAGAAAAAAAACAGTTACATCTCTGCACAGTCTGACAGTTACAGTCCCCTTCTCCAAAAAAGTTCAGTTGACAATGTGACATTCCATTTCTTTTCATCTCAGTAACTATAAGGGCGGCACCAGTATTGCCGATGGAGTTGATCATCACACTCAGAGAAGAAAGACAGAGGGAATATAACTCAATTTAAACAGAGACATATCTAAATTGACATGATATTCAGGAATATGGGAAAAGCGGAAATTTTAGAATAAGCTCCCATGTTATTTCCCTTCTGGGTGCTTATCAGCAGCTCCTATGTTTGCTTTTCATTTCTCTCTCTCTCTGTGTCTCCCTGGGCATTTCTACATCCACTCAACTACCCTCCCCCTCACACATCCGATCACCCCTGATATAAATAACATTACTTCCCAGTTGCTTTCAGTTGTGATATAGGGTCACTAGATTCGAAACATTATCAGTTTTTCTCCTGACAGAGGCTGCCATACTTGCTTAGATTCTCCAATATTTTCAGGCGCTGGGGAATTTTATTTCAGAGCTCCATCATTCACAGTTTTTTGGTTTATTTAACCTTCAATTCTGTTGTTTCACGAGATGTCCGCATCACTGGCAAGGGCAGCATTTGTCATCCATCACTAATTGCCGTTCACTGCGAGACCATTTGTCAAGGCAATATGGAGCCAACCTTTTATTGTCACACTTGGTTTCTTTACCAAAGGCTATCAGTGAAATAATAAAAGAAATCCTGATGGTTTTTGTTTGCTGTTTGTAAAATGAGGTTTCTTTCCGATTGCTGCCATTTGAATTTAAGTTCAATCATTGATTCTGGTAGAAATTGAAGCAATGCTTTAGAGTCATAACACGGCCAGTGACATTATTACTGTGATATGAGGTTCCTATTGTGAAATAACTGGAGAGACAAGGGCAAGCTTGTGGTCAAAGTATTTGTAATTGGAAGAGTGGTCAGTAAAGAACTGGAGCCATAAAATCTGAAGTTAACAAGGCGGCAGATGATTGCTTATTCAGCAAACGCACTGAGGCAGAGCTGGAGACTGGGGATATTATAGTGGTTGGTGTGGACAGAGAGAATATAGAGACATAAAACAGTTCAGGGCAAAAGGAAAAAACAAGGTCTGAACAGTCTTGTTCCTTCTTAGATGTTTGTGAGTGAGGATTCGGAAATTGATAGAAATGAAGTGGAATTTGTGAATTAAACTGAAGACAACAGGTTATGTATTTGTTATATATAATTAACAGAAATAGCAATAACCTTCACCATCGCTAGTAGAATGCACAGAAATAGGCTTACCCGAAACACCAATAATAGCGAGGATGGGATAGCAACCTGCTTGAATAATCATCAGTACGGCTCGTATCCTCAACTCTAACCATGCCCAATCCTGAGAAAGCAAGTATAAACCAAAGGACAAACTATTGTCCATTGTTGTTACATTCCCGTCTAATGTTCTCAGATTCTGATCCATTGTTGGAACTTTCCAGTCTAAAGCTCTCAGATTCTGATCCACTGTTGGAACATTCCAGTCTAATGCTCTCAGATTCTGATCCATTGTTGGAACATTCCAGTCTGTTGTTCTAAGATTCTCTTCCTCTCCCTCTCCCTGGAGCTGCTGAGCCCAATCATCTTGAGGATGACGCTGCCGCTGATACTATGGAATAACAGGTTGAAGGAAGCCCATTAATAATAGAAGAGGGAAATCCGCCAATGACACATTTAGTATCCATGGAGACTGACATCAATCACAGTCAATGTACAAACAGTTCCTTTCACTTACAATGCTTATAAGTCACAATAATACTTGGTCTCGTTGGAATGTCGGCATCGCTGACTATTGGGCTAATAGTCTAAATTTCCATTTGTAAAGTTAGAGGTGAGGAAGAGAGATGATGCTTTCTATTCACTAGCTCGATGACCCTACGATGTTGTGGCAGGTTCGGAATTGCTGGTCTCCCAAGGCCGGCTGTGTCTGAAAACGAGGCCCGCTGCATCCTTTAATTTTATTTATTTATGTTTAACGTTGACATTTATCTTACCATCATGCAATAGCTTAGGTGAGGCTAGGCATTTTTGAGAGGCTCCTTCAGTGGCAAAAACGGTGTATATACAGTACATTCCTTGTGGTCCTTGCAGCTGCTGCCTTGTCCTGTGGAGCGATGGTCAAACTCTCACGGAACCAGGATTCTTAGTTTTACCTTTCAGCAGGTATTGCTGGGGTCTCAGCAGGGTTGGAAGGGTGGAAATCTTTCCTAGCTGCTACACACTCTCTCTGAGATTTCTCTCAGAATTGTCTTTTTATATTCTTTCCTCCTGGATTGGAGAACTGCATGTGAGACATATTGTTTCCTGAATTTGTTGTTTGACAAGTGTGTGTTTATAGGATGTTACCATATTGGAACAGTTAGTGTTTAGTAGGTAAACAATCTATTACTCTGATTTTTTGTGTTTTGTCAACAGTAGTTGAATGCATTGTGTTTTGCTTAATGTCGAATATTTTGACCAAGCGAATTGCATCTGAAACACAGCACCTCACATTTACCTTTAAAATAAGAAAATGTTCCGGTCAGGACTACCTTCATCATGTATTTTGAGATGCGTCTGCTCAGTTCCATAACAAAAAGGACAGGTATTCACGTTTGAATTGGCTAATTACTTAATGAACAACATGTTGCAGAAACACAGGATTTAACAGCGGAATGCGCCATGCTGGAGGAGTGATAGCTCTAACAGGAATTATATCACAGAGTTAATCCACCTCAAAAATCCAGACCAGACCATATAAGCCCAGATGAGATATCTGCTCAACATGGAGCACTGTACAGACCAGGTTCAGTACAACCCAGCAATCAGTCCAGGATGGAATATAGCACAGGTCTCTCCAGTCCACTAGCTATCTGTCCAACACGTGGAGCAGTACAGTACACCCGGATGCATTCATTCAGAAACACTGACGAAATGGTCTGTCCCGCATGGGGTGATATGCAGTCCAAACCAGTCTCTTGCTCTATAGACGTGGACAAGGCATCTGTACGGTATGGGAATCTGTGCAGTGAATGAATCTTTAAACCTGGAGCAGTTACCGTCAAAGGAACTGTTTTCACCACTCCAGCACATTGCTGAGCAACACTGTGTAGGATTTCTGCCCATAGTGAGGGGAAACTGCAGACCATGGTGGAAGTGACAGGATGTGCAGCTCCCATCCATTTAAAGCCCCATATGTCCACTGTGCCATGACAAGGGGATGCTGTGGGTGAGAACGTCACGGCCAGTGGGAGATGGCGGGGAATCAGTTTAAATATCAACAAACAAAATAATTTTGGGGAAAAGATTAAAAGGGAGATTGAGAGACAATTTCATTTAAGATCACAGGTTTCAGAATACTGAAATTAAGATATTTTGACAGCAGCCAGCAACGCGAACCTGAATTCGCAGGAATGATGGGTGAATTGGATATTGGTGTGCGTTCGGATGATGGAGAGTTTGGGGTGAGCATTTGTTATTCAGGTTTGTAACTGAGAGTGGAGTCAACAGATTCTTCAACTCATTGGGCAGAAACTAACAATAATTTATCTCCGGGCCATTTTCATTGAGTGTGACTGAGGGATTATCTGTACGAGGCTGAGTTAGTTTCCTGGTGCTATCTTATCGAACTCACCTCATTAACTACCCACCCCACCCCACGGTGTCCCTATCATTCAATACCAGCCTAATTCTCCCACCCTTCATGGCTGGAGGTAAACACCATTACTTGGATGCCCCATGGATATTCTGTGATCCCTGGCACTGGTACCATCCTTAAAAGGCCAATTGGCAAACGGTTGAGCTTTCTCAGTTTGGAGCTGCCCTGCATAGTGGTGTGAGCTCACCGCCCTGCTCAGTGCAGGATCTGCGGTCTGAAGAAATGTCCAACAATACAGGACAGGCATCAATAACCTTCCCCATTCTGCCAGGATAAGGGTCACCGTCTTCTCTCTGCTCCCGCACACTCATTGAAACCTGTTCTAGCATCTACCCCCGAACAAGGCTCACGTTCTACCACTCCCACTGCTGCATGCAGCACCTTCTCTCTCTCTCTCCACTTTGCCCGCACACTATAAACACTGTATATCTGTTATAGCACCTATCCGAACAAGGCTCATTCTCCATCACTCTCACTGCGGCACGCAGTACCTTTCCTGTTTCTCTCTTTCTCTCTTGCCTTTCCAATACCCTCACATGGTGGTAGAATATTCTGGAGAATGCCGATTATAGGATGTTCCAGAAAATGTTCCAAGTAATTTCCGTTTTCAGGAAAATGTCAATGCACCAGTATGTAACATATAAAGGGAAGGAGTAGAGATGTGTGTTATTCAAATCACATACAATTAACATACATCATGAGGCTAATCAACTCTTCAAATGTGCTCTAGCATATAATAAGATTGCGGCTTATTGGATGGTTTTCTTAGCTCAATGTTGCAGGAACTTTCAGTTATTCAACCCCCTGGGTTCCTGTCACCGACCAGAAGACACCCAGGCACTTTTACCCCGGTTTTCTTCAAGCGCCTGTTCGAGGGCATTTCCCATGGGGACGGACACTGCAAACAATATATTCCATCAGTTGTATACTTTTATGAAATGATAAGCTCATTTTACACAGACCGACCAAACTATACACTTATTTTATGGTTATCAGTAAGCAATAACAATTAGTGTCTGGTTATTTCACTTGTCTCACTTACTGTATTCAGCCAAAAACAGCTTCTAAACACTTGTCTCGTTATAAAACACAATTTCTAGCCGGGGACATTTTTAACCTCAGCCGTTATCTTGACTGTTATCTGAATTGTACCTTTTCCCCTCGTTATGAAAGATTCTATTGCCCTTTGTCTGTGGCTGTTTCTGTCTGTAACAGTTACACAATCTTCCACTCATTTGGTTGGATGGTTTGTGATGCAGAGGGAGGACACCAGCGCAGGTTCAATTCCCCACACTGACAGAGGTTACCATGAAGAGGACGCTCTCTCAACCTCACCCCATGACAGAGCAGCCCCATGGTCCCTTGGAACTCTATTCTATCACTTTTGCATTTTTTTAAAAATTACGTTACCGTTTGTTTTGCATTATGTTCCTGGATGTTTTGGATCAGTGTCATTTTGTACGACTGCCAGCTTTTCCCCCACACTGCACATTCCTGACCAATAATCCTTGACTCCATTGTTATCTACGAACGTTCTGTC
The DNA here is from genome assembly GCF_047496795.1 of Chiloscyllium punctatum. Lineage (NCBI taxonomy): Eukaryota > Metazoa > Chordata > Chondrichthyes > Orectolobiformes > Hemiscylliidae > Chiloscyllium > Chiloscyllium punctatum. The sequence continues at coordinate 20,652,336 of NC_092772.1, forward strand.
TTTGCCTAAAAAAATATTCAATATCTCTGCCTCCAATACTCTGCGGGAAGAGATTTCCAAAGTCTCACAACACTGAGAAAATAATACATAACCTCATCTGGTGTGTGAGGTTTCGAAAATGTACTTGTAGAATCCAGGCTAGCTCAACTCCACTTTCCTGCTACCCCCTCGTATCTTTCAACTCGCTTATATGTCCAAAACCAATCCACCCCCTTTATAAATACATTCAGTGACGCACCTTCCACAAATCTCTGGGTTCGGGAATTCCAGAAAATCACTACCTTCTGAAAGATGACATTTCTTTATATGTCAGTTTGAAATCGATATCCCTTATTCTGTATCAATGTCCCGAAGTGAGACACTCTGCCCAGGTGTGGAACCACATTCTCAACAAATACTTTGTCAAGCCCCCTTTGTATCTTGTCCATTTCAGTAATGTCACACTCATTCATTTCAAGCACAATGAATAATTGCCTCACCATTTTAGATGTACTCAATAATTCAACCCTCTCATCCCAGAAATCCACTTAATGTACCAATCTAGTTACTTTCTGCATCAGCATGATGGCTTTATGTTTCACGCACAGGAACACTCCAATCCTTTTTTACTGCCCTTTTGGTTAAACTCCTTTTCATTAAATAACAGCCTGCCTTTTGTTTGTCAGTGTCATCCTCAAACTCGGATGTGTATTGCATTCAGCTCCCTCCTTCAGACTCTCAGTATAGATGTAAATAACTGAAGCCATTGGACTGATATTGGTGCTACTCCAGAAGATATGTCTTTATCATAAAGATCGATGAATCCTGACTCTCCAATTTCTCTGTGATAACCATCCGTCATCCCATGTTATCCATCATACTATGAGTATCTGTCTGGAGGAAGATTCTTTACTATGTGATACCTTGTGGAAAATCTCTGGAAAGCCTCATGTCTACCAGTTCCCCTTTATCAGGTCCACTTGTTACATTCTCAGGGATCACCAGAAAAAAAACTTTACATGATTTTACAGGGAAAAATATAGTTTCCCTTTTACAAAACCATGCCGACTCTGCCTGAAGCTTTTCTAAATGCCCTGCAATTTCTTCCTTAATAACAGACTGTCTCAGATTCCCAGCAATAATGGTGAGTCTAAATGTGTCCTGCTTTCTGTCTCGCTCCATCCTTTGAAAACAAGCACCATATTGGAGCTTCACGAGTTTCACTGGAACACTTTTGTAATCCAGAGAGTTACGGAATATTTCACACAGTGGCACCAGTCACTCTGTAACCACTACTTTTAAAACCAACTATGAATTACTGCTGACCTGCCTATCCTTAGTCTTATCTGTTGTTAAAAACCTGATACCTTTTGTTAGAGACAGTTCGATAACCCTCTTATTACCATTTTCTTGATGATTGTGAAATACTTACAGTGTCTTCCCTGTGAGGATTGATGTCAAATACTGGTGTAAATTATCTGCCTGTTCCCTGTAGCCACTTCCCCAGTCACACCCTCCGAATGTCCTCAATATACTTTCCTGACTTTTTTTCTGCCAAAGGTCTCACACTCATCTTCAACTTTTTTATATACACGCAGAAAAACTTGTGATGCTTGTTTTTATATTTCTTGCCAATTTATTTGCATCATACTTTTCCATCCTTTTTCCGTTTATTTCTTGCTTGTTCCCTCGCTTTCTAGATTCATACAGTCATACTGCACACAAACATTTCATCCAACCTGTCCATGCTAACCAGGGTTTCCAAACTAAACTAGTCCCATCTGATTGCATTTGGTCCACATGCCTCTAAACGCTTCCCATTCATATGTTTGTCCAAATGTCTTTTAAATTTTGTCGCTGTACTTGAATCGACCAGCGCATCTGGCAGCTCATTCCATACACACTTCTCCTCTGCGTGAAAAAGTTGCCATTTTGTCCCTGTTATATTTTTCCCTTTTCACCTTAAAGCTGTATCCCATATGGTTGGTGTCCCCTACCATGTCGAAAATACCTTGGCAATTCACCCTATCCATGCCTCCCATGATTTTATTAACTTCGAAAATGAGACCTCTCAACGTCCTCCATTCCATTTGATACTAACTTCAAGAACAAGCATTCCCTAATAAGCATTGCAAATTTGAAACAATATTTAAAACAATGACAGGCAAACAACACTCAGCCCAAACTTCATACTGTGATTTGTCTTTCTCCATGTTACAATACTAAGGCAGTGTGAAACTCTTACTAGTGCCAATAAGACGTCAAGAAAATAAATTCCTTTGCCTAAAGGGAGTGATGATCTCTACAGTGAAAACGTTTCTCTGGCCAGAGCTATGCAAGAAAAGGAATTGCCATACCACACGGTCAGCGTACAGTTGCCTTTAGAGTAGATTACATTCAAGTGTGGAAACAGGCCCTTCGGCCCAACAAGTCCATACCAACCCACCGAAGCGTAATCCACCCATACCCCTTACCTAAAACTACGGGCAATTTATCATGGTCAATTCACCTGACCTGCACATCTTTGGACAGTGGGAGGAAACCCACGCAAACACGGTGAGAACGTGCAAACATCACACAGTCAGCCACCTGAGGCGGGACTTCAACCCAGATCTCTGGCGCTGTGAGACAGCAGTGCTGACCACTGCGCCACCATGCCGTACAGCCCGATGATTGGTGAGAATACTTTTTGAAATTTGGATTATTCAGTGCAAAGGGAAAGAGGTGTTTTCAATAAAGTTTACTCCAAAAAGGAAACTTTCCGGAGAGAAATGTGAGTGGGAGGTGTAAAACAGCAGGAATGGAGATGCCGAATCACACTGAAACCAGAGGCAAAGTGGCAGCACAAACGGAGCTTGATGCTAAAGCAGGGAAGGTCGACTTAATTAAAGAACTTCAGTTCCAGAGGCTAGGGATCATAATGTGAGAGAATGTGCTCTGTAACTGGAGAGGGAGAACCTGGAATCAGAAAGTGGAAAGTGAGGGCTACAGATACTGCAGATCAGTGCTGAAAAATGTGTTGCTGAAAAAGCGCAGCAGGTCAGCCAGCATCCAACGAGCAGGCAATTCAACGATTCACGCATAAGCCCTTCTTCAGGATTCCTGATTAATCCTGAAGAAGGGCTTATGCCCAAAACGTCGATTCTCATGCTCCTTATATGCTGCCTGACCTGCATCTGAAAGGGGAGACAAGCAGGGTAGAGGATGGAGCAGCAATGGCAGAGTTTTCAAGGTGTAATTTAGGAAGCACAATTGAAATTCATGCTTCGCATCTGCTTCTGGTCCCTGAAATAAATGTCCTAAATCTGGGCACACACTGATGCCCGTTAATGTGTCATTAAATAGTATCCTTGACAGACTTTGTGAACCACGGGTGGTTCATCTTCTGTCGAGTCCTTCTTTTCGAACAGAAACAATAATTTATGAGCAGTATGGGATATCTGCTTGAATGTCGACCCAAGAGTACCCACTGACCTTCCTCTGGGTGTAATTCCACATCACGACTCAGACCAGATGTGAGACAGAAATCCTCAATTTCGATGTGTGGTTCTATTCAATCATTCAGAGGGAAGTTCTGCATGTGGCTGAACATATGATCAGCGGAGACTGACTTAATCACACCTCCCAGGTGAAGCAACATTTCGCTTGTACTCTTTCAATCCAGTCTCCTGTCATTGCTGCACACTATGCACTCTCCTTTACACTGGTGAGACCAAAGAAAGACTGCACTGAGGAATATTCCCACGCTTTCCGGAGGAATAACCCTGACCTTCGCACTGCGTCCCATTTCAATAACCTTCCTTGCTCTCATGCTGACATTTCGGTCCTGAGCTGCTGCAATGTTCCAGCGAATCACAACCCAAGTTCGAGTAACACCTCACGATACGCATTGTACGTTACAGCCCGTAGTAGTTAACAGTCATTTCCATAACTTCACAGTCTGAACCCATTATGGCTGTTCTCCTTTATTCATACATTCTGCTTCCTGGTTTCCCTATGACCTTGTGTCTATCTTGTTTATACTGCACTCAGTAGAGAGAAACCATTTCTCCCATTCACACTTTTATATACACCCAATTTACATCTGTTTCTCTTTCGCCACAATCAAAAACCCCTTCTCTGTGACATTGCACCTCCACATGTTCTTTTTCCCATCATCCCTCGTCCACTTTTGTCAAGGGATTAAAACGTCCTTTTCAATTCTGAACAAGGGTCAATCTGGACTTGATACACTACCTCTGTTTCTCTGTCTTCACAGATGCTGCCAGACCTGCTGAGTTTCTCCAGCAATTTCTGGTTTTTAACAGCGTGAAAGACGTGTATCAAAGCTGCTCAAACGTCCTGTCCAATATGGAGCACTGTACACTGAGATGTGAACAATAACGCAAAGTGTACAAATTCATTGGTTCTAAAATTAAACAATATTGGCATCATTGACACTACAAAGTTCTTAATCAAGGCCATGGAGAGAAACAGTTACAATGTTAAAACCGAAAGTGGCACGATTGGACGGAAACGGTTCTGATGAATATCAGAATTGAAATCGTTACAGTGTGGAAGCAGACCCTTCGGCCCAACAAGTCCACACCAATCCTGTGAAGCCTAAACCAACCAGACACATTCCCCTATCCTATATTTACCCCTGACTAATGGACATAATCTGCACATCCCTGAACACTATAGGCAGTTCAGCAAGGTCAATAACCTGCACATTTTTGGATTGTGGGAGGGAACTGGAGCACGCGGAAAAAAGAACTGGCACAGACACAGGGAAAATGTGCACGACAGTTGCCAGAGGATGTAATCGGACCTGGGTCCTCACTGCTGTGAGGCAGCAACACTAACCACTGAGCCACCGTGCTGCCCCAGAAAATATTTAGGGGTTTTCAGAAACATGACAAACAAGAGGTATGAGAATATTAAAATGGAAGTGTTACCACATCAGTAAACAGAGTAGGTCACGGGGTGATGGGTGAATGGGTCTCGGTGTGAATTGGTGTGATAGCTGAATTGCATTGCAGAAATTGCAGCTCAAACCTGGAAATTCATGTGGTACTGTAGATCACAGCTGGACAGAAGGAGAATTGTATTCAGTTACAACCTGTAACGTTTTGTCCAGTCTATTCTTTCAGTTCTATTATTCCCATTATTGGATCGATGTTTCATTGACGATTGTGGGTGACTATACTAGGGTCAGAACCACGTGTACCTAAAACTGATGACAATCCATTTAAAGCTATCACACTGACTACTTTACTTACATTCAAAACAGCTAGACTAATATCTGATATTGAAAGCAATATGATTACAAATCAAACAGATCAGATCGAAGCTCTGCAGTCCTGCCACATCCAGTCAGAAATCGAGTTGAACCATGGAACAACTGACGAGAGAAAAGGACTCCACAAATATTATTTGAAAACAATGTTCATTCGAATTAGGGCGTCGCTTACTAGGTCAGAATTTATTGCCCAGAGGACTGTCAAGATTCTATGACATTGCTGTGTGTCTGGAGTTACAGGTGGGCCAGAGCAGGTTTGGATGCCAGTTTCCTTCACTAAAGGACATCAGTGAATCAAATCGATTTCTCCCACAATCAGCAATTGATTCATGATCATCATTAACTCTTAATCCCAAACATTTATTGGATTTGAATTCCATCATGTACTCTAACAGGATTCGAACTCAGGTCACCAGAACATTACTGGGGTTAGCAAGGCCAATGACCTGCACATTTTTGGATTGTGGGAGGGAACACATCAGCAGCAACACCACTTGGCTATTGCTTTAACATTCCGCGAAAAAATGGAAACTTCCAGCACATCAGTGTAAAAGACAATGATGCAGTCTATACGCCATCCTCAGCCAGAAGTGTTGCTTGGATGATCCCCACCGAAGCACAGGTGCCCGACTTCAAACAATTCGATTCGGTTCACGTAACATGAAGAAACAGCTGAACATAGTAGATACGAAAAAGGGAATGGATCATGACACCATTCCTGCAATAGAACTGAAGACTTGTGCTGCACAACAAGTCGTGTCTCTGTGGACACTGTTTCATTCCAGCTCCAACTCTGACATTTCCCTGGCAACGTGGAAAATTACACAGAAGTGTCCCGACTCTAAAAGGAGAATAATTACAAACTGTCCAATTACCACCCCCTCAGTCCCATCACGATAATCAAATTGGTGGGAATTCCTTTGACGGAGCTGTCGACCAGCACAGAAATAACGTGCACAGTGCTGTGTCTGATAGGTCCCCATGTGGAGACGGTGTTGCTGTGAAAATGTCACTGGATTACTAATCCAGACCAGAATAATGCTCTGGCAGCTGGTGGAAGTTAGAAGCAATTAATAAAATATCGAGATCTAAAATCTGGTACCAGTAATATTGACCTTGAAGCGCATGTCCATTGTCAACGTAAGCTTCCTTCCCCAATGTACATTCAGGAAGTGAATCCCCCGTGCTTTCCTGGTCAAGCCAAAAAGTGACTCCAGACTCACAGAAAGGTGCTAAACTCTTCAATGGTCTCTGAAGCGGCCATGCAAGGCCGTTATATTAAACTTCTCCGAGGTCTTAATGGATAAAAATGAGGTAACACCCGGCAGCAGCCTCTGTGTCGGAAAAGGGAATAGGAAGCACAGTCCTGTCGACACTGCAGAGACCTCCTTCCTTACATCTGAGAGTTTATGACAACATTAACAGAGTTTTCCCACAGACTGCACAGAAACATCGCGAAATGAGTAGGCCTTTCAACACACTGAGACTTCCCTACTCTAGGTTTTGATTAAACAACTCTTCAATTAACTTTTCCCTAACAATATATACTGTATATCCTTTGAGGTGATCATATATCAGAAAAAAAATATGAAGTAGGAACTTTGGTCTGTCAATTTTGCTCTTCCATACAATATAACAATGGCTGATCCTGTATCTCCACACCAAACTCCTGCTGCAACTTCACCCCTTTAGTGTCTAGAAATCCTTATTTATATTCAGTGCCTTAGTTTCCACAGTCATATGTGGGACAGAATTCCCCAAGTTCACCAGTCTGCGAGTGCAGACATTTATTCTCATCTCAATGCAGAGTGGTTTGTCTGTATCTAATACTGTGACCCTTGTTTTAGACGTCCCAGCCAGTGGAATTATCATCCCCGCTGACAATCTGTTTCACCCTGTCAGAGTTTTATATATTTCACTGAGATCTCCACCCATTTTCCGAACCTCCATGGAATACAGGCCCAGTCGCCTCAAACTCTGCTCCCACAACAAGCCTGCCATCCCAGAGATCAGTTTGGTCATCCTTCACTGCACTCCCTCAATGTCAGGTTTGTGCTTTATTATGTAAGGAGGCCAATACTGTACACTGTATTTCACAATGTTTGAGATGGGGGCTCACCAAGGGCCTGTGTAGCTACAGTAAGACACACCTGGGCTCAAATCCCCGAGAGATGAAGGTCAGCATACTATTTATCTTTCTACCTGCTTTCTGTTGCAGCAGTATTGCTTTCTGTGACTGGTGTACAAGGAGATAGAGATCCTTTTCAATGATATATCTCCCCACTTGGTGGGTCTATGTATACTGGTCAGTGTGCCAATATCAATCCCAGTATTGACTTCTGGCTTCAGAAACTCACTGCTCTGCATGGACCTTGGAGTTTGGTGAAAAAGTCAACAAAAGTATACACATAAGTAACATCATGCAGCAACTTCTTTACATTAATTCCTTTTGAAATGCTAACCTGTCCGTCTTTTTGTCCTACCAAATTGCTCAATGTTACGTCTATCCACATTGTTCTTCATCTGTCACGTATTTTACCACTTCGTCCACTTGTCTCAATCACCTTGAAACGTTTTTATATCCTCCTCATCCACTCAGAATCTCAGTTTGGTACAATCAGCAGATTTGGAAAGATTACATTTAATAACCATGAACAAATGCTTGATCTGTTTTCTGAATAGATGGGGCCCGAACATCAATTCCTGGATTATCCCGCTCGTCATTGCTTTCTACTGCCAAATATATGGAACGGTTTATACTGATTCTCTTTTCCCTGTCAGCTCTCCAATTCCCAACCCATATTAGATCTAGCTGTTACACACTGTTATGTTCCAGGACAGACCCCCTCAAATCATTTCAAGGAAGTAGCACAGACCCTATTTTTGCTCGTTGACTTAAGCAAGTGTAAGGCGGATATTGCAGAAGTGATGTAGCTGGTCAAATCACTTAGTTTTAAACAAAACAGAATTTCTTTGCAAGATTACTGGGTGAGACGCAAACAGAAGTAGATACAATACAGAATAACCTCTCCGAAAACCCAACAGATTATCCCAACTTAATGTTGGGGTTCCAAGTATTTACAAATCTCTGGGAAAAGAGGTTCCTTCTCAATTCAATCGTAAATCTACTCCCTCTAATACTGAGGTCATTCCATCTTGTCCTAGCTTCACCTGCCAGTGAAAACATCCTGTCTACTTCTATCGTATATACTCCCTGCATAATTTTATATGTTTCTATGAGATCATCCCATCATTCTGCTAAATTCCAATCAATATAGTTCCAGTCTGCAAAGTAACAATTCATAAGCTAACCTCCTCACCTATGGAATCACCCGAATAAATCACCTCTGCACCCCCTCCAGTGCCAATATAGCCTTCCTGAAGTAAGGAGATCAAAACTGTATGCAGTACTCCAGGTGTGGCCTCACCAGTAGCCTGGACAGCTGCAACATAACGTCCCTGCTTATAACCTCAATACCTTTAGCAATGAAGGGCAACATTCCATTTGCTTTCCTCAGTAATTGCTGTACTTGCAGACCAACCTTCTGTGATTCATGCACATGGGCATGCAGGTCCCTCTGTATTACAGCATGCTGCAATGTTTTACGATTCAAGTAATAATCCTTTTTACTGGCACTCCCAACAAAATGGATGATATCACATTTATCAACATTGTATTCCATCTGCCAGACCTTTACCCACTCACTCAGAATATTTATGTTAATCCACGAAGTCTCACAGTCCTCTGCATGCTTTGCTATGAAACGCATCTTCGTGTCATCTGCAAACCTTAACACACTTCACGTTCTCTCCAACTCCAAATCATCTATATAAATTGTGAATAATTGTGGCCCCAACACCGATCACACAGGCACACCACTGGGTATTGATTGTCAGCCAGAATATCACTCACTTACACTCAAAATTTGCTTCCTATAATCCAGCAATCCTTTATCTATGCTGATACTTAACCCGTAACACCATGCACCTTTTTCTTATGCAGCAGTTTCTTGTGTGTCAACTTGTTGAAGATCTTTTGGAAATCTAAGTACACCATAGCCACTGGGGCCTCGTTGTTAACCTTGCTCATACTGTCTCCAAAGATTTCCAAAAGACCTGTTAAACATGACTTGTTCTTCATGAACACATGTTGCATCTGCGCAATAATACGATTTCTATCGAAATGCCTTGCTATTTCTTCCTTGATAATACACTCAAGCAGTTTCCCCACTACATAGGAAAAGCTAACTGGTCTATAATTCCACATACTTTGTTTACATCACTTTTTAAACAGTGGTGTCACATTTGCTGTTTTCCAATCTGCTGGAACTGCCCTGGAGTTCATCAAATTTTATCAAATTGCCACAATTACATTTACTATTTCTCTTGCTCTCTCTTCTAGATCCCTGGGACGCATTCCATCCGGGCCAGGAGACTTAGTGGGCGGCACGGTGGCACAGTGGTTAGCACTGCTGCCTCGCAGCGCCGGAGACCCGGGTTCAATTCCCGCCTCAGGCGACTGACTGTGTGGAGTTTGCACGTTCTCCCCGTGTCTGCGTGGGTTTCCTCCGGGTGCTCCGGTTTCCTCCCACACTCCAAAGATGTGCAGGTCAGGTGAATTGGCTATGCTAAATTGCCCATAGTGTTAGGTAAGGGGTGAGTGTAGTTGTGGGGGTGTGGGTGGGTTGCGCTTCGGCGGGGCGGTGTGGACTTGTTGGGCCGAAGGGCCTGTTTCCACACTGTAAGTAATCTAATCTAATCACTTGCCTACCCTCAGCTCCGTTAGCTTGCGCAACACTATCTCTTCCACAATAATGAATGTTTCCAAGGTCCTCACGTACCTCTGCCTTTTTGGAAATTACTAGCATGCTATTAGTGTCCTCCACTATGATGATAGATACAAAACACCTGTTGAATGCCTCGGCCATTTCGTCATATCCTCTAACTAAATGTCCATTCCCATCCTCTAAAGACCAACATGTACTTGAGTCATGCTTTTTAATTCTATCCATTTATGGCATATACCATCATTTATCCATCTTTATATTCAGTTCTTTTTTTCTCTCTCTCGTGTCCATTCATACTTTTCTTTATACTTCATTTTGTGGCATTCTGTTGACCTTTAATGTTTTCCCCAATCTTTTAGGTTTCTGCTGTCCTTGACCAGTTCGCATTCCTTCTCTTTCAATTTGATAGCGTCCCTTATTTCCTTAATACAATTGACAGATTACCCATTTTCTTAGAGTCTTTCCTTTTCACTAGAATATACTTTTGCCACGGAAATTAAAAATCTCCTTTGAAAATTCTCCACTGATTGTCAACTCTCCCTACATGAAGTATTTGTTTCGAGGTGATTTTAGCCAACTCCTCCCTCATTCTATTATAGTCTCCCTTGCTGAAGCACAGCAACCTGGTATTGGATTTTATCTTAACACTCTCCATCTGTATTCTAAAGTCAACCATACTGTGATCACTCCTTCACTATGATGTGAATAATTATTCTTGTCTCATTGTACATGACCAGACCTACGATATCTTGCTCTTCATTATGCGTGCTTTTATTTTAGACTTGAAAGCATTCCCAAGTAGTCAAACCCAAAATTTTTGGATTCGCTGCTTTTAAGTCATCCATGAAAAATAAAACAAGGCCATAATAAACTTGTTAAAGGAGTAGCATTGTCACAACACTAGACTTGGGACTTCAAAAATGTTTCTGATTATCCAAGTTCACTGCATCAATTGCTGCACCATAATTTATTTCCCATTCAGTTTTTCAAATATGAGTGGCGTTTAATAATTCGGCAATGAATTTATCTATGTTTATTACTTTATGATTAATGTAATTTTCAAAGTTCCCTGAAAATGCGACATTTCTAATAGACTCTTGTATTGCCCTGATTGCTTTTTTGGTGCTAAGCAGACTCTGTTTCCCTGCCTCCTTTAGAAATACTGAGATTACATTTGCTGCTGTGAAAATCTGTGAATTCAGTTCCAGAATCATCAAGCATTTGGAAGAGGATAAACAGAGTATTCATTATTACCTTGGCCACCTCCCTTAGTAATCAATGAGAAGATTAACAGGTCATGGGGATGAATCAGATTTCAGTCAAAATAATTTCTCCAAAACTGTTTATGTACAGATTTGATTCTTTTTACTTTTTTTTCAGTGTCCTAAGAAGTACTTGGAGTTTAGTTTTTGAAACGTTTTCTTTTGTGAAGGCAGAAAAGAAGTGGTTGCTTCATAGTCCTGCCATTTTCCTGTTCTCTGATTTCAGCCTATAAGGAAGATACAATGATCTTCTCTAACATTTCACCTTGGTATACTCTATGTTGAGAAGCTTTTACATTTCACTCTTGTTAATGTACGCTTCATACACCCATCATTTCCTGTCTTAAGCTGCTCAGTGATTGACCTTCCACAGACATACAATCACAGAATCAATCTCTGTATAATCAGAAATATTGTACAATCTACATTCATCCCACTTTAATGCATCAGGCCCATAGACGTGAGTGTTATTCCACTTCAAGTACTTGTCCACGTACCTTTTAACGGCTGTGCGATGACCCACAACTTTTCTCTCAAAAGGTGCATTGCAGACACCAACATCCTCTGAGTGAAAAACCATTTTCTGAAATCCTCTCTAAACCTCAAACCCTTCACTTTAAAAACGTGCTTCTTTGTTCTTGACCCTCTGACTTAAAGGAAACGCTGCTGTCTATCCAACCTGTCCATGCCCTTCGTAATCTTACCCTTCTGAATCACGTTCCCCTCCGTCTTCTCTGCTCCAAAGTAACCAACCCGAGCTGATCCAGCCTCTCTCCATAGCTGATATGCTCCATTCCAGGGAACATCCTGGTGAATTTCCTCTTGCCACATTCAGTGCATTCACATCTTTTCCTGTAATATGGATCCCTGAACTGCACACAGTATTCCATTTTAGCCGAAGCAAAGTGCTATATAGCTCATGTAATCTATGCCACGATTAGAAAAGGCTATGCCTGCTGTCTCCAATTACCTCTTTACTAATCTATTACCCAGTCCCGTCATATTCCAGGATGTGTGCAGAAGCACCCTCTAAACTTGCGAGTCTGCTGCCATTTATTGAGTCCTCCACTGTCTGGTTAATTCTTCCAAAGTGCATCATCTCATATTTATCAGGGTTACATTCCATCTGATATTAATCTGCCCATCTGACCATTCCATCCGCATCTTCCTGTAACGTAAGACCTTCCTCCTCACTGCCAACCACTCGGATAATCTATGTGTCAGACACAAACCTAATTATTACACTGATCCAATGCCCCTTCACATTCACATTCATATCATTTATGAATACCACAAATAATTAGGGACACAGCACTGACACAGAAACAGGCTTCAACAACCACCTATTTTCTGCAATAGTTTCTCGAACACTGATATGATACTCAAAGGTCTGTAGTTCCTTGGTCATTCTCTACAGCCCTTCCCATAAAGGGTGTTCTCCAGTCCTCGGCACCTTACCTGTGACCAGATTGTATTTAAACATTTTCATCAGTGCTTTTCATCCCTTGTCTACATCAGCAGCCTGAGATGTAACTGAGCTGGAAATAGGGACGTGTCCAATTTTATATCAGCCAAAACTATAAACCCCTGTACACATCTTACATCAATCTGCTCAAGAGCTTCTGAGTCCATCTTCTCGAATTCTGTTTCTGCATCCTCCTTCTCCCAAGTAAAACAGACATGATTCTCTCATATATCAATGTTCACCAGCTTCACCAAGAGATTCCCGCCTTGATCTCAGGCCAAGTTTCGTCAGCAGAAAACCTTGCTATCTGAGGGATTAATGTGGAGAATGTCCATTCAGTATATGGGATCAGTATATTTTATTTCGATAAAGACATCAAAATTGTATACAATGTTCCGGGTACTGTCTAGGAGAAAGAGAGGACTGCAGATGCTAGAGATCAGAGCTGAAAAAAATATGTTGCTGGAAAAGCGCAGCAAGTCAGACAGAATCCAAGGTGCAGAAGAATCGACGTTTTGGACATAAGCATTCCTGAAGAAGGGCTCATGCACGAAACATCGATTCTCCTGCTCTTTGGATGCTGCCTGACCTGCTGCCCTTTTCCAGCAACACATTTTTCTGCTCCAGGTACAGTCTCACCAGCACTCTGTGTAACTAGTGCAGAATGATTTTACTGCTCATCTGAACAAATTACTGCTGAAGCTGGAATCTGTACTGAAACAAAAAAAAAATGCTAGTCATCACATTGAGTCAGACAGCATCCGTAAAGAAAGAGCAAGTTAATGCTTTGTGTCTAGTTGACCCTTCATTGTCTGTATTCGGATTCCCTTTAAATGAAGACAAACGTAACTTTTACCTTCCCAGTTTGTATATGTTCCTTCCAATACCCTATGCTGAAATGTTTTCTGCAAACTTACTGTGTGGACTGATTAAGATTCCTCCTGAATATCTGACTACATGGCATCCATTGCTTCTCTATGTTTAAGTCTACAAGATATATCTTCAAACAGAACGTTTCTAAATGATAACTTCCCTTTCATAAATGCAGAATAATTCTCTTGAAGTTTGCTATAACTTTCTCAGTGTCCAATATCACATTTGTTATGATAGATTGCAAAAGATTACTTCCAACGGATGACAAGTAAACTGATCTGTAGTTTTCCACTCTCCCTCTTCTTCCCTTCTTAAATCGTTGGAATGCATTTATATCCTTTCAAATTGAATACGGATAAATACAGTCATCCACAATCCAATCCATCTGTGTATTGCTGCTTTCTCTGAAATTGCAGTGTGAAGTACATCTGGACTGTCAGATTTATCAATCCTCAATCCAGGTATGTTGTCATATACTACCACGTCACTAGTATGAATGATTTAAGTGTTTAGTTACAAACGGCTGTGGTATTTCTGGGATATTTTCTGGATCTTCGTCCGTGAAGGCGGACATAATGTAACAGTTTCGTCTCCCTGTCAATTTTCTGTTCTCTACAATAAATTATCCCGTCCACACATTCACTGTGCCACACTTGGCCTTGTTTTCATTTTCCTTTCAAATATGGACAGACACTTTTCGCCAGTATTTACCAAGAACAAAAAAAAATTCCAGCAAAGGAACAGGCCCTTCGGGCCTTCCAAGCCTGCACCGATCGAGATCCTCTATCTAAACCAGTCAACTATTTTCAAAGCATCTGTATCCCTCTGCTCCCTATCCATTAATGTATCTGTCTAGATACATATTAAATGTCGCTATCGTGACCACATTTACCACTTCCGCTGGCAATGCGTTTCAGGCATCTGCCAGTCTCTGTGTAAAGAACTTTCTGAACATATCTCCATAAACCTTTTCCCTCTCATCTTGAATTCCTGACCACTAGAAATTGAGTACCTCACTCTGGGAACAAGCGTCTTGCTATCCACCCTGTCTATACCTCTCATGATTTTGTAGAACCCAACCAGGTCCCCCAAACCTCCGTCAGTTTAATAAAAATAATCCTAATTTACCAAACCTCTCTTCATAGCCAGTTGCCTCCAATACCAGGAAACATCCTGCTGAAACCCATCTGCACCATCTCCAAAACATCCACATCCTTTTGGTAAGGTGGCGATCCGAACTGTGCGAACTATTCCAAATGTTGTCGAACCAAAGCCGTACACAACTGTAACATGTCCTGTCATCTCTGGTACACAATAGATTCCAACAGATTCCCTCCTGTGTATGACAAGTTAACTGGTCTGTACTTCGCCACTTTCTCTTTTCTGCACTTCTTAAAATGGTTGAATGCAGGAAGCAAAGTATGTTGTATGCATCCTTGACCACTCTATCGACCTGCCCCTCGAAGGAACAATGGATCTCAACACCCAGATCTCTCTGTACATTAGTTTGCCCGGGGCTTTCTCCATTTACCATAAAGTTCACTCTTGAATTGGATCCTCCAAAAGGTATCATCTCACATTTGTCCAGATTGAACACTATTTACCATTTCTCTGCACAACTCTACAATCTATCTATTTTCTGCTGCATTCTCTGTCAGTCCCCTTCACTTTCTGCTACTCTACCAATCGTGGTGCCATCTGCAAACTTATTAATCAGACCACCTTTACCTTCCTTTAGTTCATTTATGTGTATCATAAACAATAGTGGTCCCAGCACTAAACCCTGTGAAACACCACCCAGAACAGTTCTTCATTTTGAGAAACTCCCTTCAACTGCTACTCTCTGTCTGCTGCTGCCCAGCCTGTTCTCCATCCATTTAGCTAGTAGACCCTGGACCCCTTGCAACTTCACCTTCTCCATCAGCTTACCTCATCAAATACCTTATCGAAGTCCATCATATAACATCTACAGCTTTTTCCTCACTATCAATTTTCACTTCCACAAAGAAATCTACTATGTTTGCGAAGATGTGACCTCCCCGGAACAAAACCAGGGAAGGTCTTGTTTGGAGTCTGTCTGTGTTGTACTCTGGAATCAGACGGGTTTTATTTCCAAGGCAGAACTTTATAACATGCTGCATTGACTGGCTGCCTACAAAATGCATGTTCTTTTAAAACAAAATTGAATGCATTTGCAAATACAAGTCTGCAAATTCACATTCACCCCCCAGATTTATGTGTGTGAGCATGTGAGAAATGCGGAGTGTGTGTGCGCGGGGGTGGTGGAAGAATAAGAGAGAGAGCGCGTGTATGTGTGTGTGAGAGAGAGAAAGACCGTGAGCGTACATGTGCATGCAAGGGTGGCAGGTGCGTGTGTCCTCGTTAAGACACAGACCGATTTGACAGATCCCTTTCCCCACACAGACTAACGCTCTGGTTTCCAAGCTTCCACACTCAGCAGCCTCTGCTCCATTTGTTGTTCATGTTACAAACCCAGGCACTGTAACTACAGTCTGGATTAGTGGTGCTGGAAGAGCACAGCAGTTCAGGCAGCATCCAAGTAGCTTCAAAATCGATGTTTCGGGCAAAAGCGCTTCATCAGGAACTACAGTCTCCATGCTCCATCCAGAGTTGGGTTACAAAATCCTCAGGTCTCCCTGAATGTCTGGGGTAGCTCACAGACAACCTCCAGCAAACCATCCCAACACCTCCACTAACTTTTGAATAACAGGAGTCAGTCAGAAGATTTTCATAGAATCAGAGAGTCATAGAGATGTACAGCATGGAAACAGACGCTTTGGTCCAACCCGTCCTTGCCGACCAGATATCCCAACCCAATCTCGTCCTACCTGCCAGCACCCAGCCCATATCGATCTAAACCCTTCCTATTCATACACTAATCCAAATGCCTCTTAAATGTTGCAATTGTACCAGCCTCCACCACTTCCTCCGGCAGTCCGTTCCGTACACGTACTACACTGTGTGAAAAAGTTGCGCCTTAGGTCACTTTCCCCTCTCACCCTAAACCTCTGCCCTCTATTTCTGGAGTCCCCGACCCCAGCGAAAATACTTTGTCTATTTACTCTATTCATGCCGCTCATAATTTTGCAAACCTCTATAAGGTCACCCCTCAGCCTCCGACGCAAGTTCGATGCCTGCCCCTTTACGCTAATACTCGAGGGCTTCCTCGTGTTACTGCAAGCACGATCAGCTGAGAGGGACCAACAGAGGCGTTCAATGGACAGGCACAGATTAAGTTTCAAAGACGTGAGTAAAAACGGCTGAATCCCTCCTGTCCAACATGGATCATTAAACTGTCAACCATTTTTCTTTCTTCCGTGTGTGGGAGTAGTGCAAGAGCACTGCAGGATTGCATATATAACATGGAACACGGGGCACGCGGGGAAGTGAACAACAGCCCACACACACCATTTCACTGCTTCTGAGTTTCACAATGTCAGCACTCGATACATTAGGGAGCCAAAACTCAAAGCCAGGGAAAGATACGGAGGGACAGAAAAATTCACATTAAAGATAGAAACAGATAATTAAGTCAGAAATAGGCCATATTGGTGAAATATGGGGAAAAAGAGACAGGGCTGTGGGACTAACTGGGGAGCTCTGCAGACTATGCCAATGTATTGGTTAGTAAAGTAAACTATCTGCCCAGCATGGAGAGCTGTGCAGACCATGCCAGTGTATTGCTCAGTAAGCTGGACTGTCTGCCCAGCATGGGGAGCTGTGCAGACTATTCCAGTGTATTTCAGCTTCAGTATTAGCCGGGGATGGGATGTAGTCAGAGGAACGAAGTGCAACCTGTAACCAGAACAGAACACAGTGACCACAATGCTTTAAATATTTAAACAGCAAGGGCAGTGATACAATGAATCATGTTTCACAATTGAAACTGGACAGGTCAACAGAGAGACCCGTGAGTAACAGTGCCAGAAGCAAGGAGCGAGAGAGTGAATTAACAGGTTCATTGCTGCAGTTAGTAGTGGTTTGTAAAGTGAACATCTCGATTTAGTCTCAGCAGTAACAATAACAGCGACAATGATAGTAGAGTCAATGAAATGAAACCAAACATCCCAATATAAACTCCTGTCCATTCTTGAGACATTCAAGCCTAATGTTCTCAGATTCTGACTCATTGTTGGAACATTCCAGTCTAATGTTCTCAGATTCTGACTCATTGTTGGAACATTCCAGTCTAATGTTCTCAGATTCTGACTCATTGTTGGAACATTCTAGTCTGATGTTCTAAGATTCTGACTTATTGTTGGAACATTCCAGTCTAATGTTCTGAGATTCTGACTCATTGTTGGAACATTCCAGTCTAATGTTCTCAGATTCTGACTCATTGTTGGAACATTCCAGACACTTGTGCTCAGATTCTGATCTCTCCCCACTGCATCTCTTGAGCTGCTGATCCCTGTTAATGCTGTCGGTGGTGCCCCCACTCATACTGTGGAATAGCACATTCAACGGAACCCATTTATCATTAAAAGATGGAACCCCTCCACTGGGCTAATTACAATCCATGGAGACTGGGATTAATCACAGTCACTAAACAAACAGGCTCAGTTAACCCCTTCCACATGTAAGTTTTACTATCCCAATAAAAGGGAACATTTACTCAGTCTGGGTGGAATAGATGGGTGTTGCTTAGGGATGGACCATAAATCTTTCAATCTTCTTCTTCTTTCTTCTGTGTATGTGGGAGTAGTGCAAGAACACTGCAGGACTGTTTATATTTCATACTGTTTGTAAAGGAAGATAGAGATAAATAAACAGACCGGCTGAATAAGGTGACCAGTGGAGACACTTGCATAGACAATAAACCAGTGTACACTATTTATTGACAATTGGCGTTGTGCAGTGCTGCTACTTGTGACATCATTCAGAGCATTGAGACTGCTGCTCAACAATAGGAGAAGGTAATTCTGTCCCCATATGTCTGTCAGAGAGGGACAGAAGGAGACCATCAGCCTCTCGACCCTGTTACAGATGGACAGTGGGAGGCCATAAAGCCCCTCAGGTCTGTTGCAGAGGGATAGGAGGAGACAATTCAGCCTCTTGGGTCTGTTGTAAATGGACAGAAGGAGGCCATTCAGCCTCTAGGGTCTGTTGCAGAGGGGCAGGAGGAGGCCATTCAGCCTATTGAGTCTTTTCCAGTGGGAATGAAGGAGGCCATTCTGCTTCGTGAGCCTGTTATTCAGTAACTACCACTTTTAAAATACTCAAAAGAACCGTCCTGACATAAATGGTAAAGTTCTAAATTGAATCAGGCCAACTTTGAACATTTTATATGGGCAATTTCAAAAGCTGTTTGTGAGGAGCTCGTGGCAGGAAAGTCGGAGGCCTTCAACAAATGAGATTTCAGAGTCTAGATAGAGTATGTTCCGGTTCATGAGCAATGCAAGGCTGGTCGGGAATTCTGGATGGCGAGCGGAATTGAGGTTCTGTTCAAGAAAAAGACGGAAGTATATGATAGGTACAGACAGTAGGGATCGAGTGAATCCATCGAGGAGGGAAATCAGGAGGGTAAACTGGGGGCATAGTATATCTTTCAAAAATAAGGTAAGGGACAATCCAAAGAATTGCTACCAATTCATTGAGCTCAAAAGAGTATTTAGGAAGAGGACAGGGCCCTTAAAAATCAGAAAAGTGACCTATGTGTGGAAGTACAGGAGAATGGTGCAATGCTACATCAGTATTTTGCATCAGTACATATTGTGGAGTAGGATATGGAAGGTAGAGAACCTGGGGAAATGAATAGTGATATCTTGAAAAGTGTCCATATTACAGAAGATGAGGAGCTTTCCATATTAAAATGCATGAAGGTGCATAACCCCCTCTGACCTTTTATGTGACTCTTGGGTAGGCAACTGGAAGTAAGTACAATGAAGGGCACATAGGTTAGTCTGATCTTAGAGGAGGAGAAACTGCCGGCACAACATCAACAGCTCAAGGGCCTGTACTGTGATACACTGTTCTATGTTCTATGACCTGATCAGGTGTACCCCAGAATCTGTTGGGAAGCTAGGGAAGCCATTATGTGATATCTTGCTGAGATATTTTTATTATGGACAGCCACAGGTAAGGTTGTGCCATTGTTTAAGAACACTTGGTCAGGAAAAGTGAGGAAACTATAGACCGGTGGGCCTGATGTCATTAGTGGGTAAGTTGTTGGAGGGGATTCTGAGAGACAGGATTTACTCGTGTTTGGAAAGGTAAATTCCAATTAGCGATAGTCAACATGATTTTGCTTGTGAGAAATCTTGTCTCAATAGTTTGATTTAGTTTATTGAAGAAGTGACGAATAAGATTGATGAAGGCACAAAAATAGAACTGTGGAATAGAACATGGACTTTAATAAGGCATTCAAAAAGGTTCCGCATGGTAAACTGTTAAGCATGGTTTGATCGCATTGAATACAGGGAGAGTTGTAGATACTTCGCTCAAAAGTAAGAGATGAAGGTAATGCTGGTGCAGCATACTTTATTTGGTCTGGAGGCCTGTGACCAACAGTGTACCACAAGGATCTAATGAATTTTGTCATTTCTGTAAATGATTTGGATGTGAATATAAGTAGGAATGGTTTGTGAGTTTACAGATAACACCATAATTGGTGAGGTGGTGGACAGTAAAGATGGTTAACTCAGAGTAAGACGGGACCCTGATAAGATGAGCCAAAGTGCCGAGGAGTGGCTGATGGAGTTCATGTCAGACAAACGGATGGTGTAACATTTTTCTGAGCCAAATTTGGTCAGCACTTGTAGGCAGGATCCTGGGAAGGTTTTCCAAACACAGACTGCTAAATAGAAACTATAGAAACCCTGCAGTGTGGAAACAGGCCATTTGGCTCATCTAGTCCACACTGACCCTCCAGATAACATGCTGACCAACACACCCATACGTTACCCCGGTAACTCTACATTTCCCTTAGACAGTCCACTTAACCTGCATATCCCTGGATACTGTGGGTCAGTTTAGTGAGGTCACTGAACCAATCCTGTGTATTTTTAGACTGTGGGAGGAAAACTAAGCACCCGAAGGAAACCCACACAAACACGGCAAGAAATTGAAGACACCGCACAGAGTGTCACCAAAGGATGGAATCGAACCCAGGTCATTGGTGTCCTAACACAGTATTGAGAGCTGGTTTGCCACCTAACGACCATCAGAGAGAGTGACTGATTTCTCCAGCTTTCTCTGGATCTGTCACATCAGGTGATGTCAAATTCCAGCGTGGTACATCTGTCAAGCCCTCCTTTACCTTCACCCCAGGATTCACATTCCACTGGACAGGTGGAACTGTGACTGAAACATTGCCTGCACATCTGCCCTCACACTTTCCCCTCCTTTCCAGATCAAGTGTTCCATTAATACTGCAGCATGCAAGATAATTGCTGATCTAAAATAAAACAAAGAGCTGTATACTCTGGAGATCGGTGACCAATACTGTTCTGATGACGACTCCCCAGATTTGAAACATTGACTCTGCTCTCTTCTGACAAAGGATTGCGAGAAAGTGACAACTGCAAATGCAGTGAATTCTAAAGTGAATTCCTGATGAAGGGTTTCTATCTGAAACATAGTCTTTCCTGCTCCTCGGATTCTGCTTGACTTGCTGTGCTCTTCGAGGGCCAAACTTTTCGACTTTCTTCCTTCAGCTGCAACCAGACCCGTTGAGTTTTTCCTGCAAACTCTTGGGTATCTAATTTCCTGTTTTTAACATAAACACAGATTTCCCTGCAGTATTGACTTCCATGCACATCTTCCACCAGTGTTTGCTTCTCATTCTTGGTTCAAAGCTGCAGTCAAACTTTCTGTATCAACTGAGCACCGTGGTGAGATGAATGGTAGATTCAGCGAGGTTTTTCTTGAGGCATTTCTTGATGTTAAAAAATCTCACTGCATTTTGTTCGAAAAATGCATGGGACAGAAAGGCTGAGAAGGATATGGGCCAAGTGCAGGGATATGGAGTGAATGTGGACCGAATATCATGGAAAGATATGCTCCCAGGTTTCAGAATTCTGAATGTAGACATGTCGATAGCATCTGGCAAAATAAGCCAACATTAGCAGGAATGCTGGGTGAATGGGATATTGGTGTGAGTTCAGATGATGTAGAGTTTTGCATGAGGATTTGTTCTGCAACTTTGTACCTGGGAGTGGGGTCTGCAGAGTCTTTGACTCTGGGCTGAATCTAACACTAATTTCTCTCAGTGTCATTTTCATTGAGTGACAGAGGTTATGTCTGTATGAGACTGAACTAGTTTCCTGGTGTTATCTGATCGAACTCACCTCATTTACTACTCACCCCACCGCATGATGTCTCTATCATTCAATGCCAGACTGATTCGCCCACTCATCATGGTTGGAGGTACTCACCATCGCCGGAAATCCCTCGCACGGATGCCAAAAATAAAGGCCAGTGGGGAAATAATTCAGCTTTCTCAGTTCGGAACTGCCCTGCGCGGTTTAGGCCGAGCATGGCAGATAAGACAATACATAATAGACAATAGATAATAGGCGCAGGAGTAGGCCATTCGGCCCCTCGTGCCAGCACCAACATTTATTATGATTATGGCTGAT
Source organism: Chiloscyllium punctatum (assembly GCF_047496795.1). Taxonomy (NCBI): domain Eukaryota; kingdom Metazoa; phylum Chordata; class Chondrichthyes; order Orectolobiformes; family Hemiscylliidae; genus Chiloscyllium; species Chiloscyllium punctatum. The sequence goes on from NC_092772.1 coordinate 20,674,583, forward strand.
TATCCACAATCAGTATCCTTTTCCTGCCTAATCCCTGTCACCCTTGATTCCACCATCTTTAAGAGTTCTATCCATCCATAAGGGGTAATTACACTACGGGTTTGTCGACAGGGGCAATGATGTCCTCGTGGACGGGGTAGTAGAGAGGGGGACCATCCTCTTCTCAAAGGGAGCCACACCACCAGACCCACCAAGCTCAACCACCCAGACCAGTGCAGTATATGCGGTCTGAAGAAATGTCCAGCAATACAGGACAAGCATCAATAGCCTTCCCCACTCTGTCAGGATAAGGGACACCGTATTCTCTCTGTTCCCTCACACTCACTGTATATCTGTTATAGCACCTACCTCAGAACAAGGCTCATCCTCCAACATTCTCACTGCTGCAGTCAGCACATCCCCTTCCTCCTCTCTCTCTAGCCTTTGTTATACCCCCACAAATTTATAGAATGCTCTGGAGAGTGCTGATTATGGAATATTCCAGATAACGTTCCAAACAATTCCCAGTTTCAGGAGAATAACAGTGCACCAGTGTGGAAAACATGAGGGGAAGGAACAGTGTGTTTTTTTAAAACTTAAAATTACATGCATACGAAATTGAAATCCATCATGAGGCCATTCCATACTTCAAACGTGCTCTACCACTTAATAAGATCTAACTGTCTCCTGAGCTCAATGTTAAAGCAACTTTCAGTCATTCAGCCCCCGGCTTCCTGTCACTGACCAGATGACACTCAGGCAATTTTATCCGGGGTTTCCTCAAGCATGTGTTCCTTAGGCATTTCCCATGGGGGCCGGACTCTCCTACGAACATGGGCGGCACGGTGGTTAGCACTGCTGCCTCACAGCGCCAGAGACCTGGGTTCAATTCCCGCCTCAGGCGACTGACTCTGTGGAGTTTGCACGTTCTCCTCGTGTCTGCGTGGGTTTCCTCCGGGTGCTCCGGTTTCCTCCCACAGTCCAAAGATGGGCGGGTCAGGTGAATTGGCCATGATAAATTGCCCGTAGTGTTAGGTAAGGGGTAAATGTATGGGTCGGTTGCGGGTTGGTGTGGACTTGTTGGGCTGAAGGGCCTGTTTCCACACTGTAAGTAATCTAATATGTCCCATCTGCTTTCTATTTTCATGCAATAATAAGCATGCTTCACACAGACCAATCCGAAACTTACTGTTATTTAATAGTTGTCGATATCTAAACACAATTATTATTCTGGTTATTTTGTTTGTATCACCTTTTTGCATTCAGCTCAGGATAGCATCGAAACACTTGTTTCCACAATTTCCAGCAGAGAACATTTTTATCCTCGGCTAGTACCTTGACCGTTACCTGGATTGTACCATTTTCCTTCTTATGAAAGTTTCTCTTGCCCTTTGTCTGTGATTGTTTCTGTCTGAAAAAGTTACACAGGCTCCCACTCAGTTGGCTGGACGGCTGGTTTGTGATGCAGAGGGAGGTCAATAGCGCAGGTTCAATTCCCCATACTGACAGAGGTCACCATGATGGGGACGTTCTCTCAGCCTCCAGGGCTCAACGCCACTTTCCTGTTCACCCCTCATATCCCACAACTCGCTGATATGTCAAACACCAATCCAGCCCATCTGTAAAAACATTCAATGACCCAGCCTCCACAACTCTCTGGTGAGTGAAATTCAGACTTCACGACCTTCTGAAAGAAGGCTTTTTTTGTATTTCAGTTTGAAGTCGATGTCCCCTATTCTGTCTCTGAGTTTGAGACTCTGCCCATGTTTGAAAACATTCTCAGCATCTACCTTGTCAAGCCCCCTCTGTATCCTTTACGTTTCAGTAATATCACGCTAATTAATTTCAAGCACAATGAATTATCGCCTCACCATTTTAGATGCATTCAATAATTCAACCCTTTCATCCCAGGAACCTGCGTACTGTATCATTCTAGTTACTTGCTTTCCTGCACCACAATGACTTTATGTTTTATACACACGAACACTCCAATCCTTTTTTACTGCTCCTTTGTTGGGAGTCTTCTTCATTAAATAACAGCCTGCCTTTTGGTTCGCAGTGTCATCCTCAAACTCGGATATATGCTGCATTCAGCTCTCGCCGTCAGGCTATTAGAATAGACTGTAAATAACTGATGCCATCGGACTGGTATTTGTGATTCCGCAGTAGATATGTCTTTATCATAACGATCCACTAATCCTGACTGTCCGATTTCTATGTGCTAACCACCCGTCATCCCATGCTAATTCTTTGTCCGTAGCACTACGAGCTTCTATCTTGTGTAAGAATATTTATTTTGTGACACCTTGTGGAAGATCTCTGGTAAGCCGCATGCCTACCAGTTCCCCTTTATCAAGTCTGCATGTTACATTTTCAGGGCTCTCAGAATAACTTTGCAGACAAAATATAGTTTCCCATTCACAAAACCATGCTGACTCTGCGTGAAGCTTTTCTAAATGCCCTTGAATTCTTGCCTTAATAACAGACTCTCGCAGATTCCAGGTATTATGGTTGGGCTAACTGGTTCCTGCTTTCTGTCTCGCTCCTTTCTCGAAGACAGGCACCACATTGGAGGTGGAATACTCCTGAAATCCAGAGAGTTATGGAATCGTTCACACACGACCACCAGCCACTCTGTAACCACTTTTTTTTAAAAAAACTATGAATTACTGCTGACCGGTCTATCCTTACTCTTATCTGTTTGTCAAAAAAATCTTGTTCCTTTTGTTAGAGACAGTTCAAAAACTTTCCTTTTATTAACATTTTGTTTATATCATTGTCATGCTTGCAGTGCCTTCCCCTGTGAGGAACAATGCGAAGTACTGGTGTAATTTATGCCTGTTCTCTGTAGCCAGTTCCCCAGTCACATCCTTCAAATGTCCTCAAAATACTTTCCAGACTTGATTTCTATTAAGGTCACATACTCATTTTGAACTTCTTTTATATGCACAGAAAAGTTTGTGATGCTTGTTTTTATATTTCTTGCCAACTTACTTACATCATATCTCTTGTTCCCCCTTTTCCTCGCTTTCTAGATTCATACAGTCACATCACGCATGAACAGACCCTTTGGTCCAACTTGTTCATGCCGAACTAAACTAGTCCCACCTGCTTTCACGTGCCCCATATGCCTCTAAACATTTCCCATTTATGTATTTGTCCAAATGTATTTTAAATGTTGTAGTTGTGCTTTCATCTACCACTCTTCCTGTTGCAGCTCATTCCATATACAAATCACCCTATACGTGAAAAAGTTGCTCCATTGGCACTTTTACATCTTCTCTCTTTCACCTTAAAGCGATGTACTCTATGTTTGAATCCCTGTCCCCCTCCCCCCATCTCCGGGGAAAATACATTGGCTCTCCACCCAATCCATGCCTATCATGATTGTATAAACTTCTATAACGTCACTTTTTAACCTCCTCCACTCCATCTAATACTAACTTCAAGAACAAGCAATTAATCGTAAGCACTGCAAATGTGAAACAATATTCAAAAGACAGGTAAACAACACAGACATAACTTCATACTGTGATTTGTTTTATCTTAAAGTAACAAAACTAAGACAGCGTGAAATCCTTACCAGTGCCACAAGGAAGTCAAACACTTGAATTTCTTTGTCGAAAGAGAATGATGATCCCTACACTGAAAGTGTATCTCTGGCCAAATCCAGGTAAGAAAGGGAATTCTTATACCACACGGTCAGCATGCAGTTGCCTTTAGCAGAGTGAGATGAAGGCTGAGTATACTTGTTGAAATTTGGATCACAGTGTGAATTCAGTGCAAAGGGAGAGAGGTGTTTTCAAGAAGGTTTAATCCAAAAAGGAAACTTTCCGGAATGAGATGTGAGTGGGAGGTGGAAAACAACACGAATTCAGAGGCAGAGTCAAACTGAGACCAGAGGCAAAGTGGCAGCACAAAACACAGCTTGATGCTCGTGCAGGGAAGGTAGACTCAGATAGGAACCATTATATGAGAGAATGTGCTCTGTAATTGGAGACGGATAACCTGGAACAAGGAAGGGGAGATGAGCAGGGAACAGGATGGAGCAGTAATGGCTGGGGTTTCTGCGGGTAATTCAGGAAGCACAGCTGAAATTCATGCCCAGAATCTGCTCACGGTCCCTGAAATATCCACCCTAAATCTGGGCACGCACTAATGCTCGTTAATTAGCGGTTGAATACTATCCTTGACAGATTTTGACAACCCCGAGCAGTTCATCTTCTTCCGAGTCCTTCTTTTTGAACAGAAACATTAATTGCTGAGCGTTATGGGATATCTGCTTGAATGTCTGCTCCTGCATGTCCACTGACCTTCCTCTGGGTCTATTTCCACATCCCTCTTCAGACCAGATGTGAAATTTAATCCTCTATTTAAATGTTTGGTTCTTTTCAATCATTCTGGAGGAACTTCTGCATGTGGATGAACACATGATCAGCGGAGGCTTACTCCATTCTCCCAGGTTCTCCATCTCTGTTGATTCTGTTTGATGATGTCACATTCCAGTGAACTGCCTCTGACGTGACCTCCCTTTTCTTCAAACCAGAAATCCCCTAACTCCGGTGGACAGGGCCTTCAGGTGTCACTCTCCCATCGCCCACAGTGTCGCCGTTAGTCCGTCCCCACCTTCCCAGAACAATGGTATATCTCCCATTGTCATCACTTCCTACTGTACTACAATCCACATTCATGGAATCATCCTCTGCCACTTCCACCACCTCCAGCAGGACTACATCATCAAACGCATATTCCCCTCCCGTCTACTGTCAGCATTTCACGGGGCCCATTCCTTCTGTGACACCCCCCATCACCCTGAACACTTCACCACTCCCCCCATCCCCCCCTCCCCCATGGCACCTACTCATGCAATTGCAGAAGGTGCAGCACTTGCCCATTAACCTCTTCACTCCTCACCGTCCAAGGCCTCAATCACAACTTCCAGTTGAAGCAGCATTCCGCTTGTATTCGTTCAATCCAGTCTCCTGTCATTGTTGCTCACAATGCAGTCTCCCTTACACTTGGGAGACCAAACAGAGACTGTTTTAAGGAACACTTCCACTCTGTCTGTTGGAATAATCCTGACCTTCCCCTTGCTTTCCATTCCAATAACCTTCGTTGTTCTTATGTTGACTTTTCGTTCCTGAGCTGCTGTAATGTTTCAAAGAAGCACAACCCAAGCTTGAGTAACACCTTACTTTACACTTTGGTACATTACAGCCTGTAGGAGTTAATATTCAATTCCATAATTACACAGCCTGACCCCATTATGGCTGTTCTCCATTTTTCAAGTCTTTGACTTGTTTATCTTGCACTTAATAGAGAGAAGCCATTTGCTCCTTTTACACTTTAATTTACACCCATTTTACATCTGTTTCTCGTTCACCACAATTAAAAGCTAATTCCTTTGTGGCATTGCATCTCCACATGCTCTGTTTCCCATCATCCCTCATCCACTTTTGTCAAAGGATTAAGGAGTTCTTTTCAGTTCTGAATAAGGTCTCGCTGGACTTGAAACACAGTCTCTTTTTCTCCGTCCCCACAGATTCTGCTAGATCTGCTGAATTTCTCCAGCAATTTCTAGTTTTGAACAGCTTGAAAGAGGTGTGTCCAAGCCGCTCAAATGCCCTGTCCATCATCGAACGCCATACACCGGGGAGTGAATAATAACGCAAGATGTAGAAATTCATTGGTGCTGAAACGACATAAGACTGGCATCATTGACGCTAGAGTTCTTAAGGAAGACCATGGATAGAAACAGAGAGAAACACATTCAATCTAAACACCGAAGGTGGCACGACTGGAACTGAAGAGATCCATATGGATGTTAGAATTAGAATCGCTAATGTGGAAACAGGCTCTTCGACCCAACAAGTCCACAACGATTCTCTGAAGACTAAACCAACCAGACCCATTCCCATATCCTACAAGTACCCCTGACTAATGGACCCAACCTACGCATCCCTGAGCACTATGGACAATTTAATAAGGCCAATGCACCTAAACTGCATGTCTTTGGACTGTGCGTGGGAACTGAAGCACCTGGAAGAAACCCACGCAGACACAGGGAGAACGTGCAAACTCCACGCAGTTAGTCGCCGAAGGATGGAATCGAACTTGGATCCGTAGTGTTGTGAGGCAGCTGCACTAACCACGGATGTGCGGTGCTGCCTGGCAGAATATTCTTTGGGGTTTTGAGAATCATGACAGTTAAGAGGTGTGACATCATGGACAAACGCTCAGAAGAATGAGAATACAAAAAAAGGAAGTGTTACCACATTCGAAACTAGAGAAGGTCATGGTGAAGGGGTCTTGGTGAATGGATCTCGGTGTGAACTTGGGGATAGACGGCTGAATTGCAATGCAGAAATTGCAGATCAAAATTGGGAATTCATGTGGTACTGTCGATCACAGCTGTACAGAAGGAGAATTGTATTGAATCATAATCTGTACCTTTATGCCCAGGATAATCCCTCAGTCTATCAATCCCATTAAGATGATCGATGTTTCAGAGATGAGTTGGTGAATGTCCTAGGGTCAGAACTGGGTATACCTAAATCTGATGCCAATCCATTTAAAGCTAACGCACGTGACCAAGGTACTTACATTCCAAACAGCAGGACTAATATCTGATAGACCGGGCGAAATGATGACAAAGCAAACAGATCAGATAGACGCTCTACAGTACTGCCACATCCAGTCAGAAACGGAGTTGAACTATGAAACAACTGACGATAAAAGAGGACTCCACAAATATTATTTAAAAACAACATTGTTCAATGGGATCAGGGCGTCACTGTTCATGTCATCATTTATTGCCCAGAGAGTAGTTAAGCGTCAACCACATTGCTGTGGGTCTGGAGTTACATGTGCTCAGAGCAGGTATGGATGGCAGGTTCCATTCCTTAAGGCCATCAGTGAACCAGATGCGTTTGTCCTACTATCAGCAATTGATTCATGATCTCATCATTAGACTGTTAATCCCAAACATGTATTGGACTTGAATTCCACCATCTACTGTAACAGGATTCGAAATCAGGTCACCAGAGCATTACTGGGGTTGTTAGGCTAACATCTCAGCAGCTATTGCTGAGGCTATTGCTCTACCATTCATCGAAAGAATGGAACCTTCCTGTACATCAGTGTAAAAGACAAAGATGCCGTGTCTGCACCATCCTCAGGCAGACGTGTTGCTTGAATGACGCCCACAGAGTCACAGATGCCAGTCTTCAACCAATTCGATTAGCTGCACGTGACATGAAGAAACAGCTGAACACAGTAGATACGACAAAGGCAATGGCCCCCGACACCATTCTTGCAAAAGGACTGAAGACTTGTGCTGCACAACAAGCCGTGTCCCTGGGGACGCTGTGTCAGTCCAGCTCCAACTCTGACATCTCCCTGGCAATGTGTAAAATTACTCAGCTATGTACCATCCCCTAAGAGGAGAATAATCACAAGCTGATCAAAAACCACCCCCTCAGTCCCATCACGACAATCAAATTGATGAGAGTTCTTTCTGCCAGAGATGTGAAGCAGCGAAGAAATAACCAGCTCAGTGTGGTTTCCCATAGGTCCCCATGTGGAGATGATGCTGTTGTGGAAATGTCACTGGATTGCTAATCTCGACCAGGTTAATGCTTTGGCAGCTGGTGGATGTTAGAAACAATTAATAAAATATCTAAATGTAAAATCAGGTGCCGGTATTACTGACATTGAAGCCCATGTCAATTGTCAACATAAATGTTCTTCCCCATTGTACATTCTGGAAGTGAATCTCCCGTGCCTTTCTGGTCTTGCCTAAATGTGACTCCAGATACAAAACCACATGGTAAACTCATCAGTCGTCTCCGAAACTGCCAAGCAAGGCCGTTGTATCAAACTGTTCCGAGGTCTTAAATGATGAACCTGGACAGAACTCCGGGCACCATCCTGTGTATCGGAAAAAGGAACGGGAAACAGTGTCCTGTTGACCCTTCAGAGACCTCCTTCCTAACATCTGAGAGTTTGTAACAACATTTACAGAGCTTTCCCACATACTGCACAGAAACATCAGGAAAGGGGTAGATCATCCAAAACATTGAGCATTCCCCACTCTAGCTTTTGGCCAAACATCTCTTCAATTGACTTTGCCCAAACACTCTATACTCTATATCCTTTGAAGTGATTAACTATCTGGATAAAAAATGAAATAGGAACTTCTGTCCGTCCATTTGGTGACGAAGTCAACAAAGGTATACACATAAGTCTCTTCACAGAGCAACAGGTTTACATCAATTCCTTTTGAAATATTAACCATTGTTTTATTTTTCCAAGCAATGTGCTCAATGTCACTTCTATCCACATTGTTCTTCACGCCACGTATTTGCACATTCCCTCCAATTTTCTCAATCACCTTTGAACTTCTTTACAACCTGATCACCCACTCTCAATCTCAATTTCGGGCCATCAGCAGATTTGTAAAGGTTACATACAATGCCCTTGAACAAATGCTTGCCATGCTTTCTGAATAGCTGGGGTCCACACATCAATTCCTGGATTATCATGCTAGTCATTGATTTCCACTCCAAAATATATAGAACTGTTTATACTGATTCACGTTTTCCTAGAAACTCTCCCATTCTCAACCCATGCAGTATATTAGTTCTAGCTGTTACACACTGATATGGACCAGGACAGACATCCTCAAATCATTTCAAGGAAGTACCGCAGACCCAACCTTTGCTCATTGACTTAAGCAGGTGTAAGGTGGATATCTCAGGTGTGATGCAACTGAATATAACACAAACACAAGAGGATAACAGACAGAATAACGTAACTATCTGAAACATCAACAAATTAGCTCTCAGCTCGGCACTCAATCCAGTGAAACTCTTCTGCACCCCATCCAGTGCCAGTACCTCATACAATACTCCAGGTGGGGTCTCACCAACACCCTGTACAGCAGCAAAATAACTTACCTGATTTTAAATTGAATCCCTTCAGCAACGACATACAATTTGCCTTCCTCAGTACTTGCTGTACCTACAGACCAAGCTTGTGTGATTCATGCACACGGGCACCCAGGTCCCTCTGCAGAGCGGCATGCTGCACCGTTTTACCATATAAGTAATAATCCTTTTTTACTGGCACTCCTAACAAAATGAATGAATTCCCATTTCCTGACATCGTATTCCGTCTGCCAGACATTCGCCTCCTCAATCAAAGTATCTGTGTTCCTCTTAAATAGTTTCATAGATCTCTGCACACTTTGCTCCACAACTCATCGTCATGAGGACTGCTGATGCTGGAGATCAGAGCTAAAAAATGTGTTGCTGGAAAAGCGCAGCAGGTCGACCTGCCACTTTCAGCGAACAATGGATCTGAACACCCAGATCACTCTGTCCATCAATATTCCCCAGGGCTTTTTCCAGTTACTGTTTGATTCGTTCTCGAATTGGATCTTCCAAAATGCATCACCTCACATCTGCCCATTCTCCACCCAACTCTCCAATCTATCTCTATTCAGCTGTGTTCGGTGACAGTCCCCTCAAATTTCTGCTACTCTACCAATCTTAGTGTCACCTGCAAACTTGCTAATCAGACCACCTATACCTTCCTTCAGATCATGCAAGTATATCACAACAGTGGTCCCAGCACGGATCCCTGTGAAACATCACACAGAACAGTTGTCCATTTTGAGAAACTCGCTTCCATTACTACTCTCTGTCTCCTGTTACCCAGCCAGTTCTCTAACCCATCGAGCTAGTACACCATGGAGCCCGGCGACTTCACCTTCTCCATCAGTCTATTTCATCAAACGCCTTACTGAAGTCCATGTATATGACAACTATCCACTATCAACTTTGTCATTCCACAAAGAATTCTATTACGTTTGCTAAGATGTGACCTTCCCTGAACAAATCATGGAAGGTCTTGTGTGGAGTCCAACTTGTTTTACCCTGGAGTCATCCTGGTTTTATTTCCAAAACAGGATTTTATAAAATGCCACAATGATTGGCTGCGTACAAATTGAATGTTGTGTAGAACAAAATACAATCTATCCACAAATATAAATCTGCAAACGCAAATCAGCCTCCCAGATTTATAGGTGTGTCTGTGCGAGAGATGCGGAGTGTGTGTGTGTGTTTGGGGGGGGGGAGGGTGGAGTGCGAGTGAGAAAGAGAGGATGTGTATGTTTGTTTCCATGTGTGTGAGCGAAAGAGTGTGTGTGTGTGTGTTTAAGGATGAGTGTGAGAGTCTGTGCTCACGTTAAGACACAGACAGATTTGGCAGATCTCTTTCCCCACACACACCCAGCCCATGGTTTCAGAGCTTCCATGCTCTGCAGCCTCTGCTCCATTTGTTGTACATGTTACAGACGCGGATGCTGTAACTACAGTCCCCATGCTCCATCCAGAGTTGGGTCACTAAATCCTCTGGTCTCCCTGAATGTCTGAGGTAGCTTACAGCACAACTTCCAGCAAATGATCCCCAGCCCCTCCACTAACTTTTCAATAACAGGAGACAATCAGACTTCCGTCCACTAAAAGTGAGATATCTACTCCTTTATAATTATACTTCAGGGTCCTCCTCGTGTTTCTGACCACGTGATCAGCTGAGAGGGGCAAACACAGGCGTTCAGTAGACAGGCACAGACCAAGTTTTAAAGACATGAGTCAAAGATGCTGAAACTCCCTGTCCAACATGAAGCACAACTTGGGACACACCTGGAAGTGAGCAACAACCCGGAACACAACCCCCTGTCCATGGAGCACCACATGGGACACACCAGCAAGTGAACAACAGCCCAGCACACACACCGCTGTCCAACATAGACGATGACGTGGGACACACCGGGAAGTGAACGGCTGCCCTGCACACACACACTTCTTCATGAAGCACCTCAAGGGACACAACGGGAAGTGAACAACAGCCTGATACACACCATTACATTATTTCTGAACGTTATAATGCTAGTATTCGATACAATACACAACCAAAAACAAAGGCCAGAGGAAGATACAGAAGGACAGAGACATTCACGTTAAAGATAGAAACGGACAATTAAGACAAAACCAGAGCATGTTGATGAAATATGTGAAAAAACAAGGGAGTGGGTCTATCTGGAGCAGTGGGACCTTGGTGGGTCAGGTCACAAAAATGAGAACATTGAATAAAGGCATTGCCAGAGCAGCTGACCAAATTTATTCAGTAAATTCTAAATTTGCCTCACAGAACAAATGCAGAAACTATACACTGGGACAAGTAGACAACCCAGCGTGGAGAGCTATGCAGACTGTGCCAGTGTATTGCTCAGTAAACTGGTCTATCTGCCCAGCATGGGGAGCTGTGCAGATTGTGCTAGTGTATTGCTCGGTAAGGTGGACTATCTGCCCAGCATGGGGATTTGTTCAGACGATGCTAGTGTTTGCTCGGTAAGATGGACTATCTGGCCAGCATGGGGAGCTGTGCAGACTATGTTAGTGTATTGCTCAGTAAGGTGGACTATCTGCCCAGCATGGCAGTATTGCAATACTTTGCCGGTATATTGCTGCCAAACTTGCACTGCGTAACTGACGAACACGGGGCAATTTCCCGCCCATACTGCGAGTGACAGTAAATGGGCTCCCACAAATTAATGTCTCTGTATCTTCATGCATCAGTTCAAGACAAGGGGTTTTAAGTGTGCGTTTCTGTGTGGTTCTGTGGCAGTGTTAGATGTGAAAATTATTGTCTCAGAGAGAGCACACATGGAGGAAATCAGTTTAAATGTGAACAACTGTAAGGGCTTGGTATAATGGACAGAGAGAGATAGTCATGGGCAGCTGTTAATGACGTTCTTGAGAATATTAAATAAAGGCATTGCCAGACCCAATAGCATTATAGATCAGTACGCACAGGAAAGATGGATGGATGGGGAGTTCTGTGTGATATCAGATATGAGCTGTGGAGTATTGACTCAGAGTGGTTTCTGCAGGTTTGCAGCTGTGAGTGTCAGCAACAGGCGAATGCCATCTTTAAGACTGCATTTCACAGCTCATGGTTCAAATAGCAGATGGGATAAGCCAGTGAAGTATATACTGGATTTATCAGGAGTTATAATTAAGAATGGTCAGGGTATAGTGTCAGGAATTGGTTCCTGTCCAAAGGAATCACCACTGTTGCTATTTGTCTATTTCAGCTTCAGATATTGGTCGGGGATGAGATGGAGTCAGAGGAAGGAAATGCAGTTTGTAACCAGAACAGAATACAGTGACCTCAATGCTTTCAATAATTAGATAGCAAGTGCAGTGATACAAGGAATCATGGTTCACAGCTGAAAGTGAGCAAGTCAACATAGCAACCCATGTGTAGCAACTGCCAGAAGCAAGGAGGGAGAGAGTGAATTAACAATTTAGTCGTGGTTTGTCAAGTGAATATCTGGATTCAGAGTCTTAGAAGGAACAATAACAGTGGCAAGGAGAGTAGAGTCAATGAAAGAACAGTATTATTGTCAAACATGATTTATAGAATTAATGACTGAACAGTGAGACTTACCAGGTACACCAACGGAAGCCAGGATTGGATAATAAAAATATTGTATAATGTAAAGTGCATATTTGATCCGCCGCGATAATGACCATCGATCATAATTTGTAGAAAGATACCAAACATTCCAGTATAAACTCCTGTCCATTCTTGGGACATTCCAGTCTAATGTTCGCAGATTGTGATCCATTGCTGTAACATTCCAGTCTAATGTTCTCAGATTCTTATTCATTGTTGAAGCATTCCAGACTCTTGTGCTCAGACTCTGATCTCTCCCCCCATGGTCTCTGGAGCTGCTGATTCCTGTTAACACTGTTGGTGATGCTCCGACCATACTGTGCAATAACACATTGAACAGAGCCCACTTTTCATTAAAAGATGGAAACCGTCCACTGGGATAATTGCAACCCATGGAGACTAACATTAATCACAGTCACTGAACAATCAGGTCCAGTTAACCCCTTCCTGACATCACTTTACATATCCCAATAAAAGTGAACATGTATTCGGTGTGGGTGGAATGGATGGGCATTGCTTAGGGATGGACCATAAACCTTTCAATATTCTTATTGTTTCTTCCGTGCATGTGGGAGTAGTGCCAGAACACTGCAGGACTGTGTATATTACATACTGTTTATAAACGGCGAGAGTGAAAAAGTAACAGACCCGCTGCATAAGGTGACTGGTGGGGTAATTTCCAGAGCCAATAAACCAGTGTATATACTTATTGTCCATTTACTTTGTGTAATGTTGCTCTTGATTTTATGTGCACTGTTGTCAAAATCTTCCATAACATTAGGACATCATTCAGAGTATCGGGAATGCTGCGCAGGGACAGGAGGAAGTAATTCTGTTCCCACACCCCTATTACAAAGGGGAGGCCATTTAACCTCTCAAGTCTGTTACAGAGGGACAAGAGGAGGCCATTCTGCTTCTTGAGCCTGTTATGCAGTAACTATCAGTTGTAAAATGCTTACGGACAAAAATACTCCTAATATAAATTTTAAAGTTGTAAGTTGACTCAGGCCAACTTTGAACGTTTTATTTTGACACTTTGTAAAGCTGCTTTGGAGAAGCTATTGGCCGGAAAGTGGGAGCCTTCACAAATGAGTTACAGAGTCTAGAGACACAATGTTCCTGCCTATGAGCAGGGTAAGGCAGGTAGGTGTAGGGAATGCTGAATGGCGAGCAGAATTGAGGCTCTGTTCAAGAAAAGGCGGAAGTATGTGATTGGTACAGACAGTAGGGATCGAGTGAATCCATCGTGGAGTACCAGGGATGTGGGCTAATGCTCAAGAGGGAAATCAGGAGGGCAAAATGGGGACATAAGATATCTTTCGAAAATAGGGTAAGGGATATTCCAAAGAGATTCTACAACTACATTAAGGTCAAAAGAATAACTAGGGAGTGAACAGGGCCCCTTAAAGATCAGCAATGTTGATCTATGTGTGGAACTGCAGGAGATCGGTGAGATACTAAATAAATATTTTGCATCATTATTTACTGTGGAGTAGGATATGGAAGGTAGAGAACTTGGGGAAATGAATAGTGATACCTTGAAAACTGTCTATATTACAGAAGATGAGGAGCTGGATGTTTTAAAGTGCATTAAGCTGGATAACCCGCTCTGACCTTTTAAGTGACTCTTGGTTAGGCACGTGGATTTTAGTACAATGAAGGGGATGAAGGTTAGTCTGACCTTAGAGTAGGATAAACTGCCGGCACAACATCAACAGCTCAAGGGCCTGTCCTGTGCTGCACTGTTCTATGATCCATGAACTAATCAAATGGACCCCAGATCTGTTGGGAAGCTAGGGAAGTAATTGTTCGGTCTCTGGCTGAGATATTTGTATCATGGACAGTCACAGGTAAGGTTGTGTCATTGTTTAAGAACAATTGGTAAGGAAAAACCAGGAAACTGTAGACAAGTGGGACTGATGTCATTGGTGGGTAAGTTGTTGGAGGGGATTCTGAGGGACAGCATTTACTTTTGTTTAGAAATGCAAATTCCGGTTAGCGATAATCAACATGACTTTGTGTGTGGGAAATCGTGTCCCACTACTTTTATTTATCGTTTTGAAGAAGTGACGAATAAGGTTGACAAAGGCACAGAAATAGAACTGTGGAATAGAATATAGACTTTAGTAAGGCATTCAAAAGGGTTCCGCATGGTAAACTGGTTAGCGTAGTGAGATCACATGGAATACAGGGAGAGTTGGAGGGTGAGATCACATGGAATACAGGGAGAGTTGGAGGGTGAGATCACATGGAATACAGGGAGAGTTGGAGGGTGAGATCACATGGAATACAGGGAGAGTTGGGGGTAATTGGCTCGAAGGATAGTAGACGAACGAAATGTTTGTGAACTGTTATATAGTTTTGGACGAGAGTTCTGTGACCAGCAGTGGACCACAAGGATCGAATGGCTTTTGTCATTTCATATAAATAATTTGGATGTGAATACAGTAGGAATTGTGAGTTTGCAGATAAAACCAAAATTGGTGAGGTAGTGGACAGTGCAGATGGTTAACTCAGCGTAAAACGGGACACTGATCAGATCGGCTAAAGGGCCGAGGAGTGGCGGATGGAGTTCATGTTAGACAAATGGAAGATGTAACATTTTGTTGAGGCAAATTGTATTAGTGCTTATAGTTAGGCTCCTGGGAAGAGTTTTCAAACAGAGAGCTACATAGAAATTATAGAATCCCTGCAGTGTGGAACCAGGCCATTTGGCCCACCGAGTCCACACCGACCCTCCAGATATCATCCCGACCAATAAACCCAAAGGTTACCCCGGTAACTTTACATTTCCCATCGACAATCCAGCGAACCTACACATTCCTGGATACTGCGGAGTAATTTAATGAGGTCACTGCATCTAATCTGGACATTTTTGGCTGTGAGAGGAAAACCAAGCACCCAGAGGAAACTCACGCACACACAGGGCGAAGGTACAAACACCGCACAGATTATCACCAAAGGGTGGAATCGAACCCAGGTCATTGGTGCTGTAAACCAGTATTGCTAGCCATGTGCCACTCAATGACCATCTGCGAGAGAAACTGCATCCTCCAACTTTCTCTGGATCTGTCACATCTGTTCAAATGATGTCCAATTCCAGTGCGGTGCTTTTGACAAGCCCTCCTTGACCTTCACCTCAGGATTCACATTCTGGTGGACAGGGCCTTAAGCTGTGACTGACACATTGCCTGCTCTTCTGTCCTCACCCCTTCCCCTTCTTCCAAGTTGTCCATTAATTTTGCAGCATGCAAGATAATTACTGATCTAAAATAAAACAAAGAGCTGCATATACTGGAGATCGAAAACAAAAGCTGTTCTGATGAAGAATTTCCAAATTAAAGATTTTGACTCACTGTCTTCCTACAGAGGATTAGGAAAAAGTGAATTCTGAAATGAATTCCTGATGAAGGGCTTATGACTGAAACATAGACTTTCCTGCTCCATGGATGAGCCCTGACCCGATAAACTCTTTGATGTCCAAACTTTCGACTTTCTTCCTTCAAATAGTACCAGACCCGTTGAGTTTTGCCTTCAAACGCTTGTATATCTAATTTCCTGTTTAGAACTACGCATTTTTTCCCTGCAGTATTGACTTCCATACACATCTCCCACCAGTGTTTGCTGATACTTCTTGTTTATAACCTCCAGTCAAATTGTTTCTGTGTAATCTTATTGCTGGTGTGAGATGAATGGTAGATTCAGTGAGATCTTTCCTGAGGCCTTTCTTGACATCACAAAACCTCGCTGCACTTTGTTCGAACAATATATGAATTGAAAAGGCAGAGAAAGATATGGGCCAAGTGCAGGGAAATGGTGTTAATGTGGACGGACATTTTGGTTGGTATGGACCAGTTTTGGCTGAATGGCCTGTCTCTGTGCATGAAAGTGGTTTTGGGTATAGACATAGAGGGTGAAATTGAGCAACAATGTGTTGGAAGGATGTGTTCACAGGTTTCAGAATGCTGAGATATAGACATTTCAATAACATCCGGCAAAATAAACCAGTATTACGAGGAGTGATGGTGAATGGAATATAGCAATGAGTTCAGATGATGGAGAGTTGTGGATGAACACTTGTTCTGCAGCTCTGTAACTGTGAATGGGGTCAGCAGAGTCTTCAACTCGTCGGGCTGAATCTAACAATAATTTATCTTGGAGTGATTTTCATTGAGTGTGACAGGGGGATTGTCTGCACGAGGCCGAGCTAGTTTCCTGGTGCTATCATATCGAACTCACCTCATTAACTACCCATCCTACCCCATGGTGTCCCTCTCATTCAATGCTAGCCCCATTCTCCCACCCATCTTGGCTGGAGGTATCCAGCATCGCCCGGATGCCCCTGGACATTCCATTATCCCTTGCACTAGTGCCACTTTTAAAAGGACAATGGGCACTCGATTGAGCTTTCCTCAGTTTGGAGCTGCCATGTACAGTTTACCCAGACCATAGCAGATAAGAGTCAATTACACCACGGTTTGTCAACAGGGTCACAGATATCCTGGTGGATGGGTTAGTACATCTCTTCACAGAGTGGGCCACACCAGCAGACCCACCGAGCATTATCTGAGCTCACCACCCAGCTCAGTGCAGTACCTGCGATCTGTAGCAATGTCCAGCAATACAGTACAAACATCGATGACATTCCCCACTCTGCGAGGATAAGGTCATTGTATGCTCTCTGGTCCCGCATGCTAAACGTATGTCTGTTCCAGCACCGACACCCAAACAAGGCTCATGCTCCACCACTCTCATTCCTGTATGCAGCAGCCACCCCTCTCTCTCTGTGTCTCTTGCCTGTGTAATATCCCCACAGATTGTAGAATGCTCTGGAGAATGCTGATTATGGAATATTCCAAATAATATTCCAAATAATTCCCAGTTTCAAGAATATGGTAGTGCCCCAGTGTGTAAAACATTAAGTGAAGGAACAGAGTGTTTCTTTTTAAATCACATGCAACTAAAATCCATCATGAGTCCATTCAGCCCTTCAAATGTGCTGTACCATTTAATAAGATCGAGGGTGATCTGACTGTCTCCTGAGCTTCACATTGCAGGAACTTCCAATCATTTTCAGCCTCTGGTTCCCTGTTACTGACCAGACAACACTCACGCACTTCCTACCTTGGGTTTCTTCAAGCATGTGTTCGGGAGGCATTTCCCATGAGGACCAACCCTCAAAAAATATATTCCATCAGCTTTTTACTTTCAGACAATGGTTAGCATGCCTCACACAGAACAATCAGAAATGTACTTATATTTTATAGTTATCGACATCTAATCACAACTAGGAATTCTGGTTATTTCACTTGGTCAACTTATTCTTACAAAGATAGCATGCAATCAACTGTCTCACTATAAAATACAATTTCCAGCGAAGATTTTTTTTTCTCAGTTTTTAGCTTGACCGTTATCTGAATTGTACCTTTTCTCCTTCTTATCAAAGTTTATATTTTACTTTGACTGTGGCTATTTCTGTCTATAGCAGTTACACAGTCTCGCAATCTGTTGGCTGGATGGCTGGCTTGTGATCCAGAGGAAAGCCAACAGTGCATGTTCAATTCCCCACACAGACAGAGGTTGCTATGAAGGGGACGCTCTCTCAACATCGTCCTGTCACCCGAGGTGTGATGACCCTTAAGATAAACCATAATTTGCGGTCTCACTAATAAGAAATGTGGTCCTTTGGGACTCTATTCTATCCATGTTAACATTTTAATTTTTTCAAAAATATTTTTTATTCAGAGAAAATCTTTTTAATGCTTCAATGAACCAATAAGTACCCAACTCAAAAATCAATGTAAACTGAACACAATTACACCCATGTGCATGTACATAAAGAAAAACAATGTAAATCAACGGACTGAAGAAAAACAAAAAAAATTAAATAACGAATAGTAGAACTCAGTGTAACAAAGCTATAGCTCACAAACTTCAAGAGCATTAACTAATACATGTTCATTTGCTCGTAATTCCTCCTCTCTGGACATTTGATTCATTAGCCAAGTTTGTCATAGCTTTTTACAAGTCCTTATTAGAGTGGCAGATAGCCTGTACCTTGGTAATTCAAAAAGGACTGCCATGTCTTATAAAAATCCTCTATTTTATGGTGCAACATACCTTTAAAAATGTCCAAAGGGCTATGCTCCATGACGAGGTTACGACAACCCAACAGACCCAGGGGGTTTTCAGACACCCAACACAACAGAACTTTTTTTTCTGAACTCAGAGAGTGAGGGTATTAAAGTGTTTTTTTTTCCTATGCACATCTGAGTAAGGTAGACTGGGAAGGCCCAGGAAAAGGGAAACTTGATCCATCTCCAATTCGTTCCCCAAGATCCTCCCCATCCCAGAGAACACACCGTTCCTATAGCGCCGGTGGAAGGCCAACAAGCAATGAGTAAGAGTGTCCATAGTCATTCTGGATTTAAGACATACTCCCATCTTGAATTTTGAGAGAGGATCTAGGGCCAGATAGACTCTATGAAGAATCTTCAACAACATGGCAAGAGTCTTCTTACAGATCGAAATACTTTTTGCATTTTCACAAATATCCTCCACTTTGTGCGAATAGATCTCAAACCCCAACTCTCTTTGCAGACCTCAGAAAGGCACAACGTCTCGTCTGAGGGGCCACACTCCAACAAATGATAAAGGGTACTGACAGAGAGTGTGTTCTTAGTACTAAGCACCCTCTTCTCTGTATCGGATCTGTGCGGGCCTATTAAAAGCGTGGTTCTTTTTTGAATAACATCTTTGATCTGATAAAAAGAAAACAGAAGAGATCTCTACTTGGTAGTCTATAGTTACGACTTATTTGATCAAAGGACATCCTTGTTTCTCCCGCAGATAAATCATAAAAGCAAGATACACCCACGAGTTGCCCACAGTTTAAACAGTATCCCCCGTCAGAAACACGGTACACCACGTTTAAGGGTAAGAAATGAGGTTTGCCTATATTGCACTCGCTCGGACACATTGCCCTCCCTACTTTAAAATTATTGATACTTATTGGGAAATGACAATACTTCGTAACTGTCCTCATTTTGTCTATGAATAGCAATCTAATAAGAGAGCACTTTGCCTGAGAGGCTTCAATATCTAACCATATTGACGCTGAGGCCTCACGAACAGCGGGTGAAGAAGAGCTTAATTGATAGCTTTTAATATCCGGGAGATCTACTCCCCACAAATTGTGGGGTCGTTGTAATTTGGTTAACTTGATAAGGAGTCGCTTATGGTGACAAATCAAAGAGCTACATCATCCATTTAGTCGCCTAAATGTTTGTCTGGGAAACATCAAAAAACGCATTCACACGGGGTATAGCAAACAAGGGAGGGCATTCATGTTAATAAGAGCTATCCGACCTAGCCAGGATATTGGAAGTATCTCCCATCTTCGAAGGTCTTGTTTAATTTTGTCAAATAAATGGACAAATCCCACATTAATATAAGTTCAAAGATAGGATTAATGATTTTTTAAAAGTGCGAGCATCACCGGAGTAAGACGAACCCAGAAGACTGCAGCTAAGGTAAGGCAGTTTTTAAAAATTACTTACCGGTAGCAGACAGCGGTGTTTTTCCCTTTCACAGAAGAAGCGGGAGCAGCGGAGGAAGTGACAAGGACCAGAGGGGCAGCCGGGAAGGAAAGCAGTGACCACATATATCAGCAAGGCGGCTAAATCCAAGACTCTATAACTGTAGTGTCTCCCACCCGCCCTCCTCCTCTCATCTAGTTAATAAGGTAACGATCATTCTAAAGTTCCTCTATTGAATATAAATTTGTTATTAATTTTATAGCAACTTTAACTAAGCTTTCTACTTTCGTACTGAGTGGGTGTTCAGATAAGTCGGGTATAGATGATAGGGCAGTTGTTTGCTCCTCCTGCAGAATGTGGCAGGTGGGAGACATGGAACACATCTCCGCTGGCAACATCTGCGGGAAGTGCACCCGACTCCAGCTCTTTGAAAACCGTGTTAGTGAATTGGAGCTGGAGCTGGATGAACTACGGATCATTCGGGAGGCTGAGGGGGTAATTGAGAGGAGTTACCGGGAGTTGGTCACTCCTAAGGCTCAGGACACTGATAGATAGGGTACAGTTAGGGGGAAGGAAAGGGAACAGACAGACAGTTCAGAGATCCGCTGTGGACATTCTCCTCAGCAATAAGTATACCAATTTGGATACACCCTGGGAGGGATGACCTTCCTGAGGAAAGCCATAGCAGTCAGTCTCTGGCATTGAGCCTGACACTGTGGCAAAGAAGGGAAGGGGGCAGAATAGAAAAGTACTCGTGGTAGGGGACTCGATAGTTAGGGGAATCGACAGGAGATTTTGTAGTCAGGATCGGGATTCCCGGAAGATATGTTGCCTCCCTGGTGCCAGGGTCCGGGACGTCTCCGATCGGGTGTAGAAGGGGAGGGCGAACAGCCAGAAATCGTGTTACATATTGGCACTAATGATATATCCAGAAAAAGGATCGAGGATATAAAAAGTGATTTCAGGGAGTTTGGATGGAAGCTGCAAAGCAGGACGAATAAAGTAGTGTTCTCTAGTTTACTACCAGTGCCATCAGATAGCGAGGCAAGGAGCAGGGAGCGGGTGCAGCTTAACACGTGGCTGTGCAGCTGGTGTAGGAGCGAGGGCTTCAGATATGTCGATAATTGGGATGCCTTCAGGGGAAGTTGGGACCTGTACAAGAAGGACGGTTCCATCTGAACTGGAAGGGCACCAATGACCTGAGTGGAAGGTTTGCTCAAGTAGTTTGAGAAGGTTTAAACTAGTATGGCAGGGGGGTGGGAACCTGAGCTGTATACCTGAGGAGAGAGGTGATGCAGATGAGGTAATAGCAAGAGGTAGACCAGCTAGTGGGAAGGATTTTCCTGGGAAGGGACCAAGGGATCAGTTAAAGTGTGTTTGCTTTAACGCAATGAGTATCAGGAATAAAAGTGATGATCTTAGAGCATGGATCAGTACCTGGTGCTATGATGTTGTGGCCATAACAGAGACATGGGTTTCTCAGGGGCAGGAGTGGTTGCTGGATGTTCCAGGGTTTAGAGCATTTAAAAAAAGAATAGGGAGGGGGGAAAAGAGGAGGGGGTGTAGCACTACTAATCAGAGAGGGTATCACAGCTACAGAAGCTTCCATTTTCGAGGAATATCTGCCTACCGAGTCAGTATGTGTGGAAATTAGGAACAGCAAGGGAGCAGTCAGCTCGTTATGGGTTGACTACAAGCCCCCCAGTAGCAGCAGGGAGATGGAAGAAAGCATAGGTCGACAGATTTTGGAAAAGTGTGGACGTCGTAGGGTTGTTGTAATAGGTGACTTTAACTTTCCCACTATTGATTGGAACCTCGTTCGAGCAGAAGATTTCAATGGAGCTGTTATTGTAAGGTGTATTCAGGAGGGTTTCCTAACTCAGTGCATTCACAGGCCGAGGAGGGGAGAGGCCATTCTAGACTTAGTGCTCGGAAACAAGCCGCAGCAGGTGGGAGAGCATTTTGGTGATCGTGACCACAACTGCCTCACATTCTACATAGTTATGGAGAAGGAGAGGATTAGACAAAATGGGAGGATATTTAATTGGGAAAGAGGAAATCATGATGCAATTAGACATGAGTTAGGAAGCTTGGATTGGGAGCAATTGTACCATGGTACAGGCACTATAGACATGTGAAGACTATTTAAGGAACAGTTGTTGCAAGTGATGAATAAATATGTCCCACTAAGTAAGTCAAGAAGTGATAAGATAAAGGAACCTTGGATGACGAGAACGGTGGACTTCTCGTCAAAAGGAAAAAGGTAGCTTACATAAGGTGAAGGAAGCTAGGGTCAACCTCAGCTCTAGAGGATTACAGGCAGGCGAGGAAGGAGATCAAAAATGGTCTGAGGAGAGCCAGGAGGGGGCACGAAAAAGGCTTGGCGGAACAGATTAGGAAGAACGCAAAGGTATTTTTACACTTATGTGAGGAATAAGAGAATGGTCAAAGAAAGAGTAGGGCCGATCAGGGATAGCACAGGGAATTTGTGTGTGGTGTCTGAGGAGGTAGGGGAAGCCCTAAATGAGTTTTTGTGCTTCTGTCTTCACGAAAGAAACGAACTTTGCAGTGAATGAAACCTTTGAAGCACAGGTGTGCATCCTGAAAAGGATGGAGATAGAGGAAGCTGATTTAATGAACATTTTGTCAAACATTAAGGTTGGCAAGTCGCCAAGCCCGGATCAGATTTGTCCTCGGCTGCTTTGGGAAACGAGAAATGCAATTGCTTCACCACCTGCGAAGATCTTTGCATCCTCGCTCTCCACTGGAGTCGTACCTGAGGACGGGAGAGAGGCAAATGTAATTCCTCTCTTCAAGAAAGGAAATAGGGAAATCCCCGACAATTACAGACCAATAAGTCTCACGTCTGTCGTCTGCAAGGTGTTAGAAAGGATTCTGAGGGATAGGATTTATGGCCATCTGGAAGAGGATGGCTTGATTAAATGCAGTCAACACGACTTTGTCATGGGCAGGTCATGCCTCACAAACCTTATCGAATTCTTTGAGGATGTGAGTATAAAAGTGGATGAGGGTCGAGCTGCGGATGTGGTGTATATGGACTTCAGTAAGGGGCTTGATAAGTTTCCTCATGGTAGGCTCATTCAGAAGGTCAGGAGGAATGGGATACAGGGGAACTTAGCTGTCTGGATGCAGAATTAGCTGGCCAACAGAAGACAGCGAGTGGTAGTAGAAGGAAAATATTCTGCCTGGAAGTCTATGGAGAGTGGTGTTTCACAGGGCTCTGTCCTTGAGCCTCTACTGTTTGTAATTTTTATTAATGACTTGGATGAGGGGATTGAAGGATGGGTCAGCAAGTTTCCAGACGACACAAAGGTTGGAGGTGTCGTTGACAGTATAGAGGGCTGTTGTCGGCTGTAGTGAGACATTGACAGGATGCAGAGATGGGCTGAGAGGTGGCAGATGAAGTTCAACCTGGATAAATGCGAGGTGATGCATTTTGGAAGGTCGAATTTGAAAGCTGAGTACAGGGTTACGGATATGATTCTTGGCAGTATGGAGGAACAGACGGATCTTGGTGTGCAGGTACAGAGATCCCTTAGAATGGCCACCCAAGTGGACAGTGTTGTTAAGAAAACATATGGTGTTTTGGCTTTCATTAACAGGGGTATTGAGTTTAAGAGTCGTGAGTTCTTGCTGCATCTCTATAAAACTTTGGTTAGACTGCACTTGAATACTGCTTCCAGTTCTGGTAGCTCAATTATAGGAAAGATGTGGATGCTTTGGAGAGGGTTCAGAGGAGGTTTACCAGGATGCTGCCTGGATTGGAGGGCTTATCTTATGAGGAGAGGTTGACTGAGCTCGGACTTTTTTCATTAGAGAAAAGGTCGAGAAGAGGGGACCTAATTGAGGTATACAAGATAATGAGAAGCATCGATAGAGTCGTTAACCAGAGACCATTTCTCAGGGCAGAAATTACTAACACGAGGGGTCATAGTTTTAAGCCGATTGGAGGAAGGTATAGAGGGTATGTCAGGGGCTGATTCTTTACACAGAGAGTTGTGAGAGCATGGAAGGCATTGCCAGCAGCAGTTGTGGAAGCAAGGTCATTGGGGACATTTAAGAGACTACTGGACATGCATATGTTCACAGACATTTGAGGGTGCAGACATGAGGATCAGTGGTCAGCACAACATCGTGGGCTGAAGGGCCTGTTTTGTTCTATATTGTTTTATGTTCTATGTTCTATGTTCTAATATACATAAATAGGAAACGTGC